>NC_091059.1:140024533-141224533 GCF_000393655.2 Nicotiana sylvestris | reverse complement strand
ATTACTATATCACATGATTAAAATAAGAAAATGATCTAATACGCAAGATTTAATTGAAATATTAAATAAATTTATAAGATATATATATATGTTTACATTAGTTTTTTTATTTTTTGAAGTAGCTTGAGATTGGTAGTCGTAACTTTCAAGGTATTGCGATTCAAAAAAATTTTGAGACTAAATCCAACACAATATAATTTTTCTGGTATTTTATTTTAATCCAACTGAATCGTGCTTTTTGTTTGGTTTTATAATTATATAAATTCGATTATTCCCTTTTTATCTAGTTTCAATTTTGGTATTAATTTTCTTTTATAAAATTACTATATCACACGATTAAAATAAGGAAAGGATCTAATACGCAAGATTTAGTTGAAATATTAAATAAATTTATAAGATGTATATGTTTACATTAGTTTTTTTATTTCTTAAAGTAGCTTGAGATTGGTATTCGTAACTTTCAAGGTATTACGATTCAAAAAAATTTGAGACTAAATCCAACACTATATAATTTTTGTGGTATTTTATTTTAATCCAACTGAATCGTGCTTTTTGTTTGGTGTTATAATTATATAAATCTAATTTTTCCCTTTTTATCTAGTTTCAATTTGTAAAATAAATGTTAATATATGAATGAATAGACTTGTCAGAAAGTTCAATATATTCTAATTTGGACCGAACTGCTAGTATTTTACCCATGAAGCAATCATTTAAATACTCAACCAAATAATATCAATCATACATATAATCTAGTTGAATATAACATAAACTTGAATTTTAAAATATACCTCATAAAGATGCTCTAGTTTTACCACCATATTAATGAGGTAAAGTTTCCATGTAAACTTTACATTTTTATGTCGACAACTCATGTTTGGAAGATTTGTATTAGTTATAATTGTAATTGCTTTAAAGTCCTAAATATTTGAAATTCTTATAGATAGAGTAGTATTTTAAATAAGGCAGGATTCAATATACAAAATTTTAGGTGATTATAAGATCCTAAATATATTAGGTAAATAATCAAATGACTATTTTATCTAATGTGAACTCTATTTTAAAAGAATAAAAAAGTTAAACGATATTTCGCTAATGGCCTTCGTACTTTTAATATATATATATATCGGTCAAGTCTTGAATCTTCACCTGATTACGCTTGAGTTTTTTTGTTTGTTTTGTTGGCAAACTACAAAATTAGCTACTTGGCAAAATTAATTATATTTATTAACCAAAAATGTATAAAATATGTACATAAGACACATTTATACAACACACATATATCTATCTATCTATCTATATATATATATATATATATATATATATATATATATATATATATATAGATAGATAGATATATTGACTATTATTTTGAAAGCAACTAAAGATATACATTTCTTCTCTTTTTTCAACCTTAGGTTAGTTCACTATAATGTGGAGAGGCCTCTCCTATTTCTTTATCGGATGAATAATATTTTGTGACCTTTTGGAATCTCTCTCTTTTACTAGTATTGTTTACTGTATATTTCTTTTTAAAAAAAATAAGTGCAGCGTTTCCCTTTTTAATTTGTCTAGGAAGAATTATGGAATTTTTTAATTTTATAATTGTATACGGTCAAAATCATATGCCTCCGATCTATAGGCTCGAGAGGTCGCATCGAAGGCCTACGTGCTCGAGGGACCTAGAATAAGAAGCTCGAAGACCTAAGTGCTCAAGGAACATCGGAGTTGAGTACGACCAACTCCGAGAGAGTGCCGTTATGAGTTTGTTACAGAAGGACAAGATTCTCGCCACGTTCCCAAGATCATGACGTAAATTCTAGAATTGATTTATACGAATTAGTACAAATCTGTACTAGGCGGTTATACAACTGTCCCAATAAGATTCTTTACTGTAAATGAGAATGTACCTTATTTAGGGTTTCCCCTATTATATAAAGGGGACCCCAATCATTTGTAAGAGACATCTAATCATTGACAAAGAATATTCTATCCTACTTTTCTCGCTCATTGCTCATCAAAATTGTTCTTTAGCTTTATTGTTCTTACCTTACTGCTTTTAACCCATCTCGAGGTCACTGGGCTCGAGGTCGGTATTGCTTAAGTAACGTTTGATTCACTCATTTCTTTTATTTATACTTTATACTTCTTGATTATTAATTGGTATTAAACTAAATCACATATCTTTACAACCACAAATCAAGCTTAATTGTTACTCGTATTTTCAAGGTAAACAGTTTGGCGTCCACCGTGGGGCTAAAGATAATAGTGATTATTTCATTACTGATTCTCATAACACAGTTATTTTTACACTTTTTCTTATCAAGAATTTTTTATTCTCAGGATTAAGCATGTCAAACTCGCAAAACGCACCTGTTCATGACAATGAAAGTCTTGGATTTCATGGAGAAAACAATAATATAGGGGTCGGTGTACCACCTATAAACCCTGGGGAAGTGCCAAATATGGAACCGTTTGATGTTAGTTCACACATTGCTCTAAATGCGGATTTAGGCACAGACCCCGAAGGGAGTGTACGCATGGAAGCCCGATCTGGTGGCCAAGGAACACAAGGAATAGGAGATAGGGGAGTCAGCCTCCGAGTACTATTCTAGATGCTGCAAGCTCAACAAATTACCATCGCTCAACTTCAAAGTCAGAATAAGACTCCGAGTATAGCTGAACTAGAAAATACTCGACATGCTAAACCGGTGCCAGAGAGGTCAAACAAAAATGGCTCGGGGACTGACCCCACCCTTTTGAGAATGATCTAAGAGCTCACCAAGAGGATCGAGTCTAGAGAAAACAAGATTGAATACAATGACAAAAAAGGCGGAGACTTATAACTCTCGTGTTGATCAAATGCCAGGGGAACCCCCCGTCTTGAAAGGTTTAGATGCCAAAAAGTTCATACAAAAATCATTCCCTCAAAGCGTGGCTCCGATGCCCATTCCCAAAAAGTTTCGCATGCCTGATATACCCAAATATAAGGGGACAACCACCCCTAACGAGCATATTACTTCATACACTTGCGGGATCAAAGGAAATGACTTGAATGACGACGAGATCGAATCCGTATTGTTGAAAACGTTTGGGGAAGCATTGTCGAAAGGAGCCATGATTTGGTACCACAACTTACCCCCGAATTCTATCGATTTGTTTGCTATGTTAGCAGATGCCTCCTTGAAGGCACATGCCGGGGCCATAAAGGTGGTAATGAGGAAATCAGACGTTTTTAAGATAAAACAGAGGAATGACGAGATGTTAAGGGAGTTCGTGTCCAGGTTTCAGATGGAGAGAATGGAACTACCACCGATCTCCGATGACTTGGCAGTACAGGCTTTTATGCAGGATTTGAATGAATAGAGTTCGATCGCGTCTCAATAATTAAAGCAGAATCTGATCGAGTATTCAGCTGTGATGTGGTCAGATGTGCATAACCATTATCAATCGAAGATCAGGGTCGAGGATGACCAGTTGGGAGCCCCCTCAGGTTCAGTTCATCCTAATAGATTGGCGGCCAAGGCCCCGAGGGATACAGACAGGGAATCAAGATCGAACAAGGAACGGTATCAACCATATGTCGATCGGAGAAACAACAGTTCGGTCGTAACGTTCCTTGAAATGATCGGAGAAACGATCGAGGTCAAAGCTCTCGGGGACTCATGAGTAAGAGCGAGTTCGATAAGCATACCGACCCCGCAGAGGCACCTCGATTTTCGGAGTATAACTTCAGTGTATTTGCATCGGGGATGTGTCAGCTATTGGAAGAATCAAAGACACCAGGTGGCCCATGTCTATACAAACCGATCCTTCTCAAAGGAATCCGAACTTGATGTGTAAGTATCACGACATGCATGGCCATAGAACCGAAGACTGCAGGCAGCTAAGGGAGGAGGTAGCTCTGTTGTTCAACGAGGGTCACCTTGGAGAATTTCTCAGTGATCGAGCTAAGAATCACTTCAGGGAGAGATGCAAGAAAAAACGAGCAAGAAGAACCACAACATATAATCCACATGATCGTTGGCGGTGTCGATCACCAAAGAAAAACGGACTCGGAGCTATGTGCCCAATGACGTCCTATCATTTTATGATGAGGAAGCATAAGGCATATCTCAGCCGCATAACGACGCCCTAGTAATATCTATTATTTTAAATAAAATTCAAGTTAAACACGTTCTAGTGGATCCAGGTAGCTCAACAAATATAATCATATCGAGGGTTGTAGAACAGCTGGCCTATAGAATCCGATTATACTTGCATCCTGGGTCCTAAATGGCTTCAACATGGCAAGTGAAACAATAAAGGGGGAGATAATCCTACTAGCAAACGTAGCGGGGACCATAAAAGATACAAAATTCCATGTCATCGAAGGTGACATGAGGTACAATGCATTCCTCGGGAGACTATGGATACTAACATGAGGTAGTACCTTTAACTTTGTATCAAATGATGAAGTTCCCAATAGATGATGGTGTGAAAATGGTTTACGGAGAGTAACACGCTACAAAGGATATGTTTGCAGTCGATGAAATAATGTCGATACCATAGCCTTCGACCTCGAAAAAATCAAACACCCGATATGCTCAAATTACACTTTAATTAAATAGTGTAAGGCGGTCGATGTCAAATATAATAACCCAGCAAGGTTGGGGTCGAATCCCACAGGGAATAGGTGTGAAAAGGTTACTCGAGTAGTGTGCTACTTGACTCAGGTCGTAATTCTATTCCATTAATTGTAACAAGAGTATGATATGATTGTGATTTGAAGAGATAACTAATTATAACGTTGAGAATGTAAATAATTTGATTAAGGAAACCAAGGTTGTGTCCCTTTCAATAAAATGTAATACTATCGGTGTTAATATGATATATTTCTAATGGAAGGTTCTTTAGATATGCAAATGATTTCTAAATGACTACCCAATATTTTTCAATAATTGGGTAGTATTTCCTCTTTATGATTTTTCTAAATATAAAAGAGTTTCAATTAAGAGAAATCAGTTTACGCCAAATAAAACCCACTTATTCCTAAGCGATTCTATTAAATAAGGTTTAAAGCCTTGAGTCTTCAATATTTACTTCTACCAAACTCTAACTCACTTTTCCAAGTAAAGAAAGAGTTTAATGGCTCTTGTTAATGTTTGCAACCACCAACAATAAATGAAGAATGAGAAATAAATATATATCAACCAACCATTATATATATTCAATGCCAAATACCCATTAACATAACATCCATTTAGGGTCCACAACCTTAGTATTTAAAGCTAGCTACTCATGCTAAAATACAAAAAGATGAGAATATTAGATACCATAAAGCTTACAAAGTGCAATATTCTTCACTCCTAAAGCTTTCAAAAGAAAGGAATATTCAAAGTTGGAATGTAGCTCAAAAACCAAACAAGATGCCCCCACAAAACCCCAATAAATCTATTTATAGTGGGCTAAAACTCGGGACCAATTTCAGACAAAAATGCCCCTCCAGGTAGTTATGTGACTGCATATCTGTTGCATAATAGGCATGCGGTCCGCATTCTCGTCAAAGCCATCGCATATTCGAACCGTAGTTTCCAGGTAGTCGTCGCATCTTGATTATGCAGTCCGCATAGTGTCACCGTATTTCTAGCTTCAACAACTTCTACAAAGAGTTTGTGATCCATTATGTGGCTCGCAAACCTGTTATGCGATCGCATAATGGACCGCATTTCTTACGCTTGAAGTTGGCCAACAGACTATTTGGCTTTGCGGTTCCTTTGAGCAATATGCGGTCCATATGTTGCATTTGCTGTCCGCATTCTCATATCTGCGATCGCATTTTGCCCTTTTTTTATCCTTTTGCGGCTTTTTGATTTCATTTTCATGTTCTTGGGTCCTTAAACCCCATACACTGCAAAACATTAAAATTACATAAGTATAAAAGATAATTGTTTTTAAAACAAGCTAAAATCTAAGCAATTTATATTAAATGTGTCGAAATTCTCCGGCACATCAACACCCCCACCTTAAACTCTTGCTTGTCCTCAAGCAACTAAAACGACACTATCCTATTCTAGACTCCATCTAAACGATATGAAACAATAGTGACCGTGGACGGTGTTAGTTGTCAGTACTACAAGCATGCACTTTCGTTTATTTACCCTTCCTGAACCATCATTGTTATTTACAAAGAAACTAATCAACTTGTTAAACTTTGAGCCTCGATCAATTTGACAAAACGTTACTCTCAGCTGAGTGCACTTACATTCGACTTCAAGAACTCAACTTCTGTCCAAACTCACAATTCATGTGCCCTCACTAGAAAGAAAGTCTCAAACTCACAATATTTACAATGACAACAAAAAGGACGGATTCACAAAGACACTCACTCTCAAAATGAGTTTCAAGTGTTACAACATGCTATACCACAGACTTGCCCTTATTTTAATTCATCGCTAAATTCTAAGAACGTTTGGTTGGAGATCCCATAAGGACATTTTAAGCTTGTAATGTAGGTTTAGTGAAGGGTCGGATAAACATTTGGGTACAAGTGACTACACCCTCCTTGAACACTACTCACATTTTTCTTTCTCGTTGCTCTTTGCTTTTTTTTCCAAACCACATAGCTCTCATTGGCCCCTAATATCCAACATTGAACCACCTTAATTACCTCTCTAGTTTTCTTCAAGGATCCATATATATATATATACATCTCTTTTTCTTTTTCTTTTTTTCTCTTGCATTTTTTTTATTTTTTATTTTTTGTTTTTCTTTTAGAGCTTGAATAGTTTCATATGAATATTTTGAGGTATACTTTCCTACACTCACTGTACAACCTTGCCAATTTCCGAGTTGACATCGCACCCCAACTTAGTCTTTTAGCCTCATTCTCAATGTTCAAGGAGGGACGGGTTCAAAAGAGGGAATTATTTTACAAAAGGGGGAAAGGTTTGTAATGAGGTGGCCAAATAAAAGGTTAAAGGCTCAAATGAGGTAACTAGTGATAATATCTATACAATGGGTAGCTTGAAAGGCTAACTGGTTTTTCAAAATCATAAAAACTACCTAAGGTCATTTCTCCAACCAAATGTAATTATCATTAGCATCGAAAGACCAACCGGGCAAGTTCTAGATGGCAGGAGTAAACACAAGAATTATTTATACAAAGACTCACACACATGGCACACAAACTGTTTGAATCAACATAGTTTTAGCCCTCGAATCAACACTTGGCAACTCCAAGCTTTCATCATATTTACATGTATAGCTCTAGGTAAACATAGAGTCAAAGAGAGAGCCTCAAGTTCACATGATTTCTTCTTCTTCTTCTTCTTTTATATATTAATGGAAAGGTATAGAATATTTACAGGCATACATGCTTGAAACTAGACAATTACACCAAACCGGTCAAAATGTTTCATCCTACTACTATAGTTCTACCGTTACACCCTTGTAAAAGAACGCTACGAAGAAAAACCAAGGGGAATTCATTGCTAATTACTAAAGATGAACATGCATCCAACTATCCACTTGTTTTTGGTTTTTTTATATATACACAAATAACATATGTACTAAAATAACACAAGTATATACAAAAATTACAAAAATTTGCTTATATAACACAAAAACATGTACAACAGTTCACAAAAAGTTTGTACAGGGCTATCCCACCCACAACTGAAAAGCATGCATTGTCCCCAATACATAAGAATGTAAGACAGAGTTTAGGGGATCCCTGAGGCGCACTAAGCGCTATGGGAGTCGGAAGCCGACTGAATGATAGTGGGGTCACCCTCTGATGCTTAAGCTATGACCGATGATATCTTGGCCTGAGGAATGACCTCTACTGATGGAGAAGGGATCTCCAACTGGCCCGACACTGGAGTTGGGGCATGTGAGTTGCTAGCCTTGCCTACTGATAGCTGAGTGGTTGATGGATTGTCTTGGACGACCATGTCTGCTAGCGAATGTTCTATTACCTTCTGAACAGCTGCTTGTTCCTCCTCTACAACTATAGGGGCAACAACTTGCTTACCTTTCTCTTAAGGGCCCACATCCTCCTCGGACCATGACTCCTCATCAGACTCTCCCTCGTTTGCCTCCCCACCTTCAGACTCTGCGGAGTGTCCGGAATCTTCCTCAGAAGGGATATCAATATGTGTAGGGGAAGTTGAAGGCTGGGAAGCCCTGACAGTATGAGGTGCAGGAGCTGTCATTAAGGTGGAGAAATCAAGATCTAATCCAGCCACGGACGTGCCCTCTCCCTGCTCTCCTTCCTTGGGCATGAAGGAGGATAGATCGAACTCCAACGTTTGCATTTTGTGAAGCCTAGTCTTCAGTGTGGCAACATCATCACGGAGCTTTGGAAAGTCTCCAACCTCACCCTACTCTATCTTTTCAATACGCACCTCAAGATGCTTTAGGCGTCCCCATAAGATGTTTGTTGCTATTGGAGGGCTGTCACTAAGGACTGGATAAGGGCCAATGCTTGCTTGATGAGTGTGGGGAGGTTCTTCAGAAGCTGGTCTACCTTAGCATTTGCATGTTGAGCTAAGATAATGAGACAGTTGGCAGTGTGGTAGAAGGCTTTGCAATGGTGGCCTGAGAGGTGGGCTATGGAGTGGAAGTGGAGGCCACTGTGGCCTAAGGAGAAATAGGAATCTGAGAGTCCGAGATCTCTGTATCAGCATGAATCTGGGTCTGAACCTCTAGGGGAACAATAGCTACCGGTGGCACCGTGTCATTAATGCGCGTGATATCAATATCATTCAGCATTTTCCCGGTCTTGTCAGTGTGTGGCATTGAAGGGACTTCCACAGCCTTACATAGGGTTGTGATCAAGCATGGGAATGGAAGTGACGTGGCTGTTTGGTTGGCCCGGATCCCTAACTCTCGGAAGATAAAGTCACCCACATCAATTTTTATCCCAGTCATAATGCATGCAATGAGAAGATCTTTCTCAATGCTTATATCAGTCTCATTTCGGGATGGTATCAATCGAGAGGTGACAAAGTTGAGCCAGAATCTACCCTCTCGTGTGAGATTTTCCTTGAATATTTTATGCAGAGGGTCAATCCAAGTGAGGGTCCCCTTGCCTACCATTGAGGCTATCCAACCACGTTCATTATCTCTGTTGGGCCATTTGGTGTCATACTCAGTTGTGTCCGATCTCCAGTTTGGAAAGAAGAACTCATTTATAGTGTCACTGCTACAAAACACCTGCTTCCCTCGAACTAAGACAGTATCACAGAAAACTTTGTTGCGCTTGTGGTGAGGTGTCTCGGAGGCTCCATAAGATGCATAAAATTCATACACCAATGTTTCATTGTAATCATTAAGAAGCTCATTGAAGCACTCCTAGTTTCTAGCCTTGGTGTTCTCCAGTATGTGAGGGTACTGCTTCTGTAGCCCGTTCAGACTCAGTTATTTCTCGTCAAGGATTTTTCGTTTCGTGAGCCCTTCTCTATACAGATCCCTAGAGCCTTAGACCCCAAATCTAAGTTGGAAATCATCTCCTCTTTTTCTTCGTGCCTCAGCTTATAGGTCAACTAATGGCAAGATCTCCTCCTCATCAGACTGGGAGGGATGTGCAACAGTAGCTTCCGGACGTGAACGTTTGGCTTGTTGTGCTTGACGACTGGTGGAAGCCCTTTTCTTGGAAGATATATGTTTCTTGGGAGCCATATCTGCAAAGAAATGAAGTGTGAGAAACATAGCAGATATCAGAAGAAAAAGCACAAAGAAAGTCAAGTATGTGACAGGGTATGCGGTCGCATAACCACTATGCGAACCGCAAACCTGTCGCAAAACTTTTGTCTGCTGAAGGGATATAATTATGCTATGGGTTTTGCGATCGCATATCCATTATGCGGTTTGCATAACCATCACAAAACTATTTGCTTAGAAAGGTTATCACACTATGTGATCGCAAGAATCTACCGCAAAGATGGATTTGCGATCGCAAATTAATCGCAAACAATATGTTACAAAAAGCCAAAAACTGTTTTAAGTATGCGGTGTCTTTGCGGTCCGCATATCACTTATGCGATCGCAAAGCCTACGCATTTTGTCATCTTTCTCAAGTCACCTAGGTTTCCTTATGCGACAATAATGCGGACCGCAAATCGACTATGGGGTCCATAGAAGTTTTCGACCTAAACGTTTTGAACTCCACCATCTACAATGGTGAACCTAATTCACTACCCAGCACCCTAAGCCTAACTAATTATCCAATACCCACCCCCACCCGTTATGAGTAGATACCAAATAACAGCGAGGAAAAAAAAGGAAGGAAAACACATAACAAAATTTAAAGTAAATTTTACAGAGATGAAATTTGAAAAGGAAAACATACCAGGAATGGAGAATTTAGAACAATTTGGGAGATGAATTCAACAAGTGGGATTGTTTGTTTCATTCCAGGATCATTTGTTTACACTAGCAGTTTGCCTTTCTCCTTTTACTTTTTATTTTTGTTTTTTTATTTTGTTTAAGAGGGAAATCTGGATGCTGGTGTGTGTTTATGTGCAAAAGGGTAGGGGGTACTTACCTGTGAAATTTGCGATGGACAAGTCACCGCATAAGTGTTATGCAGTGGTTTCAACTTGAGTTGCTCATTGACACAATGTGGTGCACTTGTGCGATCACATAACTAAAATGTGGTCCGCAAACTGCACGTCCTCTCCACATTTGACCATCAAAATTTTCTAAACAAATTGCCCAAGTTTGCGACCACTATGCGGTTCGCATAGTTAAAATGCGATCGCATATGTGTAGTAGACTTTCCATGGTGACTTTTCTTCCCTTTCACGTATAATTTTTCCATGTGTTATGATCTTTTGAATCACCTACACTCTAACGCACACTTTAAATTGCTCAATTAAATCTAGCTAACAAAAGTTAAAATTTAAAGGACAAAAAGGATGTTACCACACATGGGTTGCCTCCCATGAAGTGCTTGATTTAATGTCGCGGCACGACGAAGTTAGCCTTTCTTTAGGTTCACTCATTGGTCGGGTATGGACCATCTTTGAGAGCCAACTGTTCCACCAAGTGTTTCTCTCCATCTATGCCCAAGTAGTGCTTGACTCGCTGTCCATTTACTTTGAAGGTTCGGAGCCTATCCTCTAATTCTAATTTCATAGCTCCAAAAGGGGAGACATCTACCACCTTGAACGGACTGGACCATTTCGATTTGAGCTTGCCTAGAAACAATTTGAGCCTTGAGTTGAAAAGCAAAAAAGCAAGTCACCCGACTTGAACTCCCTTTTCAAGATCTTTTTATCGTGGACGAACTTTGTCTTTTCTTTGTACACAACTGCACTTTCATATGCATGGAAACAGAAATCCTCCATTTCATTGAGTTGTGTTAACCTCAAATTTGCAGCTTCAGCCCAGTCCAAGTTCAACCTTTTTAAAGCCCACATGGATTTGTACTCCATCTCTACGGGTAGATGACAAGCCTTGCCGAAGACTAACTGACAAGGAAAAGTGCCAATAGGGGTTTTGTACGCCGTGCGGTATGCCCACAATGCGTCATTTAGCTTCCTTGACCAGTCGATCCTGTTTTCATTAACAGTCTTTGCTGGAATATTCTTTATCTCCCGGTTGGAAACTTTAACTTGGCCACTTGATTGGGGATGATAAGGTGTGGCCACCTTGTGCTTGACGCCATATTTATCTAGTAGCCCCGTGAAAGCTTTGTTACAGAAGTGAGACCCACCATTATTAAGAATGGCTCTAGGAGTGCCAAACCGCGTGAATATATTTTTCTTTAAGAATGTGGTCACACTCCTTGCCTCATTGTTTGGTAAGGCAATTGCTTCAACCCATTTGGACACATAGTCCACAACCACCGAGATATATTTCGTACCATAAGAGCTTACAAAGGGGCCCATAAAATCAATTCCCCACACATTAAAGATCTTTATCTCCATCACAAAGTGCATTGGCATTTCATGTTTCTTGGAGATTGATCCTTGCCTTTGACATTGGTCGTAAGCCTTGACCATTTGATTGGCGTCATGATAAATTGACAGCCAATAATAACCACATTCAAGCACATTTATCGTCGTTCGATTTCCCCCATGGTGGCCCCCAACCGGTGAGTCGTGTCATGCCTTTAAAATTGGAATAATCTCCTCTTTTAGAACACACCTTCTGATGATGTTATCAGCACAAACACGGAACAAGAATGGTTCTTCCCAATAGTATTGCTGACAATCTCTCAAAAATTTCTTCTTCTGATAAGCTTCCAATCCATCTAGAATAAGGTCCCTAACCAAGTAGTTAGCAATATCGGCATACCAAGGAGAAAAAGTGTTAGATAATGCCAATATGTGTTCATCCGGGAATGCATCGTTGATTTTAAGATCTTCCTTTGGTCTCCCTGCTTCTTCAAGTCTTGATAAATGATCCGCCACTTGATTTTCTATCCCTTTTCGATCTTTGACTTTAAAGTCAAATTCTTGCAACAACAGGACCCACTGAATCAACCTAGGCTTTGCATCCTTCTTTGCCATAAGATAGCGAAGAGCAGCATGGTCTGTGTACACTATCACCTTGGATCCCAACAAGTAAGCCTAGAATTTCTCAAAGGCATAGACAATGGCAAGAAGTTCTTGCTCAGTCACCGTATAATTCATTTGTGCTCCATTGAGTGTCTTGCTTGCATAATAGACCGGGTAAAGAACCTTGTTGTGACGTTGGCCAAGCACTGCCCCATCAGCTACACCACTGGCATCACATATGAGTTCGAATGGAAGAGACCAATCGGGTGTGACACTAATAAGTTCCATGGTGAGATTTTGTTTTAATTCCTCAAAGGCTTTGAGGCACTTCTTGTCAAACACAAATGTTGCATCTTTCTCAAGGAGTTTGCACATGGGATTTGCAATTTTGGAAAAAACTTTGATGAAACGCCTATAGAATCCGGCATGCACCAAGAAACTTCGGACACCTTTAACTGAAGTAGGTGGATGAAGCTTGAAAATGATCTCGATCTTTTCCCGGTCAACCTCTATGCCATGTTTTGAAATTTTATGCCCCAAGACAATGACTTCATCTACCATGAAGTGGCATTTCTCCCAGTTAAGCACAATGTTGGTCTCCTCACATCTCTTGAGCACTTGTCTAAGATTGTTAAGACAATGCTCAAAAGAGTCACCTACCACCGAAAAGTCGTCCATGAAAAACTCTAGAAAATCCTCCACCATATCTGAGAAGATGGACATCATGCATTTTTGAAAAGTAGCCGGAGCGTTGCACAAACCAAACAGCATCAAGCTAAAGGCAAAAGTTCCATAAAAGTCAAGTGAATGTTGTCTTCTCTTGGTCCTTCAATGCTATGTTGATTTGGTTGTAACCGGAATATCCATCAAGAAAGCAATAGAATGACCTTCCCACTGGCCGATCAAGCATTTGATCAATAAAAGGCATATGGAAATGGTCTTTGCATGTGGCACTATTGAGCTTCTGATAATCCATACACACCCTCCATCTGGTCACCGTTCTTGTTGGGATGAGCTCATTTTTATCATTTTCAATCACGTTCATGCCTCCCTTTTTCGGCACACATTGCACCGGGCTCACCCAAGAACTATCGACAATGGGGTAGACTACCCTAGCATCCAACCACTTGATGATTTCTTTCTTTACCACCTCCTGCATGGACGGGTTCAACTGTCGTTGATGCTTCACACTTGGTTTAGTCTTATTCTCCAATTGGATTTTGTGTTCGCAAATTCCGGTGGGAATCCCTCGGATGTCGCAATCGTCCACCCAATAGCTTACCTATGCTTCTTCAAGACATCCAACAATTGTTCTGCCTGCACATCATTCAACAAAGAAGAAATGATTACCGGTAAAGTATCATTTGAGCCAAGAAATTTATACTTCAAGTGTGGTGGAAGGGGTTTGAGCTCTAGTTACGGTGGCTCAATAATAGAAGGCTTTGCGGGAGGAGTGGCTCTATTCTCCAAGTCGAGAGAGAGATTCTTTGGCGCATAAGTGTAGGACCCAAGCCCCTCCAATGCATTGACTGATTCCATATACCCCTCTATATTTTCACCATCGAAGTTTACCAAAATAGCCACCAACGCCTCACTGAGGCATTGTTCTTCAATCTTCATTTCAACTACATCTTCCACTTCATCAACAACATCAATCACTGAGATGCTTTCATATTCATACCCTTGCTTGATTGGAATGTAACCTCTTCATCATTCATACGGAATTTGATCTCATTCCGTTCATAATCCATTAGTTCTCTTCATGTGGCAAGGAATGGTCTCCCCAAGATGATAGGGATCTCTTTGTCAACTACACAATCAAGGATTACGAAATTGGCGGGTAAATGAAACTTTCCCACTTTTACAAGCACATTATCGACAATTCCCACCGGTCTCTTTATGGAACGATCGGCCATTTGCAATCTCATACTTGTGGGGAATGGCATACCTAACCCTGCTTACTTGTAAATGGAAAGAGGCATTAAGTTGATGCTAGCCCCATTATCACAAAGTGCTCTTGCAAAATCATATGCCCCAATAGTACACGGAATGGTGAAAGCTCGCGGGTCTTATTTCTTTTGAACGGTAGATGTTGCAATGATAGAACTAACCCGGTGAGTCACATTCACCACTTCATTCTTGGTGGTTCTCTTCTTGGTAATCAAGTCTTTCAAATATTTAGCAAAACCCGGAATCTCTTGAAATGCTTCCACAAATGGAATATTCACCGATAACTTCTTGAGAATGTCATAGAACCTTTTGAGTTTGCTATCATCAACCTTCCTAGCATGTCTTTGAGGGAATGGAGGGGGAGGTCTAGGAATAGGTGGTAGAGTTTTTGGTGTCTCTTTTACCTTTTCCTTTACCTCTTCCCGATTTACTTCTTGCACTTTCAACTCTTCTGGAACCTTTTCAACTTCAACAACACTTGTCTCTTCAACCTCAACCTCTTGTTCTGACTCTTCTACTTCAACCACTTGTTCACTATCTCCTTGTAGTACTTTCCCACTCCGAGTAGTAATTGCCATGATATGAGAAGTTGGGCCACTCCCACTACCCTTTAGGTTTGCAATTGTGTCACTAGGAAGTGTTCCCTTTTGCTTTGGATTTTGTTCCCTAGAGATATCTCTCATTTGCATCTCTAATATTGGAATGGATGCGGTATGAGAGCCAACAAGCTCGATCATATTTCTCATAGAAGTGTCGGACTTCTCTTGATTTTGCAATACTCGTTCAAGCATGCTTTCCAACTTGGAATCACTTGAGGAACCTTGATTTGAATATTGACCCTTTGGAGGAACATAAGGGTTTGAACTCCGATTTGAGAAGTTGTTGTTGTTATTCCAATTTCCTTTATTTGAGCCACCTTGGTCATTTTGCCACTGTTGGTTGCCTTTCCCTTGCGGGTTAGGCCTCCATTGATTTTGTTGTCCTTGACCTTGGTATTGCTGCCTTTGATAGCCTCTTTGAGAGTTGTTGACATAGTTGGCCACATAATCTTCACTTGATGATGGTTGTACATCTTCCACCACATTTACCTTCTTCGTTTGGCTTTCAGTAAACATTTTTGTCACACATTGACATTGGTGGCAAGCCCTGTAATTACTTGATCTCTTTCTTGATTCTCCTTAATCATGGTGGTCAAGGAGGGAGAACCATATGCAATTCCACCTGTGGTGTCCTCTAGTGCCAAGCTTGATTATGTTGTGCCATTTTGTCAAGGATTTGGGTGACCCTTGTGAATATCTTGTCCATAAAAGATCCATCAGCTATATTCTTGGCTATTGATTGGTTCATAGGATCTAAACCCATGTATAATTTCTCCAACAAGATAGAATCCGGGAAACCATGATTGGGGGACCTCACCAAATATAACTTGAATCGATCTCATGCCTCATGTAGATGTTCTCCCGGTACTTGCTTTAAAAAGAACATTTTATCCCGGAGCTCAGATTTCTTACTTTGCAGGAACCATTTTGCTAAGAATGCTCGGACAAGTTCAGGCTAAGAATGAATGGAATTTGGTGGCAGATTTTGAAGCCATTTCCTTGCGTCCCTAACTAGTGAGTACTTGAACACTCTCAACCTTAGGGCATCATCTGAGATGTTGTTCTGCTTATGCATCGCACACACACCCAAGAAGTTTCTAAGATGTTGTGTCGGGTCATCATCAGTGAAATTCCTGAAAAATCCCTCCGCTTTGAGCATTAGGATTAAACCATGTTCCACTTTGAAAGTTGCAACACCAACAACCAGAGGTACAATAACATTTGTATCCTCGATGTACTCATCTATGTCCGCAAAAGGATTTTCTTCCATTTATTCCTCATGTTCAGCCATGTCTTCCTATCAACACCAAGCAAAACAAGCAAAGTGTGATGGAATAAAATAAGACGTAAAGTAAATCACACACTAATTAGTAATTTCAAAACCGTATTCCCGGGCAACGAAGCCAAAATTTGATACGCTCAAAGTACATTTTAATTAAATAATGTAAGGCAGTCGGTGTCAAATATAATAACCCAAAAAGGTTGGGGTCGAATCCCGCAGGGAATAGGTGCGAAAAGGTTACTCGAGTAGTGTTTTACTTGACTCAGGTCGTAATTCTATTTCGTTAATTGTAACAAGAGTATGATATGATTGTGATTTGAAGAGATAACTAATTGTAACGTTGAGAATGTAAATAATTTGATTAAGGAAACCAAGGTTGTGTCCCCTTCAATGAAATGTAATGCTATCGGTATTAATATGATATATTTCTAATGGAACGTTCTTTAGATATGAAAATGAATTATAAATGACTACCCAATATTTTCAAATAGTTGGGTAGTATTTCCTCTTTATGATTTTTTCAAATATAAAAGAGTTGCAATTAAGAGCAATCAATTTATGCCAAATAAAATCCACTTATTCCTAAGCGATTCTATTAAACATGGTTTAAAGCCTTGAGTCTTTGATATTTACTTCTACCAAACTCTAACTCATTTTTCCAAGTAAATAAAGAGTTTAATGGCTCTTGTTAATGTTTGCAACCACCAACAATAAATGAAGAATGAGAAATAAATATATATAAACCAACCATTATATATATATTCAATGCTAAACACCCATTAACATAACACCCATTTAGGGCAACAACCTTATTATTTAAAGCTAGATACTCATGCTAAAATACAAAAAGATGAGAATATTAAATGTCATAAAGCTTACAAAGTGCAAGATTCTTCACTCCTAAAGCTTCCAAAAGAGAGGAATATTCAAAGGTTGGAATATAGCTCAAAAACCAGACAAGATTCCCCCATAAAACCCCAATAAATCTAATTATAGTGGGCTAAAACTCGGGACCAATTTCGGACAAAAATGCCCCTCGAGGTTAATTATGCGACCGCATATCTGTCGCATAACAGACATGCGGTTCGCATTCTCATCAAAGTCATTGCATCTTCGAACCCTAGTTTCCAGGTAGTCGTCGTGTCTTGGTTATGCGTTCCACATTGTTGAATTGCGACCACATAGTGTCACCGCATTTCCAGCTTCAGCAACTTCTACAGGGAGTTTGCAATCCATTATGCGGCCCACAAACCTGTTATGCGGTCGCGTAATGGATAGCATTTCTTGCGCTTGAATTTGGCCAACAAATTGTTTGGCTTTGTGGTTCCTTTGAGCAATATGCGGTCCGCATGTTAGATTTGCGGTCCGCATTCTCACATCTGCGATCGCATTTTGCCCTTTTCTTGTCCTTTTGCGGCTTTTTGATTTCATTTTCATGTTTTTGGGTCCTTAAACCTCATACACTGCAAAACATTAAAATTACATAAGTATAAAAGCTAATTGCATTTAAAACAAGCTAAAATCTAAGCAATTTGTATTAAACGTGCCAATATTCTCCGGCGCATCAACAACAAAGGTAAGCAAGCGGCAAAATAGCAATCACCGCTCCCAGCCTCGACAGAATCGGAGCAACAGGTAATCGAAGACGAAGAAGAGGATTTCCTTACTCCTCGAACTTTCGTCGTTCCCGAAGAGTCCGATGCAACCAGGTCAATGGCCGATGAACTGGAGTAGATCATACTGATCGATTACATGCCCGAAAGAAAGGTATACCTGGGAACGGGATTAACCCCCGAACTCAGGAAAAAAACTCATTCAATTTCTTATTGATAATATAGATTGCTTTGCTTGGTCCCATTTAGATATGACAGGAATTCCATCGAAAATAACGACACACCAGATAAGCCTCGATCTGGGTTCAAACCGGTCAAGAAAATAAGGAGGCCCCAGTCCGAGGTGAAGCACGCATTCATAAAGGGCGAGGTAACGAAACTTTTTAAAATAGGGTCTATTCGAGAGGTAAAATACCCTGAATGGTTAGCGAACGTAGTTGTAGTTCCTAAAAAAGGAAACAAGCTTAGAATGTGCGTAGATTACAAGGATTTGAACAAAGCATGACCTAAAGACTCTTTTACACTGCCTAACATCGATCGTATGATCGATGCCACAACTGGCCACGAGATCCTAACTTTTCTCGACGCCTACTCTAGGTACAATCAAATTCAGATGAACCCGGAGGATCAGGAAAAGACCTCGTTTATCACTAAGTTTGGAACTTATTGTTACAATGTAGTGTCTTTCAGGCGAAAAAATGCAGGAGCTACATACCAATGCCTAGTTAATAAAATGTTTGAGGAACATATAGGTAAATCGATGGAAGTTTACGTTGATGATAGGTTGGTTAAGTCCCTGCGCATAGAGGACCATTTAACTCATTTGCAGGAAACATTCAAAATCTTGAGGAAGTGCAACATGAATCTTAACCCGGAAAAATATGCCTTCGGAGTCCGCTCGGATAAGTTCCTCGGCTTCATGGTGTCGAATCGAGGCATCGAAATTAACCCCGATAAGATCAAGGCCATCAAGGATATCACAGTCATGGATAGTGTGAATGTTGTACAAAGGCTAACAACACGAATAGCTACTTTGGGTCAATTCATTTCGAGGTCATCAGATCGAAGTCATAGGTTCTTTTCCTTGCTAAAAAAAGGATTTTGCGTGGACCTAGAAATGCCAACAAGCCTTAGAAGAATTAAAGCGATACTATCGAGCCTACATTTGCTTCACACCCTGAAGGTAGATGAAAAGCTTTACTTATATTTGGCAGTGTCCGAGATAGCGATAAGTGGCGTACTTGTTCGATAAGAGCAAAGTACGCAATTCCATGTTTATTATGTAAGACAAACTCTAGGAGATGCTGAAACCAGATACCCTCACTTAGAAAAATTAGTACTTGCATTGATAAGCACATCTAGGAAGCTAAAGCCATATTTTCAATGTCATCCCATATGTGTATTAACCACTTATCCTCTTTCGAAATGTTTTGCGTAAGCCCGAACTATCAGCCCGGTTGGCCAAATGGGCCTTCGAACTTAGCGGTTATGATATCATATATCAACCCCCGAATCGCCATCAAGTCTCAAATCCTAGCTGACTTAGTGACCGGTTTTACACCGACCCTCGTACCCGAATTGGAGAAAGAACTCATGGTAAGATCGGGTACATCATCGGGGGTATGGACCCTTTTCATAGACGGTGCCTCGAATGTGAAAGGGTCCGAGCTTGGCATTATCTTGAAGCCACCTACGGATAGTACCATTAGACAATCCATCAAAACCTCTAGGTTGACCAATAATGAGGACGAGTATGAGGCCATTGATAACTAGGGATTTTTACACATTTTATACTCCTTCTTGCTTACACTTTGATTATAAATTCATACAAAATAGTCCCCAAAGGCTCATAAGTTGCACTTGATTGCAGGTTTGATCAATAAAGTGACAAGAAGTCAAAGATCAGCTCAAAAAGGAGTGAAACTTGCACAAGTACCAAAGACAAGACAAGCTCAGGAAACAGGCCTAGTGCGGCCGCACTACACTTTGTGCGGTCCGCACTAGGGAGATTCAGAGAGCTGGTACTTCAGGCATTAAGGCAGTGCGGCCGCAAAAGGTTTTGTGCGGCCGCAAAAGATTTTGTGCGGCCCGCACTGAAGGTAATGCGGCCGCACTACCATTTTGTACGGTCCGTGGAGTCAAGGTTCATAGAGGGTAAAGATTGGAGCTTTCAAGCCTGTGTGGTATGCGGTCCAGTTTGTGCGGACCACACTAGAAGCCTCTGCGGCCGCAGTCCATTCTGTGCGGTCTGCGGAGCCTGAGTTCATAGAGCCAAGTTTTTTTGTTCAAGAGCCTAATGTGGCCGCGCACCATTTTGTGCGGTCTGCACTAACCCCACATGGCATTTTTGTCCAATTTTTCCAGCTCAGTATAAATAGATCTTTTTCCCATTTTTAGGGTATCAGACATTTTAGAACAGTTGTTGCGCTCGTGAGAACATATCTTGTAGCCATTTGGGCATTTTTACTTACTTTTTATCATTGAATCTTTGTATTTAGCTTAGCAATTAATTAATATGTGTTCATATTCATCTATTTCTCTGTTTTTCTCTTCAAGTATGAGTAGCTAGACCCATTAGCTAGGGTTGTGGCTCAACCCTAGTGTGGGTAATTGATGGGTGTTGTAATTTAGGGCTAGATTGACTATGGGTGTTTGCTATTTGGGTCAATTTCATGGTTTAATTACTGAATTAGTGGTTGCAAACACTAATTTGTGCTAAGTTGACTTGGGCTCTTCTTGAGAAAGAGAGCCTAAGTCTCCGAAATTGATCCAACAGGGAATTGGGATGGACTCAAGAGAATTGATAGTCCCAATTAAAGGGTTAAACCTCGAGAGAGTAATACCCGACTTGAACCTTAGTTGCTTGAGCAAATATGCATACCCAATTGGTCTTGAGAAAGTCACTTGGGTAAAATCATTCTTTCTACCGAGAGGTGTGAGAATGGGTAATATCGAGCAACGGTTATAACATATTCCCCAATCATGTCAATCGTGTCTTAGACGCAATTACCCATCAATTAGCCACCTAGGTGAAAGTCACTACCCTAGTGCCTTTTAGAATATTTGATCAACTTGTAGCATTTTACTCTTAGCTTAATCTAGTTGCAATTATAATTTTGTAGTTTGATAATCGAAGAATTATAAAAGAAAACCCAAAAATGAATAGAAGTTCAATTTGGAACCAATACGCAATCCCAACCTAAATAGATACTCAACTCCCTTTCTAGCTCTCTATGGAAATCGATCTCGACCCAAAATCAGGTAAAAGCTATTGCGACCTTCTCTCGCTACTTTTCAGTGGTGCGAAGTAGGCTGCGATCAATTTTTGGCGTCATTGCCAGGGAGCTAACGGTTTTGGCTATCTATTTAGTTAGTTTTGTGTATTGTTCGTCTTTTCTTCTTTGTTACTTACTTGTTTGTGTCACTACTCAGGTACCAATATGGCTTTGAACAACGCTAATGACCCTCTTGGAAACGTGATTGCGGGGGAGGAGATAAATGATGTTGAGCAAGATGAGGTGCCTCTTGTACCTCAAGGACAACGTAGAGACTGCAATGCCAATGCTAATCCAAATGACAATATTCCAGACCCTCCTTCGCCACCTCCAAGAGTGGCTCCCAGAGTACTTCCGAGCCAGGGTTATGCAAGTGCTATTGTCCCACCCAGAATCTGGGCAAGCAACTTTCAGATAATCAATGTGATGTTGACCTTAGTTGAGCAGTGTGGGTACTTCACGAGCACTGCGGATTAAAATGCCTACAAACATCTCAAGGGGTCCGTGGATACATATTGGGGGAGCAAATAGACGAATGTGTCCGAGGATGCTCTTAGGTTGAGACTTTTCCCATTCTCACTTTGGGGGAAGGCATTAGATTGGCTCGAGAGACTCCCCAACCATTCCATCACAACTTGGGATGAGTTGGCAGATAAATTCATTTCTAAATTCTTTTCACCCGAGCATATGGCAGCACTTCGAGATGAGATATTGGCTTTCAAGCAAGAGCCCACAGAACATTTGCATGAGATTTGGGAGCGGTATAGAACGATGGTGAAAGAATGCCCCAATAATGATATGACCGACGCTATGATCCAACAAACTTTCTACCGGGGCATCAATACAACAAATCAATGCATGGTGAACCAACTTGCTGGGGGCAACTTTATGAAGCTATCATATGATGAGGCATGTGATGTACTTGATGAGATGGCTGACACTTCTTCTGCATGGCAAAGTAGAGCCAATGTACCTCAAGGCGACCCTACGGTTATTCATTTGCACAATGAATTACATGACCATGGGCAAGCTATAGTAGAGTTAACAACTACTATGAATCAATTGGCTAAGGCCCAGTTACAACAAGTCCAAAATCCTCGCCAAGTGAATGCCATTGAGGGTGTGAATATGCTTGTCAACAAGAGAAGGCAAATAAGGCAACAAAACCAAGGGAATTCTGAGCAATTTGATGATGCATGTGATGTAAACAACTATCAAGGCCAACGGGGCAACTCTTCCAACCAACAGTAGTGGAGACCTCAAGGAAATTGGGGCAATCAACAACAAAACAGTGGCAATTGGGGGAACAACAACCAAAACAACAACTGGACAATCAGAACAACAATCAAGGCAACCAAGGGAATTGGAATGGTAACAACAATAATTGGGGTGGCAATAATAATCAAGGAGGATGGAACAATGGAAACCAAAGAAACTAGGGGCAAGGCTTTCAAAGGCCCCCAATGTACCAACAACCGAACAATCCACCACCATTTTTATCTCAAGGTCCTAGTTCTTCGGGTAATAATATGGGTAGAATTGAAATGATGTTCGAGCAGATGATGAAGAGAAATGTGGATTCTGATGCACAGTTAGCTTCTCACAACACCTCTATCCGAAACTTGGAGGTGCAATTAGGCCAAATCTCTCACTCATTGAATACTCACCCGAAGGTGCTCTACCAAGTGATACGGTAGTGAACCCAAAAGGTGGGAACAATCATGTTATGGCAGTTATAACAAGAAGTGGGTGATGTGAATGCCTCTAAGCAAAAGCAAGTCGTGGATGATGATGTTGAGTTGTAAGATGATGAAGTCCCTTTAGTAATTGAAGATGTGGTTGATGAAAATGTGAACAATGAAGAGAGGATTGATATTCAAGAAGTCGATGTGGAAACTCAAAGTGATGTGAACCCGTCTACGGAACACATAATTGACATGCCGGAGCCGGTTGTGCCAAAAGCCAAGGCTCCTTTGCCAAGGCCACATCAACCTTACCCTCAAAGGCTCGCAAAGCAAAAGAATGATAATCAGTTTAAAAAGTTCATTGACATGATGAAGAGATTATCTATTAATGTGCCATTGGTGGAGGTACTTGAACAAATATCGGGTTATGCAAAATTCATGAAAGACTTGGTTACAAAGAAGCGCTCTATGGATTGTGAAACTATAAAGATGACTTACCAAGTTAGTGATATAGTGCATTCAATAGCCCCGAAGCTTAAACATCCCGATGCTTTCACCATTCCTTGAACCATTGGGAGTGTGGATTTTGCTAAGGCTCTATGTGAATTGGGAGATAGTATCAATTTGATGCCCTACTCGGTTTTCAAAACTTTGGGTATCGGAAAACCAAGGGCAACCTCAATGAGATTTCAAATGGCGGATCGATCGATGAAGCGACATTTGGGCATTATTGATGACGTGCTTGTCCGAGTGGACAAATTCATATTGCTAGCCGACTTTGTGATTTTGTATTGTGAGGTGGACTATGAGGTTCCTATTATCTTGGGAAGGCCTTTCCTTGCAACGAGGAAGGCGTTGGTTGATGTTGAAGCAGGTGAGCTCACTTTCCGAGTGGGAGATAAAAAATTCATCTTTCATGTGTCCAAATCTATGAAGCAGCCCACCATTACCGAGGTGTGCTCTTTTGTTGACCTCGTCACAGTAGTGATAATTGATGACACCAGTGTAATGATCAATGTGGAGGACCCATTGGAAGCCATATTGTTAAATATTAATGTCAATGAGGATGCAAGCCGAGTGGAGTGCGTAAATGCTTTACATGGAATGGGCTCTTATTCTTATGAGCCTAGAAAATTGTCTTTGGATCTTGAAAACCGAAACACTCCACCAATAAAACCATCAATTGGGGAGCCACCAGTGTTAGAGTTGAAACCACTTCCTCCACACCTCAAGTATGAGTTCTTGGGCTCAAATTCTACTTTACCAGTTATTCTTTCTTCTTGTCTTACTAACATGCAGGTTGAGGCCACTTTGGCGGTGCTTCAAAAGCGGAAAAGGGCAATTGGATGGACTTTGGTTGACATTCGGGGAATATGCCCCGCATTCTGTATGCACAAAATTATTTTGGAGGATGATTCAAAGTCGTCCTTGGAGCATCAAAGAAGATTGAACGAGGCAATGCAAGAAGTGGTGAAGAAAGAAGTAATCAAGTGGTTGGATGTCGGTGTTGTGTACCCCATTTCCGATAGCTCACGGACTTGTCCGGTGGAATGTGTACCGAAAAAGGGTGGTATGACTGTGGTAACAAATGACAACAATGAACTTATTCCCACTTGGATGTTTACCGGATGGAGGGTATGTATGGACTACCGAAAGCTAAACAAGGTGACCCGAAAGGATTATTTCCCATTGCCATTCATTGACCAAATGCTTGATTGTCTTGCGGGGCGTGCTTTTTATTGCTTTTTGGATGGATACTCGGGGTATAAACAAATCTTAATTGCCCCAGAGGACCAGGAGAAGACCACTTTTACCTGTCTATATGGAACCTTCGCTTTCTCTCGGATGCCATTCGGGTTGTGTAATGCTCCGGCGACCTTCGAACGATGCATGATGGCTATTTTCACCTATATGGTGGAAGATATCTTGGAGTTCTTCATGGATGATTTCAGTGTGATTGGTGATTCCTTTGAAAAGTGTTTGACAAATTTTGATAGAGTATTAGCCCGATGTGAAGACAACAATCTCGTGCTTAATTGGAAAAAATGTCACTTCATGGTGGAGGAAGGCATAGTATTGGGCCACAAGATTTCAAAGCATGGAATTGAAGTTGACAAAGCCAAGATAGAGGTGATTTCAAGGGTTCCTCCCCCAATTTCCGTCAAGGGGGTAAGGAGTTTTCTTGGGCACGCGGGTTTCTACTGGAGGTTTATAAAAGATTTTTCAAATGTGGTAAACCCCTTGTGCAAGCTACTAGAAAAGGATGCAAAGTTTGTAATCGATGAGGGATATATGCAATCATTTGAGCTTCTAAAGCTTAAGTTGACCACTACCCCAATCATTACCGCACCAAATTGGAGCTTGCCTTTCGAGCTCATGTATGACGCAAGTGACATCACAGTTAGGGCTATCTTGGGTCAAAAGGTTAACAAGATGTTTCATCCAGTGTACTACGCAAGCAAGACCATGAATGAGGCTCAAAGGAACTACACGCTTACCGAAAAAGAATTGTTGGCTATAGAGTTTGCAATGGAAAAGTTTCGATCGTATCTTATGGGGGCCAAGGTCATAGTGCACACCGATCATGCCGCCCTTAGGTACTTGATGACAAAGAAAGACTCCAAGGCAAGATTTATGTGATGGGTGTTACTACTTTAAGAGTTTGATCTAGAAATTGTGGACCGGAAAGGTAGTGAGAACCAAGTGGCGGACCACTTGTCCCGTTTGGAGGAGGAGGGGAGGTCTTGTGATGGCCTTGAGATCAATGATTCATTTTCCGACGAACAACTCTTTGCGGTTTCAATGAATGATATGCCATGGTTTGCCGATGTTGCTAATTACCTTGTGACTGGAGTAATCCCGTGTGAGCTCTCTTCTAACCAAAGGAAGAAGCTCAAGCGGGATAGTTTGGATTTCTATTGGGATGAGCCATACTTGTTCAAGATTTGCACGGATGGTGTGATTCGTAGATTTGTCTCGGAGGAAGAACAATTGAGTATCTTAGAGGCTTGCCATTCTTCACCCTATGGTGGCCATCATGGTGGGGTGAGGACCGCATCGAAAGTTCTTAGTTGTGGATTCTATTGGCCAACCTTGTTCAAACATGCAGGTGATTTTTTGAAGAGGTGTGACGATTTCCAAAGAGCGGGTGGAATTTCAAAAAGGGATGAGATGCCTCTCGATACCATTCTTGAAGTGGATATCTTTGATGTTTGGGGCATCGATTTCATGGGTCCATTTATTAGCTCTTGTGGGAATACTTACATTCTCATGGCAGTTGACTATGTCTCAAAATGGGTTGAAGCCATGGCTTTGCCTAACAATGAAGCCCGGAGTGTTGTTGCATTTCTTAAGAAGAGCATTTTCACAAGGTTTGGCACACCCCGTGCGAAGTGATGGGGGATCTCAATTTTGCAATAAAGCTTTCGACACGTTGCTTTCTAAGTATGGTGTCAATCACAAAGTTTATACCCCCTATCACCCTCAAGCAAGTGGTCAAGTGGAAGTCTCCAACATGGGAAACCAAAAGCATATTGTCAAAGACGGTCAATGCAAATAGGACCGATTGGTTAAAGAAGTTGGATGACGCTCTATAGGATTATCGGATGGCTTACAAAACTCTGATTGGTATGTCTCCGTATCGGTTGGTGTTTGGGAAAGCTTGCCATCTTCCAGTTGAGTTAGAGCACAAGGACATGTGGGCTTTGAGGAGGTTGAATCTTGAATGGGATGTTGCAGCCAATCTTCGTGTAGAGCAGCTCAATGAACTCGATGAATTTAGATTCCATGCCTACTCCAGTTCGTCCTTGTATAAGGACAAGATGAAGTACTTTGTTCAAAGTAGGTGATTTAGTTCTCTTGTTCAACTCCCGGTTACGTCTGTTTTCGGAAAAGCTCAAATCCAAATGGAGTGGACCGTTTGAAGTTGTGTTTGTGACCCCTTTTTGTGCTCTTGATTTGAAAAATAAAAATGGTGAAGTCTTCAGAGTTCACGGGCACAGGGTCAAGCATTATCTTGGGAAAATTGATGACAGCCACGTGGTGGCACTTCTTCACTTCAAATGATGTGATGGTAACCTGCGTCGTGCCGCGACGTTAAATTAGACGCTTCTTGGGAGGCAACCCATGTGTTTTTCTTCTTGTTTTCTTTGATTTTCTTTGTAGTATAGGACTGATTTTTGGACTAACTGGTTGTGAGATATTACAGGGTTGTGTTGATGCAGTGTAAGACAAGGTGGAAATATGTACAGGTCTCTGAAGTTGCCAGTACAGCCGCACTACATTTTGTGTTGTCCATACTGATAAAGGGTGAATCGAGACCTCTCTGATGTTTGCCAGTGCGGCCGCACTACATTTTGTGCGGTCCACACTGTACCTCTGCGTCCGCAGTCCATTCTGTGCGGCCCGCAGAGCATTGCCTTCTCAAGTTTGAATATAATTGTGTAGTGCAGACTGCGGTCCATTTTGTGCGGTCTGCACTGTTTGGTGAGAATGGGCCCAGGGGCTTTTCTATAAATAAACCCTGAGGGATCCCTTTTACACTTTTCGTAAATTTGAAATCTCAGAGAGTATAATCACTGTTTACTACCCTTACTTGCTCTAATTACTTGTTGGAACTTATTTGCTTCAATTCATCTCATAATCTGGTACCATAATCTTCTTTTTACTTGTTTAATTTTGTCAATTCAATTTAATTTTTGTTTTCTTAGCTGTTATTTCTTCTTCCTTTCATTTTTTCTTAACTGCTAAGTTAGGTTAGTTTAAATTTTGATTCATGTGGAATTAGTTAGGTTAATGGATTGGGTAATCACTTAGCAACACCTATTAGGTGTAAAAATTGGGCTTAAAAGAAAATTTTCATAAACCCTAGCTTAGTGCCACATCTAGGCACTCAGTGCGGACCTCGGTAGTTTTAGTGCGGTCCGCGGTGCCCTTGTGCGGTCCATAGTACCATTTTGTGCAGAACGCACTGAAGAACTTTTGGGAAGCTAAACTTTGGGCAGTGCGGCCGCACTCCATTTGTGCGGTACGCACTGTCAAGATACAGAGGGTGGGTATTCTGAACGCCACCTTTGTGCGAACCGCGGTCAATTTTATGTGGTCCGCACTGACCCCTGTGCGGCCGCACTCCATTTTGTGTGGTCCGCACTGGGCTGGTTTTTAAAACTATCTGCAATTCTTCAAGCATGATCTGCAACTCACTCTGTAACACTGCTTTCAACTGCTGCAATGATATTAACGAGTTCACTTGATTGTGCTTGCAGGCTATGGTTAAACAACAAGGAAAAGGCTCGAAACAACCCGATAGAGGTGAATCCTCCCAGGGTGGAAAGCAGAAAATGGTACGACTCACTACCCAAGCGAGGCAAAACATCAAGAATATGAGAAAGACCAAAAAAGCAGCTGATAGGGCCATTGACATGTCGGGGAGTTACTACGAGCCCTCCTGGGAAATCTCTTCGGATTCTATACCTGAATACATCCCGTATCTGGAGAGGGCTAGACACAGACACACTCCTCCATGATCACCCACTGCCCAAGCACCAACTGATGTTTCTTCTAGGTCGTCTGAGGGCTCAGCAGCCGGTAGTAGGGAATACTCCATCTCTCCCAAAGCTTCATTATCTGGGGAGGGTGCAGAAAGAGGTGAGGAGGAAGTACAGGGAAATGAGGAGGTAGCTGAAGGAGTTGAACCTCAAGTAGGAGGCATTGCTAGAACTAGGAAACCCAAAGCTTGGGAGGATTAGATTTGTAAGTGAGGTACCATACCATAAGTTTCGGGAGTGGTAGCCGGTGAGAAAATTGATTCCGGAGGAGCTTCATAGATAGAAACCTACTACCCCGCAACCCCAACGTGCAGAGATAGTTTAGGACTAGAGTGGGTTGGGAGAATTTTATAGATAACTGTGTGGATGCCAACAAAAACTTGATCAAGGAATTTTATTGCAATATAGCCCACATTAAAAAGGGCTCCAAAGTGACCAAGGTTCGAAACTTGAAGGTGCTATTTGATGGGAAGTTGATAAATGAGTATTTGGGATTCAGTGAGGAGGATGCGACATTGTATATGGCGAAGTTGGAAATGGACGAGGAGGTCCGTCCATGGCTAGAACAGTACCTAGCAATCCCAGGTATCGTCCCCGACTGGTTGACTGTTGGAGTAAAAATATTGAGAAGGAGCTTGAACTTTGAGGCGAGGGGATGGGAGACTTTTGTTT
Organism: Nicotiana sylvestris; assembly: GCF_000393655.2. NCBI lineage: Eukaryota > Viridiplantae > Streptophyta > Magnoliopsida > Solanales > Solanaceae > Nicotiana > Nicotiana sylvestris. The sequence goes on along the minus strand of NC_091059.1, from coordinate 141,195,426 downwards.
GCAGCCGGTTGGACCCTACCACTCATGACAATACCCTTCCTCTCCACCGGGGTGTGTTAGTGTCTTCTATCATGGCAGGGTACCCTATCAATGTGGGGAATGTGATGCCTCGAATTATCACTATAGTGGGAGCGGAGCATGACCGGAACTATCATTTCCCCAGTTTCCTCACAATGTGCTTCTGGGACCTAGAAGTGGGCATGAGGCCATATGACATCAAGGTCAAGGCGACAGCCCCATTTTCCTGGTATATCATGAAGGGGGATGACAACCCCAAGAGCAAGAACTACAAAGCTCCTGCTTCTGCCCCAACTAGCCAGTCTGAAGAGCCAGTTGTGGTAAAGGTCCCTACTGAGTCTACCTCCACTTTTGCTGACATCCCTCCCAGACCTTCCGCATCCATAGCTATTCCTGCTGGTCCATCCATATCAGCGTGCTCGGAGGTCCCATCTTCCCAGGTCCATCCTATTACCGCCCACCGTCTAAGCCAGGCACTTCTGAGTATCAACAACTGGATGCAGACTGCCTCATCCAAGTTGTCCATCTTGACTACCACTTTAGAGGCTCAGTCACCCTCCCCCCACAGGTGCCCCAGTCAATAGAGGATGCGCTTAAGGAGATACTTGACAATTAGAAGAAGATCCTCGACACTCAGGCTGCGCTCTCAAAGGCAGTTGATTCACATAGCAAGGCTCTCAAGGAGCTTGCTCGGGAGCACAAGAAGTTGCGGAAGACACAGGCCTCCAAGGAGTCCGTGAAGGAGCTGCGTGCAGATGTTGACAGACTAAAGGCAGATCAACTGCCTTTAGACTTATTGCTCGAGGACCCAGTCCCAGCAGCTCAGCCACAGCAGGAGCAGACACAAAGGCATCCGAAGAGGAGGAGGATGATTCCTAGAGCTGATGATGATGTCATCCAGTTAGCGGACCCACCGGAGACTTCCTCCAGTCAGCCACAGGATGTACCAGTTCTAGAGTCTGTCGAGGTTCAAACCCAGGTCCCAGTAACAGAGGAGCAGACCACCGGGAACCAGTCTGAGGTTCCCGAGCACACAGAGGACCCAGGGACCACTCATGATCCTATGCAGACAGATAGGGTTTAGGGAGTCTTCTATGTCCTTTTTCTCTATCTTTTTGGTGCTTATTTAGACTAGTTGGCATTGGGGACAATGCCAGCTTTCATTTGAGGGGGTAGGCCCTACTATTCATTTGATGGATGACTATATATATATTGATACATTTTTATTCTTTCTTGATTTTTCATCTTTGGTCTGTATATAATTTGATATTTAGCTACATTTATTGCACTTTTATTTTAATTTGGGTCTGTATATAAAGTTATATCACATTGTATATATTCATCCCATCCGTTGTATATTCAAATCCCCTCTTCTATATATTCATGCTATTTTCCATAATTTTTTTTGTTTTTAGCTTCGTATTTATGTTCGTAGCTTTTTGTTTTGTTTTGGACGTTTTCAATAAGCCTTTGGTTTTTTTAATGCCACGGTTCTTTCCAAAGGTGGAGTGTTGTATGAACCGGATGGTTCTTCTCAATGATGGATGACGTGACAACCTTCTTAAGGGTTTGAGTTCGTTTTCCTTTTTGTTGTCCGTTTTCCTCTTGGCACCCAATCTTTCCTTTAGCACAGGGCAAAAATATAAGTTTGGTGGGAGAGACGAAGATGGAAACAAAGTGGTAAAAAGGCACGAAAATGAAAAAATAAAATAAAAGGGTAAAGGCAATGAAAAAGAAAGAAAAGCAAAAAAAGAAAGATAAAAAGAATGTTCAAAGTGAAAAAGAATAAAAAGGGATTCAAGAAAAAGCAAAGAATGAAAGGTGTGGAAAGTTGAGAAAGGAGAAAAAGGGTTGAAATGCATGAGATAGAGTGATAATATGCCTCTCTAACCCCTTCGAAAGAAGTGAAATGACTCAAAGAGTCAAGAGAATGTGTGCCAAATGAATCAAAAGAAGTGCTTAAAGGAAGATGGAACCTACTTATACCAAAACATGTCCTACCCTGAACCAAAAGCCTTTACAATATCTCCACAAAAGCCCTATATGATCTTGAGTTGAATGAAGCTTACATTAGTGGATACTCACATAAGGGGCAAACTTATGGTACTTAGAGCCGGACTTGTGACTTTTTCTTGAGAGAGATGAGTGAAATTCCATTAGCCTCATTTTGCTACTTAGAGTTCTTTGATATGTTGAGTCAACTCTTGAAGCTCTTGTATCGCACTTGATCCATGGTTTTTCAAAGATTAAATGTTGTTAATGACTCATTTGTATTGAGGTCAATTGTTAGTCCCAATTGATGCTAGTGAGGTTCCTTTAGGAAATCTGAAAATTTCTTGGATTTTTCCTTAAGGGGTGGGTCTTATTTTGTTTGCTTGAGGACAAGCAAAAGCTTAAGTTTGAGAGAGTTGATAACTAGGGATTTTGATGCATTTTATACTCCTTCTTGCTTACGCTTTGATTATAATTCACACAAAATAGTCCCAAAAGGCTCATAAGTTGTGCTTGATTGTAGGTTTGATCAATAAAGTAACAAGATGTCAAAGATCAGCTCAAAAAGGAGTGAAACTTGCACAAGTACCAAAGACAAGACAAGCTCAGGAAAAATAGGCCTAGTGCGCTCCGCACTAGGGAGATTCAGAGAGTTGGTACTTCAGGCATTAAGGCAGTGCGGCCGTAGAAGGTTTTTTGCGGTGCGCACTGAAGGCAATGCGGATGCACTACCATTCTGTGCGGTCCGCAGAGTCAAGGTTCAGAGAGGGTGAAGATTGGAGCTTTCAAGCTTGTGCGGTCTGCGGTCCAGTTTGTGCTACTATATTTAGTTAGCTATGTCTTCGGATGCTTTGTGGAGATTGGACCGGTTCACCAAGTTTTTCTACTACCTATTGTGGTACATCTTTAGAGGATTCCCAGGACTATTTGGACAGTTGCTATGAGGTTCTTCGGAACATGGGGATAGTGGAGACTAAGGGTCGACTTCGCTACTTTTCGCTTATCAGGTTCCGCCTAGAAATGGAGGAGGGATTTTTGTTTGGCTCGACCAGTTGGGTCGCCTACTTTGACTTCATATCAGTTTTCTCAGCTATTTCTAGAGAAGTTTCTTCCTGTCACTTAGAGGGAGAACTATTGGAGGTAGTTTGAGCGTCTCCAGCAGGGTTCTATGACCGTCACTCAGTATGAGACCAGATTTATTGACTTGGCCCGTCATGCTCTTCTTATACTTCCCACCGAGAGAGAGAGGGTGAGGAGGTTTATTGAGGGACTCGCTCAGCCTATCAGATTGCAGATGGCTAAGGAGACAGGGAGCGAGATTTCTTTCCAGGATGTGGCCAATGTGGCCCGACGAGTTAAGGCAGTTCTATCTCAAGGGAGTGGTCAGGGGTCTGACAGGAGGCCTCATTATTCGGGTAGGTTCAGTGGTGCCTCGTTCGGAGGCAGGGATTCTTTTGGTAGGGGCCATCCTCCTAGTACGTTTCACTCAGTACATCAGGTATCTCATAGAGCTTTGGGGGGCGTGGTTCTTATGTACCTCCTTCAGGATAGCCAGCTCCTATCAGAGAACCTCCTCTTCAGAGCTATTATCATGGTCAGTCGGCCCACTGGGGTCAGTCTCAGTTTCCTCAGTCGCAGCATTCAGGTAGATGTTTTGAGTGCGGTGAGTATGGTCATATCCGGAGGGTTTGTCCGAGATTAGTGGGTGTTCAATCGCAGCATCAGAGCTCTCATGCCATGATTCTGGCACCACTCGCCTAGCCAGCTAGAGGTAGGGGTCAGCCCGCTAGAGGTGGAGGTCAGGTCGTTTGAGGTGGAGACCAGGCCACTAGAGGTGGAGGACAGCCAGCAGGAGGCCATCCCAAAGATATAGTTCAGGGTGGTGGGGCCCAGCCCCAATGTTATACTTTCCCAGCCAAGTCTGAGGCTGAGTCCTCTAATATTGTTATCACAGGTACTGTTTCGGTTTGTAATAGAGATGCTTCAGTTCTGTTTGATCCAGGGTCAATATAATTCTATGTGTCTTCTTATTTTGCTTCATTTTTGGCTGTGCTCGTGATTCTTTGACTGATCTTGTATATGTGTCCACGCTAGTAAGTGATTTTATTATTGTAGATCATGTTTATCGTTCGTGTGTGATTATTATTGGGGGTCTTGAGACCCGTGTAGACCTCTTACTTCTGGATATGGTTGTTTTGATATCATATTGGGGATGGATTGGTTGTCACCTTATCATTCCATATTGAACTATCACGCTAAGACTATGACCTTAGACATGTCGGGTTTGCCTCGATTAGAGTGGAGAGGGACTCCCATTCATTCTGTTAGTAGGGTTATTTCCTATATAAAGGCCCGACGTATGGTTGAAAAAGGGTGTTTGGCTTATTTGACGTATGTTCGTGATTCTAGTGCTGAGGTTCCTTCTATTGATTCTGTGTCAATTGTTCGGGAGTTTCTAGAGGTTTTTCCTGCAAACCTGATAGAGATTCCACCCAACAAGGATATCGACTTTTGCATCGATTTGGCTCCGGGCACTCAGCCCATTTCTATTCCGCCATATCGTATGGCCTCGCCAGAGTTGAAAGAATAGTTGCAAGACTTGCTGGATAAAGGCTTTATTAAGAAGAAGGATGGGTCAATGAGGACGTGCATAGATTATTGGTAGTTGAACAAAATCACCATCAAGAACAAGTATCCATTGCCGAGGATTGATGATTTATTTGATCAGCTTCAGGGCGCCAAGGTGTTTTTGAAGATTGATTTGAGATCTGGCTTCCATCAGTTGAGGATTAGGGCATCCGATGTCCCTAAGATAGCTTTTCGCACTCTGTACGAGCATTATGAGTTCTTAGTAATGTCATTTGGGTTGACAAATGCCCTAGAAGCTTTTATGGATTTGATTAACCGGGTGTTTAAGCCTTACCTGGATTCCTTTGTGACTGTCTTCATTGTTGATATTTTGATCTACTCCCGCAGCCGAGAGGAGCATGAGCAACATCTTGGAGTTGTTCTTCATACTTTGAGAGATAGTCAGTTGTACGCCAAGTTTTTGAAGTGTGAGTTTTGGTTGAGCTCAGTTGAATTCTTCGGTCACGTTGTATCAGTAGAGGGTATTCAGGTAGATCCAAAGAAGATAGAGGCAGTCAGGGACTGGCCTAGACCTACATCAACTACAAAGATCCGGAGCTTCTTGGGTTTGGCGGGATATTACCGTCGGTTTGTGGAGGGGTTTTCATCTATAGCAGCCGCAATGACCAGGTTGACCCATAACAGTGCCCAGTTCAGATGGTCGGACGAGTGTGAGGCGAGCTTCCAGAAGCTCAAGACAGCTTTGACTACGGCACTGGTGTTGGTGTTGCCCACAGGTTCAGGGCCATATACAGTATATTATGACGCATCTCGTATTGGACTTGGTGGGTGTTGATGCAGAATGGCAAGGTTATGGATATGCTTCGCGATAGTTAAAGATTCACGAAAAGAATTATCTAGTTCATGATTTGGAGTTAGCAATCATTGTTCACGCACTGAAGATTTGGAGGCATTACTTATATGGTGTGTCATGTGAGGTGTTCACAGATCACAAGAGTCTACAGTATTTGTTCAAGTAGAAAGAGCTAAACTTGAGGTAGAGAAGGTGGCTGGAACTATTGAAAGACTATGATATCACCATCTTGTATCATCCGGGAAAAGCCAATGTAGTGGCTGATGCTTTGAGTAGGAAGTCAGTTAGTATGGGAAGCCTTGCGTATATTTCGGTCATTGAGAGACCGCTTGCTTTGGATGTTTAGGCTTTAGCCAATCAGTTTGTGAGGTTGGATGTTTCTGAGCCCAGTCGTGTTTTTGCTTGTATAGTCGCTCGGTCTTCATTATTTGAGCATATCAGAGATTGACAATATGATGACCCTCATTTGCTTGTCTTTAGGGACACAGTGCGGCATGATGGTACCAAGCAGGCCACGGTTGGAGATAATGGAGTTTTAAGGATGCAGGGTCGTATTTGTGTACCTAATGTGGATGGACTTTGTGAGTTGATTCTAGAGGAGGCCCATAGTTCCCGGTATTCTATTTATCCGGGTGCCACTAATTTGTATCAGGACTTGCAGCACCATTATTGGTGGAGGAGGATGAATAAGGATGTCGTTGCGTATGTATCTCGGTGTTTGAATTGTCAGCAGGTAAAGTGCGAGCATCAGAGACCTGGTGGTTTTCTTCAGCAGATTGAGATTCCTAAGTAGAAGTGGGAGCGTATCACTATGGACTTCGTTGTTAGACTCCCACTGTGACAACCCGACCAGTCGTCTCATGAGTTACCACTCTGTTTTCCCCATTTTTGCTTCTTTATACTTTGTTATCCGTGCTATGTGGTATCGGGTTGTTCAGATCGAATCTGGAATAATTTTGGCAAGGTTTGAGACACTTAGTCTCTTTTAAGGAAGTTTAAGTTGGAAAAGTCAACCGGAGGTTGACTTATGTGTTAGGGGACTCGGATGTAAGTTCCGACGGTTCGGTTAGGTTCAGGAGGCGATTTGGGACTTAGGAGTGTGATCGGAATGGGTTTTGGAGGTCCGGAGTAGATTTAGGCTTGAATTGGTGAAGTTGATATTTTGACGATTTCCGGTTGGTAGGTGAGATTTTGATATAGGGGTCGGAATGGAATTTTGAGAGTTGTAGTAGTTCTGTTGTGACATTTGGGATGTGTGTGCAAAATTTCAGGTCATTCGGACGTGGTTTGGTTGAGTTTTTGAACAAAAGCGGAATTTGTAAGATTTTGGAAAGTTTGGCTTGAATCCGATGTGTTTTGGGTGATTTGATATTGTTTGACGTGTTTTGATGATTGGAACAAGTTTGAATAAGGTATTAGGATATGTTTGTGCTTTTGATTGAGGTCCCAGAGGCCTTGGGGTGATTTCGGAAGGTTAACGGGAAGTTTGAATTGTTGTTGCAGCTGTTGAATTGCTGCTTCTGGTATTTTCGTACTTGCGGATTGGGGACCGCAAGTGCGGCACCACATAAGCAGACAGTTGGTCGCAGAAGAGGAAGAGGCTTGAGGATCAGTAACCGCAAAAGCGGCTAATAGGACCGCATTTGCGGAGTCGCAGATGCAAAAGACTAATCACAGATACGATTTGCGGCTAGTAAGTGATTTCTGCAGAAGTGGAGGAATGACCGCAAATGCAGTACCGCAGAAGCGGTTAAAGGGTCGCAGATGCAAAAATGTCTGGGAAGAAGGTATAAATTATCTCCTTCGTGAATTTGAGTTATTTCACCATTTTTATCTCGGCTTAGGAGCTTTTTTTGGTCGATTTGGAAGAGGGATTTCAAGAGAACTTCATTGAGGTAAGGAATTTGGACCTAAAACTCGTTCCTATGTTATTATTTCATGGATCAGAGCTAGAAATTATGGAAATTAAGAGTGAAAATTAGGTAAACTAGGGCTTGGGAACTTAGGCCTTTAATTGAGGATTTGATGGACCATTTGAGGCCGGATTTTTGAATTTTTGATATGTATGAACTCGTGGGGAGATGAGGAATCTATTGGTGTGAAAATTATCAAATTCCAAGACGTGGGTCTGGGCGTCGGGTTTTGGTAATTTCGGGATTTTGTGCCGTTTATTGATTATTTTCGTCTGGGCTTCATTCCCTTAGCATATTTTGACGTCCTTATTCTGATTTTGGATAGATTCGACGCGAGTAGAGGCCGATTTGAGGGGCAAAGGCACCGTGAGCTAGAGATTTGACCAGTTCGAGTTGAGTAATGATTGTATTTGATGTTCTGAGGGTTTGAAACCCCGAATTGTTGTGGCACAAAATCCAGGAGCTGCTGCGGTATTTCTTGTTCGTGAGTTTTACGCAAACATGGATGTTGCTACCAACACTTCCATGGTTAAGGGACACACTATTTTCTTCGCTCCAGGAATCATTAACCGATTATATGGTTTGCCAAATCCGAATGACGATGATTAGCAGCGATTTTTAAACCATCCAAACATGGAGGAAATATATCAAGATCAAGAAATGTGCCCTTTTGGTCTAGAATGGCACAGTGATGCAAATAGCAAAAGAATCTGGTTTCAATAGAGAAACCTCAGTATGGTAGCAAAAATTTGGTTGTTGATTCTAAGCTCTAGGTTAGAACCAAGTAGGAATACAAATGAAATCAGGCCTATGAGAGTTGCGTGGCTTTATGTAATTATGAAACAGAAACCGATTAACGTTGGGTGGATTATTTGTGCCAATATGAATAAGTGTAGAACCAAGAGATCTGTGAGATCTCTCTACTTTGGTTCTACTATAACCAAATTAATCGCTGCTTATGGAAATCCTCCAGTTGCTGATATTGGATCTGTTTTACCATTAAATATAGGTTTGAGCACTCTTCGTGCTCTAGGACCATGTGTCGGTCCAAATGACGAAGCCCCTGTTGCATTACCTTTGATCCTCCCGCCAGTGGTCAATGATTTCCCTACATATTTTGACAGGCTGGAACATAAAATTGACGACGTTTACGCTGATCAGAAGAGGATAAGGGACGAACTAGCTATAGTCCATGCTATACAAGCAGAGCATTTCTCTTATACTGCTAATATTTTATACTACTTTGGAACTGTTGTAAACAATGTGGCAGATGCTCTAAAAATGGCTAACGTCCCTATTGTTCCTCCTTTTGCATTCCAAAACATGAACTTCAATTTCCCTGCAGGACAAGATAATTTTCAGCCACAAGTAAATCACTTCTTTCAAGGAGACAGAGCAGCCGAAGTACAACCACAGACACATGTTTATGGACACTATGCAGCTGAACCCGAATTTGATAATCCAAGTTATCCAGTTGATGGGAATGTTGACATGGATTTTGAGTTGTTTCAGGGGATGGTAATCGGAGACCATTTTGTGCGGTCCGCACTAACTCCGCAGGGGCATTTTTGTCCAGTTTTTCCAGCTTAATATAAATAGATCCTTTTTCCATTCTTAGGGTATCAGATATTTTAGAACAGCTGTTGCGCTCGTGGGAACATATCTTGTAGCCATTTTGGGTATTTTTACTTACTTTTTATCATTGAATCTTTGTATTTAGCTTAGCAATTAATTAATATGTGTTCATCTTCATCTATTTCTCTGTTTTTCTCTTCAAGTATGAGTAGCTAGACCCATTAGCTAGGGTTATGGCTCAACCCTAGTGTGGGTAATTGATGGGTGTTGCAATTTAGGGCTAGATTGAATATGGGTGTTTGTTATTTGGGTCAATTTCATGGTTTAATTACTGAATTAGTGGTTGCAAACACTAGTTTGTGCTAAGTTGACTTGGGCTCTTCTTGAGAAAGAGAGCCTAAGTCTCCAAAATTGATCCAACAAGGAAGTGGGATGAACTCAAGAGAAATGATAGTCCCAATTAAAGGGTTAAACCTCGAGAGAGTAATACCCGACTTGAACCTTAGTTGTTTGAGCAAATATGCATACCTAATTGGCCTTGAGAAAGTCACTTGGGCAAAATCATTCTTTCTACCGAGAGGTGTGAGAATGGGTAATATCGAGCAACAGTTATAAGATATCCCTCAATCATGTCAATCGTGTCTTAGACGCAGTTACCCGTCAATTGGCCGCCTAGGTGAAAGTCACTACCCTATTGCCTTTTAAAATATTTGAACAACTTGTAGCATTTTACTCTTAGCTTAATCTAGTTGCAATTATAATTTGTAGTTTGATAATAGTAGAATTATAAAAGAAAACCCAAAAATGAATAGAAGTGCAATTTGGAACCAATACGCAATCCCAACCTAAATAGATACTCAACTCCCTTTCTAGCACTCTGTGGAAATCAATCCCGGCACAAAATATGGTAAAAGCTATTGCAACCCTCCTTGCTACTTTTTAGTGGTGCGGAGTAGGCTGCGATCAGCCATGATTGCAAGTCTCGAGCTAGCTAAGAGCTTGGGAGTAGAAGTCATTGAAGCCAAGTGCGATTCAGTGTTGGTAGTAAACCAAGTAAACAAAAGTTTCTAAGTTTGAGAGGATAGGATGCAATGATACTTGGATAAACTACAAGTAACATTGCATCACTTCAAGGAATGGACTCTAGATCATGTGCCTCGAGAGCAAAACAGTGACGCTAATGCACTTGCTAATTTGGGATCCCCGATTGAAGAAGATGATATCGTCCCGGGGACTGTCATCCAGTTATCGAGGTCTGTGGTTGAAGAGGGTCATGCCGAGATAAATTCAACAAGTTTAACTTAGGACTGGAGAAATAAGTATATCGATTATTTGAAAAATGGAAAACTCTCATCGTACCATAAAGAATTGAGGGCCCTACGAACCAAGGCTACTAGGTTTGCATTAGATGAAGATGGAACATTGTACAGGAGAACGTTTGATGGGCCATTGGTGGTATGTTTAGGGTCAGGGGACACCAATTATGTTCTTCGAGAAATCAGCGAAGGTACTTGTGGAAATCACTCCGGCGTCGGGTCTTTGATTCACAAAATTATTAGAGCAGGGTATTACTGGGGCATCATGGAAAAAGATACTAAGGAATTTGTCAAAAAATGTGATAAGTGCCAACGGTTTGCACCAATGATCTATCAGCTCGAAGAACAACTCCATTCGGTCCTATACCCGTGGCCTTTCATGAAATTGGGAATGGACATAGTCGGCCCTCTACCAACAGCCCCAGGTAAAGCTAAATTCATTTTATTTATGACTGATTATTTTTCCAAATGGGTGGAAGCACAGTCCTTCGAGAAGGTCAGAGAAAAAGAAGTTATTGACTTCATCTGGGACCACATTATATGCCGGTTTGGGGTACCTGCCGAGATTGTATGTGATAATGGAAAGCAATTCATTGGCAGCAAAGTAACAAGGTTCCTCGAAGCACACAAAATAAAGAGGATCTTATCAATACCATACCACCCAACTAGAAATGGACAGGTCGAGTCAACAAACAAAACCATCATTCAAAACCTAAAGAAAAGGTTGGACGATGCAAAAGGAAAATGGAGAGAAGTTCTACCCAAGGTCCTTTGGTCATATCGAACAACATCGAAGTCTAGCACATGGGCTAATCCGTTCTTCTTAGTATATGGCTCCGAGGCCCTTATCCCTGTCGAGGAGAACCCAGTGCCAGGTTTTGACATGCATCGAAGGAGTCAAATCACGAGGTTATGAATACTAGCCTCGATCTGTTAGATGAAAAATAAGAGGAAACACTTGTTCGGATGGCCGCACAAGATCAAAGAATCGAGAGATACTACAATAGAAGGACCAACCTTTGACACTTCAGAATCGGGGACTTAGTTCTATGGAAAGTCACCCTCAATACTAGAGGGCCGAATGAAGGGAAATTGCATCCGAATTGGGAAGGACCGTACCGAGTCCTCGGAGTTGTCGGTAAAAGATCTTACAAACTTAGCATAATGGAAGGTGAACAACTGCCAAACAATTGGAACATATCGTTACTCAAACGATACTATTACTAAGGTATGACTTTCTCTTTTTATCCATTTGAATTCGAAACTAACCTATTGCAGGTGTTCGATCGAAGCTATCGAAGGCACCTTTTACTGAAGGCCTTAGGTTTTAAAGCATGTGTTGCACTCTTTTTCTCTTAGATCGGATTTTGTCCCAAATGGGTTTTACCTGAGAGGTTTTTAACGATGTAACAACTATGTGCTACCTAAGGAGAACTCAACATTATCCAAGGCTTATTGTCAATCAACCTCGAATACTAGGGGGCGTCACCCTTGGAGGTTATATTTACAAGGAAAATACTTCACGCCATAGAGGGCCTCGATAAGAGAACTTTGTAATAGGTCAAACGGTCAGATGAACCGTGTCCATATAGAATAGTCGAGCCCCGACGACAAAACATGTACACATCTATCAATTATTCAAAGAAGCATTCTTTTTATATAAAAACACTTTGTGTCTCAAAGAAGTCTATTATCATATGAGCTCTACACTTATAATTCTACGAGAAATGGCCAAAGGGCCAGACCGCAAATACACCCCGAATACTCGGGGACTGTCATCGACAGTCAACGCACCCGAGTCATCGAGAACTCGAATTCATAAAACCTCAAGGAAGCATACACTCGATATAAAGGCCAAGGCCATCATACTCGGGGACAAACCTTTCGAACAAGTTCGAAAGGTTATCGGAAAACAAGTCCAAGAGATATACCCGAAGGCTACGGCCATATTAAAGACTATAGGCATATAAAAAGGCTACGACCAAAATAATGCGGCTCGGAAACGTCCGACTCCCGTCATAAATTAAAGGCCTTCAAACACTTTGAAAAAACCGGTTAAATTAGGCTACCCTCGATAAAAGAAAATAATAAAGAGCTTCGATAAAATCAGCCCTCGAATAATTTAAAGGCTTCGATAACATCAGCCTTCGAAAAAACCTCAAGAGGTGTTCGATTATGTTTACACAAACAAATTACAAATAAGGTTCCGATCCATTGAACCTTTGAAAAACCCAATGGGTACAAAAACACGTGCTAAGGCATAGATAAATTTTCACTAAGTCTTTCAGCCAAAAAGAGGGAAAATTATAGCCGCTTTAGAGGCCGAATTGGCCCAACTTAAAAGAGCCTAAGGGCCAACCTAAAAGAGCCTAAGGGCCGATATAAAAGAGCCTAAGGGCCAAAACATATAGGGTTTGAGACATTTCTCCCACTCAACTCGGACTCAAGAGTCTATCGTTTCGAGCTCGCGTCAAATTAACTTAAGCTTAGCTCGAGGATTAACAAAAACCTTAAGAGGTATTATATTATAAAGATCCTCCATTGATCAATAAAAACCTATGGGTTTATTATATTCTGAATTCAGGCCAATGCTCGGACTAATCATTAAAGTTATAACATCCAATTTCTTTCACAAATGAAGATGAGACGAAATTCGATACAAATTGAAGATGAAGCAAAGAGATCCTTTTATATTTATAAGAGGTGTTTACAAAAGATATTTACAATACCCACGAGGGGTCCTTGAACAAAAATACAAAAAAAAATAAAGAAACCTAAATCTATTCCGGGGCCACATCATCGGCAGTCGCGTCTTCGGAAACCTCCTCCTCAGGGACTTCATCTTCGTCTCCTCCGCTCTCGGAACCACTAGCTAAATCTTCATCATCAGAAAGCAAAGCGGCAGCCTCTTCTTCCAAAGTATTTGCTTTTTAAATGTTGTCTGAGAGGTCGAAGCCATGAGCGTGCACCTCCTCGAGGGTTTCTCTCTAGGACTATCGCCTGGCGTGGTCGAGTGCACATGATAGCTTAACTTCGGCCGCAGCGGAGATTAATGTTGTATGGTGGGCCGGGTTGGGACAGGGACCGGACCGGGCCCGCGGTATTAACAGCTAAACGGGCCTGGCGGGCCGGGCCTGGTGTGTCGGTCCTTAATGGTGCAAAAAGCCCACGGCGGGCTGGGTCACATTAAATAGCCCACGAGCCCGGGACCGGCTGGCGGGCCTGGGCCGGTCTTACCGGCCCTAACGGGCCTCTAACAACTACTTTTTTTTAAAAAAAAAATTAAAAATAGAAACGGTCAAAACTTTAAAAAGTAGTCGTTGGGCTGCAATTTTGACCGTTTGGAACTTTCAAAAATAGCCATTTGGCCCCCAAACTTTATGTAATTACACTTTTTCCCAATTCTCAATTATAAATATCCCCTCATTCTTTCATTTTTACTCACCAATTCATTAATCTCTCTCAATCTCTCTACTATAATTGCTTATTTTATTGTTGAAATTTCGTGAAAAATTGTGAAGTTGGTGAATTGAAGTATTCAACTCTTCAACGATTTTCAATTTTCAAGAAGTTGTTCGGCAATTTGGTAAACTCGTTTCAACTCTTAAGTTTTAAGAATATATTTTTGTGTGTTTTAGTTTGCATAATTGTAATTAATATGACATCTTTGATAAAATATTTGGTGGTAAGGGAAAAGTTAAAACTGGTGAAAGTAGTGGCCAACCTACTACCCTTCCCCCGGCTTCTCGACCCAGACCTGGTAGACGTCCTGTTGCTCCTATTATTCTTGATAGTGATAACCCCTGTTTTTAATTTTCCGATAGTCAATTTTGCCATAATGTTGCACCAGGTGAAAATTTAGATGATGAAACTATGAATCTTCTTTATCCTAATCAAACTATCTTTGAAAATGATGAGGAAAATGAGGATGAAGATGAAACCCAATCGGATTTAGATGATACACCTACTAGTTCTTTTAATAACCCAACTGATGTATCGCCCGACCCACCTGTAGAAACCCTTAGTTTTAATAGACAACCTTCTAAACGCCTAGAAACATCATTAGTTTGGAATTTCTTTTACTCAAGTAAGAGAACAAAATAAGGCTAAGTGTAAAACATGTGGGAAATTACTGGCGCATAAATATACTGAAGACCGTAGCGGCACGGGTAATTTGACTAGGCACATAAAAACACACCCTAGAGATAAAGTTAGATATTTACAAACGAAAGCGCAGCTAGAGGGGACACGTGTAGATTTTGCGGATAGCCCTAGTACAGGTTCAAATCTAGTTCAACCAGGAATTAACACTGTGACCGGAGGTATTTTATATTACGATCCAAATAGAGATCGTGAGGAATTAGCAAAGATGGTTACCGCTATGTGCTTACCCTATTCTTTTCCTTCTAATCCTAATTGGGTGCATTATATTAGAAGAGTTTTTAATTCTACTTATAAAGGTTGGCCTCGAGCAACAGTTAAGAGCGATATTTATAAATATAAACATGAATATGAACAATATTTGTGGTATTTATTACCTCATATAACTAATCAGATTTCTATTACTACTGATATTGGTAGAAGTGGTAATGATTGTGATTATTTAACTGTTACAAGTCATTGGATAGATGAGGAGTGGACAATGCAAAAACAAATTATTGCGTATGGAATAAATAATTCACGTCACATAAGTAAGTTTATAGCTAACACTGTTGCAGATATTTGTAGATATTTTTGCTTTAGAGATAAAATAATGGCAATTTCTATGGATAATGCTTCTAGTAACACTAGTGCTATAGGCATACTTACAACAACACTAAATCCTGCATTTAGGAATATATTTCATGTTAGATGTATTTGTCATATTTATCATTTAATTGTCGGTGATGGTATGCGAATTTTAAATTTAGAAATTGAAAAGGTTAGAATGGCTCTTAATTGGCTTTTTTATTCAAACCGTAGAAGTAGACTTAGAGATTATTTTAAAAAATATGATGAATATGGCCTTAGAGAAAGAAAGGTTCCTAAAACTTGCCCGACTAGATGGAATTGTATGTACGAAAGTTTAGTAGTTGCATATGAATATATAAACCCAATTAATGCAACGTTTAATGCTCGGGTAGGTGGTAAGGATGATGATGAAATGCTTACTACTCAAGATTGGACGAATGTTAAAATTCTTATAGATTTTTTAGAACAATTTCAAATTTCTACAAATGCATTTTCTGGGCAATATTATCCTACTATTTCAAATTGTTTAGTTTATATTGCAGCACTATGTAATTTGTTTGTTGAATTTTCGGAGGGTGGGGAAATTTATCAACTTGCTATAAATGAAATGAAAGAAAAGTTTAAAAAATATTTTTTTCCCTATCCCTCCTATTTATGGTGTTGCTGCAATGTTAAATCCTACAATGAAATTAGGAGGTCCTCATTTTTGGTACTCAAATATTTATAAGGCTTTAGATCTTTCAAATGAGGAATTTGCTACACTTGCAGATGCAAAAGCCTCAATTAAAATTAATGCTCAAACAATTTATAATGATTATCAACTTGCCTTAGAGCATGCTAGGCCAAATGTTCCAACCCCTACTTCGTCTAGTTCACAATCGTCTAAAAGAGCTGCGGGCTTAAAAGCACTTAAATCCTGGACGGAGTTCAGGGGTTCTCAAGGTGATAATTATGATGAAACTTCACATCTAAATGAGCTTCAAGTTTATTTGTCGTAGGGACTTGAAAAGGAGAATCCAGACGGCACTTTTCATCTTTTGGAATGGTGGAAGGCAAGGGAAAAATATTTTCCGGTTCTTGCAAGGATGGCTCGAGATATTTTATCTATTCAAGCTTCAACTGTTGCATCAGAGAGCGCTTTCAGTCAAGCAAGACTTCAAATAGGTGATCATAGAGCGTCTATGAGGGAGAGCTTGGAAAAATCTGTACTGTTCAGAGATTGGATCCGCTCGGAAAGAAGAAACTTTGGAATTGCGGAATCACAACAGGCGATAGATGAAGCTTATGAAGAAATGATAGCGGAACTTGCAGAGGATGCTACTTCGCCCGGAAGTGATGATGAACAAGCTTCTTTTCCACCACCACCAACGCAACCTCCTCCGAACCTTGAATGATTTATGAGATTTGTTAGAGATACAATGTAGATTATGGTGTAACTTGTACTTTGGCACATCTTCTTTTAGTTTTTTCTCTTTGAATGGTGGTATTAGTACCTTGTTGTGCTCATTCCATTGGGGGAGGAAGACTAAGAAAGATATACCATTTTTGGTAATAAAAATTATAAGACATGCCCTTGAATATCTTTTTGCAATATTTTTTTGTCTTTAACTTGCAATTATTTATAAGCTATAATATATATACATAACATACAATATATACTACAAGAAAATATATAAGGGAATATATATACATAACATACAATATATACTACAAGAAAATATATAAGGTAATATATATACATAACATACAATATATACTACAAGAAAATATATAAGGTAATATATATAAATAACATATATATATATATATATATATATATATATATATATATATATATATATATATATATATATATATATATATATATATACTATACTAGTATACTATATATACTACAAAACAAGATTTTTCAAAATTCAAAATGAGGGCCCCACCCCCAATGACCACCAACGGCCATATTGCACAAATAGCCGTTTTTTTTTCAATTTACAAAACTAACCTTCTCTAACACTATAAATACCCCCTCCCTCTTCTTCATTTCAATACTCAATACTCATTTCTCAATCTAAATTTCTCTCAATCTCTCAATCTCCAATTTTCAAGACTTCAAGTCTCAATCTTAATTTTCAAGTTACATCATGCCTCGTTCGGAAAGAGTGCGCTTATTTGTTTCGCACTACTATGAAGTGCTTGAAGAAAATGAAGAAGGCCAAATATTAAAGTGCAAGAACTGTGGAAGAGTCTTAAATTTTCGTTTAGGGTGTACCACAGGCATTTTAAGGAGGCATATAATGTATTGTGTTGATGGTATTTATCCGCAAATTCGTCTTTAAAATTTTTCAACAATTTGTGTTATTTTAAAATTATTAGACGTATTTATGCTTCATGTTGTACTTTCTTATTAATTTATTATGCATGGCAATTTAGTTTTACTATTGTTTTGTTATTTTACTTTTTCGTCAAGCACTTTAATAATTAGATTTCTACATATATACTACATATATATTTTTTATATAGCCATGATATGGTTTACAAGAAATTGCCTTAAACAAAAAAAAATTAAAAAAAAGCCCGGAAATAAAAAGCCCGTTAGGCCCGCTAAGCCCACGAGTCCGGCCCGTTTAGCCCAGGACCATATGGGCTTAGGCCCGTCACGGGCTGGTTCCACCCGTTGAGCCCACGAAGCCCGGGACCGTGAGGCCCGAGACAGCCAAAGCCCAGGCCCGCTAAGCCCAAGCCCGTTAAGTCCGACCCGTTTGGCCCATTTAGGCCCGGGCCCGACCCAGAATATAGCATTAGCGGAGATCTCCTTTGCCCGGGTGTTAGCGGTTTCAGCGTCAGCTTGGTATGAAGACATAAATGCCTCTGCATCAGATTTGGCCTTTGCAAGCTCAGTAGCAGATTTAGCTTCGAGCTCCTCGATTTTGCGGCTTCGAGCCAAGCTTTCCTCCTTTACACTTTGAAGCTAGGGCTCAATTGAAGCCAACTGCTCCCGAAGAGTATCTTTCTCTGAGGCGAGACGGCCCATGCCTTGTTTCCACCCTATGGTCTCGGCCTCCTTCATCTTGAGCTCTCTCGGAGCTGCTCCACCAGCTCACCTTTTTGTTAAGTCTGCAAAGTTGAAGTGTTAGTCGATCGATCGAGCAAATGCATAACAAAACTTCAAATGGTATATTACCTTTTTGATAAGCTCGGTTGTTCTTGATGAGCATTCGCCAGTTCGGCTCGAAGATCGCTGATCTCCCCCTCCTTTTTGACATAGAGGATCTTAAGGCCATCCCTCACTTCCGAGAGCTTCTTAAGCTCAGCCTCATATCGAGCAAGCTCAGCTCGAGACCTGGAAAACGCTTCTCGATGGAGCGTCACAACCCTCACAAAAAGGAAAAGTCAGACTCAGAACAACAAGGATAAAATGCAGGCGTAATCTTAAGGGCAGAAACTTACTTATTTGAAGAGCCGCTAGGCCTCATCAAAAATAAAAGAAGCATCTAGATCGGGACCATCTTTGATCCATGCAAGGCACTCTCTAAAGATATCGTGCCCTTTGTGGCTCGTCCCCACATCGGGAGTTCTCATGTTCCGGTCATCTCGGAATTTCCCCTCGGAGAACTTAGGACCATGCGGCGATTCATCCACGTTAATTACCCCAAGTGATCCACTTGGGGCATTCTCTTCTCTTTGAAGGGCCTCGGGACCGGGCCCCTCGGTCTCACCCTCCAAATGACCTCCAAGATGAGGTGTTCTTTTGCTGCCCGATGGCTCGGGGACTTTGCTCGAACTCCCCTCAGAGATTTCTTCAGTCCTAGAATGAACCGCATCAGCCACCATTAGTTTGGCAGACTTCGAAGCGTCAGTGCTTCCTCTTTTTCAAACTACCAATAGGCACTCGTCATCTTTCCCCTCTTCATCCTCATCTTGAAGGCGTTGGACCGTTTCTAGAGATAGGGCCACAGTATCGCCCTTAGGCTTTCGAGCCTTGCTTTTCTTTGGCCTCGGGGAATTTGCAGGTGACCCCCTGTTTCTTTTCTTTTCTTTGGAAGGCTTTGTGATCTCTTCTTCACTGGGCGGGGTCGACATCTCTGAGGCCTGCATAAAGACAAAGTAAGTATTTCACTGAGAAACACAAGTTTGCAAACAAGAGAACTCACCATGGTTTTTAGCCTCCCATTGACCTTTGGCCAGGTCACACCAGTTGTTATCCGCGTACGAAGAAGTAGAGGCCAGTTTCCGGACCCAACCTTCGAGGTCTGGGACCGCACCAGAAAACTAAGCAACAGCTACCATCGGAAAGGGGTTAGATCGAGAAAAAGATGAGGTCGAGAAAGAGAAGGAAAAGCAGGGTATAAAGGCATCATTGATAAGCATGTACTTACGTTTCATGTTCCATTCCTCGGGGAATGGCATCCTCTCAATAGGAATTAGGTCGGAGGTCCTGACTCGGACAAACTGACCCATCCATCCTCGGTCCTTGTCCTCATCGATGTTGGATAAGAGAGATTTCGAGGATCAGCATTGTAGTTTGATCAAGCCACCTCGATAAAGGCGAGGGCTGTATAGTCTGATCAGATAGTCGAGGGTAAAAGGCATCCCTTCGACCTGGCTCGAGAAGTATCTGATTAGATTGACGATTCGCTAAAATGAAGGGTAGATCTGGCCAAACGTCACTTGGAATTGTTGGCAAAAATCAAGAATAACTGGATCTATGGGACCTAGAGCTGTATCTGCAGGACTCAGCGTAAATGGGTAGATATACACGCATAAGTACCCTACTTTATGAGTGGTGATGTCCTCCTTAGGGGAAGGGATCACTACATCTTTGTTCTCCCAGTTGTAGTCCTTTTTCACCTGCTCGAGCTCATCTTCAGTTATCAAACAGATGTATTGGGATATGGGCTCGCATCGGCATGGTGTCGATGCAGGTTTATCGATTTTGAAATCGGATGTTAATTCACACGGCGGGGAATACACTCCTTGATACGAGGTGGCACCACCGTTTTACTTCTGGCCGGTCGCGATGATGAAGAGGCTTTTTCTTTTTGGGGAAGAGAAAGTTGATGATGAAGTAAGAACAAATTGAGAGAAGGGTGAACTCAGAGAAGTTGAAGGAGCTAATGAGATTTTGAGAACGATTTGAGAAGTAAAGTTTGCAAAATTGTAAAATTGGCCTATTTATAGAGGTCGTTTAAGCGTATTGGGGAAGCCAAATAGCCGACCGTCAGTCGCCTCCAATTAATGACTTTGGAAAATGCACGATAGTGACCTTTCAGTCACTTCAGCCGCTGATATCACGAGATTGACATCAGGATCAAGGTGGCAGAGCATCGAAGATCAAATCGTTTCTTATCGACCTACTCTAAGAAACACGGGGACTATCTATATACGGTCAAAATCATATGCCTCCGATCTATAGTTACGAGAGGTCGCATCGAACGCCTAAGTTCTCGAGGGACATCGGAGCCAAGCTCAGGCTCGAAGGTAGAATAAGAGGCTCGAAGACCTAAGTGCTCAAGGAACATCAGAGTTGAGTACGACCAACTCCGAGACAGTGTCGTTACGAGTTTGTTACAGAAGGACAAGATTCTCGCCACGTCCCCAAGATCATGGCGTAAATTTCAAAATTGATTTGTACGAATTAGTACAAATCCGTACTAGGCGGTTATACAACTGTCCCAGTAAGATTCTTTACTGTAAATGAGAATGTACCTTATTTATGGTTTCCCCTATTATATAAAGAGGACCCTAATCATTTGTAAGAGACATCTAATCACTGACAAAGAATATACTATCTTACTTTTCCCACTCATTGCTCATCAGAATTGTCCTTTAGCTGTATTGTTCTTACCTTACTACTTTTAACCCATCTCGAGGTCACTTGGCTCGAGGTCGATATTGCTTAAGTAACACTGATTTGATTCACTCATTTCTTTCGTTTATACTTTATACTTCTTGATTATTAATTGGTATTGAACTAAATTGCATATCTTTACAACCACAAATCAAGTTTAATTGTTATTCGTATTTTCGAGGTAAACAATATCTTTATTTTTTTTTTTGATAATCCATTCTTGTAGAATTGATATGACATGTTAAAATTTGAGAAATTCTAAAAGTACTTCTAATATGACACATATAATATATATATATATATATATATATATATATATATATATATATATATATATACATTTTATAATATGTAGTAACTTTTTTTTTATTTCTTAAATTTTATGTTAGTCAAATATGGTCATGTTAAATGTAATTGAAGGTGCAGTCCGTCGTCCCAGCAAATTGTTCCTTTACCGCTGTTGGAAAGGAGTACTTTTTACTCGACCAGAAGGAAATTGAAGGTGCAGTTTCTTTTTTAAATCAAAATTCTCTCTTCATTATCCATCAGCAATCCATCAACCAGTGAAGGTATCTTCTTCCTTGCTTCCATTTTATGAAAAAATGTGCTTAGATTTCTGAAATCAGTGAGGTCTTCTCAATTGGTCATTTGATTTTGAAACGATAGCTGTGAAATTACGAAATTTCGATGTGGGTTTTGTGGTAGGGTATTAGCAGAAGATGCAATTCTTCGGAGGATCAGAGATCAGCCCGTCGCCGCCACAGCCGACCGTATCCGGGAATAATGCCCATATGCTGTATGTATTCAATAGGAATGGGGTGTGTCTTCTTTACAGGGAATGGAATCGCCCTCTTAAGACCTTAAACCCTCAGCAGGACCATAAGCTTATGTTTGGTTTGCTCTTCTCCCTCAAATCTCTAACTGCCAAGATGGATCCTACAAGGTTTCATTTTCTACTTTTCCTTAAACTTATCGCTCAATTGGATTAGTTTGATCTAATAATTGTATTTAATATTCGAATGAAATGGGTCATAATTAAGCAAAAATGATATAGAGGATTTATATAGCTGATCCAACTAGTTTGAGACTTGATTGAATTGTTTTGATCAAAACCTTATTCTTCCCCATCCCAACCCCAAGCTCCTAGGACACCGTTGTCATGTAACACGTTCTATTTTAAAGGCATAATGATACTGTCAAAATATAGTCTTTTCTCATTTCAAATATTTTCTTGGGCAGTGCTGACAAAGGCAATCTTGGGGTGCCACAATTACCTGGACAAGGATGTTCATTTCACAGCTTTCGTACTAATACCTATAAACTCAGTTTCATGGAAAGTCCATCGGGAATAAAGGTCAGTTAGTGATCCATTGAGCTGTACTTTTTAATCAGTTCAGTTGAAATTGTTCTAGGTCTTATCATACAATGATCATCAGCTTTCTGTCTGGAGTACTGTGATACAATTGTTCATATGATATTAACTAATGGAAACTCTTAATCTACGCTTTTATATTAGTCTCTATAGTTATTTTCTGATGATGTCTAACTATATTAGACATTGCTCTGTCCTGGTGCCATATTCTATTTTAGCCAACTTACTTATTGTTGCTGTAAATGCTGTAATTCAAGGGCTAGTGGGCAGTTCATAGTGTGCTGTTGTAGAGAAGTTACTAAATTTTGGTTCTGTTATGAGGTTACATTCTGATTGTGTTATACATGTAAGCCTTATCTTACTAGGTGGGGGGAAAAGATGGGTAGTTTGGATACATTCAGTTAAAATAACTGAAGGAAAAGAACACGTAATGTTGCTACATGTCTAATGTCTACTCCAAGTGATTCATGGATGGTAATAGGAAAGGAAATGTGCAGAGTTCTGTAAAGGAAATATCAAATTGAGAAAAGGAGAAAAGCTTTACCTATTAAAAGACTTTTAGGTAGACATCCAATAACAACATGAAGCTATTTGTGTTGCTCGCATGACTTAGCATGACCGAATTGAAAAGAGGTCTTTGATGAGAAAAGGTATATATTTTGCAGCTGCTTTCTTATTGAATGAAGGAGGTTGCATGATTTTGAGCTCTGTTTCTTTGATGAGAACATTTGTTTGGCTACACACATGCAAGCAGCCATCACTAGCCACCATATGGCCTAATCTTTGCAGTTTTACTTTCTTCATGCGGAACTACATTTTATCCACCTTATTCTCTAGAAGACAAGTCGGAAGCTCCTTCTGTAATGTTCAAATAAACTTGTTCTGTTAAGGTCGACATGCTTCTATAACTGTATTTCATCTCTCAATCAGTATGTAGATATACTGAAGCTGCATCAGGGATTTTTGGTGTGTGTGCTTTGAAGGAACTGAAGATTTACCATGTAGGTAAAATATTGAATCAGCTGACTTGAGTCTGCTAATCCATATGTTGACTTTGATCTTACTTCTTCAAGAAGAAGGAAAAGAATGACCCTATTCAGATGTCAAGTTACTTGTTGTGGAATGTAAATTTGACATAATTACTTTGTCCTTTGCACCATGTAGTATCATTGGTATGATCGTAAGTGGTACTTGCTTTTGGTCATAGTTTTAACTTCTTCCCATATAGATTTCTTCTCATTTGTATGAGGTATGAATGTAGCTTTAATTACTCCGCCTGAAAGAGTAACTAGGGCTCTCTGAATTCTTCCAGCTCAACTTGCCATGATGCAAACATTTCTATTCATAGTATTTGAGGTCTCAGATGGTGTACTCTTGGAAGAAATGGCTGCTTCCTTTTCCTTTTTTTTTTTCAATAACAAAGACCTGCTTCATTCCATTTGGAGATTGAAGAAATTAGAGAGTAATTTGCTGAAAAGCTTGATCAGGAATTTACCATGATAAGAAAATGGATCTTGGGCTTAACTAAAACCCAAAAACTAGCTTATGAGTGAGGATTGCCCAAGGCCATATAACAAGACCAAGTCCCCCATCCACTACGAATCTAACACCCCGCATGCCCAGGTCTACCAATTGGAGCGTGGACAATATAACATGGGGGCTCCTCATTAAACCAAGAATTGGGAAGGTTCTGGCTGTGATACCATGAGGAAATTAGAGAGTACTTTGCTGAAAAGCTTGATCATTCCCTCAAGCTTGATTGGGAATTTATACCAATTACAATGTATTACATTTTTGGTAAGTGTATAATTACAGAATATACTCCAAATTGAATTCCTGTGTAATGCAAACCCTAGGACATCTCAACAGAGATAACACGAGGATCAACGATCCTGATGTGAGGCACTGTTATCTATGTAGGCATGTCAGGGTACTTGAAGGGTGGGAGCTTTATCTACTAAAGAATGTCATATTACAAATATTGTCCTATGTGTGAAGAGTGAAGCCATGTCTTGCTAATTATTTTACATTAATTGTTACAAAAGAACATACCTTATAACCGTATACGACTATATACTCTTTGGTTCCTTTCTTCTCTTCTTCAATAGGAGACAAACACATTATGTTTTATTCAACTTCACAAGCATTCAGTACGTGTCTGAATTTCTTTTGGTCGGTGAAAGCGAAACAGTAGGAAAAATTAGAGGTAAATATTCAGTACGTTTCTGAATTATGTTGCATTTCTGCAGATCATTCTTGTCACGCATCCTAGGACTGGTGATCTAAGGGAATCTTTGAAGTACATTTACAACTTGTATGTTGAATATGTGGTGAAGAATCCACTCTATTCCCCAGGAGCTCCTATTAAGTGAGTCCTTAAGTCCTACAATTTAAGCTTATCGATGATGTGCAGGATTGTTTGTCTTACATACTGCTAAAATATGTTATTATTGCTATAATTTGTGCTGCTAAGGATTGTCAACATTTGATTAAAGTTGGTTTGTTTCCGTAGTATTATAACGTGGTTCCACGGTTCCACCTAGCCATGTTATTTGAAAAAAGAAGTCCTTGAAGAATAACGTGATGTTGGAAGATCATGGTTCTTTTCTTGTTAAATAGAAAAGTCATACTGAGCTGATTTGGAACGAGGCATTCTGCTTCTTGATCAATCTGAGTATTGCCTGCTAAAATGATGAAGAAGTATCTAATAGAGGGATGTCATGATTAATACATCTTTGGTGGTGATTTCGAATTCAAAAGAAATAAAGAAACTTGAGAACTTGCCAGGATATCTTCTTGTTTGGTTCTTGAAAATTGTTTTTGAAGCATTTCATTTTAAAAGTTTATGAAGTCTCTTCAAGACAATAAAAATTGTGATATTGCGATGTTCTATGGTGTTGAATGGCTCGAACTTTTTGGATCTTTTCCTTTTCTCCCTCAGAAGTTTTCCTCAGAGTTTTGAACTTAATACATTACCTGCTTTATATTTTAGGCACCTTCTGTGCAAATAATTAGTATGTCTTTGATCTTGATTAGCATTCACTTGGATGTGCATAATTCGCGTGTATGCTTGAAGAAGCATTTGCGTTAAATGCTTTCTTACATTTTAGGATTATATGGGTTCTTCTTGAAAGAAAGAATGCAGTCTCTTTTTCCCGGTGAAATTTTCATTGAGCAGATACATTGTCGCTGTTTATGTAGGTGTGAGCTATTTAATTCTACGCTCGATCAGTATGTTAGAGGTCTTGGATAATATCTCAAGGTACAATTCCCATGTTCAGTATCCATAACTTGTTAAACTTAATTACTTTATCAACTAAAATAAAGTATATAGAAGTTAGTGCTACATTTTTACTGCTTTTAAGCATTCGATAATCTGATATTTCCAACGTGGATTACAATACTTTCAGCATCAATTGTATGCAAGCATCTCATTCCGCAGTTGGCTTAGTGATTCCTTACTATGATGGAAGATTGGTTCAACAATATCTCGAAACTTGCAGCACCAACTTTGGATAAGCGATGCGCCAATTGTGTTTGCCTGATCACTGTATGATCTCATTTTGTTACTTTTTCTTTCACTTTGCTAAATGTGGTGAAGCAATAATACTTGAATTAGGTCGGGATTACATTCTTTACTTGCAGCTTATCCTTTGAACTTTACGTGGTATGTATACACTAGCACAATGAAGACTGGTAAAATACTCCTTTTACAAGTTTAAGGTACTTCACGATGAATGTGAATTGTGCTTGCTTTTAAATATTGGACCTGTACAGGTACGCCTTCCAGATTTGACTGACAAGTAACAGAGCATACTAGGGCAGTGAAAGCTAAAAGTACTTTTCCAGAAAAATCCATAGTGTGATTTCATAACCCTAGTGTTAGATCTACTATACTTTCAATTTGTTTGGTCCTGCTTTTCCTGGACAGGCGGTAACAAGTAAAGATCTATTTCCTTTTTTATCAGTGAGCTGTTAGAATTGTTGGAGAAAATTCAGCAAGTAGGAAAAGATATGCCACATGAGTTACGAAGCGAACTGTCTTGAAATTCTCTAAAATTGGGGTGTTCTTTTCTAAATGACGCTTTCGAAATGTACAAATGAACACAAGTGGTGATCAGGTAAAACGGTAACGTTATAATTGGACCAAAAAAGCAAGGGCAAAATAGACAGACAACAAATGATGCTGCTTTAAATTTTGTACTAGAGCAAGCAGTCTAATCCACCTTTCTCTCTCCTTGAACATTGTACGTAGTTGAAAAGGATTTCACTTATATACACTACAAGACTATATTTTAGCTTGTTAGAGCAGATTGTTACTCCAATATTTTCCAGGTTATTATATCAGACTTGTTATGATTAATTACCTATTGTTAAATTTAACATTACGGCATAGAATAACTACATTGTCCATTGCACTGTAGTTACACAATTTAAAAAAAAAAAAAAAGTTAAAAACATGAAACTGTATTTTCGTTTATCTATATAAATGATAGTTTTTAAAGAGATTATTTATGCACTTCTTCTAACGTGCAGCCACCTTGTACCGTCAAAACCTCTCTAAAACAGTCTCGTTTGTTCAGAATATTTTTGGATATTATAGCGAAGTGTTGTTATAGAAAACATATATTATAATAGAATATGAGATTTGGTCCCGAAAAAATTTGGCTTTTATAGAAAAGTGTTAGTTAAAAGTCTTTAATTAAAAAAAGAATAGCTTTGTCAAAGGGGAAGTCACGGTTATAAAAGCTTTGAGCGAAATTTGTTCCCTAATTTTAATATTGAATAGTAGTTATTAGTTCATGATTCAATAATTGACTATACAAAGGATCGTGTGATAGCAATAGCTATGGATCTTTCTCATATAAGGAGGTTTAGGGTTTGACTAATCTCTTTTCCTTTTCGGTTCAAAATTAAAAATGTTTGGTCAACATTGCCTTCTATATGAAGGAAGGAAACTATATTTTCCTGTGTTATGACTTATCTTATACATAGTTTTCTCTTCTCATAGACTTATCCTCTTAGTTGTTGATTTCTTTTGTTTTTACCTTTGTCTTTGTCAGGGGTAATAGGGTTGATCCAGTGAACACAATATATATATATATATATATATATATATATATATGGGTAAAAGAATTGAGAAAAAAGGGTTCACGTGGTAGCAAAAGAATAACAACCCGTGAACAAACACTGATTCAATGGCTGAAGCAAGCAAACAACAGCAAACCAAAGGCATCCATTTTTACTTTGAAGTAGTACTACACCACCAGACAAAAGGCACCTACTGATTCTTTTCTTGGCAATAATTATTAATAAAGCTATTATATATATGTTATATAACGACAAAATCCTCGAATTATTCACACCTTTTTCTTTCATTTTCATCGTTCAGATTGGTGCCCGTGATGTCGCTGTTTGTTAAATTTTCGTGGTTGAGCTTGTTCACTACTCCTTATTCCATTGTCTTTGTCCAGATAGCTTCGCCAACATGAGTGCAATTTGGAATAAAATAACGACCCTTTCATTTGAATTAAAGCATCCGTGAAACTATCCATGTTCAATGATTCAACGACCAAATATGTTACTCGCTCTGTCCCAACTAGGGATGTACATAGGTCAGGTTGGTTCGGATTTTATAATTATCAAATCGAACCAAATGTGTCGAATTATTAAATTTAAAGACCAAACCAAACCAATAAAACTCAGGTTTTTTACTTTCGGTTTTTCTCGGGTTTTTTTCGGAATTTTTTTTGCGGTAAAATTTTCGTAGAACAAAACATACAAAATTATGCTCAAAATATTTCTTTAGTCCTAGTAAGATACAACTATATAAAGTATTTTCCAAGAACATAATACAAAATATGAGATATGTCATGGCATTATCCTAAAATATTCAACAATAAAATTATGTAATATAAATATTGCTAATTAAAAAGCCATAATAAAAATAAACATAATCTAAGAATACTAAGTCATGCTAAAATAAGTAGACTAATACGGGAGTATTAAATACATGACTAAATGCTAAAGAAAAAATAAAAATAGGTTATGCATTTTATCTAAATTATTGCAAAACAAAAAATATATATTCAATACATTCCCGTTCGTAGTATTGAAATAAATTTATTTTGTTAGCATTAGTATTGATTTGATTTTGGTTTGGGCTTTTGTTAGCGCTATTTAATTTACTAATGTTAATGGCTGTAAAACTTATTGGAACATTCAAAAATTCTAAGTCCAACCTTGAAATAATACCTCAAAAAATAAAATTATGAAATCTTTTAAGAAATATTTATAAATTACATCATAATAAGTATATTTATATATTAAATATATCTAAAATTTCTATATATGTAATGTCGGGTTGGTTTGGTTTCGGTTTGACTTTCTTTAGCTAAAATCAAACCAAACCAATTATGGTCGGTTTTTTTTCCCAATACCAAACCAAATCAAACCAACCCATAATCGGGTTTTTTTTCTCGGTTTGACTCGGATTATCGGGTTGGTGCGGTTTATCGGTTTCTTTTGTACACCCCTAATCCCAACTTATGTGGGGCACTTTTTCACGATAGATATGAGAAGAGTCGCCACTTATAGCATTTTTTGGATAGTATATGATTATTTTTAATTTTAAAATATTAAGTCGATTTATTCTAATTAGTATTAAAAACTAATCAGATTGACTCTCAAGAAACGGGAAGTAACATATGAAATTGGGAGGGAGGGAGGGAGTATAATTATGACGAATGTACATGTCAAAATCGTCGGAACAAAGCTTAGTGCAAGGCACATTAACAATGAAAAGTAATGACATATAATGGCTAAATCCAGACTGATAAGGAATACAAGGAATTGACGTAGATACAATGCATAGGAAGTGTTCTGAAACGTAGAGGAGGAAATTATTAACACTTGAAAAACAAAAAAGAACAAGAAGAACAGAAAGGATTAAACAAAAGATGATGAAAGTAGTAATAATAATAATAATTAACAGGGTGATCTCCACAAAGATATGTTAGGCTTATTTTTGTTACATGAATCATTTTAGAAGCATGAAAAAAAAAAAGAAGCAAGGTGAACTGACTATTCATGAAAGTGATGGATCTCACTTCTTCAATCTTGAAACTCTTCTGATCAATACCATCAACCAAAGTAATCGATAAAATACGAAGAACCCAATCAAGATATAGATATTAGTCCATCTCTGTCTTTCATGTAGTCCTCTTTGTTCCAACAGATCACGTCCACTTACCATACATACTTTGCTCTTCTCATCGTACCATACGAAACATTTCGATACAAGGCAAGAATACTCATTGATTAACAAAGCATCTAGGCCATATTTGTACATTGACAAATAATGCAACATTGTCCAGAACTTAGGCATGGTTTCTTTCGATATGAAGTAGCCGGAAAATAAGAAAGATCCGGCGAGTAGTAACGTTACGAGTGAAGTTCCGGTGATGTAATTGGGAGCAACAGAGCTCAAGAAGAGAACGAAAGAGTTGGCCATTAAAAGAATGACCCAAATTGTTAGAACAAAGTAAGTGATAGCTTGCCATGTAGCACAAAGACTAACCAAGAAATAAAGTGAAACTGAATACAAGATTGCTATAACAAGCAAGTAGGGGAGGAAAACTAATGTGTTTGCTAAAAGATATGAAGATAATCGATAAACCCCACTTGAAGTTTCTCTTAATAAAATTGGCCTTTCGTGTATGAAGATTGGGAGAGTTTCAGTTGTGGAAGAGAGAAGAAAAGTAAGAGTGAAAGCAAAAAGCCCAAATCTTTTTGCAATTCCTTCTTTACCAAATCCAATATTAATGTAAATCGTTCCTAGAACAATTCCAACTCCTAGAGCTTGTAACGTGTTTGTTAATAATAGCTGTTTTGTTCTGTAAATGATCTTCCAAAATCTGCTGTACAGAACAGCTATTTCATGAATTCTTGAACTCCTATATCTGACTTTTCCAGTTTTAGTCTCAGAAACAGTGGTGGTGGAATTTTTAGGGGATGAAGGAGGTAAACTTATTGGTGTAGAGGGTTTTTTCTGATTGAGTTGGTTGAGCATTTCCATGGCAAATTCAAGAGAATTGAGCTGTGGAGGGACAGTGAAGTCATTTTCAAGTAAAAAAGATTCAAGAGAAGACAGATTTCCATGATGTACAACAGTTCCTTTTGATAACAAGAGAATTTTATCAATGGTGGCAAGAATCTTGAAACTTGGTTGATGTATTGACAAAATCACAGTACGTTGACGTGAGTCAGTGATTGATCTGAGTGTCTGCATTACATTCAAAGCTGAATTACTATCAAGACCAGAAGTTGGTTCATCAAGAAGTAAGATTGCAGGATCATGGAGTAGACTCAAACCAATCGAAACTCGCCTTCTTTCTCCCCCCGAGAGGCCATGAGCTAGTCTTGTGTCTGCTAAATGTGTGAGCCTGAGTTCAGCTAGAAGAGAATCCACAATGCATGAAACATCAGTGAGTTTCGGGTTGAGAAGACGGGCAGAGAAGGCGAAAGTTTCAGAGACAGTGAGCTGAGGAAGGCAAGAATCATGTTGAGGGACATAAGCTGAGAGCTTACGGAAAGAAGAAAGATTATGAAGGGGGACAGAGTTTAAGAGAAGAGTGCCACTTGTAGGTGAAGTTCCAGCAGCTAAAATATCGAGTAATGTGGATTTACCTGCACCACTTGGACCAACAATGGCAAGAATCTGAGAAGGATAAGCAGTGAATGAAATGTCTTTCAAGATGTTAATTGGTGGTGCTATGTTGCAATTACAAGGCTTGAAGAAGAAAGAAGGAGAAATATTGGTGGTTGATTTTGAATAGCATATTGAAGAAGCTGTTAGTTTATAGGTTTTGGGTGGCGGAGATGGGGACGGAGATCGAGAAGAGGGTGGTGGTGGCGGAGATGATTCTTCCATGGAAAAGTTGACTAGGTAGAAGGAAGAGTATCGAGAAGTGAAGTTGAGTAGAAAAAAGAAGAGAATTGGAGGGTTAAGGGGTTAGTGTCAGACTCCCTGACACTATAGTTTTAGTAGTAGTAGTAGAATAATGTTAGGGGACGTCAAAGTGAACATGAAGAAATAATAAGCGTATGAACTGCCTAAACCGTACCATTAGCTCAAAGTGTTCTAATGGATAACATTTAACATTGTTTTTCCTCCTTGGCCCCATTTTGGGCATGGTAGTGAAGTAAACAACAACAACCCAGTAAAATTTTATCGGTGGAGAGTGAAGCAAAACACATGAGAGAATTTAAGAACCATTGAAAATAAAGAATTTAACTTTTATACGATGACAATATAAATAATTACACTATAAGATCTTCTGAATAGTAACTACGTGTAAGTAGTTATAATAAGTGAGATCTCTAATATGATAAATAAGGCAAGTAATTAACTTCTTAAAACATGTCAAATGTTACGTGGCGCCTTCCTGAGATTCCTTGGAAGTGCGACGTAAGACTAAGCAACTGATGTCAGTGTAGTTACTGTCCGCCAACTGAGGTCCCCTCCGTACGCTAGACGAGATTGTCAGTGCCGTACGGGAAAACCAATGTCAAAAGCAATTCAGAGAACAGAAAAGAGAATTGAGAATGAAAGAAAGCTCGATTGCATTAATGAAAGCTATTACAAAAAAGCAACATGGTGTCGAGGGGGAGAGACACCAGTACAGAGAATTGTTTGCTTGGTAGAAAGTTTGATTGCTTGATCCACCCTAATAATGCTTAAAAAAAAATAAACCAAAGCTACAAGACTAGACTTGACTAAGCTAGAGAAATATAATCGAAGTGTATGAAATAAAACTACTCTATATTTACAATGAAAAGGACTTAGTTTTCTACAAGGCAGACACAAGTTCGTCGTCAGGAGCATTGTCTTTGGCATCACGGTCTGCGCGCGCGGTGCTGTTGGCATCTGCATGCGGCTGGGCACTGGCGAAGGATATCGGTGGGGCGATAGAGGCACATGCTCGCTTGTCACTTGGCGCAACTGTCATACCCCATTTTAACCCGGGTCAAATTAGAGTATAACATATTAGTAATTCTCAAGGTTTAATTAATTAAGAGAGTCGCCGCCTAATTATTTTAACGGTTAATTAGGACACCAATTTTAGCTAAGTGGTGCTTAAAGTTAACTCTGTTTATGGTCTACTTAGCCTTAAGAGTATAGGTAAGGGTTCTAATTAATCCTATAGGGAAGGTTATTAAAGCACCCTACATGATTCGTTAATCACGGTTGACCAATCAAACTTAGGTTAATTCATTATAAGTAGAAAATTTAATATTTTTATACATAACACGTGACTATTTTTTATATACTAAAATATTACTAAATGAGTAAAATTGATTTTGATATGTAAAGAAACGCTATAAAAGCCATTTTTCCGAAAACCTTAATTAGACTTGAACATTGTAAGAAAGAAATAAGCTTTTATGGATAAATGCTGACAAAGAATGCTAAGTATTTTCAAAATTGATTTGGGCAAAATATTTTAGAAATAAATAAAGCCATTATCTCAAATTGTTGATTTTAAAAGCCCTTAAACTCATGTAAATAAAATCAGCGATTTATTATTAACTAGAGTAACTGCCACTAAACAAAATAAGATTTAGCTACCAAATCTAATATAAGACAAACCCCAAATAAATCGACAATCATAAAGAAACTAAACAAATGATAAGAGAAAAGAAAAATGAAAGACGCCATAGGCGTCCCCAAGCGTTTCGCTTGTTTTCTTACTATCCGGTAACTCTATAAGAACACGGGATGTGATGATTCCGTGCTCGGGTATGAAGAGTCTTGCATTAAGACTCCATGTTAGCTCCAAGTGCACATGCAAAGACAAACAAAAAAATAAGAATTAGAAGAAAATGGAATCTGATTCTTTATACTACATAAGAGATAAATAAAAAGGTAAAAATCATAATAAAACTCATCTCATAGTAGTTTATAAGATGAAACACTCCATATAATACTGTTTTTTTCAAGAAGAAATATTAGGTTTGTATTCAACAGCTCTAGCCATCAAGGTTCAATATTTAACTTAAATGGCCAAACTTTATGTCATAAAAATATTATGACTAAGTTACAATTGTGAGCACGTGATTTTTGCTTCACGAAAACTACTCCAAAAGAAATCGAAAAAGAAATAAAACAAGTTATCTTCGGGTACAATTTTGAGGATTTGTGTGACATTTTGATAACTGTTTTATCCGTAAATGCTCGCCTTGCTATAGTTAAAAGATACAAAAAAATACATGTTGCATGCATTTAGGGAAAATGGTACATTTGGGAATTAACTAACCATTATTTGGTTTTTAAAAGCGAAAGTCACAAAAATAGGCATTTTTATTTTTATTGTTGTCATGGTAATTTTATTAAATATTTTAATTCGTGTGATAACTATTGTTAGGTGTTAATTAATATTTGTGTAGTTTAAGTTTTGGTTTTTAGGAATTTTTTTGTTTAATTATAAGGAAAGTATCGGATTTGGGCCAAAAAATCCAACTAAAATCAGGCCCAAACCAATACCACAACCCAGTCCAAAACCAGGCCTTCCAGGCACGCCCCAAAACGACGCCGCATAGGACGTTTGATTTGAGCCATTCATCCATACTCATCCAACGGTCCACACTCACGCCCGTAACCCGACCTGTTTACCCGGGTCAACCCAGCCCTTCATTAAAACCAAACGACCCCGTTTCTATACCAAACGACCACGTCCTGTCCCTCACCAGTTAATCCAAGCCGTTGAGATCACTTGATCTAACGGCTCAAATCAATTGCCGCGTTCCGTATATAAGCTTCCCATCATACCCCACGCCCCCAAACCAAACCCCCCTACACGCACTGTGCACCATCGTCCCAAACACAAACCCAAATCCCCCGTTCCAAACCCTAGCCTCCCCCATATACTCTCACCGTGAACCCGGCGGCAACGATACCGGTGACCACCAAAGTAACACCCCTGATGCACCCAACCACCCTGAACACGGATCTGTTACCCCTTGCCTCGAATCATCCCTCATCGTCTCGAATCTTAGTTTGAAGATTCGAGCCCAACCCTGACCTATACCAACCCACCCCAGTTTCACACCAGTCACTACTCTGGCCTCACTCGTGACCAAACCAAGCTTGGTTTGGTCCGAATCTACCCACAAATCCCCAAGCCCCAAATCGGACTGTTCGAACCCTAGAACACCAGAACTTTTGGAATCCGGCCAGATTAAACGGAGGGTTAGGGTCTAATAGACCTTAATCGAAGTGTTCTCGGTTGAGAACACCTCGATTAAAGTCTGTTCGACCTCAAATGAGCAAATCTAGTTCAGGCCTGGGTTGTTTGTTGTTGAGCTTCCAGTGAGTTTCCCTTTTATTTTTCTATTTTTTTGAGTGTTGTTTGAATTTGATAACATGTTTAGTCAGTTTGTTTGGTATTTCTGATATTTTCTTTCAAATTGTTCTCCATCTTCGTAAGACCTTTCATTTAGTCGATTGTTATTCTGTTTGTGGTTGAATACGTATGGTGATATACATATTCGAGTTGATTAATATCGTCGAATAGATAATTTATATAGATTCCCTGTGTCGTGCAAAGTTGTTGAAGGCAGTTGATGCCCCGTTCGTATTGTTCGTTTAATCGGCTAATTGTTCTATGCTATGATTAGTATAGTCGATTAGATAAATGTCGTCGATTAGTTTCATAGGACTGAATGTGCAAATATTCTGATTCGTATAACTTCGTATGATTGATCGAATCATTGTAGGATAGCTGATTGTTTTGACATTATCTGTGAATGGTTTGTAGCTGCAATGTAATAGCTATAACTCAGTTTAGGGTAGCTTGAATTTGAACTTTCAGAAGTTCAAAATTTCCTGTTGTTGAAGTAGGGTAAAGCAGTAATAACCAGGGGGCTAATAGGGGTAGTTTGGGGGTGTGAAAAGATCAGAAATAGTTGGTTTAAGTTGGGCTGACATAGGGTACTGAAATAGGATTAAACTAATACAATAGTGGGGAACAAAACTTGACAGCATGGGGTAATTGAATATTATAGGCTACTCCCATACCCTTGAGGCACAAAACACATGATAGAGGGCTGTCAGGAATGATGGGCATTTTCTGATTAGTTTTAAGGGGGTATGGGCAGAGTAAGAAGGCAGCCTGGTGCTTGCCCATTTTTGGCCTATAAATAGGCTCATTTAGAGAAGTAGAGGGAGAAGACTAGGACTTCAGAATTTAAAAAGAAAAGAACAAGAGTGTTAAGGTTTTTTTGATCCTCATTTTAGGTTAAGCTTTACATCAAAGAGCCTCAGCTTGTCTTTGCCTTTGAGTGTGTAACAAAAATCAGAAATCACTGCTTCTTGCACCAGTCTGTGTGCTATTTGTACTACTGGATTTTCAGCTTGGTAGTATCCAGTTTTCTATTGGTTGAATACTGTTCTATCAGGCTACTCCTGGGATACTTCTTTGGTTTTAAGAATCTGTCGCTACTGGTTATTCTTATTGGTTTCTTTAGGCTGTTGCTGTTTGGTTTTCTGAAATTGCTGCCGGGTTTTCTCTTAAATTGCTGTTGAGCTTTGGTCTGTTTTTTTTTGGGCTGTCTCTTTTACTGTTACTGGTTTGGGGCTGTTCGACTGAGTGTGCTGTTGTTTTCTGCTGTTGCTGTGTTGTTGCATATTGCTCTGCTGATCATTCCCTTTCTTCTGTTGCTTTCCTATACCAGGTACACGACTGATACACTGTCAATGTAAGCTGAAATTTGAAGCATGAATACAAAGAAAATTGGAAGAGTTGAAGTTATTTCGAATTAGCTTTAGAAATGTATTGAAAATAGGTTGTCTGTATGATAGTGTACTTTCTCTACTAGAACCATGAAACTAGCTGTGGTGTAACTGCACTTTTACACATATCATTTAGTTGGAAAACTCTATGTTTTTTGCTTATAATAAGAAAGGATCAATGTTGCAGTAGCCATGTTCTGTTAAGTTTATCATTGTTGTCAAGAAGCATGTTAGGTGTCCAATAGTTACCTCCTTAAACAAATGGCAGCTTTTTTAGTTGGTAAGAATATGGTTTGATTAAGGTAAGCTGTACATTGCATGCTAGCTTTCCCCCTTGTTTATAAATATTAAACATATATCAAATAAGTTGAATAGGCCCAATTGGAATAAGGGTGGCCCAGGCCGAGCTTAACGTTACGCACATTGGGCCTGGGCCCATAACTGCCAAACGGACTGCCCGTATCACGTCCCTCTTTCAACAAATCACGTTTGAAACTTAACTATAATAACTCATAAGTATGTAAATAAAGTAGGACCTTTTCATTTATTTTAGATACAAACAAATAGAAAACATAGCCACTATAGGACGACCTTTTAAATAAAAATGAGACGAGCCTCGCCAAATAAAACGCACAGATTGCGGGGCCCTCACAAAAAATCTATGTGTTAAGTACTTAGAACTCGGGATATGCCGCTTAGCGAACTCCACGGCCTACCCAGAATAACAACACACTTGTTCTTTAGGACGCGTCTTAATTAATCTTACTTTCTTAAATTCGGGTGCACATCTATGTGACCCAAATCCAAATCTCAGCGGAATCGAAATGTGTCTCTAACCACGGGTGCATTAATTGTGACGTGGTTTGAGATACGTGTCCATGACGTTGCAAATCCCTTTAAAAAATAAGAATGAGATGAGCCTCGTCGAATAAAAATACAAAAATTGCGGGGCCCTCAGTAAACATTTTCTTTTAAAAAGGTTTAGACTTCGGGATGGACCGTTTAGTAAAATTTCACGGCCCTACCCAAAAGTAAATGATACGCTAGTCGCTTTAGACGCGCCTTTAATAATTTAATTTTCTTATGTTCGGGTGCACATTTATGTGACCCAAATTCAAATCTCAGTAGAGTCAAAATGTGTCGACGACCACGGGTACATTGATTGTGATGCGATTCAAGATACATTTTCACAACGTTGCAATTTCCCGTAAAACAATAATAAATAATAATGAAAGCGGTAAAGAGTTAAAATCTGCACATAAGTTCATATTTGCATAAAATTAGATAATCAAGCCGAACATATCAGTTGAGCGACCGTGCTAGAACCACGGAACTCGGGAATGCCTAACACCTTCTCCCGAGTTAACAGAATTCCTTATCCGGATTTCTGGTTCACGGACTGTAGTATAGAGTCATTCTTTTCCTCGATTCGGGATTAAATTGGTGACTTGGGACACCCTAAATCTCCCAAGTGGCGACTCTAAAATAAACAAACAAATCCCGTTTCGATTGTTCTTTAATTGAAAAAATTCCTTCACCCCTCGCGGGGGCGGAAAAAGGAGGTGTGACAGCTCTGGCGACTCTGCTGGGGAATGATACCCAGAACCACTGGTTCAGGGTTAAGAATTCGAGCTTAGAATAATTGTTATTATTTGGCTTTATTTATTATCTGATTTTATTACATGTTTTAGCCTAAATGTGCAAAATGTTGCTCTTACCGCTTTGATATTACTTGGACTGTATATATAAACTGTGCCGAAACCCCTCTCTTCTCTCTCTTGAGGAGTGCACGGTGGTCGTGACTTCTTTTTGTTAGTGTCATTTACCAAAATAGAACGAGGATTCGGAGGAGTCGCAAAGCCGGATGGCCTTTTGGTTACCGGTACGCAGTTCCCATCCTCGGCTCGAGTTGTCCGCTCGGGTAATCCAGGTCTAGAACAAACACCCATGTTCTGAACCTAGAATAACTCAACTTCATGCCGGATCCCTAGTAGGAACGCTTATCTGCATCACGTTGCATTTGACTTAAGGGACTCAACACAGGGGTTGGGTCCGTCTAGGACTAGCAACCTGAAATGAAAAGACCATCATGTTGAATCCTATTTGCTTTATGCATCTATTTGCTTCAGACTTGCATGCTGACCGGTTTCGAAAAATCAGGAATATTGAAAAATTGTGGGAAAAAAAGAGCGAAGTAACAGTGTAGAGAATTAATTGCTATTTTAGAAAGAGGAAAAAAAACAATGCCCCAAATACTGTCGAAATTCTGCCGAAATTTTGGGAAAAATGAAAAAAGAAAATATTTTTTTTATATAGTTGTTTCACTCAAAAAAAAGCAAAAGAAAAAATAGAAAAGAGTCTCTTATTTTTAGGTTGAAGAATAGGTTGGTCATTTTGTTAAAACGAAAAGAAAAAAAATCTTCACTTTGTCTTGTTTTCAAAATGAAAAAAAAAAATAGTTTGTCTTGCCATGAAAAATGAAAATGAAAAAAGAGTCTTGCGTTGAACGTGGTTTTATTATTTGTTGCAATATATATATATATATATATATATATATATATATATATATATATATATATATATAAATCCAAAAAGTATTTTTCTTTATTTCCTTTCTAGAAACGTTTTTTTAGACCCCCAATTTTCAAGAAAAAATCCAAAAATAATTTCCATTATTGTTGTGTTTAGAAAGTCTTTTTAATTGTTTTTAAAAAAAAATAAAAAATACAATAAAAATAAGAATAAAAATATTTTCTTTTAAATTCTTCCAAAAAATCCGAAAATATTTTCATTCTTCTTTCAAAATTGAAAAGAAAATTCAAAATTCAAAAATATTTTTTAGAATATTTCTTTCATTGAAAGTAAAATTCCAAAAATATTTTCTTTCTTCCTTAGAAGTTTTTCTTTCAAAATTCAAAAAAAAAATTTAAATCTTTTTCTTTAGAAATCCTTCTTTGCGAAAATGCTCCCTTTCTTCTTTATAAGTCTTTCCTTCAAAATAAAAAAATAAAAAAAGGTTAGTTTATTTACTTTACTCATGATCCCGAACTACGCGGATTTGATTCTCACCGGAT
The DNA here is from genome assembly GCF_000393655.2 of Nicotiana sylvestris. Taxonomy (NCBI): domain Eukaryota; kingdom Viridiplantae; phylum Streptophyta; class Magnoliopsida; order Solanales; family Solanaceae; genus Nicotiana; species Nicotiana sylvestris. Next base: position 141,156,356 of record NC_091059.1, on the reverse strand, counting down.
GTGAGATACGTAGGCAACCCTCATCGGGTCCAACCTCCCCTTTTGCTAAAATAACCAAAAAATATGTTAAAATTTTAATTCTGTCATAAATAAGTCGGGTGATGTCCAACCTCCCCTTTTGCAAAAATAGCAAAATATATAGCCGAATTTCATCATAAAGAAGTCGGGTGACACTGTTTTGTTAAGACATAGCCGAATGTTCCCGAAAGGGACGCCGGAAGGCTGCCTTTGCATAAGCAGCCACCTTTTGGGTCATGTTTAAGATTTGGTCCAGTTGACCGACATTGCCTTAAAAATCTTTGTCCCCGAGGCGTTGAAAGGCCGTGTTTGCAATATTGAGTTTTCTATTTTGAAAAACGATAAAAAGAGTAATAAATAAGTCGGATGATGCTATTTTGTCAAAAATAGCCGAATGTTCCCGAAAGGGACGCCGGGGGGCTGACTTTGCATAAACAGCCACTTTTGGGTCATGTTTAAGATTTGGTCCAGTTGACCCACACAGCCTTAAAAATCTTCGTCCCCGAGGCGTTGAAAGGCCGTGTTTGCAATATTGAGTTTTCTATTTTGAAAAACGATAAAAAGAGTCATAAATAAGTTGGGTGATGTTGTTTTGTCAAAAATAGCCGAATGTTCCCGAAAGGGACGCCGGAGGGCTTTTGCATAAACAACCACCTTTGGGTCATTGTTTTAGATTTGGTCCAGTTGACCCACACAGCCTTAAAAATCTTCATCCCCGAGGCGCTGAAGGGCCGTGTTTGCAACACCAGGTTTTATTGTAATTTGAAAAAAAAAACAAAGAGTCAGCGATCAGGTGAATACCGTTTGGTCTTTTGGTCAAAATAAGCCAAACCAGCTTTGGCAGTGTCTTAAACCGTTCTTGCCGAAATAGTCTTAGAGTATCTTTCAGTTGTCGAAAGGCTATTTTCGTAAAAGAACGGACAAGTTTGTAAAGTGTCATAAAATAATCCTCCCCGGCCTCAAAATTCATGTGAAATTTGGAAGGGGCCACATTTGCAAAAAATAACCGTTCGGTTGCATTTGTCAAATGGAGAAAGGAAGCTGGCCATTTGTTTTTGGAGTTTGTAAATCTTTTGATTAGAATATGTGGTGTTGTTTGATTTTCGAGTTTGTAGGTCATCTTCAAACCTTTGAAACCCAGTTTGTTTTAATATGAAAATTGAAAAATAATGTTTATTATTGTTTATCTTTTATTGGGCCGAACTACGCAAGGTCTGATTCATGCGGGGTCATGATACGTAGGCAATCTCCATAAGATTCGACCACAACAACAAAAAAATGAAAAAAGGGGAAAAAGATGTTGTTAATAATGAGGACCGACTGAGTCCATTCTAACCTGTTTTGTTTTAAATCGCAAAGAAAGTTAAGGTGGTTGGTTTGTGGTAAGCCGGAAACACTAGATCCAGGAAAACTTGATTGCAATCCAAGACAATGACACCCAGAATATCGCGCAGAATCCTTTACCTGCACATCATGATACACATTTTGCGGGGATGAGGCCTGATGACAGAATCACTCGAATCCTATTAGGAACTTGTTGACTAAGGTTGATGATATTGAAGTTGGCAATGGTCCGGGCAATACTGATGCGAAGCTCAGTGGCTAAGATGTCAGTTTTGATAAAGTGGGAGGACGGTCCATTCCTTGGTTAGCAAGAGAGAAGCTTTTGGTGGCTTATTTTGTTGTCATTTTTATTGTCCGGATTATTTTTAGGGTTGTAATCCGGATGTTGTCTTGTGTCAAACTTTCTTAGCTTTCCATTTTTGTCATAGCGGTTTGTGTAGTTTTGTCAAGGCTGTTTTAGGATTTTATTATGGTTTGTTTTGTTTGTTTTGTTATTCAAACCATTTCACCGTTAGTTTAATGCAAATCCGGTCTTTTATTATTTCCAGTCATCTTTTTGTTTAGTTCTTTTATCATTTTGTTCAGCGCCGATTCTAGTGACATGACATGCGCACACAGTTTGGGCCTAATCTTAAAAGTTAATCATAAACCCCGGAAAGGCGATCAGAACATTTAAAGGAAATAAGGACGGTTTGAGATTATTCGGAGCTCGAGTCATGTGGAACTGGGACAAGTAAAACATAAAGAAAACCGTTAAAGGTAAGATTCGCTAAATTGACATGAGGGTCGTTCATGATAATGAGAGTGAGAGTGTTGCCCAGCAGTGCTTTAGAGATGACAAATGAAAGGCAAATATGTGAATATAATTGTCAAGTCCAGCACCATCAGAAGAGACTACAAATCTTTGTTTAATTGTGTTGTTTGCACTTGGCATGTTTTGAAGACTGGAATGACGAAGGCATTTTGTTCTGCTACCTAAACACTTTATCCTTCGTTACCCCTTTTGAGCCTTATTTGTTTTTCTTTCGTAACCCTCGTTCGGAATCAGTAGCAACGACTAGAAAACACAAGCATGGCAGGTAAACAAAAGAAAATAAAAAAAAGAAGAAAGAAAAGAAAACAACAAAACGACAAAAGAGAAAGGAGAAATGAGAAAAAGAAAGAAAAGAAAAGAAAATAATAGGTAAATGAAAAAAGTGGAATTGGGAACTACGTTTGACCTGATTCCTCAAGGAGGATACGTAGGCGCTTCACGGCTCGGTCATAAGGTGCATAATGTGCATAATGTGCATAGTGTGCAAAATTTAAAAAATATATATAATAAATAAATAATCCCCAAGCAAGAAACTGGGGCAAGGGTTGCGCTTGTTATAAACAAATATGATTTCGAAGGTTGTAATTTTGAACCCCAAATTGATTTGTTTTTGAGCCTTTAATACCCTTTCTTTCTAAGCCTATCCAAAAAACCCACATTACGGTCCAAAGAAAGACCTTCTGATCAGTCTGCAAAAGATGCCAAGTCAGACAAATGAGAGTCTTACCGGCGAACATAACATTCTGTTCCACAGCAGAAAGGACTCTAATCTCCAGCAGAGAGAGTCATACCGGCAACACTCCAAATCCCCAGCTGGAAAGTGATACAAATGAGAGAGTCTTATCGGTGAAAATCTTCACGGACACCATAAGGCGATGAAAGCTGAGAGAAAAACCAAAATGAGAGAGACTTGATAGTGAAAACCCTTCGGGCACTACAAGTCGAATAAGATTGAGAATCAGATGGGGAATTGCCAATTGAAGGTCTTGAAAGACGATTGACGACGGAAGATAGGCCACAAATGCATGCCATGACCATTAGAGTCGGTGTCTGCGTTTGATAGGTTTTTATTTATAGTTTCTTTTGTTACAGAGTCATCTTTTTCATTTGTCTTTTATTCTGTTCCCTTTTTATCTTTTTCCTTTCATAGAAAAACTCCCCAATAGAGTCTGTCTGGTCAAAACAAGTGTGAATTGACTTCAAAATATGCCATCAGCTTTCCAATTATGCAAGATAAGATCTGACTAGTACATCCAAGTGGTATAGTCAGCGAGGAACAAACGCGAGGCCAGTGTCAAAAAAAGATATCCCCAGCAAAAGGGAATTGACAAAAGGATTGACAAGTGTCAAGAGGGATACCCTTGCCGAAATCAAAGGTTATAAACCTCAAGGCCAAGGCCCGTTGAACAAAGCAAGGAGAGCAGTGAGCATGATTTGGGGAAATTCATACTAGACTAAAAGGTCGGGGAAATGCCAGTTTCCGAGCTATGCCACAAAAGAAGAGGGATATCCCCAGCAGAAAGGGATTATCCCCAGCAAATAATATCATCCCCAACAAGTTGTGGAGCGCAGAGCAAGGAAGGAGAAAAGGAAAAGCCATCCCAGTAGGAGTATCACAACCAACCACCACGTTTTAAACTAACAAATTTTGTTTGATTTGAAACAGGTAAAGGAAATGGCATTGATGACAGAAATGCATGCCATAAGGGAGACTGTCAAACTGGGGCAGAAAATTTTCCTTTCATTTGGAAAATTTTCTGGAAGTCAGGTACCCATTCGAGGAAGAATAAAGATAGCACCAGTCTCAAGGGAAGTGGTGTTTGAACCATTTTCGTTCATTTCGAAAATTTTCGAGGAGTCCAACACAAGTTTGGTGAAAATCGGCATCCTCAGCGATTTTTCGGGGAAAGGCAAAACGAGTTTTAAGGGAGGTAGTCTTCGAAGGAAGAAGCTAGCAAAAAAAAAAACCAGTTTTGCAAAAGGAAACAGTTTGCAGAGGGATGAAACATCCTACTTAAAAGGAAGTAGTTTTGGAAGGAGTAAGATAACATATTTTACTCAGCAGAGTTATCCTCAGCAGTGTTATCCCCAAGCAGTATTATTAGCGGTTCGCAGTGTTATCCCCAGTAGATAATCGAGATGTAGAAGCATCCTCGACAGAGTTTCGACCAAGTTTCAAGAGGGTCGGACAACCCAGAGTGGGGAAGGAAGAAAGGGAAAATTCATCCCCAGCAAATAATCCCCAGCAAGTTTCGAGGTAAGACATTTGCAAGTTTTGAAGATATGTTGGGTTCATCCGCCCTCAAATAGGATATGTCGGGTTCATCCGCCCTCAAATAGGATATGTCGGGTTCATCCGCCTTCAAATAGGATATTTTGGGATCATCCGCCCTCAAATAGAATATGTTGGGTTCATCCGCCCTCAAATAGAATATGTTGGGTTCATCCTCCCTCAAATAGGATATGTTTGGTTTATCCGCCCTCAAATAGGATATGTTGGGTTTATTCGCCCTCAAATAGGATATGTTGGGTTTATCCGCCCTCGAATAGGATATGTTGGGTTCATCCGCCCTAAAAATAGGATATGTTGGGTTCATCCGCCCTCAAAATAGTATATGTTGGGTTCATCCGCCCTCGAATAGGATATGTTGGGTTCATCCGCCCTCAAAATATGATATGTTGGGTTCATCTACCCTCAAATAGGATATGTTTGGGTTCATCCGCCCTCAAATAGGATATGTTTGGGTTCATCCGCCCTCAAATAGGATATGTTTGGGTTCATCCGCCCTCGAATAGGATATGTTGGGTTCATCCGCCCTCGAATAGGATATGTTGGGTTCATCCGCCCTCAAATAGGATATGTTTGGGTTCATCCGCCCTCAAATAGCATATGTTTGGGTTCATCAGCCCTCGAATAGGATATGTTGGGTTCATCCGCCCACGAATAGGATATGTTGGGTTCATCCGCCCTCAAATAGGATATGTTGGGTTCATTCGCCCTCAAAATAGGATATGTTGGGTTCATCCGCCCTCAAATAGTATATGTTGGGGTCATCCGCCCTCGAATAGGATATGTTGGGTTCATCCGCCCTCGAAAAGGATATGTTGGGGTCGTCCGCCCTCGAATAGGATATGTTGGGTTCATCCGCCCTCAAATAGGATATGTTGGGTTCATCCGCCCTCAAATAGGATATGTTGGGTTCATCCGCCCTCAAATAGGATATGTTGGGTTCATCCGCCCTCAAATAGGATATGTTGGGTTCATCCGCCCTCAAATAGGATATGTTGGGTTCATCCGCCCTCAAATAGGATATGTTTGGGTTCATCCGCCCTCAAATAGGATATGTTTGGGTTCATCCGCCCTCAAATAGGATATGTTTGGGTTCATCCGCCCTCAAATAGGATATGTTGGATTCATCCGCCCTTGAATAGGATATGTTGGGTTCATCCGCCCTCGAATAGGATATGTTGGGTTCATCCGCCCTCGAATAGGATATGTTGGGTTCATCCGCCCTCGAATAGGATATGTTGGGTTCATCCGCCCTCGAATAGGATATGTTGGGTTTCTGTCTTTTCATTTCATGTTCTAGGTCGCCCACCAGTATAATGCGGGAATACATTTCTGTCTTTTCATTTCATGTTCTAGGTCGCCCACCAGTATAATGCGGGAATACATTTCTGTCTTTTCATTTCATGTTCTAGGTCGCCCACCAGTATAATGCGGGAATACATTTCTGTCTTTTCATTTCATGTTCTAGGTCGCCCACCAGTATAATGCGGGAATACATTTCTGTCTTTTCATTTCATGTTCTAGGTCGCCCACCAGTATAATGCGGGAATACATTTCTGTCTTTTCATTTCATGTTCTAGGTCGCCCACCAGTATAATGCGGGAATACATTTCTGTCTTTTCATTTCATGTTCTAGGTCGCCCACCAGTATAATGCGGGAATACATTTCTGTCTTTTCATTTCATGTTCTAGGTCGCCCACCAGTATAATGCGGGAATACATTTCTGTCTTTTCATTTCATGTTCTAGGTCGCCCACCAGTATAATGCGGGAATACATTTCTGTCTTTTCATTTCATGTTCTAGGTCGCCCACTAGTATAATGGGGGAATACATTTCTGTCTTTTCATTTCATGTTCTAGGTCGCCCACCAGTATAATGCGGGAATACATTTATGTCTTTTCATTTCATGTTCTAGGTCGCCCACTAGTATAATGCGGGAATACAATTCTGTCTTTTCATTTCATGTTCTAGGTCGCCCACTAGTATAATGCGGGACTACATTTCTGTCTTTTCATTTCATGTTCTAGGTTGCCCACCAGTATAATGTGGGAATACATTTCTGTCTTTTCATTACATATTCTAGGTCGCCCACCAGTATAATACGGGATACATTTCTGTTTTATATTTTATGTTCTAGGTCGCCCACCAGTATAATACGGGAATACATTTCTGTCTTTTCATTTCATGTTCTAGGTTTCCCACCAGTATAATGCGGGAATACATTTCTGTCTTTTCATTTCATATTATAGGCGCCCACCTGTATAATGGGAGGAATACTTTTATGATAATGAGAGGAATACTTTTATGCTTTAGTTAAATAGGCGCCCACCTGTATAATGAGAGGTAAACTTTTATGTGTTAGTTAAATAGGCGCCCACCTGTATAATGAGAGGAATACTTTTATGTCTTAGTTAAATAGGCGCCCACCTGTATAATGAGAGGAATACCTTTATGTCTTAGTTAAATAGGCGCCCACCTGTATAATGAGAGGAATACCTTTATGTCTTAGTTAAATAGGCGCCCACCTGTATAATGAGAGGAATACCTTTATGTCTTAGTTAAATAGGCGCCCACCTGTATAATGAGAGGAATACTTTTATGTCTTAGTTAAATATGCACTCACCTGCATAATGAGAGGAATACTTTTATGTCTTAGTTAAATAGGCGCCCACCTGTATAATGAGAGGAATATTTTATATCTTAGTTAAATAGGCGCCCACCTGTATAATGAGAGGAATATTTTATGTTTTAGTTAAATAGGCGCCCACCTGTATAATGAGAGGAATATTTTCATGTCTTAGTTAAATAGGCGCTCACCTGTATAATGAGAGGAATATTTTTATGTCTTAGTTAAATAGGCGCCCACCTGTATAACGAGAGGAATACTTTTATGTCTTTTCATGTCTCAGGCGCCCACCTGTATAACGAGAGGAATACTTTTATGTCTTTTCATGTCTCAGGCGCCCACCTGTATAACAAGAGGAATACGTTTTAGTCTTTACATTTCATGTTTCAGGCGCCCACCTGTATAACGAGAGGAATACTTTTCAATCTTATATTGCAGATCTTGAAATCAGTAACCCACCGGAAGGCAGAGGGTTACCACAGGAATCCCCACCAGGAATTAATAAAAATCCCCAGCACCGGAAAGCAGAAGGTTGCAACAAGAGGTCCCAGCACAAATTCAAGCGCATGAGTCAAAAGGGAAGAAAAAACGCGTCTTGAAAGAAGCGGCCTGTGAACATTAAATTATGCCCAGCACAACAAATCTGATGAAGAAAGTCGTATCCCCAGTGGAATCACCAAAGAGTTTAATGAAAGAAGCCATATCCCCAGCAGACCGAGCAAAATGATGAAAACTGGTATTCAGAAAAGCAAAGGCCAGTGTCATCCCCAAGTTCTCGGAAGAAAAGCACCGGAAGAAGCACAAGCCGACAAGAAAGCAAGGAAACAAGAATAAGTTGAAGATAGATGAGATCTCATGATCCGTAGTCTAGCCTGGCTTCTTGATTTTTCTTTTAAGCACGGTGTAACAAGGAGATCGGTAAAACAATGGTAACAACATACAACGGCAGTAACAGCCAAATCACAGTTCCATGGTAGTCCCAGCTACCAAAACTTCCCGAACTACATTAACATGATTTCCTTCTAGCCAGGGATATGTAGGAAACCTTTGAAGCAAAGGTTCGGTTAAATCGTTTTAAAAAACAATGCTTCACACAGAGTATTCCAACGGGCAAAAATCGCTCGTATCCGCTCACTGTATCTTTGCACAAAAACTCTTTGTATTTTCAGCCAAAGAGGGGCAGCTGTGAGCACGTGATTTTTGCTTCACGAAAACTACTCCAAAAGAAATCGGAAAAGAAATAAAACAAGTTACCTTCGGGTACAATTTTGAGGATTTGTGTGACATTTCGATAACTGTTTTGTCCGTAAATGCTCGTCTTGCTATAGTTAAAAAATACAAAAAAAATATATGTTGCATGCATTTAGGGAAAATGGTACATTTGGGAATTAACTAACTATTATTTGGTTTTTAAAAGCGAAAGTCACAAAAATAGGCATTTTTATTTTTATTGTTGTCATGGTAATTTTATTAAATGTTTTAATTCGTGTGATAACTATTGTTAGGTGGTAATTAATATTTGTGTAGTTTAATTTTTGGTTTTTAGGAATTTTTTTGTTTAATTATAAGGAAAATATCGGATTTGGGCCAAAAAATCCAACTAAAATCAGGCCCAAACCAATACCACAACCCAGTCCAAAACCAGGCCTTCCAGCCACGCCCCAAAACGACGCCGCATAGGGCGTTTGATCTGAGCCATTCATCCATACTCATCCAACGGTCCAAGCTCACGCCCGTAACCCGACCTGTTTATCCGGGTCAACCCAGCCCTTCATTAAAACCAAACGACCCCGTTTCTATACCAAACGACCCCGTCCTGTCCCTCACCAGTTAATCCAAGCCGTTGAGATCACTTGATCTAACGGCTCAAATCAATTGCCGTGTTCCGTATATAAGCTTCCCATCATACCCCACGCCCCCAAACCAAACCCCCCTTCACGCACTATGCACCATCGTCCTAAACATAGACCCAAATCCCCCGTTCCAAACCCTACCCCCCCCCCCCATATACTCTCACTGTGAACCTGGCGGCAACGATGCCGGTGACCACCAAAGTAACACCCCTGATACACCCAACCACCCTGAACACGGATCTGTTACCCCCTTGCCTCGAATCATCCCCCATCGTCTCGAATCTTAGTTTGAAGATTCGAGCCCAACCCTGACCTACACCAACCCACCCCAGTTTCACACCAGTCACTACCCTGGCCTCACTCTTGACCAAACCAAGCTTGGTTTGGTCCGAATCTACCTACAAATCCCCAAGCCCCAAATCGGACTGTTCGAACCCTAGAATACAAGAACTTTTGGAATCCGTCCAGATTAAACGGAGGGTTGGGGTCTAATAGACCTTAATCGAAGTGTTCTCGATTGAGAACACCTCGATTAAAGTCTGTTCGACCTCAAATGAGCAAATCCAGTTCAGGCCTGGGTCGTTTGTTGTTGAGCTTCCAGTGAGTTTTCCCTTTTCTTTTTCTATTTTTTTTAGTGTTGTTTGAATTTGATAACATGTTTAGTCAGTTTGTTTGGTATTTCTGATATTTTCTTTCAAATTGTTCTCCATCTTCGTAAGACCTTTCATTTGGTCTATTGTTATTCTGTTTGTGGTTGAATACGTATGCTGATATACATGTTCGAGTTGATTAATATCGTTGAATAGATAATTTATATAGATTCTCTGTGTCGTACAAAGTTGTTGAAGGCAGTTGATGCCCCGTTCGTATTGTTCATTTAATCGACTGATTGTTCTATGCTATGATTAATATAGTCGGTTAGATAAATGTCGTCGATTAGTTTTATAGGACTGAATGTGCAAATATTCTGATTCGTATAGCTTCGTATGATTGATCGAATCATTGTAGGATAGCTGATTGTTTTGACATTATCTGTGAATGGTTTGTAGCTGCAATGTAATAGCTAGAACTCAGTTTAGGGTAGCTTGAATTTAAACTTTCAGAAGTTCAAAATTTCCTGCTGTTGAAGTAGGGTAAAGCAGTAATAACCAGGGGGCTAACAGGGGTAGTTTGGTGGTGTGAAAATATCAGAAATAATTAGTTTAAGTTGGGCTGACATAGGGTACTGAAATAGGATTAAACTAATACAATAGTGGGGAACAAAACTTGACAGCATGGGGTAATTGAATATTATAGGCTACCCCAATACCCTTGAGGCACAAAACACATGATAGAGGGCTATCAGGAATGACGGGCATTTTTCTGATTAGTTTTAAGGGGGTATGGGCAGAGTAAGAAGGCAGCCTGGTGCTTGCCCATTTTTGGCCTATAAATAGGCTCATTTAGAGAAGTAGAGGGAGAAGACTAGGACTTCAAAATTTAAAAAGAAAAGAACAAGAGTGTTAAGGTTTTTTTTTATCCTCATTCTAGGTTAAGCTTTATATCAAAGAGCCTCAACTTGTCTTTGCCTTTGAGTGTGTAACAAAAATCAGAAATCACTGCTTCTTGCACCAGTCTGTGTGCTGTTTGTACTGCTGGATTTTCAGCTTGGTAGTATCCAGTTTTCTATTGGCTGAATACTGTTCCATCAGGCTACTCCTGGGATACTGCTTTGGTTTTAAGAATCTGTCGCTACTGGTTATTCTTATTGGTTTCTTTGGGCTGTTGCTGTTTGGTTTTCTGAAATTGCTATCGGGTTTTCTCTTAAATTGCTGTTGAGCTTTGGTCTGTTTTTTTTTGGGCTGTCTCTTTTACTGTTACTGGTTTGGGGCTGTTCGACTGAGTGTGCTACTGTTTTCTGCTGTTGCTGTGTTGTTGTATATTGCTCTGCCGATCATTCCCTTTCTTCTGTTGCTTTCCTATACCAGGTACACGACTGATACACTGTCAATGTATGCTGAAATTTGAAGCATGAATACAAATAAAATTGGAAGAGTTGAAGTTATTTCGAATTAGCTTTAGAAATGTATTGAAAATAGGTTGTCTGTATGATAGTGTACTTTCTCTACTAGAACCATGAAACTAGCTGTGGTGTAACTGCACTTTTACACATATCATTTAGTTGGAAAACTCTATGTTTTTTGCTTATAATAAGAAAGGATCAATGTTGCAGTAGCCATGTTCTGTTAAGTTCATCATTGTTGTCAAGAAGCATGTTAGGTGTCCAATAGTTATCTCCTTAAACAAATGGCATTTTTTTAGTTGGTAAGAATATGGTTTGATTAAGGTAAGTTGTGCATTGCATGCTAGCTTTCCCCCGTTTGTTTATAAATGTTAAACATATATCAAATAAGTTGAATAGGCCCAATTGGAATAAGGGTGGCCCAGGCCGAGCTTAACGTTACGCATATTGGGCCTGGGCCCATAACTGCCAAACGGACTGCCCGTATCACGTCCCTCTTTCAACAAATCACGTTTGAAACTTAACTATAATAACTCATAAGTATGTAAATAAAGTAAGACCTTTTCATTTATTTTAGATACAAACAAAATAGAAAACATAGCCATTATAGGACGACCTTTTAAATAAAAATGAGACGAGCCTCGCCAAATAAAACGCACAGATTGCGGGGCCCTCACAATAAATGTATGTGTTAAGTACTTAGAACTCGGGATATGCCGCTTAGCGAACTCCACGGCCTATCCAGAATAACAGCACGCTAGTTCTTTAGGACGCGTCTTAATTAATCTTACTTTCTTAAATTCGGGTGCACATCTATGTGACCCAAATCCAAATCTCAGCGGAATCGAAATATGTCTCTAACCACGGGTGCATTGATTGTGACGTGGTTTGAGATGTGTGTCCATGATGTTGCAAATCCCTTTAAAAAATAAGAATGAGATGAGCCTCGTCGAATAAAAATACAAAAATTGCGGGGCCCTCAGTAAACATTTTCTTTTAAAAAGGTTTAGACTTCGGGATGAACCGTTTAGTAAAATTTCACGGCCCTACCCAAAAGTAAATGATACGCTAGTCGCTTTAGGCGCGCCTTTAATAATTTAATTTTCTTAAGTTCGGGTGCACATTTATGTGACCCAAATCCAAATCTCAGCGGAGTCAAAATGTGTCGACGACCACAGGCACATTGATTGTGACGCGGTTCGAGATACATTTTCACAACGTTGCAATTCCCCGTAAAATAATAATAAGTAATAATGAAAGTGGTAAAGAGTTAAAATCTGCACATATGTTCATATTTGCATAAAATCAGATAATCAAGCCGAACATAACAGTTGAGCGACCGTGCTAGAACCACGGAACTCGAGAATGCCTAACACCTTCTCCCGAGTTAACAGAATTTCTTATCCGGATTTCTGGTTCCCGGACTGTAATACAGAGTCATTCTTTTCCTCGATTCGGGATTAAATTGGTGACTTGGGACACCCTAAATCTCCCAAGTGGCGACTCTAAAATAAACAAACAAATCCCATTTCGATTGTTCTTTAATTGGAAAAACTCCTTCACCCCGCGCGGGGGCGAAAAAAGAGGTGCGACAACAATGTTTACCTGATACTATTCAATTACAAAAAAAAAACCAGTCAGCTATGGTCACTCCTATAAGCAAAGTAAGTTTCTTATGAAGAACAGAGTGACTCAGGCTAAACAAAATGAATCAGTTAGTCAAGCATGAGTTATATCTTCTAACGAAATTCATGAGATAATTCTTATACCAGTAAAGTATGAGTCCTACAATATCTAGATTTGACTAATCCTAGAGTTACATTTTCTGTTACTTGAAAACAACAAAAGAAGATGTATTAGCACTTCAAACAGAACGTGTCTCTTCTCTGATCTTTAGAATAAGCATTTACATATTAATAATACCTCTTTAATTACATGAGCAATGTTATACTCATAGGCAACTTTATACATGAATTCTACCAAAAATTCTTCTAACTCATTGCTAAAATAAAGTAATAATTCAAATTACATAAGTAGAAAGTTATTTTTTAACATGGTGCTTTCCATGGCATTTGAACTAGAAGAACAACAAACTTAGAATCATATTTTGAACACGAAACGACCACAATAATGATAGAGTTAACTCAGAGGAAGAAAAGTTTTAGCTAATAAATACACGCTAGATAAAGATTTTAAACTGATTACTTTAATTAAAGAAAGATACAGATTGATGGTAACACCTTAAAGCAAAAAAAGGCATAATATTAACAACTCCATAATATCACCAGCTATCTATTTATATAAATACTTAGTCAAACTCTTACTTTCGTTTAAATTTTATTTGAGCAGAATAACTAAGTTCATGATTTCTATACACCAATTAACTCTAAATCACAATTCACACACATAATAAACTACAGCTCATTCAAACAAAAATACAATCATTTCAGATAATTAAAGAAGAAGAAGAAAAAACGAGAGAAAAAAAATACTTCAGTTACTGACATTTTTGCGGGCAGTGAACTAAGGCTTTTGAGGTTTCAGATCTACTCCGCGAACAAGATCGAAGGTAGAATCGATTTTAACAAAATGAAGCAAATTTAAAAGAACAATGGTCAGTAGTGTTAAGAGAGTAGTAAGATAGATGAGATTTTTATCGTTCTCCCCGCTTGGCTTCGGCTGAGACTTAGAGAAGTATTTATAGGCGATAAAAAGGTAGGGTTTCTGAAGAGCGGGAACTTGAAATTTCAAATTCGAAATCTTGGTCAACACATCCGTTTGAATCCAAACGTTGGAGGTTTGGACGAACTTCATCTTCACGTGATGCTTCAGGCCATGCCCGAAATGGTGAAATTTGGTCTGATCCTTGAAGATTCACCACAAAAAGAGAGATAAAAGAAAATATCGAGACAAAAATATGAGATAGAGGGAAATGACACATACACAAAAAAATCTATCATATTCTGATGTAGAGGATAAAGAAGATTGTATTTTGTTCATAAGAGGAAATGAGAGGAAGGGTGGGGGATAACAAGTCTTGGAAGAAACAAATGGGACCTAATTTATTTATAGGTTTTGATTAAGTGAGGAAAGAGAGTAGTTGGGCTGCTGAACTAAGCTTTGGACGTTTGGGCTTCAGGTATTTTAGAACAAAATGGGCCTACTTATTTGGTGGCTTGAGAAAGAACTCTTAGTCTTAAAAAAAGATCCAACATGTTATTTATTTGGGCTATGAAATTGGTCTGAAAACAAAAGAAGTTTTGGGCTCCTAATTGGTCGAATTTTATGACCTTTTTCTATTCTTCAAATTAATTCTTTTGAGCTTCTATTTAGATAAAATATTTTAATAATCATATCATATAATACTAGATAATATTAACATATGAAAATATCCCTTATACTAATATAAGTATAAAACTATAATATTCTTGGAACAAATATTTATAAAACGTAGGATTAAAGAAACATTACTATTTTATTAAATAAAGAAGAATGATATGCTTTTTCACAAAAGGCGATAAGAATGAATGAACGAGTGAACAACAACAACAACAACAACAACAACGACGACGACGACAATGACAACAACGACGACAACGACGACAACGACGACGACGACGACGACGACGACGACGACGACGACGACGACGACGACGACGACGACGACAACAACAACAACAACAACAACAACAACAACAACATGTATAGTAAGAGTTTTAATAATAATAACAGATATAGTAGAATAACTACCTTATATTATTAGTGATATTAGAAGCTTAAAAAATAATTTGGAAGAAAGGAGGGACAAAATTGGATGTCAACAGTTGCCCCCCTTTGACCGGAGATGATGTAAGAGTTTTCGGGCAAAGAAATTGACATAGTAGCCAATTTTGTCCTGACCATCAAGGTTGGAATGGGACAAAGGGGACGTAAAAAAATAATTATGGTCAAACTCTAGTTTCGAGTTGCCTACATATCTCGGGTTTCACGAGAATCAGGCAATATGTAGTTCAATACTTATGGTACCCTGGAGTAGGACTCAACTATTGATGCAAATCTTAAAATGCTGCCCAGTGTTGAATTATTGAGACACAGGGTACCGTGATTGAAAGAAAGATATTTGAAATAAGGATTTGGTTAGGAATTTTGAGAGTTGAGTCGAGCGGAGTTCGAAGTAGATCCTTGACCTTTGTTGGAGAGTTTGATATTCCTCCCCAACAAGCTACCCCAGTTCACTGCTACAATATAGTTCCACTTTGCGCTGTATTTCCTGCAAAGCTTAACAATGCTAAAAAAACTTGTTAGGAAATAAGATGCAATATGCCATAAAAGTAATTTTACGAAATTAATATTTAGGCGTCAATTCATAAGAAATGCGAATTTATTGGGCGAACTTATAAAAATATAATTTTATGGTGATATATTTCATGATCGCAATGCCATATGAAAATTTAGCTTATGAAAATAAATACGTTTGGCAATGATTTATGAAAATTATGTTTTGGCAATACTTATGCATGTGGGACCACTCGGTCGAAATAAATTAAATGTCCTTTTGAGGAAGGATTAACGTTAGTATCCTATTTGAGGGAGGATTGACCCGATATACCCTATTTGAGGGTTGATAGACCTGATATATACTATTTGAGGGTGGATGAACCCGATATATTCTATTTGAGGACGGATGGACCCGATATATCCTATTTGAGGGCGGATGGACCCGATATATCCTATTTGAGGGCGGATGGGCCCGATATATCCTATTTGAGGGCGGATAGACCCGGTATATCCTATTTGAGGGCGGATAGACCCGATAAATCCTATTTGAGGGCAGATGAACCCAATATATCCTATTTGAGGGCAGATGGACCCGATATATCCTATTTAAGGGCGAATGGACCCGATATATCCTGTTTGAGGGTGGATGAACCCGATATATCCTATTGGAGGGCGGATGGACCCGATATATCCTATTGGAGGGCGGATGAACCCGAAATATCCTTTTTGAGGGCAGATGGACCTGATATATCCTATTTGAGGGTGGATGAATCCAAAATATCCTATTTGAGAGCGGATAAACCCAAAATACCCTATTTGAGGGCAGATAGACCCGATATATCCTATTTGAGGGCAGATAGACCCGATATATCCTATTCAAGGTAGACCCGATATATCCTATTTGAGGGTGGATAGACCCGATATATCCTATTGGAGGGTGGATGGACCCGATATATTCTTTTTGAAGGCGGATGGACCCGATATATCCTGTTTGAGGGCGGATGGACCCGATATATCCTATTTGAGGGCGGATGAACCGAAATATTCTATTTGAGGGCGGGTGAACCCAAAATATCCTATTTGAGGGCGGATAGACCCGATATATCCTATTCGAGGGCGAATAGACCCGATATATAGTGATTGATTTGTAATTACAAATCTTGATGCAGTGCAAAGAGCTTGATACAGTGCTGAGATCTTGATACGGTGCCCATTTTGTAGTGGTAATTCATGATGCGATGTAAAAATCCTGGTGCAGTAACTTTATAGTAGCGAATATCCATGGTGCGGAGAGCTTGATGCAGTGCCTTTATGAAAGCAAATATTCAGGGAGCGGTGCCAATAATATTCAAGTAAATTTCTGCACTCAAAGAAAACTATGAGTTTCAAAATATAATTTGCGATAACTTGGCTTGATCCTTTTCTTCCTCTTCCAACTTCTGACTTGATGTTGAGCTTCTAAATAGTGTATAATATCATTCAAGAATAGCTAAAGGTTGCCCCTACATTACTCAAAGAAAGCTGTTAGTATAAAAAATGATCGTTTCCTTGCATCGAACATCAAAGTTTCAACATTGAATCTGCAATTGTATTGTGATGGCATTTCAAACTTGCTGATGCGAAGATGACCAGAATTTAGTTAAAAAATCTGACTTCTACCTTGCCGAATATTGAGAATCCTTCTGCGAAATTTGCCCCGGTTCTGACTTTTGGGGGAAATAAAATTTTATTATATTGAGACCGAAGCCATAGGGCTGCTTACGTATCCCCTCTTAAATGGGAATTAGGTCAAAACGTAGTTCATTACAAAAGTCTCAAAGAATTGCAAAAACATAGTACTAAGGATGGGCGGGTGGAGAATGGTTGCGATATGACATCATTCTCAGTCTTTTTGATCTGCTATGCGTTTTCTTTTCAAACATCGTGCTAATTTTGATGGATCGCCTTTGACAATAATTGTGTCTGCAGTTGAAATTTCACAATTATTGCTTGGTAACTCAGGTTGTATTTTTATTTTGCCTTGCTCAATCATGCTTTGTATCTTGAATTTGAGTGCTGGACATTCTTCGGTGTCATGTCCTTGAATGTTTGAATGGAATGCACAATTTTTGGATGGATCAAAGTTTTGAGGTGGATGTTTAGAGATAAATCCATTCCTTGGTTGTAGAAGACCTTTGGCTTTCAATCTTTCATGTATGTTAACCAATGGCTCATCCAAAGTAGTGAAAGAGCAGTGCTTCATTTTTTTTGTCGAAGGTTAGATTGTGCTCGGGGAGATTGCTTCCGGGTGTTTTGCTAAAAATTTTGCTAGCAATTAGGCTGGAGGTGACTGTTGTGTAAGTTGGAAGTGGAATAAAATTGCAAAAATTGGTGATTCTCATGGCATTGTGGCTGGTGAATAGCAGTCATGGCAACTGAGCTATCTTCTTTCTTTTTGCTTTGCAGATTTTCAGATATCTCTTGATGGAAGGTTTGGTTAATGGTTTGAGTTGCTGAATTGCCCACAATTCTTTCTTCATGAATGCCACATTCTAGCTCGTTTCCAATTCGAACAAAATCAGAGAAATTGCGTGCACAAGTTGCGAGCAACTTATCAAAATATATGCCTTTTTGAATTTGAATGAAGGTTGAGATCAATTCTCTCTCAGGCAATGGAGGATGTATTTTTGAAGCTTCTAATCTCCATTGTATGGCATACTTTTGAAAAGATTCATGCGGCATTTTCTTTACTTTGAGAAAATCAGCCATGTGCGGATCACGTCCAATGTTAAACTCATATTATTTCACAAAATCGCGAGCCATATCTTCCCATATACGCCATTTCCTAAAGTCTTGTCTGGTGTACCAAGTCAGCGCTAATCCGGACAAACTTTGAATGAATAATCTCATTCGAATGGCCTCATTATGTCCAATACTAATCAATCTACTGCAGTAATCCTTTAAATGAGCAACGGGATCTCCAATCCCATTAAAAATGCTGAACTTTGGCAGCTTGTACCCTGCCAGAAGCTCAACATGTGGATGCAAACACAAATCTTTATATCTCAGACTTTGATAACTTCTTGATTGCAACTCTTTTTCAATGGCTTTCCTTAGATTGTGGAGCTCATTATCCAAATTATTTTGGGTACTTGACTTAATTTTTCTTTCCATTCTTGCATATTGGCACAATGCAAATTGCTCTTGGTTGGTTTCCCCAGAAGGAATTGGAGCCGTAGTAGGTTGGATATTGGGTATCATCATGGCTTGATTGGGAGTATAGTTTAATGGTATTTGTGGAGAGATTGTATAAGTAGGAGTTGGGCAAGGAAATATTGTTAAACAAATGTTCTGCTTTGAGCTGGAAATAGAAATAGTATTTGGAAGCAGGTCAAAAGTATTTCCGAGATTAACCAACACGTTACGTCGTACCACATTCGCCTTGGTACCATTAGTATGTGCTTGCAAAAGTCCCTTACTAGTGCTGAATTCTACAAATTGGTCTGTCATTATAGCCTCGTCCTTTATGCATATTCGTAGCCAAAACAGTGTTCAATGCTAGGCAACCTTAAAAGGAAAAATAAAACTATACAAAAATAAAGTGTTAGCGTATTCGTCATAATGAAATAAATGCATAAAAATAAT
Organism: Nicotiana sylvestris; assembly: GCF_000393655.2. Lineage (NCBI taxonomy): Eukaryota > Viridiplantae > Streptophyta > Magnoliopsida > Solanales > Solanaceae > Nicotiana > Nicotiana sylvestris. Next base: position 141,137,506 of record NC_091059.1, on the reverse strand, counting down.
AGAGTATATGATTATATAGATTAATTCATGCTATGGTTAAGTAAGAGCCCTAAACTAGAAATGATGGCTTATGTTGTAAAATGGATGGACGAGAATGAATCGTATCTAGAGAGCTCTAACACTCGAGAATTGTTGACATGGAAGCGAATTGATTTGAAATTTTGTGAAAAAGTTGACTCATGTCGAACATTAAAGCTTTAGCTCTAGCACACGTTTTTGTCATTTCATGACTCTGGCATACTTTAAAACATTTCCCCAGTCTTTAGGAAGTCTCTGATGACTACTCGATGGCATGATTTCATGTTTAGCATACTCAATCTGCGTGCCAATAATCTGCCCCAGTTTCTTTCATGAAGGAAAATGAAAAATTTTGCTATAATGAGACCGGGCCTTATATAGACTGCCTACGTATCCCACCACGGGAATTAGGTCTAACGTAGTTCCAAAATACATAAAGGATAATTTTACTAAAATATGACCGAACCCGATGTGGATTGCCTACGTATCCCACCAAGGGAATCATGTCCGACGTAGTTCAGTTACATACAAATAAGGATCGAAAATTTTAAAATAAAAGTGTTGAACTCGATATCTGACAAGAATCAAGCTGGTCATAGTTCGTTACAAAAGATGGATACAAAAGATGATCAATTAAGTGTACAAAATAGCATAACTTCTAATGATACTGCTACTTCAAAAACTAAATCTTAGTTACGATTTCGAACTATTCTTCTTCTGAGAGGCTCTTCCACATGCTCAATTCTTTTGTATTGCTTGGTTGTAGGGAAGAGATGAATTAGCAAATTACGGATAAGCTACTTGGGTGAAATTATGTATAGGGATGACATTTGGAAGTTGGTACCACGTAGATTGAGGGGGAGGCACCGGTCTCTGAATGACCCTACCATTATCCAACAGCTTCTGGATTTCCTCTTTCAGACAATGACACTCATCTGTTGTATGGCCTAGCATGCCCGAGTGAAATGCGCAACATTTGGTTGGATTGAAATGTGGTAGAGGGATTTTGGCAGGTTTTGGTTGCATGATACCAAATGATCTCAATCTCTCAAAAATGATAGAAGGCCATTCACTCAAAGGGGTAAAGTTTTGTGATTTTCCTATCTTAGGTACTGATGGTGGAGGATTTAATACTTTAGTAATCACTCCTTTCCCTTTATCCTGGAGGTGTATCTTAACCGGCTTGCCAAGCTTGAAAGTTGATTCTACCACATTTCCTTGAGGTTCGTTTGCTTTCAAATTCTGAGGATACTCTATGGATTTTCTCTTCAACGAGCTGCATCTACTAGTAGTATCGTTGGAGGACCCATATTGCTTGACAAAGTCCTTTACTAGGTTATTCCAACTGAACCATTTCCATATGTCTTGCTTTGCATACCACATTAATGTTGGCCCTGTAAGTATCCTAACAAAGAGTCTCAGCTTAAATTCACTATCTTGCCCTATGCATGTTAGCCAATCATGATATGCCTTCAAATGGCTTTGAGGATAACCTATCCCATTGTACACTGGAATATCAGTGAGATTAGCAATATCCCCATTTTCGTTTTCTTCCACAACTAAATCTGACTCAAGTTGTAAGACATGACCGTTTCCCAAAGGAACATGGTTACTCTCTACATTGAAATGTTTTCTACCACTTTCTCTATCCTTACTTGTCTCGGCCAAGCTACTGAATGTCTTTTCTAGCAAGAAAGAGTGCATATTTTGAAAAGACTGGGCATTACATTCATAAATAGGAGGTGGAGCTGTGCGAATTGGAGAGTAGCCTTTTTCGTTGGACGAGTTCTTAAGATCGGCTATCATTTCCTTAATACCATCAATTTCTTGCTCCATTTGTGCCACCTTTACTTCAAGCTTAGCAATATTATCTTGGTATGATTCTGTTTTCTCACCAACAGCTTCGTCTTCGATTAAGTCAATTACTACGATTTGGTCAGCCATATCGTCCTTGAAGTTTTCCTTGCTTTGATGTTCAACTTAAGTCAACCTTTAGAGGAAAGACAGAATATAGATGGTAAGCACTAAAACTAAGGGTACAACTTTTAAGAATGCATTCTTAAGAAATCGATGGATCGAGTCTTATAATAGGGCTACGTATAAAAGGATCCAAAAATGGGTGATTTTTATCTTGAAAATAATTTGTTGGTATTTGTATATATAGACAAGATCGAGATTTGGATAATTAATAAAGATGGTAGTCACTTGGACATGAAATAGTTAAAAAAAATATTTTATTAGCATTGGCAACTCATAAAGTTATCGAGACCTGGGAATATGGTGTCAACCGTTTTGAGAGTTATGGGATAGTACCTCATCTCATGCGCCAAAATTTAGAATTAACGGGTGCGTGAAGATTAATCTCGACGACCCGAAATAAGACGATATAGACACTTGAGTTGAATAGGTAAAAATATTTAGAATAATTTGACGATGCAAATTGACCAAATAGTGGCCTTCTATTGCTCGGTAGATTGCGCAAGTTTGGACATCTACCAACTTGTGAATAAGAGTCGGCACGAAGGTTGAAATTCTAGGACATACGTAGAACGCTAAATAGATTTTACGGAACATAGATCTACGTGACAAATATTCTATTTTGTGAAAATATAAGTTTATGCCCTTGGGAAAAAGACGTGAAAGAATCGAAGGTATACAAATTATGTAAGGCACGAGTGACAATATTTTAAAAACATGTAACCATATTTTAATAAAAATAGCCTGAATAAAATTAACTCTCAAAATTAGATGGGCAAAATATTCCACCTAATATTAAAGTTATGCCGGTTTTAATGAAATCTTACTATACATCTTGTTAATTAAAGAAAATCCTTGAGCCTAGTTGAATGCACGAATATCGAGGAATATCATGACGAATCGAGCTTGTTAGAGAGTTTGCGGGCAAAAGGTCCTACTTCAAAAATGAAAGGATATATTAATTGGACTCTAAGAATTGGATGGACCTAAGAGAAATCTGGGCCTAAGAAAATGCCTAAACGATGCTCTAGAGTCGTTGAAGAGCACTAAGCGCGGAATGATTGGTAATTATTATTATTATTATTAATTCGAAAGATGAAATAAAATGTAAAATGTATAAACAAATAAAGTATATAAAACTGTAAGCAAGTTGGATAGTCAATATTTTCCTCTTCTGAAAAACAACAAATGATGTTAGTAAAAATAATGAAGTCAAATAAGCAACAGAGCAAGCAAGCAAATAAGCAAGCAAGCATGCTACAAATTTCAAAGTATAGCAAATCATTGTGCGTCCTAATATGTAAGGGACCTTTTTGTGCTAGAGGTAGGCCTAACGTATATTTTAAAGATAAATATGTCATTATGTATCATCCCATTAATAATTCTATTTTGAAAAGCAAATAAATAGTAAAGTATAACTGATTAAACATCTTTCCTTTTTTTTTTTTTGTAAAAAAGGAGTGTATTTTCATCAAAAGAACAAAAGAAAGTATAATAAAATATATTTATAATAATAAATTAATTAAGTAATTCTATTTTTCAAAAGCAAATAAAGCACATGAATTGCTTAAGCCATTTTAATTATTTTTACGTAAAAAAATCAAAAGAAAGTACAATAAAAGATATTTTTGTCATGTGTAAACTTCTCGTTATTCCGCAAGATTGTGCCATTTGAAAACTTTACACATGCTATAAAAAAAAGATAGTCATTCTCCTTTAACTAGGATTTAAAGTAAATGATCCACATAATTGGCATGTTCATCCTTCAAATAATGCACATATACGTGATAAGGTGTCACTTGGGGTTGAAAACCCACTTGGACATTTAGGTGAGGTCAACTAACGGGTTTAATACACCTCGGGTATTAAATCACCTAAGGTTAAAATAATGCATGCTCTCAAAAGGTTTTTGGTTTAGCTCTATCTTAGGCAGACTAAGAATGAGTTTTTTCTAGACTAGTCCTTTCCCAAGCGGCCAACTTGAGAGTGGAAAGTTTGTGACTGTCGACTGCACCGCTAATCGACTTACCCATGAACTTTCCCCTAAAAGGTACTTTTTTGAAAAGTGCACGGCCGCAAATTACGTAACCGCTAAGTGTGCTCTGTGTGAATTATCCAGAAGTGGAGGAAGTGAAACGAAATGACAATTTATATAAAGCAATAAGAACAGATAAACAATTCATAAAATACAAATGATAAGAGAAAAGAAAAATAAAACTAAACAAATGATAAGAGAAAAGAAAAATAAAAGACGTCATAGGCGTCTCCAAGCATTTCGCTTGTTTTCTTGCTATCCGGTAACTCTATAAGAACATGGGATGTGAAGATTCCGTGCTCGGGTATGAAGAGTCTTGCGTTAAGACTCCATGTTAGCTCCAAGTGCACATGCAAAGACAAACAAAAAATAAGAATTAGAAGAAAATGGAATCCGATTCTTTATACTACATAAGAGATAAATAAAAAGGTAAAAATCATAATAAAACTCATCTCATAGTAGTTTATAAGATGAAACACTCCACATAATACTGTTTTCTTCAAGAAGAAATATTAAGTTTGTATTCAACATCTCTAGCCATCAAGGTTCAATATTTAACTTAAATGGCCAAACTTTATGTCATGAAAATATTATGACTAAGTTACAATGTTTACCTGATACTATTCAATTACAAAAAAACAGTCAACTATGATCACTCCTATAAGCAAAGTAAGTTTCTTATGAAGAACAGAGTGACTCAGGCTAAACAAAATGAATCAGTTAGTCAAGCATGGGTTATATCTTCTAACGAAATTCATGAGATAATTCTTATAGCAGTAAAGTATGAGTCCTACAATATCTAGATTTGACTAATCCTAGAGTTACATTTTCTGTTACTTGAAAACAACAAAAGAAGATGTATTAGCACTTCAAACAGATGGTGTCTCTTCTCTGATCTTTAGAATAAGCATTTAACTCTAAATTACAATTCACACACATAATAAACTACAGCTCATTCAAACAAAAATACAATCATTTCAGATATTCAAAGAAGAAGAAAAAAAATGAGAGAAAAAAAATACTTCAGTTACTGACCTTTTTGCGGGCAGTGAACTAAGGCTTTTGAGGTTTCAGATCTACTCCGCGAACAAGATCGACGGTAGAATCAGTTTTTATAAAATGAAGCGAATTTAAAAGAACAATGGTCAGTGTTAAGAGAGTAGTAAGATAGATGAGATTTTTATCATTCTCCCCGCTTGGCCTCGGCTGAGACTTAGAGAAGTATTTATAGGCGATAAAAAGGTAGGGTTTCTGAAGAGCGGGAACTTGAAATTTTGAATTCGAAATCTTGGTCAACACATCCGTTTGAATCCAAACGTTGGAGGTTTGGACGGACTTCATCTTCACGTGATGCTTCAGGCCATGCCCGAAATGGTGAAATTTGGTCTGATCCTTGAAGATTCACCCCAAAAAGAGAGATAAAAGAATAACATCAAGAAAAAAATATGAGATAGAGGGAAATGACACATGCACAAAAAGATCTAGCATATTCTGATGTTGAAGATGAAGAAGATTGTATTTTGTTCATAAGAGGAAATGAGAGGAAGGATGGGGCTGACAAGTCTTGGAAGAAACAAATGGGACCTAATTTATTTCTAGGTTTTGGTTAAGTGAGGAAAGAGAGTAGTTGGGCTGCTGAACTAAGCTTTGGATGTTTGGGCTTCAGGTATTTTAGAACAAAATGGGCCTACTTATTTGGTGGTTTGAGAAAGAACTATTAGTCTTAAAAAAAAGATCCAACATTTTATTTATTTGGGCTATGAAACTAGTCTGAAAACAAAAAAAGTTTTGGGCTCCTAATTGGTCGAATTTTATGGCCTTTTTCTATTCTTCAAATTAATTCTTTTGAGGTTCTATTTAGATAAAATATTTTAACAATCATATTATATAATACTAGATAATATTAACATATGAAAATATCCCTTATACTAATATAAGTATAAAACTATAATATTCTTGGAACAAATATTTATAAAACGTAGGATTATAGAAACATTACTATTTTATTAAATAAAGAAGAATGATATGCTTTTTCACAAAAGGCGATAAGAATGAATGAACGAGTGAATAATAATAATAATAACAACAATAACAACAACAACAACATGTATAGTAAGAGTTTTAATAATAATAACAGATATAGTAGAATAACTACCTTATATTATTAGTGATATTAGAAACTTAAAAAAATAATTTGGAAGAAGGGAGGGACAAAATTGGATGTCAACAACAACCAAGACCACGGGGCCGTCTGTGGCACTAGGCGTTGAGAGGCTTGCTAGGATGCCACGGGGCACGCCCAAAGGGCCATGGGGCATGGCTGGAAAGCCGAACATGACATTCTCTCCCACCTGAGTTGGCGACGTCCTCGGCTCCTTAATTGCAAGATAATAATCAATTAGACTCTTGTAGGCTTTGAGGTTTGTTCCTTCTCCCAAGTATTCTCCTCTGCATCACAGTCATGCCATTTCACCAAGAACGTTTGTTGATCTTTCCTTGAGGCATGAATTACTCTATCATCAAGGATAGCTTCAACATGACTTTTTCCGGTTGAATTGGGGCCTCAAATACTGGGTATTGTGAGTTGGCTCCGTGAAGGATTCTTCATGTCTTCCCGAAATGGTTTCAAATGGCTGACATGGAAGACGGAATGGATTTTTCACCAAGCTGGGGTATCCACCTGGTATGCAACCTTTCCAATGCGCCTTTCAATAGACAAGGGTCCAATGTATTTTTGCAATAGGCGAGGGTCATGGACTCCTGCAAATAAGTACCGCTTTGGGATTTTGACTACCACTTTGTCCCCTACTTGGTATTCAACAAATCAATGATTTTAATCAGCATGCCTCTTCATCCGTTTTTGGGCTTTGACGAGATAGCTCTGTAGTATCTCCAAATTTTGCTTCCATTATTTTGAGAAGCTAATAGCTCGAGGAGATTTTGACATGTTTGGTGCATTCGCAGTGTGTAGGAGTAGTGGTTGCTATCCGATAACAATTTCAAAAGCGCTTTTATTTGTATAGAGCTCTTTTGTGAATTGAAACAAAGTTGAGCAACATCCAGAAGCTTCACCCAATTCTTCTGCGATCCGGTTACAAAGTGGCTGAGATATTCCTCCAACATACCATTGAATCGCTCCGTCTGGCCATCAGATTGCGGATGAAAACTTGAGCTGTGACTCAATTTTGACCCAAGGCAATTATAGAGTTAGGTCTAAAAGTTGCTAGTAAAGCATGAGTCGCAATCACTAACAATGTCTTTGGGCAGACCCTAATATTTGACGGCACAAGAGAAGAAGATTCGAGTTGTATCTTCTGCTGATATATATTGTGGGGCTTCTATAAAGGTAGCATACTTGGAAAACCGATCCACCACAACCAAGATAGTTGTGAGATCTCCGACCTTGGGCAATCCGGTGATGAAATCCAAGGAAACGCTTTCCCAAGGTCTCATTGGGACATCTAGTGGTTCCAAGAGTCCTGCTTGTGTCAAGCGGTCCAACTTGTCCTTCTGGCATACTAGACAAGTCTTCACATACTGAGAAATGTCATCGGCCATTTGAGGCCAATAATATAGACGGCAAAGTAATGCCATGGTTCACCAAGATGGACGGCCCACAGAGTATCATGACATTCTGCCAAAAGTGCCCTTCGTAGATCTCCTCCTTTAGGAACATTAAGTCGGTTCCCTTTCACTTTTAGAAAACCATATTCCATGTAGAACTAGAGAGTCTTGCCCAATCCTACCAAATCAACCAAATATTTGTAGCAGGATCCTTAATGAGTAGATCCTGTATCTGGTCCTTGATGGAGGTGGCTACTTCGCTCCCCTTTGAGGTGGCGAGTAGGCACACCGATGCTAGATTAGCTTTCTGACTGAGCGCATCAGCAACATGAATGGTCTTCACACTTCGGTACTCCAGGTTAAAGTGGAATTTAGCTAGGAGTTCCTGCCACTTGGCTTGTCGACCATTCAGCTTTGGCTGGGTCATGAAATGGCTAAGAGCTCTGTTGTTTGTCTTGACCACGAATGGGGTCCCTAGCAGATAGTGGCTCCAAAGGCGCAAGTATTGGACGATAGCCAATAATTCTTTCTCATGGGCAGCATAGTGTCGCTCTGCATCCTTCAGCTTCCGACTCTCTTCCGCTATAGGATGCTCTTCTTTTAGCAAGACTCTGTCGAGGGCATAGTCAGATGCATCTGTTTGTAGCTCGAATAGCTTGGCCAAATCAGGGAGGGCCAAGATGGGGCTACTAGACATAGCCGATTTTAATGCGTTGAAGGCCTCCGCTCGCCTGGGTCCCCAATCCCAAGGCGTGACCTTCTTGAGGAGTTCTGTCAATGGCACTACGATGAGGGAGTAGTTTTTCACAAATCACCGGTAGAAGTTGCATAGGCCAAGGAACGCCCTCAAGGCGTGGATATCCTTATGTGGCGGCCAATCTATGATTGCCTGAATATTCTGTTGGACCATCTTAATCCGCCTTTCCTCGATGACATGTCTGAGGAAGTCAATATGCTTTTAAGCAAAGTAGCACTTGGATAGCTTTGCATATAGTTCATGCTCCCACAATCGAGCTAGGATCTTTCGTAAGTGCACCAGGTGTTATTCCAATGTTTGGCTATATACCACAATGTCATCGAAGTAGATCACCACGAATTCTTCAATGTACTCTCGGAAGACTTAGTTCATCAGGGTGCAAAATGTAGCTGGGGCGTTAGTCAAGCCGAACGGCATAACCAGGAAGTTGTACGACCCATATCTTTTCACACAGGTCGTCTTATGTTCGTCACCCACTGCAATCCGAAATTGCTAATAACCTGTCTTCCGGTCTATCTTGGTGAACACCATTGCACCACCCAGTCTATCGAACAAGTCTGCCATTAGCGGAATAGGGTATTTGTTCTTCACTGTGATTTTGTTTAGAGCCCGATAATCCACACAGAGTCGTAGACTGTCATCATGTTTCTTTTGGAATAGAACAGGGGGCCCGTATGGGGACTTGGAGGGCACAATGATCCATGTATCTAGCATTTCTGTCAATTTTTTCTGAAGCTCGGTGAGTTCGGGTTGTGACATTCTGTAAGATGACCGGGCGGGTGGTTTCATGCCCGACACCAACTCAATTTACGGTCCACAGTGCACGTAGGCGGGACTTGCTTTGGCATGTCTTGTGGTATGACATATTTAAAATCCAGTAGTAGCTCCATCACGGGTTCAGGAATGGGACCTGAAGAACGTTTTATATCTTCAATGCAGAGGGTTGCCAGGAACGTAGGTTCATGTCTTTTGACCCTCTTCTTCAACTGCAAGGTCGAGATGCTCTCAACAGCCATCTTCATAGGCATGCACGGGATAATGCAGGGCTTGGCCCCATTTGTTCCCATCATCAGAAGCATGTCTGCATATTGGCTGTCTAACAGGAAGGGCCATCCCATCCCGTCCCACTTCAATTTAAACAGGATGGGCCAATGTTAAATGGGACACGGGACGGGATGACCATTTTGTCCCGTTTGTCCCGTCCCATCCCGCCTGTTTTTTTTTTTTTGAAATTTAGCCGTTGGACAATGGCTTAAATTTCAAAATAGTCGTTGCCAACGTTAAAAAACGGCCAAAAATGACCCCCAAACTTTTAATATAACCACTAAGTTTATTAAATTACACTTTTGCCCTATTTTCTACTATAAATACCCCGCATCCTTCTTCATTTTTTTCCCACAAAAAATCAATCTTCTCTCTCAAATCTCTTACTGGGAGTGATGACGGCATAGAGCTCATGGAACATCAATCAACATTGCCAATTCCAGCACAATATCCGAGAGATATTATTGATAAGTTACAAAAAAGCTATATAGGAGCTTACAAATATTAGTATGATAATTTATAATTGGCTACTAAGAGGCCTAGTTCAAACAGAACCCTTCCTAGAAGGTGGATGCATAGATTATGTGCTCTTCAAAAGAATTATATTTGTATTTGAGATTTGAAAGTTCTATTAATAAAATAAAAGGCTCTAAGCGTTGAATTTTTTTATGAATTGTCTTAGTTACTTAATACTTTGAAATTATATTAAATAAATTATAACTCTATTATAAATTTATAATTACTAAAATATTTCATTACAAGTCTTTTGTTTTAAGATTTTATAATTCTTTACTAAGTTTTCTAATTTTTGTTTTAACATTTAAGTTAATTAAATAAGTCAAAAATCTAGCCGTTGCAAACTTTAAAAACATAATAATTTTCAAAAAACTACACTTAAGGCCCACGAACCTGTTCCGTCCTGTCCCATCCCATTTGTTAGCGGGACGGGATGGGCTGACCGTTTCGTCCTGTTTGTCTTGTCCTGTTTCGTCCCGTCCTACCACTGTCTTTGCTTAAATGTCGTCCCGTCCCGTCCCGTTGGACAGCCATAGGTACGGGCATGGTGTTGGTTAGCCTTAGGAATTCCAACCCAACTATCAACTCGAAGTCGTCTATGATCACCACGCGCAGGTTGAATTTTCCTTCGTAAGGGCCAAACTTTACCAATACCTCTTTGGCTATTCCACCCATTGGCTGAGGAGGTGAGTTGATATCCTTGACCCGTCCTCTACCTTTTCCTATAACTAGACTAAGGTGCTCCACCTGAGTCGAGACTAAGTAGTTATGGGTAGCACCCGTGTCTATCATCGATCGAATGGGCTTGCCATTCACCCTCATCTCGATGAACATTAAGTTCATCTCTTGTTTAAGAGGAGTCCCATCATCCGCCTTCTTTTTCTCTTTATTTTGATTGGACATGGGTCCTTATTCTTATGGATACCAGCACTGGTCTCCGCTAGTGCCTTAGAAATAGAGCCAATAATTGCATTGAAGGCGTCTATCGGTTCAATCTGGTCCGCATCACCTGAGTCGTCATCAATTCGATCATCAAAAGCTTGATGGGCGTTCGTCTGTGCATGTGGGCATTCATTGTTACAATGTGGTCCACCACAATGACGGTATCCTTAAGGAGGCTTTCTCCCTTGGTCATTGTTCTTTGGCTCAACACTATTGCTGCCTGAGGATGGAGCCTCAGATTTGGTTGCACTACAATCTCCCCCACTTTTGCTAGGGCCACCATTGCTAGGATGGCTCCCCTTGAATCCCGCTCGGGCAGGCGGCTGAGGCCTATAATTCCGAGCTTCCACTTGATAGTCCCTAAGGCATTCAACTGCTTGGATCGCCTTGGGTAGGGTATCTACCCTTTGTCTTTGCAGCTCCATACGGGCATAAGGTTTCAACCCTTCCAGGAAGGTGAAGAGCTTGTCTTTGTCACCTATGTCACGTATGTTTAGTATGAGCGCGGAGAATTCCCGCACGTAGTCCCGCACTAATTTGGTCTGGCGGAGCTCCTATAGCTTTCTCCTTGAGTTGTATTCAATATTTTCGGGGAAGAATTGTAGGCGTATGGCTACCTTCAGTTCTGCTCATGTCTCGAGAGCATCTTTACCGACCCTGATGGCTTTGTACTTCACTCGCCACCAGAGTGTAGCATCACCCTGAAGATACATGGCAGCAATTGCTACCTTCTTAGCTTCTTCTAGGCCCCCAACATCATCGAAGTACTGTTTGATGTCAAAGATAATGTTTTCCACTTCTTTGGCATTACTAGCTCTACTGTAAGGCTTTGGCTCAGAAATTTTCAGTTTTTGTATCATGGAAGCGGGGTTCACAGCGCCTCTGATTTGGTTTCCACCTCCTCGAAGCAGGCCTTGTAAAGCAGCATTGACAACATTGAGCTGGTCTGTCAAGTTGTCAATAGTTTGTTGCATGGCAGTCTCCCCGTCGGCATATTGTACCATGTAGGCTAAATCCTCGGCACGCTCCTGTTGGAGTCTCTCGAATTTGCCAAAATTTTTGGCTGCCGTTTACCGGTCTCCCTCGGAGTCGCGACTGATGTTTTCCATGTCAACTTCGGCCTGGAGCACTTTGTTGTCCAGGTCGTCCAACCTTTGTACTAGACTGGTTCTTAGTTCAGGTACCGTATCCACGATGGGCCGTAATACGTCAATCGTCCCTTCAAGGGCCGCAATGCGGTCCCCATGATTCACCAAGGTCATAAATGGTGGTAATGGTAATGCGTTCCCTCGTCCGATGCTGAGCCTATGCTCTGATACCAACTGTTACGCGACGCCTTCCTGAGATTCCTTGGAAGGGCGATGTAAGGCTAAGCAACTGATGTCAGTGCAATTACTGTCCACCAACTGAAGTCCCCTTCGTACACTAGATGAGATTGTCAGTGCCGTACAGGAAAACCAATGTCAAAAGCAATTGAGAGAACATAAAAGAGAATTGAGAATGAAAGAAAGCTTGATTGCATTAATGAAAGCTATTACAGAAAAGCATTACGGTGTCGAGGGGGAGAGACACCAGTATAGAGAATTATTTGCTTGCTAGAAAGTTTGATTGCTTGATCCCCCTAATAGTGCTTAAAAAAAACCAAAGCTACAAGCTAGACTTGACTAAGCTAGAGAAACATAATGGAAGTTCATGAAATAAAACTACTCTATATTTACAATGAAAAGAACTTAATTTTCTACAAGGCAGACACAGGTTCGTTGTCAGTATCATTGTCTTTGGAATCACGGTCTGCGCGCGCGGCGTTGTTGGCATCTACCTGCGGCTGGGCGCTGGCGAGGGATATCGGTGGGGAGACAGAGGCACATGCGCGTTTGTCACTTGGCGCAACCATGACCACGGGGTCGTCCGTGGCGCTAGGCATTGGGAGGCTTTCTAGGACACCACGGGGCGAGCCCAAGGGGTCATGGGACATGGCTGGAAAGCCGCTCATGACATAAATTACGCTAACATTGCATAATATTAAAGAAATTGCGATGCAGTGTATAAGAGCTAAAATTAAATATCCTCCCCCTTCCCCCCCCCCCCAAAAAAAAAGAAAAGAAAAAAAAGGGAGTGCTGCCCCATCAATTACATAACGGTTCATCAATGCAAAAACTTGATCTACAACTAGGGGTGGCAAAATGGTTCAAAGAAAACAGTTAACTACCCATATTATCCATTAAAAAATGGGTTGTATAATGAATTATTTAAAAACGGGTCAAATATGGATAAGAACCATATTATCCATTTAGAAAATGGATAACCAATGGATAACCAATGGGTCTAACTTTTACATTTATAAAGCCTCAAATTGGGGGTTCCTCAAGTTAGAGAGACTAAGAATTCTTCCAAAAGTGATCATATGTAAGAAGTCATACATTTTATCCGTATTAAATATGGGTCGGGTCGAATAATTTACTCATTTTTTCATTACCCATTTTTAACCCGAACTATATCCGACCCGACCCCGTTTGCCCCTCCTATCTACAACGAGTATAGGCTATGGTTAGCAATGCTTGGTTACTATTTTGAATCACTTATTATATGTTTACTCTAGTTTTTGTTGTGCTCCTGTTCTAGAATATTAACATTTCGTCTCATTCAACCTTATTATCCGAAAGGAAAAATTAAATAAAAATAGGCTACTGATAAGTAGAGGGGCAACGATTTTACTGAATAGTTCTACCGTCGGACACTAAGCAGGGAAATCGTTCACTGAATGATAGAATTGGCTTTCTATATTCCTTGGTTACCTTTGACTGTTAGAAGAGATAACGATCTTGTCTTAGATCAAGTAGCTAGCATGTGTCTTTGGGATCTCATTATGCCTGAATATGGTTATATGTCATGTATTGCATACTACTAATATCCTTTTTTATTTCGCCTTTTGTGTAGCATGCATGTGGCAATTGGTCAAGCGGTTCAGTGTTTATCGTAATCTCGACAATTTCATGTTAGTACTAGTTATAGCTTATAAAGTTGGCTATTGTTATTGACGGGGAACAGTGACATCTATTTTGGTGCATAACGAACGTTATACTTCAAGAATTCAACTTAAAATAGGCGCTAAAGATTGAAATGGAAACTAACTAGCTAGTGCCGATTAAACAGTTCCAGGCGACGGGGGATGAAAATGCCTCTGTAATAATCTGAGGCTAACGTTGACCTGATTATATCCATAGGACTTAATTTATATATACGGATAGTATAAAGGATGTCTACAAAATGAGTGTATATTAAGTTGTTGTGAGAGATAATCTACATCTTATTAATTTTTAAGTTACTAATTTCATTTTTTATGAGTATTAATTAATGCAGCAATATATAGGTGATTGATAGTATTATTAAAAAGAAAAAGGTTATTAGACTCTCCCGTGTATAGGTTTTAAACTCTTAGCAAAGCAAGAAGGAATAATCATGTGAATGTTGGAGGAGTAAGATAAAACAATAATCAAGTATCAAGTTGTTAAAATGCTGACAAGGAAGATGAGCTATGAATCAGCGATTTGGATTTGGCGCATCTTGTGTACTTCATAGTGCAGAAATAATATAATTAAAATGAAAAAAAGGCAAAGATATTTTTTAACTTATAGTTTAATAACTATAAGATGGAAGTTCAGCTAGAGAGTTCACGAGTTTCCTGACTGTTCTCTCTTTAAGGACCAAATGCCTGCGGGAGGAGATTCCTCTTATATATCAACAGTATAATATATAGAGTTTAAGTTCTGTACGACTTTTTTACTAAGTTCACTTGCAACAATAGGTAAATCTTAATAGCGCGTGATGTGGTAATTAACCTAAAAACTAAAAAAAGTAATCTGCTATACAACCGATTAAATTGACTACATGATGGTGTAATTACAATTCTTTATGCTATAAGTGTATATATATATATAACTTAAGTCCTACTAATATATATTGTCATTATGGAGTTGATTTGCAGGTTTCAGATTGAAACAACTTCACTTGACGACGAAATACGCATTAAATTGGCAGCCCATCCGTGATTCTTTTATTTCGTCCTCTTGTCATATGAGTGCATGTATATACTACTGCTGCTACTTTGCAACACTATGCACCAGAAGCAAGCATCGACTATGTTTTTTTAACTTGTATACTACTAAAAACAAAGATGGGAAGAGGGGATGGAGTGGATTCTGTCAATTATCAACATTATATAAGAATAAAGCTATTGAGTCACGGGGCCAATGCTGGCTTATGGATCCATTGTTCGGAAAGATCATCTGCACATCTACAAGCATTTTCAATCCTAAGAAAGTTGTATATATTAATATTCTTACATAAGTTTCACAAAACAATTTTAGCTACCAAGGGGCAAGGAGAAAGAAAGGGTTTAGATTAATTCCCTGCGCTGCAAAACCACCGAAATAGCTCTCTTGGAATCAAGTAATTTTAAGTACAAGGATTCCGATCGAGTAATTGGATACCAATTAATATATGTTTCCTTGAGAGATACTAATAGCCTGTTTGGCCAAGCTTCTTTTGAGGTAAAAATGCTTTTTTTTGTGGTAAAAATGCTTTTTTCCTAAAATTAAGGTGTTTGGCCAAGCTTTTGAAAGGCAAAAAAGTACTTTTGAGGAGAAGCAGAAGCAGTTCTGGAGAAGTAGAAAAAAGTAGTTTTTCTCCAAAAATACTTTTTTGAAAATCACTTTTGTAAAAAATACACTTAGAAGTAATTTTTTAAAGCTTGGTCAAACACCAATTGCTGCTCAGAAGTGCTTTTCAGATTAATTAGCAAAACACAAATTGTTTCTCACCAAACGTACTTTTGAGAAAAAACACTTCTCAAAATAAGTTGATTTTTACAGCTTGGCCAAACGGGCTATAATTCACTAATGTATTTAACATATTTGTATCTTCATAAGGTGGTGATGTAGTCATATAAATTTTAAATCCATAAAAGAATTTGGATTATATTTTAAATTCAAGATACATTGGCATAAATAAATATATGGGCTAATATAATTGAATTAATTATATAAGTCCAATATATATGAATTAGATAAATAAGTTTTAATCTATTGGGGTTAGCCCATTTAATTGAGCTAAAGTGATGAGCCCACTTAATTAAGCCCAAGATATCATCTTCCTAGAGGCCCAGTTTGGTACCACGTGTCACATGACGTGGCGTGCCAAGTCAAACGGAAGAGCCAATAGGATCATGCCACGTGTCAAAATGACAAGGCATGCCAAGTCACACTAAAAGACCAATGAAATCGTGTCACGTGTGCAAGTGACATGTTCTGGCCAATCAAATGCAGTCATGTCACACTTTAATTTGATTGGTTGGAAAGAGTTTGTTCTTATTACAACTCCTCCCTTCCACAACTATAAATAGGGGTCTTCATGACCCAGAAAACACACCAGAAGTTATAACAAGAAGCAAGAGAGAGCTCGTGGATCAAACACCGCAAATTTCTCTACAAGTTTCAAGTTTCAAGCAATCAAGTTCAAGCTCAAGAACGAAGAACAAATCAAGGTCAAGTTAGCGATCAAGCTAAAGCTCAAGAACAAGATCATCGTTTGTGGCAACAAATACATATTCAAGTCAAGCTCAAAGACCCTTTATTTACTATAGAAAAGAAGAATCATAGGATTCATAGAGATTGTACACTCAAATATTCGAAATAAAATACTACGATTGTTGCGATATTTTCGGTCTTGATTTTATTTTCTCTTACTCTAATTTATTGTCTACAGGTGACAAAATGTATGACTTGTAAAAAAAAATCATTTTAAGTAGTTCGCCACATTTTCCTCTCTTAGACTGTTATATGATTAAATAAAAATATATGACTAAGACTAGAGCAAAGAGTATGTTGAAACAATAGTATATTTTAGTAGTCTACTTTCTTTCACGGTGGTACTGGATGATTGCTTATTTTAAAATATTTGAATTATATACTACAGTTTAAAGAATTCCTAAAGTATTGTGTAGTTTAAATAATTGTGAAATTAGTCTAGTATTCCAATCTGAACTTACGAAGCTACTATAAATATTCACCTGTAGTGACTTTAAGTATCGTGATAATATGAAAATCCATATATAGTACTGTCAGTGTTAAGCTCAAATAATAATAATAATAATAATACCAGAAACTAGAAACCTCACTAAGAACTCAGGGACTAGGATCAGCAGACTCGGCATACACTTGACGCTAAGGGCAATTGGCCCTCTCTGTAGACAGTACAATTGAAAGTCTAAAGCTTACAATGGGTCCCATGGTTTTGCTGAAGGTAGGAGTGTTCAAACCGAACCGAAAAATCGCACCAAACCGAAAAATCAAATTAAATCGATTAAAAATCCGACTAAGTTTGATTTGATTTGGTTTGGTATTGAGTAAAAAAATCCGAACCAAACCGACATATAAATATATAAATTTTATTTATATTTTTAAGACTTTATAGTGATTTTTCTTTAGAAAATGTAGAAATATTTGGGATACTCTCATGTATTAACCTTGAAAACATGAATTAACGAAAAATTATTGTTAGACAACTAAAAAAATAACTATCATGTGTTACTAAAAAAATGCTCTCATTAGAATATTTTAATTAATCATATGTTTGTCAATTTTTTCCATACTTACTAAACATATATTCACTTATCAACGTTTTGTCTATAAATTTAACAAAGTAAGGTTGAAATAATATTCATGTAACAAAAAAACCCGAAAACCCGATCAAATCGAACCAATTTAAATCGATATAGTTGGTTTGGTTTGGTTTTGATAAAAACCGAACCAATACGGTCCATGTACACCCCTACCTGAAAGTAAGCAATGGGGAATCTTAACACATTTTTATGGATATATTTACCCTCGATAATAACGGGTCATTTGCATCTATACCCGCTTTTTGTGTCACATTTTAACTTGTGCCCGCTTTGCAAAAAAATTGCAAGCGTATCCGCTCTTTCTCATAACTTCAACATACATGGCTGAAGTAGCAAAGACAATCATGCAAAACTTCGGCAATTTAGTGGTCGGGCCTGAAGTTCAGCTCTAGAGCTGAAATTTTTGTTTTTTAACTGGCGAACTTCAGCTCTAGAGCTGAAGTTTTTGTTTTGTAACTAGCGAACTTCAGTGGCCGCAAAAGATGAAGTCGGACCCAAGCATAAGGGGGTCAAACGTCCTACGTGAGTTCCATCAGAAAAGAGGACACAAGACCGAGGACTGCATAGGTCTGCGATAGGAAGTAGTAAGAATGTTAAATCAGGGATACCTGAAAGAACTGTTGAGTGACAGAGGACGAGCCAACTTCGCTCGAGGGCGCGATCAACCTCAAGGACCTCTAAAGCCACCATCACCAGTTCGTACCATACAAATGACTATTGGCAGCGATGACGACATGGTAATCAACCATGTAAAATTCACCACTACACATAAACTCAAACGGACAATCGCCCACAAACAGTATGATGACCTCGAAGATAGTATCATCTTCGATAAGTCAATACCGACAGTTTGTCTTTCCCTCACTATGATGATTTGGTTATAACTTTACGCATCGCAGATACCGATGTAAAAAGAATAATGGTGGATGACGGAAGCGGCGCGTGTATTGTTCACCCGCGAGTTCTCATGCAAATGAGGCTCGAGGATAAAATAATACCGCATTGCATAACACTAACGGGTTTTAATAATGCAGTAGAGCGGACATCTGGAGAAATAGTACTACCTGTCTTGGCAGGAGGGGTTACCCTGGAACCGACATTCCACGTCATGAACCAGGAAACGACCTACAACGCCATCATAGGACGACCATGTGTCACACCTCCTTTTTACCACCCGGGAGGGGTATAAAGGAGTTTTTCCAATTTAAGTGACATAAATCGAAATGGGATTATTTTATTTATTTCAGAGTCGCCACTTGGGATAGTATTTGGTGTCCCAAGTCACCGATTTATTTTTAAAAATTCAAAATCAAGGAAAATTGACTTTATTTAAATGTCTGTGAAACCAAAAATTCTAGACAAGGAATTCTATTAACCCGGTAGAAGGTGTTAGGCATTTCCGTGTTCTGTGGTTTGAGCATGGTCGCTTTAACTATTAATAATTGGCCTAATTATCTGATTTTCTACGTGTTTTAAACCTATTGTGCATTTTTAACTTTATAACCGCTTTTATTTTTTTATGAAATTATTTTGGAACAAGTTACAATTATTGTACACTTGCCGTTTTGGAACACACTGCAAACTCCGCTACATGAAATACATCCGCGATTTGCGACATGTTTATTTTATTATGGTTCAAACTTGTTATGATCGGGTCACATGAAATGCACACCAGAATTTTGGAATTAGGCACCGTAACTATGTCACGGAAACCATACCCATAGTCACAATGGTTTATTAATCACACCTAAAGCAAGCTACGATTGTTCGAAATTTGTTTAATGCCTAAATTTAAGATGAAACATGAAGATCCTTAGTTATGGAATTGTTCACGGGGAAGGTGAGGATATTTGGTCTAAGTACATATTAGTGTATAGTAATTGTTTAAAGAATGGCTGATTGTCAAGCCCACTGCACGTGAAAGAAATGAATTCAGAATTCATTTTGATTAACTTATAACATTAAGTATTTAACCAACTCTATTCTTATGTAAGTATCCTGTTTCAATATTAACTATATATGAACAATAGAGTGACTATCAGAGATCGGAATTGAAGTTGGTGCTTGCATTTTGTGGTGCTTATGGCAGCAAAATGCATTGCAAATTCAGATATTACGCGGAATAGAAAGAAGGAATTAAGACAAATGATTATTATTACTTCTCATAAACTTGAGTGGAATTCAAAAATATACACCGAATAGAAAGAAGGAATTAAAACAAAGGAAAACCTAAAAAGTTTCTCCGGGAAAAAACTCAAAATGCAGTAAAAGAATATTAACGAAGCAAAATATCATGTGTTTAATAACTAAGCAAGACAGAGTAACAAGCAAATAAAATGTACAACAGTAGAAATAAAGAAAAGTGAACCTTATGGCTAGAAGCTTTTTTCAATATATTTTCTGTTTGGAAGCAGCAATTACAAGAAAAATCCAACATCAAAGCTAGAACAGCGACCAGGACAATCAGCAGGAATCCATGGACCAAAGCTCCAATTTTTCCAAATTAAAGAAAAAAGAACACATCTTTGAAATATGAGAAGAAGAAATTTCTAAGCTGGTTTTGAATTATAAGGCAAGCAACGGGCAAGTCAAAATAAAAAAAAGGAAATAATATAAAAGAAATCAGATTTGTAATCTTTTTACAAATCTAGAACATGGGGGTTGACTACTTAATATTGTATTGGTTGATAGAAGATAATGATTCTTGGGAGGTTCTCATTTTGTGAAGAAGATGAGCAGAACGGCGCTTGGGCATTTGTATCTATATCCGTTTTTTGTGTTACATTTTAACTTGTGTCCCCTTTGCAAAAAAAATTACAAGCGTACCCGCTTTTTCGCATAACTTCAGCACACGGGGCTGAAGTAGCAAAGACAATCACGTAAAATTTCAGCATTCTAGTAGCCGGGCCTGAAGTTCAGCTCTAGAGCTGAAGTTTTTGTTTTGTAACTGGCGAACTTCAGCTTTAGAGCTGAAGTTTTTGTGTTGTAACTGGGAAACTTCAGCTCAAGAGCTGAAGTATTTGTGTTGTAACTGGGAAACTTCAAGCTCTAGAGCTGAAGTTTTTGTGTTGTAACTGAAAAACTTCAGCTCTAGAGCTAAAGCCTGAATAAAATTAACTCTTATATGAAGCCTTTGGATTTGCTCCTCTCCATTGATCCAATTGATAAAGCCTTCACCAGCATATTCTCCTCTTTGGGTTTTCTCCTTCTCCCATGGAATGAGAAGCTTTGTTACATTTAGTAATTTCGTATTTATGGTTAACATGCTGATTCAATTCACTTGATAAGAATTTGTCGCCCCATATAAGTCCAGAAGAGCCTTGTCTGCGGAATGAAACAGCTAATCAATCTTTTTTTTTCTAATTATTTAAAGCTTGAATTCTTCTTTGTTCTTCTTGTTTTTATACTCTTCTCTATCAAGTGAAGACACAGATTTATAGGAAGACATTAGAAGAATTAATATTTAAAAAGGCAAAGGAAAATCAAATATGGCATACAGGATGGTCATCCTCTTGTTTGACAACTCAGTCAATTGCTTGTTTGCATATTTCAGCTATTTATTTCAGAAGAAGAAGAAAACGAAGGAGGAGAAGGAGGAGAAATGGGGCTGAAGTTATTTAAGAAGTGGGTACAAGTTAAAAGTTTTACAAAATGGGTATATGTTAAATGGATGCGACCAAATAGGGCGCCCCGTGCAATTTTGACCTGATTTTTGATCTCTGTTGAAGAAGTAAGAGAAAGCGTCGTTTGGTCCGAGGGTCCAAAAGAATATGGGAAAATCTGATTGTGGTCCTTAGGTCTTAGCTAGGTTAAATAGAGCTACAGTTATTTTAATGGTAGAGAATGGGTATTGGGCTAAAATAATTGGGCAGAAATATGGGCAATTAGGTTATTTGGAATTTTTGGGCTTCAAATTAAGCTTTCCCAAACGAAATTGAATGATCATATCTACTTCTTTTTCTTTGTTTTTTCTTTTGATTTCAAAAATCTAATTGAATTAATTAAACAAGCTAAATAAAATCCTAAATTAGGCTCTACCTTAAATTATTTTGTGAAGTTAATCTTATTTTTTACTAATTTAATGCTAATTAATTTAAAACTAAACGCTAAAATATGGACATGACTATTGTAGTAACTTTAATTATTTTTTTTTTGTTTAATGAATGCAATTAAACTATGAAATTGAATTCCTGAATGCAAACTAAACCTAAGATGGCATGAAAATTAAAACATGAATTTTTTTTATGATTTTCTATTATTTAAAAATATTAAAAATGCATGAAATGCAACTAAATAAAGAAAAGTTCTAAAATTCCTTAAAAATTATTTTGGTCTATTTTTAGGAGTTATTTCCATGCGGGCAAAAAATTAGGTGCTCACAACCCTCTTTGCTCGGAAACATGAAGAGTTTTCGGGCAAAGATAAAGTGAGTAATTACGAACGATTTTTGCCCGTTTGAAACTCCATGAGAAGCATCTTTTGATAAAGTCTGACCGAACCTTGCTTCGGAGGTTGCCTACATATCCTTGGCTATAAAGGAATCAGGTCAGTATAGTTCTGGAAGTTTTGGTAGCTGGGACTACCGGAAAACTGTGATTTCACTGCTGTTGCTGTTGTTTCTGCTTGCTGAGCTCCTTATTACACCAAAATGAAAAATAAAAAGCTAAACTAGCTAAGCCTATCAACTACGAGTTACAAGATTCGTATCTATAAATCTTCTGAAGCTTGATCTTGAGTCTTGGCTGGTTCTTCCTGCAGACTATGATCTGAATCTTGATGCTCGTTAGCTGCAACCGCTGGTTCATTCTTCTTCAGCTTTTTGGATCAAAACAAGACATGCAAAGCTTGCGACTTCAATCATATCTTGAGCAGTTCGTATCTTTTCTACGATTCTATACTTAGAGTCCAACTTCTTTTCTTTTTCTTCTTTTCCTTTATTTGGGTTGAGACTTTTTTTTTGGCATCTAGAACTTTGTGCCTCACAGTGAAAACTTGTTCAGGCACCAAAGCCAACAAAAGAACGAAATTTTCTGGCCCAGTTTTCACTAGGAAAATTTCGTGAGTTATTGTAACAAAAATCTAAACTATTTCTTTATTGAAAGCAATTAAAATCGGGATTGTGTATCCTTGGGAAGACGAGATTAGGGAGTGGAGCCCTATATCTATAATGAAATCAACATGGAATGGAGACCATATGTTGGAAAAGCGACTAGGGAGTGGAGACATTATGTCTAAAATAAAATCAACTAGGGAGTGAAGACCGTATGTTGGAAAAGCGACTAGGGAGTGGAGACCCAATGTCTAAAATAAAATTAAATAGGAAGTGAAGACCCTATGTTGGAAAAGCAGACTAGGGAGTGGAGACCATATGTTGAAAAATCAGACTAGGGAGTGGAGACTCTATGCCTAAAATAAAATCAACTAGGGAGTGGAGACCCTATGTTGGAAAAGCGACTAGGGAGTGAAGACCCTATGTCTAAAATTAAATCAACTAGGGAGTAGAGACCCTATGTTGGAAAAACAGACTAGGGAGTGGAGACCCGATGCCTAAAATAACCTCAAATAGGGAGTGAAGACCCTATATTGGAAAAGCGACTAGGGAATGGAGACCCTATGTCTAAAATAAAATCAACTAGGGGGTGGAGACCCTGGAAAAGCGACTAGAGAGTGGAGACCCTATGTCTAAAATAACTTCAACTAGAGAGTGGAGACCTTATGTCGGAAAAGCGACTAGGGAGTGGAGATCCTATATCTAAAATAAAATCAACTAGGGAGTGGAGACCCTATGTTGGAAAAGTGAATAGGGAGTGCAGACCCTATGTTGGAAAAGCGACTAGGTAGTGGAGACCCTATGTCTAAAATAAAATCAGCTAGCGAGTGGAGACCCTACGTTGGAAAAGCAGACTAGGAAGTGGAGACCCTATGCCTAAAATAAAATCAACTAGAGAGTGGAGACCCTATGTTGGAAAAGCGACTAGGGAGTGGAGACCCTATGCCTAAAATAAAATCAACTAGGAAATGAAGACCCTATGTTGGAAAAGCGACTAGGGAGTGGAGACCATATGTTGGAAAAGCGACTAGGGAGTGGAGACCCTATGTCTAAAATAAAGTCAACTAGGGTGTGGAGACCCTATGTTGGAAAAAACGTAACTAGAGATTGGGGACCCTAGGCTACCATGTTTTTGAAGATTTCTTCTTATCCTTTTTTTTCTTTTTCTTTTTTTCATTTTTTTTTAATTTCATAGAATGAGTAAATGCGAGAAAGAATTTTGGAAGGGATTTCCCTTTATGGATTGTTGTTGTAAAGCTGTTTCTAGCCCTTGCACAGTTTCTCTTTGGTTGTACGTGCTTCTTGCAAGGTTGTTTTGGATTGCACATGTTTCATGTTTTCAAACAAAAAACAATTGTTAGTTTGAAACGGTGGTTGGTTTTGTGGCCTTGATTATTTCAATCACTTGATTTCGGCCCTTTCAACTGCAACTGGTAGCTTCCTGAATACCAACTACATTTCTGACCCTGGAGAAACTCTGGCTTTTTCAGATTTTGCCATGACGATTGGTCGATGGAACTCAACCTTTTCGACTTTATTTTGCATCTATAGGTCTTTCCCTTCTGACTTGTTTTTTTAACTTTGGAGCATTGGAGAACTTTTGGCTCCTCAATCTTTACTGCAATGGCTAGTCGCGTGAGACTTAGCCTTTTCCAACTTTATTTCGCCTTCATAAGCCTTTCATTTCTGGCTTCTTTCTTCCAACTTCAATTTCAGATCATTTAGGTACCTTGACTTTTCAAACCTTTGCCGAGACGGTTAGCCACGTGGGACTCAACCTTTTCAACTTCATTTGCCTTTATAGGCACTTCAATTTGATTTTCTCCTTCCGAGAGTTTTGAATTCGAATCATCGTCTGACATGGCCAGTCGAGGTCGACTTGATGCCCCTGACGAGGCTAGGTGCCTTTTGCACATTAGCTTGTATCAAACGAAAGCCCTGTAAATCAGTCTTACCATCCTTTCTTTGTCTTAGTTTCGGAACAGAGTTAGACCGAAAGGAATTCAAAGAAAGCGCAATGGAATGGAGAATGAGTTTAAAACAAGAAGTGTCCCTTTCGGGGAAAGGAAAGAAGGACTTATTTGGAGTACATGCGGAATTCAATAAACATGACATGTCTTTTGCACTGGATACCTGATCTGTGTAAACTATCCGACTCTCAGAAATTCATCACAACTTTTGCCTCAAAATCGAGAAACCTAGACAGGATTATGTCGATGCCGATGGCCGTGAGAATTCTCTTTTCGATCAAGGGCGTACTTTGCGGGTTTTCACGAGCTGAACTCTCTTATTTGTCTACTCACCATCGCCTTATAGTGCTCTCTGCGAGTTTCACTAACAAGACCCTCTTATTTTGATTTCTTTGCTTATTGTCTCCTCACGGTGCTCGTGTGAGTTTTCACCAATAAGACTCTCTCATTTTATTTTTCTCATTTTGACTATATCGAATCCAAGTAACTGTATTCTTCGGTCCTTGAACATTCTCACCGATTGATCGGAAGGGCTTGAACAGGGTTTGGGTAAAAAAGGATTTAGATTGAGTTACAACTTTGGAACCTTTTGGGCGGGATCATCGCCGAACCATTATAATATCTGCCCCAGTTTCACTTTTTGGGGGATTTTGGATTTTTATTTTGATGTGACTGAACCTTAGAGAGGCTGCCTACGTATCCTTTCGGAATCAAGTCGAACGTAGTTCAGAGAACTTTTTTTTTTTTTTTGATTTTCTTCTGTTTTGTTTTGTTTTCTCTTTCTTTTTCCTTCCCTTTTTCCTTTCATTCATTTTTCATTTCATTTCATTTTCTTTTTTCTTTTCTTCATTATTTTTGCATCTTTCTTTTTCTTCTCTTTCAATCAAATTTTTTTTCAGTAACACTTTCAAGTTCCAACGAAGAGTAACTGGCTCAAAGGGTTTGCAAATAGTTGGTAATGTTTGGGTAGTGAGAATAAAAGCCTTCTTCATCCCAATCGGAGAACATTAATGCTATACAAAGGATCCAACATAGTAACTTTTGACTGCATTTGCATTGACAGTTCAGGGACATTTCCTTCGATGTGTCCCAAGTACAACACACTCTTTTGGCAGTACTCTTGTCGTAATGTATGGACCTTTCCAATTTTGGAACCAATTTTCCTTCAGCTGTTCCAACTCTTTATTTTATTTCCTTAAACTTATCTTCATTGCGCCCTAATCCTTGATTCATTATTTCGAGGTCTGACAGCTTTTAGGATCTGGGCATGAAGTCCACAAGCATGTCATGTTATTGAAATCTGCATTTAACAGACCTAAAAAGAGAATAAGGAAAACGACAAGATTAAGAAAAGAGATTCCTGGAATTTCTTTTTGATTTTGATGATTTTTTTTGAATTTTAAAAGAGAGAAGGGTTTACATCGAAAAGTAAGACAACAAAGTAAAACATCCGGATCACGTCTGAGATAATCTGGACACAGAAAGGATAGCAAGACTGGCTACCGAGACTCCCGTCTGATGGGGAACTTTCAGGCTTGGTGCTCATTTTTCGGCTTTTCTTCTTTTTCGGCCATGGCTGCAATGGCCTTTAGTGCCAAATCAAATTCATCAGCTTCACAAATCATTCCGACTATTGGCCTGATGTTGTGGGCAGGCAACATATTGTTCATCACATCAGGAGTTTCTTCATCCCGAAAAATAATTCTTTCAGCTTCAATCAAATTTTCAACTACCCTTTTGAGGGTCCAACAGTCCTCTGTACTGTGTCTCACTGCTCCAGAGTGGTACTCACATATAGCATCAGCTCAGTGTGAGGGGGACTCGGGGTTTGGCCGGTTCGGGGCCACTGGTTGCAATAGATTTATCCCGATTAGCTTTTGGAACAAGCTCGAATACGATTCACCAATAGGGGTGAACTGATTCTTTCTGAAAAGTTCTCTTGGGCGGGGATTGTATTGGGGATCATTTGGTTGAGGATTATATGGAGCTTGGTAAGGATGAGCATTTCTGGGAGGTGGAGCTCGATTTTGTAGATAATGTTGTGGCCGCGGGTAAGGTTGTGCATTCATCACCGCATATGAAGGCGATGCCACGACATAAGTAGCATCTTGAAGGGGATAATAGTGTGGTGGGACGATAGGAGGCACATATGATTGGCTGAATGACCTGCGAGCCCCCCTCGAACTTAAAACCATCATAGCTCCCTCTTCACTTCCATTTCTGTTCATCAAACCTTCCGAACCATTCTGAGCAGACTATGATGTAGCCTTAAAAGTAGCATGACTCAAGATTCGACATGTTTTAAAACCGTTTTCAACAATTTCCCCAATTTTGATAGCCTCGGCGAACGGCTTACCCAGACATCATGTTCTGGAAATAGTCTGCCTCTTGGGCCTGTAGAAAGACCGTGACCATTTCAATTTCGTCCATTTGAGGCTTTATCTTGGCAGCTTGCTCACGCCATTTGACAGCATATTCGTGGAAGCTTTCCGAAGATTTCTTTTTGCAGTTGGACAAATAATTTCTATCCGGAGCTATGTCCACATTGTACTGGAACTGTCTGACAAAATCCCGGGCCAGGTCATCTATGCCAATGGGAGATGTCTTGGTCCATATACCACTATGATGCAATTCCGGTTAAGCTCTCTCCGAAATAGGCCATCAAAAGTTCTTCTTTTCCGCCCACCCCTCTTAGCTGGTTGCAATATCTTTTCAAATGGACGATCGGGTCTCCACGCCCATCGTACTTTTCTAATTTTGGCATCTTGAAGCCAACTGGCAAGTGGACATGGGGAAACATACAGAGGTCAGAGTATGAGACACACTTTTGACCACTCAGACCTTGCATGTTTTCGGGCTTTGTTCCAGGCTCTTCATCTTCCGAGCCATTTCCTCCTGCTCAGGATTTTTAATAACCTTTTCTTGCTCCACCGGGAGATCATATTGCGGAGGTTGAGTGAAAGAGTATGGGGTCACATATGCTATTTCTGACTGCAGCTGTGGACCCTGAAAGATGAACATTGGAGGCAGTGCTCTTGAAGCCGGTGCCTGGGGGCGAACCACATAAGGCATGCCAGGATCATTGGAGGGCATTGGAGGGTGCCCGCGTGGAATGAGCGGGTTGAGAACAGGAGCGTTGGTAACCTCACCTGACCTGGGGATCGACTCAGGGAACCCAGGGATTGCACTTGGTGGTTCCTTACTATTAGACCAGGCGTCCCACATTTCCAATATGCAGAGACGCAACATCTTATTCTCTTCAGCAGCTACTAATTCTAGTTGCAGAATAGCCGATGCCGGGCTATCTTCAGGACCGATGATTAATAGATTGCTTGCAGAGGCCATCTGTGCCTTTGTATATTGTGAAGGAGGGGTGGCTAGACTACCAACAAAACCAACCATCAAAACCTGGCTAGTTTGCACACCCAACAACCTTGTTAGTTTTTTAGACATTTAACATATAGGAAATCGCACGTTGGGATGCAATGCACTTAACAGTTAAACGCTTCTACCATGTATTTAAACAAGTTGCATGTTTCATCCCGGCCTTAATTAACCCTTTTTATTCCGTACCTCTCTCTTTTATTTTATTTTATTTTCATTTCGTTTTTGTCGCTCTTTTATTTTTTGGCACACTCTTTTTTTTCACTCAATTTTTCAGTTTATTCTTTACTCAATTAATTTTATGGCTATGATCGAATCAGATGAGGATTGCCTACGTATCATGATGCCACATGAATAAGATCTTACGTAGTTTGGGAAGATCGAAAATAGAGTAAATAAACAAACTTTTTTTTTGTTAGAATTTTGAAAAAAAAAGGCTTTAAAAGAATAAAGGAAATTTTTTTTGTTTTGATTTTTTGATTTTGATTTTTGTTTTGTTTTTTAAAGAAAGACCTCTAAAAATTCTTTTTCTTTTGATTGAAACTTTGGGATTTTTAAAAGTAAAAAGAAAATATTTTTGTTTGAATTTTCATTTGTTTTCTCTTTTTTCTAAAGAAGAAAGAAAATATTATTTTTTTTTTGGATTTTGGATGTTGCCTCTTAATTTTCGAAAAAGGGACTTTTAAGAAAATGTTTTGAATTTTTTAATTTTTTATTTATTTACAAAAGTACTTCTAAAGAAAAGCAAAATATTTTTGGACTTCAATTTTTCCAAATTTTTTTGAAAGAGAGACTTTTAAACAAGGAAAAGATTTTTTCTTAGAAAATACTTCAAAACAAATAAAACCCGTATGAAATACTCCAGAAAGAATGAAACTATTTAGAACAGTTTAATATATATATATATATATATATATATATATATATATATATATATATATATATATATATATATATATATAAGCTATATTTTCTAAGGACGGAATTAAAGGAAATTATGTTTGGATTTTTTTTTTGAAAAATTGGGGTCGGAACCGATGAGGTTTGCCTACATATCTCACATCCGGTGAGAATCAGACCCGCGTAGTTCGGTCAATTTTGATATAATTGGGAAAAGCATGATATTGACTCACTTTTTTTCGAAATACATTTTCCTTTTTTTTTTCTCAAAAATTTTGGCAGAGTTTCAAGACATTTTCAAATACCGGAATTTTTAGAATCGGGAGAATTCTCTATCCTACCTCACTCTTGGTTTTTCTCTTTGATTTTCTTTCTAGCCGGTCAATATGCAAGCCAAAACAAATAAATATTCAGATAGCACGTAGGATGCATCAGGATGGTCTGTTATTTTGGGTACACCTGTCCTAGACAGACCCAACACATGTGTTGAGTCCCCAAGGTCGAATGCACGTGATGCAAATAAACGTTCCTACTAGGGATCCGGCATAAGGTTATGTTATTCTAAGTTTAAACCTGGGGTTGTGTTCTAAACCTGGCTTACCCGAGCGGACAAACTCGAGTCAAGGAGGGGGCAACGTACCAGGAGCACGAAAGTCTGCCCGGCTTTGTAGCTTGTCCAGCCCCGTTCTATTTGGTATAACTCTAACAGAAAAGTGGGCCACACAAACTGTGCACCATTTTTTAGAAGACTCAGAAGGGAGGCGTAAGAAGACATTTAAATACAATTCAAGTAATATCAAAGGGGTAAATGACAATTAACACAGTAAGTCCACAAAATACGATAATATCAACAATAAAGCCAAATAAAATCACATTAACAAGCTCGAATTCTTGAACCTTGAACCAGAGATTCTGGGTTATTTTCCCCAGCAGAGTCGCCAGAGCTGTCACACCTCCTTTTTACCACCCGGGAGGGGTATAAGAGAGTTTTTCCAATTTAAGTGACATAAATCGAAATGAGATTATTTTATTTATTTCAGAGTCGCCACTTGGGATAATTTATTTGTTGTGTCCCAAGTCACCGATTTATTTTTAAAAATCATAAATCGAGGAAAATTGACTTTATTTAAAAGTCTGCGAAACCAGAAATTCTAGATAAGGAATTCTGTTAACCCGGAAAAAGGTGTTAGGCATTCTTGGGTTCCGTGGTTTGATTACAGTCGCTTTAACTATTAATAATTGACCTAATTATCTGATTTTCTACGTGTTTTAAACCTATTGTGCATTTTTAACTTTATAATCACTTTTATTTATTTATGAAATTATTCTGGAACATGTTACGATTGTCGTACACTTGCCGTTTTGGAACACACCGAAAATCATGCTACATGAAATGCACCCCCGATTCGCGACATGTTTATTTTATTATGGTTCAAAGTTGTTATGATCGGGTCACATGAAATGCACACTCAAATTTTGGAATTAGGCATCATAACTATGTCACGAGAACCATACCCATAATTACAATGGTTTATTAATTGCGCCTAAAGCAAGCTACGATTGTTCGAAATTTGTTTAATGCCTAAATTTAAGATGAAACATGAAAGATCCTTAGTTATGGAATTGTTTACGGGGAAGGTGTAGGATATTTAGTCTAAGTACATATTGGTGTATAGTAATTGTTTAAAGAATGGCTGATTGTCAAGCCCACTGCACGTGAAAGAAATGAATTCAGAATTCATTTTGATTAACTTATAACATTAAATATTAAACCAACTCTATTCAAGTATCTTGTTTCAATATTAACTATATATGAAAAATAGAGTGACTAGCAGAGATCGGAATTGAAGTTGGTGCTTGCATTTTGTGGTGCTTATGGCAGCAAAATGCATTGCAAATTCAGATATTACGTGGATACAACTGCTATATATGCCAGAGAACATGTTTCAAATTAGTAAAGAAACAAATGATTATTATTACTTCTCATAAATTTGAGTGGAATTCAAAAATATATACCGAATAGAAAGAAGGAATTAAAACAAAGAAAACCAAACAGTTTTTCCGGGAAAAAACTCAAAATGCAGTAAAAGAATATTAACCAAGCAAAATATCATGTGTTTAATAACTAAGGAAGACGGAGAAACAAGCAAATAAAATGTACAACAGTAGAAATAAAGAAAAGTGAACCTTATGGCTAGAAGCTTTCTTCAATATATTTTCTGTTCGGAAGCAACAATTATAAGAAAAATCCAACATCGAAGCTAGAACAGCGACCAGGACAATCAGCAGGAATCCATGGACCAAAGCTCCAATTTTTCCAAATTAAAGAAAAAAGAACAGATCTTTGAAATATGAGAAGAAATTTCTAAGCTGGTTTTGAATTATAAGGCAACAACGGGCAAGTCAAAATAAAAAAAAAGGAAATAATATAAAAGAAATCAGATTTGTAATCTTTTTACAAATCTAGAACATGGAGGTTGACTACTTAATATTGTATTGGCTGATAAAAGATAATGATTCTTGGGAGGTTCTCATTTTGTGAAGAAGATGAGCAGAACGGCGCTTTGGGTTCTCCAATGGGGGGTCTCATTTTTGTATCTCTGTTGAAGAAGCAAGAGAAAGCGCTGTTTGGTCCGAGGGTCCAAAAGAATATGGGAAAATCTGATTGTGGTCCTTAGGTCTTAGCTAGGTTAAATAGAGCTTGGGATATTTTAATGGTAGAGAATAAGTATTGGGCTAAAATAATTGGACTGAAATATGGGTAATTGGGTTATTTGAAAATTTTGGACTTCAAATTAAGCTTTCCCAAACGAAATTGAATGACCAAATCTACTTCTTTTTCTTTGTTTTTTCTTTTGATTTCAAAAATCTAATTGAATTAATTAAACAAGCTAAATAAAATCCTAAATTAGGCTCTACCTTAAATTATTTTGTGAAGTTAATCTTATTTTTTACTAATTTAACGCTAATTAATTTAAAACTAAAAGCTAAAATATGGACATGACTATTGTAGTAATTTTAATTTTTTTTTTTGTGATTTTTGTTTAACGAATGCAATTAAACTATGAAATTGAATTCCTAAATGCAAACTAAACCTAAGATGTCATGAGAACTAAAACATGATAATTTTTTATGATTTTTCTATGATTTAAAAATATTAAAAATGCATGAAACGCAACTAAATAAAGAAAAACTTCTATTATCCCTTAAAAATTATTTTGGTCTATTTTTAGGACTTATTTCCATGCGGGGCAAGAATTAGGTGCTCACACCATGAATACACGCCATGCGAACCGTTCCTTCAAGCTTCTATCAAGTAATCAAATTTCTCATCCCATGGGGGATATTCAGCATCCGAGGCGAGCGACGTACGCCCAAAGAATGCTACCGGATCGCCCATGATTGCACACACACGAAACAACTAAAAGGGGCAAGTGCGGAAGCATAGCAATCAACCATGTTGGGAACCAAACGCAACGTACAAATAGAGGCCATCAAAGACCTGGACATCATAGAAGCTTGTAAGGCAACCATAGAAGATCTCGATCCCGTCCAATTGGATAACACCGATAGCACAAAAAAGGCTTATGTTGGACACAACCTCTCGGAGCCAGGTAAATATCGTGAGTTATTAACTAACAACGCCGATTTGTTTGCTTTTTCCCACTCAGATATGCCAAGAATCCCAAGGGATATCGCCACATACAGGCTGAATGTCGATCCACTTCATCCGCCAGTACGGCAAATGAGAAGAAAGTTTAATACCGCAATCAATGAGGCAGTCAGCGAAGAGGTTGATAAATTACTCGCCAACGGTTCCATTAGAGAATCGAAATAGCCCCAACGGGTCGCTAATGTGGTCATGGTTAAAAAAAAGAATGGGAAATGGCGAATATGTGTTGACTTCACCGAGCTAAACAAAGCATGCCCGAAGGACTCTTTTCCGCTACCTCACATCGACCAACTTATCGATGCAACATCGGGGCATGAACTATTGAGCTTCTTGGATGCCTACTCCGATTATAACCAAATTATGATGGCTGAAGAAGATCAAGAAAAGACCACTTTCATCACTCATTAAGGAATGTACTGCTATAAAGTGATGTTGTTCAGGCTCAAGAACGCAGGGGCCACGTATCAAAGGTTAGTCACCAAAATGTTCAAAGAACAACTCGGTAAGACTATGGAAGTTTACATCGACGACATGCTAGTGAAGTCGACAAAGAAAGAGGATCACATCGGTCATCTGAAGGAAGCCTTCAAGATATTAAGGCAGTACGGGATTAAACTGAATCCCGAAAAGTGCTCATTCGACGTAACTTCAGGAAAGTTCCTCGGTTTTCTAATGTCACAAAGGGGAATCGAGGTCAACTCGGATCAAATCAGGGCCATCAATGTAATACCAGAAATACTGACCAGCAAAAAGCAGGTGCAGAAGTTAACGGGGCGAATAGCTTCCCTATCAAGGCTCATTTCACGATCCTCGGATAGATGCCACAAATTCTTCAATGTGCTAAGGAAAGGCCACGGGCTGCTATGGAGCGAAGAATGTGTTGACGCCCTGAGAAAACTAAAAACGTATCTATCTTTGCCACCACTACTCGTCAAAGCGGACCCGGGTGAATGTCTACTTATGTATCTAGCAGTTTTCGAAGTTGCGGTAAGCACAGTCTTGGTCCGTGAAAATAAAGGTACGCAATCTCCACTTTACTATATCATCAAAACCTTAATCGATGCCGAAACAAGGTACCCTCACCTTGAAAAACTAACTCTGGGATTAGTCGTAGCTTCACAGAAGCTTAGACCGAACTTTCAATGTCACCCCATAAAGGTGGTGACAACCTTCCCCCTAAAAGGTATCCTACACAAACCCGAACTATCAGGTAGACCAGCCAAGTGAGCTATAGAACTAAGCGATCACGACATAACGTACCAACAAGGACGAATGCCGCCTCGACCAAATACCTAGGGCGCAGAATATCGAAGCAGATGGCCTCGCCAAACTAGTTGCGGCCACCAAAAATGTCAACAAGGAAAATGTGGTCATCCTCCTCCATTCCGCAATAGACCACATCGAGGTACATTTTATAAACTTTATTTGGGACTAGCATAACTGCCTCGTAGCATATTTGTAAGACGGAACGCTCTCACAAGACAAAAAAGAAGCCAAAAAACTCCGGGTACAGGCAGCCCGATACAGCCTTATAAATGATAATCTCTATAAAAGAACGTTCGGTGACCGCCAAATGTCTTAGGCCAAATCAAACAAGGCGAGTACTGGAAGAAATACACGAAGGGCACTACGGTGCCCACATGGGAAACCGCACCCTCCTATGATGCCTCATCCGCGCCGGGTACTACTAGCCCACCATGAAAAAAGAAGTCGTGGACTATGTCAGGAGATGTGAACAATGTCAAAAGTACGCCTCTGTGATACATCAAGCAGGGGAACTCCTTTATTCTGTCACTTCGCCATGGCCATTCATAAAGTGGGGAATGGACATAGTTGGCCCCCTCCCAGCAGGATGAGGTAAGGTGCGCTTCCTTTTGGTTTTAACTGATTACTTTTCTAAATGGGTGGAAGCAGGTGCATATACTCAGATACGTGAACATGAGGTTATCGCATTCATATGGAAACACATAATATGTCGTTTTGGCAACCCCAAAGAAATCAGCTGCGACAACGGACCTCAGTTCGTCGGAAAGAGAACGATTGAGTTTTTCGAAAATGGCACATCAAACGAATACTCTCCACGCCAGATCACCCTACTGCCAATGGTCAAGCCGAATCCTCCAATAAAGTAATACTGAATATATTGAAAAATAAGCTTGAGGATGCTAAAGAGCTATGGTCTGAACTACTACCGAAAGTATTATGGACATACCGCACTATGCCAAAAATTAGCACAGGAGAAACGCCATATTCACTGGTCTACGGGATTGACGTAGTTATCCTCGTCGAGGTCGGAGAACCCAGTTTGAGATACTCCAACGAGAGCGGGCCAAGCAACGACGAAAGTAGGATACAAGATCTGGATGAAGTCGAAGAACGGAGAGACATGGCCCACATAAGAATGGTAGCCCAGAAGCAGTAAGTAGAAAGATACTACAACAAGAGAGCCAAAGTGCGACCGCTCAAAGTCGGAAATTGCGTCCTCAAAGCTAAAACAACAGCATCGAAAGACCCTAATGAGGGAAAATTGGGATCGAACTAGGACGGACCATATAAAATCATAGCTGCAACAAATAAAGGAGCATTCCAGTAAGAAACAATGGGGGGAAAACTACTCCAAAAAAACTGGAATGTCGCCCACATCAAGTACTTCCACTTCTAAAAGAAGGCGTCACCTGAGTCATACTCTTTTTACCTCACCTGGGTTTTGTCCCAATTGGTTTATCCCGAGGAGGTTTTTAATGAGGCGGCAAGGGAGATGCCTCAAGGATCGAAGTGTTGTTCATTACCTCGACACGGCGACACGATCTCTGGAGCGAAGTAATAAAGGGACTGGATATAGATAATCGAATCTCCATTGTACGTGCAGAGTCGACATGTGATTCTCACAGGAATTTAATCGAATCTCCATTGTATGTGCAGAGTCGACATGTGATTCTCACAAGAATTTAATCAAACCTCCATTGCATGAACAAAGTCGACATGTCTTCCTGCGGGAATACGATCAAATCTCCAACAAGAAATGGCCAAGGCCATCGTCTATAATATGAGTTCGACCTCGTTCGAACTACGACGGGATCCTACTTCGACGACTGTTCTAAGAAACATCCCAATGGCCAAGGCCATCGACGATAATATGAGTTCGACCTTGTTTGAACTACGACGGGATCCTACTTCAACGACAGTTTAAAGAAGCATCCCAATGGCCAAGGCCATCGACGATAATATGAGTTCGACCTCGTTCAAACTAAGACAGGATCCTACTTCGACGACAGTTTGAAGTAATATCCCAATGGCCAAGGCCATCGACGATAATATGAGTTCGACCTCATTCGAACTACGACAGGATCCTACTTCGATGACAGTTTGAAGCAACATCCCAATGGCCAAGGCCATCGATGATAATATGATTTCGACCTCATTCAAACTATGACGAGATCCTACTTCGACGATAGTTCGAAGCAACATCCCAATGGCCAAGGCCATTGACGATAAAATGAGTTCGACCTCGTTTAAACTACGACGGGATCCTACTTCGACGACAGTTCGAAGCAACATCCCAATGGCCAAGGCCATCGATGATAATACGAGTTTGACCTTGTCCAAACTACAATGTGATCCCACTTTGATGACAATTCGAAGCAACATCAAAATGGCCAAGGCCATCAACGATAACATGGGTTCGATAAATGCAAGAAAGAATAAATCTACAAATTAAATTTTACATTGCATCAAAATATTATTTAAACTTGCCTTACAAATGAGCTCAAGTATGCCCCCCTACAAAACCCCCAAAAAAAGCAAGTACAAACAAAAATTACACATCATCCTCAATACGAATCCGAAGCAAGGCGGTTCGCATCATCAGAGCTGATGTCATCCCCGTTAGGGGTAAAGGGGTCATACCCGCATTCCTCACGAGCTGCACGAGCTGCACGAGCTTTGGTGTGCACGACCTAAAGCTCTGCCTTAGTAGCCCTTCCCTCAGCGTGAAAGCCTTATACACATCATGTCGAGCCTCCGCAAGGACCCACAACTCATATAAACGACGGGGCACGACCGGATCGGCTGAGGCACGAGACGTAGAAGGCTGAGAACGTCGACTTGCATCCTCCGCCCTCAGTAAGGCCATTTGTCCATTTAACGCAGCTAGCTCCACCTCCAGTTCTTTGACACGCCCTTCGATCCCTGCAACCTTACGACCAGAGGCCTCCCTCTCTTCAGCTAACTCCAACCTGTAAATGCGGATGGCATTATTCTCTAAAGATGCGGTTCCAGAAATAGCTGATGCCAACTTATCAGTGCCAACGCTCACCTCGCCATTAAGCCCCTCTACCTCTGCTACCTTCGCATTCAACTCAGCGGTCAAACCGGCTATCTTTGCCTGCAAGTCGGCATTTTCGGCCATCACTCCCTACTCAACTCAAGTTCGTCGTCCTTCACCTTAAGGGAAGCCTCAAGCTCACTATTGCGAGCAACAACCTTCATGAGCTCCTCATCCCACACCTTCAACTCTTCGATCTTACGCTCCAGTTGGTCCTCCCACTGTTTAAGCCCCGCACAAAACAACTGAAACTCAGGGTCCTAATGATAAATGTCGGCCATCGCACGGTGCTTAGCACGATACTGTTGATATTTGGACGACATCTTCTTATAAAGGCCTGTCCTTTTTCTCTCCCTACACTCTCGCTCAATCTCCATAACGAAGGTCTGACAAAAAGGGGAGAAGTTAGAAACAAAATGCAGAATGACGATCACCACACAAACCTAACGACGAAAAGGGCAGAATAGGCACCTACCTGCAAAGCCATACCGGCGACCTTCTGAGACAACTCCACGTCACCCATCGCCCTAAGTACCTCATTCTCAGGGGAAGCACATAGAGGAGCTAGAGCAGACGCCACTTGCTCGCAATTCAACAGCAAGTTGTAGCCCCTCGGAGTGACTATGTGACGATCAGACCCTTCCGTTCTGATCTCCACATGAGTATGGCGACCCACAAATTCATTGACATCCTCTGGGTTGACATCTGAGCCTGAGTCGTCACCCTCAACGTGATGACCTCCAATATTGGATAATGCACCGCCCTCAGCTGTGCGCACCGTGCTGGCTCCTAGGTAAGCTCCTTCCACTTGGGGAGATCTCCCCGACAAGATGGCATCAACCATAAAAGTGGGCACGGGTGTCGTCTGCGGCGTCCTGCTTCTGTCAGCATCCATGGCCACGCCCTTCCCAAGCTCCACCCTTCTTTTTTTTCAATAGCGGCTCGTCCCCGTTAGAGGACTCGTCTAAAGGATGTGAAGCCGGTACTAAAGAAGCCTCCTCCCTCACGACCACGATTCGAGAGGAACCTTCTAATTGAATAGGTTGAGGATGGACCTCTCGAACAGACTCACTCAAAACAAATTGTGCGTCTGCGATAGCAACAGCCTGTCGAAATGCAGGGACTGACACCCTTCGTCTGGAAGCTCCATGACCTATCATCACAAAGGGTCATATTAGTAAACAAGGTTGCACGGCCAACGAAGTGGTAAGGAAAGTATTTACTAGAAGAGACTCTAGGATCGTAATGCTTCATGAAGGTGGACCAATCACGAGTCTATGCTGCATGAGGCAACAGACGGGCTACCTAACCCCTGATATCTGTAATAGGGCGAGGCAGACGTCCCAGAGCTGCAAACAGGAAACAAACAAACTTTAAAATGAATACAGACAAAGGAAAAATAAAGCGAGCGGTGACGCTTACGAGTCCTATTCCATCGCTCTAGGAACCTGGCGGAATCAGAAACGACGTGTTTGGTTTTGACATAAAAGTACTTGTGCCAAAACTTATGGCTTGCCCGTTCGTCTGTTCCGACCACCAGCCCTTTCATTCCATGAAGCCTCAAATGCACCATGGTACCCATGTGGACTACGGGCGTGAACATGTGCAAAAGGTGGTGGAAAAAAATGGTACACTCCGCCAATTCTGCATACTTGGTCAGTAGCAGAAGTACCTTGAGCGTATATGGCGAAAGTTATGCTGGACAAACTTCGTAGAACCTACAGAATTCTTTCGCTAAGGGGAAGAGAGAAAGAGTATAACCAATCATAAAAGGGTACTCATAGAAAGCACAGTGCCCAGGTCTGTGAACATCCACGTAATCTCTCCCCGCTGGAACCATTTCTACATTAGCAGGAATGCCATACTTTACACGAAGAGCATCAATATGAACTTGCTCTGTCTTAGAAAATACGGGGTCCAGAATAGGAGGGGGATCTTTGAGAAAGTCACTCCAGGATGAGGTATGCCTCGGTGGTAACTCCTCTACCATAGGAAGGCTGTCACTCTCTTCTACCACCGTATCTTCGCCGCTAGGAGGGGCACCGTGGACAACGGGGCGGCTTCAGGAACCTCTTCACGAGAACGACGAGACCTCGACATAATATCTTTCAAAGGAACATTAACACAAAAGGAAGAAGCAGAAAGAAGCTTCAAACGAAGAACGTAAGAAGAAACAGAAGGATATGAGAGCAAATTAGGAAGAGTGAAAGAAGTTATCAAGAG
This sequence comes from Nicotiana sylvestris, assembly GCF_000393655.2. Taxonomy (NCBI): domain Eukaryota; kingdom Viridiplantae; phylum Streptophyta; class Magnoliopsida; order Solanales; family Solanaceae; genus Nicotiana; species Nicotiana sylvestris. The sequence goes on along the minus strand of NC_091059.1, from coordinate 141,098,450 downwards.
TGAAACGGCCAAAGTTTTTCGAAAAATCAAACCCTTCACCTATTTATAGGGGGTGGCGCCAGAATCGAGGCGACAGGTCACAAAGCAACACAAGAATTGAAGCACCAAGCCGTCAATTCCTGCCTCGAAAACCTACGTGATAATGACGCACGTGAAACTGATATCATTTCCTGGTAAAGTGTATCACTCGATGTCTTGCCGGACACGCTGACCATCCCTCGTTGGCCATGCCATAACGTTTCAATGGATCAAATTTCTCCTTAAGAATGCATGAAGTCTGATAATCGAGGACGCACCCAGTTGCAAACCTGACAAGTGGAGGGACTAACTGTATGGGTCCAAATTTTACAGATCACGACTAGCGACGAGTACTATAAACGACAGGGTCTCTTTGAGTCGGCATCCCGAGGGAGACAACCTTAAGGCAAAAAAAGAAACGGTATGACCCTTGTAATAGTGCAAGACCATTAGGGGACATTAGGAATATTCCGATATTCCTTGTATTTTGTCTTTTACAAGTTAGAAGAGTTTCTCTCTTAGTATGAATGGGGAACAATAACCTTGTAACAAGGGGGCTGGACTTTAGAGAGATTATGATTCTTGAGCAAAAAAAAACCTAATGGCCGTCTTCTCTTTATCAGTTATTCTTTCTAGAAATTATTATATTCAGCTAAGATTTACCCCTTCATCTTTGATTGATTTATTCAAAAAGGTTTTAGTATCTTTTGAGTCAAATAAACGTATACTCAAGTCAATTTTGGAGGAGTGGTGCATCTGTAGTCTTGATCCGAGGGTCTATAGGAAACAGTCTTTCTATCCTCATAACTCCTAAGGTAGGGGTAAGGTCTACTTACATATTACTCTTCACAGACCCCATAATATGGGATAATACTGGTTATATTGTTGTTGTTGTTGGTGGTGGTGGTGGTGCATCCGTAGTCAATTTTGATTGTTAGGAAATCTAGTTAGTAATAATTATATAAAATTTGAGTGGATACACCACTAATTGATGGTTACATCTGCAAGTAGTTCTAGTTCTTAAAATTTACTTCTTGGGTGGATGGATAGAAGGTAACAGCCCTAAATGATTTCTTATTAGGAAAGTCCAGTAATATCCTAATGAACCAAGATTATTGGTTTTACTTAAGACTAGCATTTGATTGGTAAAAGAAGGAAATCAAACATAAAAAGCGGCGTTTTGGCTGCAACTACAAGCTTTAATGGACTAGATCAAAGATATTTATGTATTTGTCGTATGGTTTACCGCATTAACAAAAGTATAAGGGATCGTTTGGTAGGGTGTGTTGGAATAGTGCGGAATAAAGTGTATTAGTAATGCGTGAGCTAGTAATACAAGCATTAGTTATGCAGATATTACTTCTTATCTACTATTTAGTGTTGTAAGCACGTGATTTTTGCCCAATATGAGAATTACTCCCAAAAAATTCAAAAGTAAAATGATTTTTCTTTGATGTGCAATTTTGTGATATTTTGTGATATTTTGAATAATTATTTGTATTTGTCTGTGCATGTTTATTTGCTAAATTAATAAAAAATACAAAAATATGTCGCATTTTGCATGTAGGATTTAATTCTACAATTGTTAGTGATTAAATTTGTTTTACAAAAATTAAAAATTACAAAAATAGGCATCGTTTGCATTTTTAGCATTTAATGTCCAAATATACAATTTTATGCTTAATTAATACTTAATTGTGCGTTAATTGTTATTGAGAGTTAATTTGCGCTTTTATAACTTAATTTAGTTCTTAATAATAGTTTAAATATTTTTATAATTTAGTTTTAGAGAAATAAAAGAAGAAAAGAGAGCGAAAATATAAAGAAAGTCGGAATTGGGCCTCTTCTTCGATTTCAAGCCACAGGCCCAAAAAATGGCCCAATCTTCCCTGCGACCCAGTCCATTTCGAACTGGGTCGACCCAGTCCATAACCCAACACCCCTATTATCTTACAAACAACACAAAACAAAAAAAAAGAAAGAAGAAAAAACCCTAAAAAACCTAAAAATGGTCCGCCCCCCCTTCCCTTTGTTTCTTCTTCTCCAAGTTTCTCCAAAGCTCATCCATGGCTTCCCCCTCAACCTCCCATGGCTGCCCTTACCTTCTTCTTCGTCCACCCAGAACAACCAACTCAACCACACATCCACAATTCTCTACAGTACAAGACAACGAAAATGGCGAGTCTTAAAGTTCCAACTTCAGTTCCAGAACCTTATGAAGATGTTGAGCAACTCAAAAAAAGCTTTTTGTTGGATGGGGTACAAATGAGGCACTTATTATTCAGATTTTGGCACATAGGAATGCAGCACAACGCAAGTTAATCCGGGAAACTTATGCTGCAGCTTATGGAGAGGATCTTCTAAAGGACTTGGATGCCGAACTGTCAAGTAATTTCCAGCGTGCAGTGCTTCTGTGGACTTTGAGTCCTGCTGAGCGCGATGCATACTTGCTTAATGAAGCTTCTAAACGTCTGCTTCACCGCTGCTTCGCCGGAAAAACCTCGGCCAAAATGGAAGGAAAACCCAATGGTTGCTTGCTTCATCTCCTTCCTCGACGAGCAGCTACTGCTCTAGTTTCGTTTCTTCTGCTTCTGCTACGTCCCAACAGAACTCGTTGCTGCGTCTTCACGATCATCATCTTCAACACCGAGCTCCCCACGACTGCCCGTCACGGTTGCTGCCTCTGTGTCGTTCGCTTCAAGCTCGAGCTGATGCTCCGTTTCGATGAAGGAGAAGGCTACTGGTTGCTCAGCTGCTGCCTCATCGTCCAAACACGCCACTGCTGCTACTGTTTCTTCTCCTCCGAGCTGCTGTTCCTCCGCCGTGGTTGTCGCTACTACTGCTTCAATTTTCTTCTGCTGCTGCTCGCGTTTCATGGCCAGCTGCGGGCTGCTTCATCTTCTCTTCGTCTTCGTCGTCATTTGTTCTAGCTTTGGTCGAGGCTCGTCGAAATAGTCCGTACGTATTTCGTTTCGATCCGGTTAGTAGTTTTTGAGTTTTATTTTGTCCGTATTTCGTTTGGATATTTTTCGAATCTAAAATCGGCGAATGTTTGTTTTGTTCATGTCTATGGTTAGATATTTGATTTTTTGTTTTGTTCATGTTCATATGTTTTGTTAATTAATTTTCAGATTTCAAATGGAAATTTAATTAGTGGGTTTTCATGTTTATTTCATGTTTGTTTTGTCGTTTAGGTAAAAGATGTTAGTCTAATGTTGGTGAGATACAAATTGAAGTTTAATTAATTGTTTCTTCAATTTGTTTCATGTGTTTATGTATTTTTAGAAATTGTTAATATTGTTAAGTTCAAGCTTAAGTTCATAATTATTTCTTCGTCGATCTTGCTATTTGTCTAAAAGAATTTAGTTGTGTTAAGGGAAATATATTGATTTAATCGTTTGAATCCGTCATGCTTGTTGTTTAATATAGATTTCATTCATGTTCATACTTTGTTTGTTTGATCTTGAATCCGAAATTTGTATAGCTTGATTTCTTGTTTACCATTTATGATTATTTCTTGAATTTGTCTCATAATCTTATTTAAAGTTTAATATAGGAATTGTTGGTTGTAATGTTGTTAGAATTAATTTTAAGTTCAATATGATTGAATTTAGAAATCTAAATATACTTGTTTGTTGTTGTTGTTGAATCCGAAAATAGGATTGGTTGTTGCTAAAATATTGTTCAATCAAATTTTAGTTGTTCTTTGTTGTTCAATTTGTGTTCATGTGATTTGTTGTTGAAATGTTGTTAAAATCATGTTCATGTGATATTGTTGTTATGATGTTCATCCGTGTTCATATTGTTGTTTGAACATTGTTAGAAATTGATCATATTGTCTATATTTTGGTTAAGTTTGATTAATTGATGTGTTATAGCTGATGGGTAGTTTGGTAAATTTGTAATACGTTCAGGGGTAGTTTGGTAATTTCAGTAAGGTCGGAAGGGGTAGTTTAGGAATTGTACATTTTGTAATTGTTTATTTGAAGCATGAGGGACAAAATGAAATGGGGTGGGTTGTGATATGATTATTTAATATAAAGGGAGGACAAGATTTAATTTAAAGGGGAATCTTGCATTATTTTATGTTAGGCATGGGGGACAAAATGAAATGGGGTGGTGTGATATGTTTATTTAATGTAATGGGAATGAGTGGGAAGATAATGGGTTGGGTAGAGAAAAAGTATTGATTTTAATTAATTGAAAGGTTTATGGGATGTGTTATATATGTGAAGTCTTGAAATCAAAAAAGAATACAGAGAGATAGAAAAAAAATACACAGATACGAGAGAGAGAAACAAATCTGAAAATAAGAGAGAGAAAAGGGCTGAACATTTAAGAGATAGAAAATTCCGAAAAATATTTAAGCTTTCAAAATAAAAAAAAACACTAAAAAAAATATTCTGCTTTCTTTTGTTGTTTGAAATCAGAATTAATTGTTGTTTCATCAAAGCTGGAAGATTTTGTTTTTTTTGGATTACTACTCCACTGGTTTGTTACTGTTGCTGGGCTATTGTTGCTGTGTTGTACTGATTTTACTGCTGCTGCTGATTCTCATATTCATTTTCTTTTGCTTCCAATATCAGGTACACAACTGAAAAGCTGGTTATTGTAATCCGAAATATGAAGCATGAATACATATGAAGAATGAAAATTTGAAGTTTTAATTTCGTTTTTTTTCTTTGTTTCTTTTGTTGATTGTATTTAAGCTATTTCATGAATTACTAAATAATAGCTGGAATAAGAAAATAATATCATAAGTTAGTCTGTAATAAATCAGTTCGGCAAAACAGGTTAATTCACTAACTATGAAGGCTTCAAGATTGTAGGTTGATCATGAACAAGTAGCTAAATTTAGTTAAAACATGAATTTAAATTAAACATCGTAAATTAGGCATTAAGGCATGACTTGAGCTTAAGCAAGATTAGAAGAACGTTTAAGTCTAATAAACTTTCTAATAAGCTTTAGTAATTATGGTTAAATCTAGTTTCAAATGATTGTGAATAATTAATCTCAATAATATTTTTTTTAAAAAAAATAATAACAATGCTGAGTTTTAATCTAGCTATATTTGTTTATTTTGAATATTAGTTGTTGAATTTTTATTTTATTTAAAATTTCGAAATTAAGAGTAAATTTTTTTTTTCATCAATATTTGTATTAACCAAGCAATTAGCATGTCATGTTTTCTTAAAATTATAAAAGCTAGTAATTAATTAGGATTTTTCTTTCTTTATTTTAGAGACTAATTTTTATAGAAAAAATGTAGTCGCTTTAAGATTTGTCCATTTAAAATAAATGAGATGAGCCTCGCTTAATGAAATGTATAGATTTCGGGGCCCTCAATAAATGTACAGTTAATTGCTTAGAATTAGGGAGGAGCCGTTTTAGCAAATTTCACGGCCCTACCCAAAAATAATGACACGCTAGTCGCTCTAGGCGCGTATTTAATAATGTTATTTCCTTAAATACGGGTGTGCATTTATGTAACCCAAATCTAAATCTCAACGGAGTCGAAATGTGTCGATAACCACGGGTGCAATTGATTGCGACGTGATTTGAAATACGTTTTCACAATGTTGCAATTTTTCGTAAAATAATAACAATAAATAAAAAGAATAATAAAAGCGGCTAAGGGATAAAATTTGCACATAAGTTTATAATACGTATTATATTAGATAATCAAGCCGAATATAACAGTTAAGCGACCGTGCTAGAACCACGGAACTCGGGAATGCCTAACACCTTCTCCCGGGTTAACAGAATTCCTTATCCGGATTTCTGGTGCGCAGACTGTAATACAGAGTCATTCTTTTCCTCGATTCGGGATTAAAATAGGTGACTTGGGACACCCTAAATCTCCCAAGTGGCGACTCTGAAATAAAGAAATAAATCCCGTTTCGACTGTCCTTTAATTGGAAAAAACTCTTGTACCCCCGCGAGGGCGGAAAAAGGAGGTGTGACAGCTCTGGCGACTCTGCTGGGGATGATAACCCAGAACCACTAGTTCAGGGTTCAAGAATTCGAGCTTAGAATAATTGTTATATTTGGCTTTATTATCTGATATATATTGCATGTTCTGACATAACATACTAAATGTTGTCTTTTACCGCTTTGATATTATCTGAACTGTATATAAACTGTGCCGAAACCCTTCTCTTCTTACCTCCGGGGAGAAGCTCGCTGGTCGAGGCTCCCTATTCTGTTAGTGTCAATACCTGAAATAAGAAAGAGGACGGATAAGTTACGAAGCCGGATGGCCTTTTGGTTCCCGGTAAGTTGCCCCCTCCTCGACTCGAGTTGTCCGCTCGGGTACACAGTCTAGAACATATACCCAGGTTATAAACCTAGTATAACGAAACCTCATGCCGGATCCCTAGTAGGAACGATTATTTGCATCACGTTACATTTGACTTAGGGGACTCAACACAGGGGTTGGGTCCGTCTAGGACTAGCAACCTGAAATGAAAAGACCATTCTGATGCATCCTACTTGCTCTGTACATATATTTGTTTCGAACTTGCATGTTGACCGGTTTCTGAATCTCGGGAATGTTGGAAAATTGAAGAAAGAAAAAAAAAGGGAAAAAGAATATATCAGTTAGGGAGTTAATTGATTATTTTAGAAAACATCAATGACCAATTACTAGCGAAACTCTGCCGAAATTTTGAAAAAAAAAAGGAAAATATTTTATTTTGTTTTACTAAAAAAAAAAGAGTCTTTTATTTTTTTTTTCCGGAAAAATAGATTGTTTTATTGTTTGTTGAAAATGAAAAAAAATCGTTATTTTGTCTTTTTCAAAAATAGAAAAGGAAAATAGATTGTCTTGCCAGGAAAAAAATAAAAATGAAAAAGAGTCATGTTTTAAAATAGTTCGGTTAATTTGACCGAACTACGCGGGTTTGATTCTCACCGGATGTGAGATACGTAGGCAACCCTCATCGGGTCCAACCCCCTTTTTGCTAAAAAAAAGCCAAAAAACAAATAAATAAAAACAAAATAAATAAAAAAAAAACATGTCAAGAATTTTAATTTTGCCATAAATAAGTCGGGTGGTGTCCAACCTCCCCTTTTGCTAATAATAGCAAAATATATATGTCAAATTTCTAAGAAGTCGGGTGACGCTGTTTTATGAAGACATAGCCGAATGTTCCCGAAGGGGACGCCGGAAGGCTGACTTTGCATAAACAACCACATTTGGGTCATATTTAAGATTTGGTCCAATTGACCCACACAGCCTTGAAAATCTTCGTCCCCGAGACGTTGAAAGGCCGTGTTTGCAATAGTGAGTTTCCTAATTTGAAAAACGATAAAAAAAAAGAGTCATAAATAAGTCAGGTGATGTTGTTATGTCATAAATAGCCAAATATTCCCAAACGGGGCACCGGAGGGCTGACTTTGCATAAACAACCACCTTTGGTCGTATTTTGATTTTTGACCTTCACAGCCTTAAAATTTTTGCCCCTGAGGCGCAGGAAGGCCGTGTCGCAATATCGGGTCTTTTATCTAAAAATATTAGAATTAAGAATTGAGTTCTTCATTTAAAATATAGGGTTAATTTTGAGTCGATAATATAGATAGTAGTTTTTGGAGTTAAATAAAAGTTTTCTTTTGCTTAAACGCTTTAATAAATGTGCAGGATGAGCACAACAATAAATGAGCCTTTTTCAATAATGACCAAAATCCCTTTTGAGCTGCAATTGTGGTGGAATGATTTGGGCAAAGAAGGGCAAGACGAAGTGAGAAAATATTTGAAAGACCTTCCGGATTTATTAGACATTCAGCCTCGGGGGGATATCATCAGGGCATTGGTCGCCCATTGGGATTCGGCACATAATGTGTTTCATTTTTCAGACTTTGAACTCACCCCAACAATAGAAGAAATAGCGGGGTACATTGGAAGTGACCAAGCTCCATTGAGATTCAAATACTTGATTGCTCCTAGAGCCATTACCATACATCGATTCCTGGATTCCTTGAAAGTACCCCGGACAGTTCATCACCCAGATTTTGCAAAGGGTTTCTGCAGTTTCCGCTTCGTGTATGATAGATATGGACATGTGGGCGGGTTCAATAATCCAGACTTTAAGCTTTGCAGCAGAAATAGCCGACAAAAATGGGAGAAACACAGGCGAGTGGCATTTATGGTAGCTTTTTTGGGTCTCGTAATATTCCCAAGGAAAGATGGTAATATTGATTTGAAAATAGCAGGCGTCGTCAGTACTTTGCAAACCATGGGGAAAAGCACTTTAGCACCTATGATTGTGGCTGATATCTTCAGAGCTCTCACTGCGTGCAAAGCTGGGGGCAAATTTTTTGAGGGATGTAACTTATTGTTACAAATATGGATGATTGAGCATTTGTGCCCGCGCTCTCAGTTATTGAGTTATGGCTCGGCTGAGAAAACTTGTATAGGGGAATTTTGTACGAGAATCAAAGGGGTTGGTCTACCTGAAGGAGTCACAGCTTGGGCATTATTATTTCGGAACCTCGAGGCTAGCCAGATACAGTGGGTGCTTGGATGGTTGTCTGTCGAGGAAGTCATATATATGCCAGCAGCCCGACCGCATTTTTTGTTAATGGGACTCAAAAGCATACAACCTTATGCACCATATCGGGTTCTGAGGCAACTCGGTAGATATCAAGTAATACCGAGAGATGAAGATTTAAGTACCCAAGTGATCGAAATTAGTCCTGACGGTCGATTCCCCGAGGAAGAGGTTCGTCAAATTTGGAGTGAGTGTCAATATCTGATGAAAACAAATAACTGAAACAGGCTCAGAGGTCTTTTTCAGAGACTCATGAGAAAACAAACAGGTAAAATAGCAGGTTCGAAACAAACATAGTGAAAAAGCTGATTTGAAGCATAAAGAACATGTTTTAAGAAAAGCTTGGAACTTAAACAAGTTCAGAAGACAAAGAGGTAGTGTAAACTTAAGGAAACAGTATATGAAACATGTTTAGAAAGAACAAAGTCCAGAAGAAGGCAAATAAGAACTAAGAGCTTAGTAGAAAATACAGTAAAGGAACACATGGGTAAATGAAAACATAAGATAAACGTGTGAAAGCATGATATAGAAACCAGTAGAAGAAAGAACGGAGCACAATAGAAGAACAAGCAAAATAAGGCAAACATAAAGATACGGGAGAAGAACATGCTAGATAGAAAAGAGAACATACAAACATAACATAGACAAATTCACACAAAAAGAAGAAGAAGAAGAAGAGTCAGAAAACATTTTAAGATTTTTTCAGAAACCCTAAATCGAAGAGAAACAAATTTTGAAAGAAAAGATTGTTGAAAACGTTTCAAAACTCCAGTAGAACATAGATGTAGTATAGATATAAGAAAACAAACAGGGAAAGAACCTCGAATAGCTTAGGGTTTCGGAGAAACCCTAGAAATGATAAAGGCTTGGAAGAAAGTTCGATCTAAGTCGGATGAGGTCATAAACAGGCTCAGAAGAACAAGAGCCACCAGAGCAAGGTCGGAGATGGCCGGAGTCTTCGAATTAGTGAAGGTCTGAGTGAAGACCTTCGAGGTCTGGCCTCTATCCTTCAAGCATCAGGCATGTAAGAGCCGGAGGAGGTGAGTATAGGTCGTCCATGGCCTGAGAGGCCATGGATTCCGGTGAGTCGGAGGTTGAAGATGGGATAGGAGAGGCTAGAGTTTCAGGAACCTTCGAGAGAGTTTGAGAGATACAGAGATGAGGAGTCTCGAAAGAATGAGACGGGGGAAAGGGGGTAGGTGAGGGTTTAATTATGGAAAGGGGGATCTGGGCCGTTGATTTTATTTGATCACTGGCTCAGATTAATTCGGAACTGGGCCGGGTTAATTTAAGGATTGGGTTGGGGCGAATTTGGTTGGGTCTTGGGTTAATTGGGTTGGGGTTAAATTTAGGCTAAAATTGAAATCCGAATGGGCTATAATTGCAATGAAATGAGGCAAAATGTTAAATAGCCAGTTTTCCCTTTTTATTTTATATAAAATAGTTAAAATAATTTTAAAAGCAAATTAAAAGTACTGACCCAATTAATAATATATAAATATCAATTTAAAAATATTGGAACCAATTTTACAATTATAAAATGCTATTAATCTTAAAGTAGGCTATAATTGCAATTATATGCAATTTAGTTTCTAAAATACCAAATAAATTTGTAAAAATATACAAAATTATCTTAACTATATTTTGGTATAAATATGGGAATAAAATAAATTATTCACCAAAACTGATAATTTTAGGAATAGTTATGTATTTTGCACTACTAAAATAGACAATAAATTGATTTCAAAAATCTTAAAAATTAGGGAAGAAATACCAAAACTCTTTGGGCATGCTTATATGTGCATGTACATGCTATTTTGAAATTATTTTTAATAAAAATACATAGGAAAAAATTGGGTATCAACAGCTGCCCCTCTTTACCCGGGAAGGATGAAAGAGTTGTCGGGTAAAGATAAGATGGCCAATTTTGACCGGAAGTGGCGATTTGAAAAGAGTTTTGATCGAGATCTGGTTCCTGCGCTGCTTACATATCCCTGGTGTCACAGGAATCAGGCCATATGTAGTTCAGGATCCATTGACGGAATATGCCGATGGAGATTTTCGAAAGGAACGGACGCGATGTGTATGTTGCGAAAGGTGGTTGAAATCTAATAGACTGCAGGAACCGGAGCGGGATCGCTCCTGCTGAGACGGCTGTTGATAGTCGATGTACCTTCAAGTGAGCAATACAAACATATATCGTGCATAAACTTAAACGTGATGCAAGTTCCCGTTGGACCATGAATGTTGTCTTCGGACGGGTAGGATGATGTCCTCGGACCATGATGTCCTGGGTCATGAAGCGTATGATAAAGGATTCGCAGGCTATGAAATGACGTTCTCGGGCTATGAGAATGATACCTCTGAACTACGATGCCTTTGAATAATGATATGCAAAAGATAAAATGGGGTCCTCAGGCCATGGCATGGCGTTCTTGGGCTATGCAAATGGTGCCTCCGAACAATGATGCCTTTGGACAATTTGGCGATCTTTCAGCCCATGAAATGCAGAAGGTGGCGATCTTTCAGCTCATGAAATGTAGGATTCGGCGATATTTCAGCCGATGCCAGACGTAAATAAAAGGCGGCGATATTTCAGCCTTGCGAGAATGATAAGGTGGCGATCTTTCAGCCGATGCAGGATGGAGACAGAGCTTAGTCTTGGAAGGAAGAAAGGTAGCCTTATGCAAAATGCGGAAAAATGTAGGATGGATACAATGCTTAGTCTCGGAAGGCAAAAAGGTAGCCTTATGCAAAATGCAGAAAAATGTAGGATGGAGACAATGCTTAGTCTCGGAAGGCAGAAAGGTAGCCTTATGCAAAATGCAAATGGAGACAGAGCTTAGTCTCGAAAGGCAGAAAGGTAGGCTTATGCAATGCAAATGGAGGTAAAGCTTAACCTCGGAAGGCAGAAAGGTAGCCTTTTGCAATGCAGAGAAATGCAGATGGAGATAGAGCTTAACCTCGAAAGGCAGAAAGGTAGCCTTATGCAAAATGCAAATGGAGACAGAGCTTAGTCTCGAAAGGCAGAAAGGTAGCCTTACGCGATGTAGATGGAGGTAGAGCTTAACCTCGGAAGGCAGAAAGGTAGCCTTATGCAGAATGTAGATGGAGGTAGAGCTTAACCTCGGAAGGCAGAAAGGTAGCCTTATGCAGTGCAAGAATGTAAAAGGACGATTAGTAGTAAGATCTCTTAGCTGATTATGACAATATGACTGCTGGGGAAATTGTATACGGATAGCAATTGCGGATAAGTGATGATTCTGAGAAGTTGTATTCTTGAGAGTGCATAAATATACCTAATGATATTGCGAATGGAGTGCCTGCATCCAAAGAAAAATCATGAGTTCTGTAAGGGGAAAGGTTAGTTCGTCTTCCCCGGGCTGTTGACGTTGTGTGTTATTGGGGTAGCGTCGCTAAACAACAGCAATTCGAATAATAGTTATGCATGCTTTAGTAAATATAGCATAAGTATATGATCGAAAATAGCTTTCTTTATATGAACCAATGATTGCGACGTGGTTCAAGACATTGCAACCTCTTTTTCTCCGGAATTTTGAGGGTCCTCCTCAAAATTCTGCCCCAGTTTGCTGAGCGGAAATTTCTGACGGTTTTGCTGAATGACTAAAAAAACATCTTTGGAGTTTTGAGGGTCCTCCTCAAAATTCTTCCCTAGTTTACTAGGCTGGCGCTTTTGGCGATGCATGAACTAAAATTAACTTCGGAATTTTGAGGGTCCTCCTCAAAATTCTGCCCCAGTTCAAATAGTGGGGAAAAATGGAATTTTTATTAAATTATGACCGAACCCATAGGGCTGCCTACGTATCCCCTCTTAAATGAGAATCAGGTCAGGCGTAGTTCAAATTACAATATTAAGGGAATCATAAGTGGTTACACATAATATCGTTTCACTGCATCTGAATTGATTGGCTTCGGCCAGACTTCTCCATCCATCTCTGCAAGAATAAGGGCTCCTCCAGTTAGAACCCGGTGAACCATGTACGGACCCTGCCAATTGGGAGAGAACTTCCCCTTGACTTCATCATGATGTGGGAATATTTTCTTCAACACCAGCTGTCCCGGCGTAAACTTCCTTGGCTTAACCCTTTTGTTGAAGGCTCTGGACATTTTGTTCTGATACAACTGACCGTGGCAAACCACATTCATCCTTTTCCCATCTATAAGGGATAACTGCTCGTAGCGACCATTTACCCATTCTGCATCATCCAACTTTACTTCTTGTATGATCCTTAAAGAGGGAATTTCTACCTCGACGGGGATGACCGCCTCTGTACCATAAACCAGCATGTAGGGAGTTGCTTCGGTCGATGTACGGACTATAGTACGGTATCCCAATAAGGCGAATGATAACTTCTCATGCCATTGTTTGTGCCTTTCGACCATCTTCCTTAGTATCTTCTTGATATTCTTGTTGGCTGCTTCCACAACCCCATTCATCTGAGGCCTGTAGGCTATAGAGTTCTTGTGTTTGATCTTGAAAGTTTCACACATTGCTTTCACCAAGTCGCTGTTGAGATTGGAACCATTATCGATAATGATTGATTCTGGAACTCCGAATTGACAAACAATGTGGTCGCGGACGAAACCCGCCACAACCTTCTTAGTGACCACCTTGTATGATGCTGCTTCGACCCATTTGGTAAAATAATCGATCGCCACTAAGATAAACCTGTGCCCATTTGATGCGGCAGGCTCGATAGGTTCGATAACATCCATTCCCCAAGCATGTATCTGACAGCGATGGCATTTGCGAACATACTGGATACAGTCTATTTCCATAGTCATCCAAAAATACCCTGCTCGGAGTATCTTCTTTGCTAAGACAAAACCATTCATGTGCGGCCCGTAGGTCCCTGCATGCACTTCGTCCAATAGCCTGGCTGCTTCTTTTGCTTCGACATACCTTAGTAAACCCAAATCGGGAGTCCTTCTGTATAGGATTCCTCCATTGTGAAAAAAGTTGTTGGATAGCCTACGAAGTGTACGCTTCTGAGTAGTGTTGGCAAGTCCTGGATATTCCCCTGTTGTCAAGTACTCCTTGATGTCATGGAACCATGGTTTTCCATCCGCTTCTTCCTCAAAGTGGGCACAATAAGCTAGCTGATCATGAACTTTACTGGGATGGGGTCAATGAAATTTGTATCTGGATGCTGGATCATGGACGATAAAGTAGCTAATGCATCAACAAACTCGTTCTGGACTCTGGGGACGTGCTGAAATTATGTCTTTGTGAACCTTTTCCTCAACTCCTGTATATGATGCAAGTAGGGAAGTATCTTAGAGTTCTTGGTTGCCCACTCTCCTCGAACCTGATGTATGAGCAAGTCTGAATCCCCGATCACTAGCAACTCCTGAACGTTCATGTCAATGGCCATTTTGAGCCCCAAGATGTAGGCTTCATATTCGGCCATATTATTGGTGCAAGGGAACCTGAGCTTGGCAGATACTGGGTAGTGCTGGCCGGTTTATGATACTAGGACTGCTCCTATGCCAACTCCTTTGAAATTTGCAGCTCCGTCGAAAAACAACCTCCAACCATCATAGGATTTTGTAATATCTTCTCCTATGAAAGATACCTCTTCATCGGGAAAATACGTTTTTAGGGGCTCGTATTCTCCGTCCACGGGATTCTCGGTGAGATGGTCCGCCAAGGCTTGCCCTTTGATTGCTTTCTGGGTCACGTAAACAATGTTGAATTCACTTAGCAGGAGAGCTTGCCAGTGGGCATGGGATTCTAGAAGATATTCTTCAGAGGGTCCATTCTGGATATGAAATAAGTAGTGTAAGCACAGAAGTAATGCCTTAACTTCTGTGCGACCCAAGTCATAGCACAGCAAGTGCGTTCTAAAAGAGAATACCGGGCCTCGTACGGTGTGAACTTCTTACTGAGATAGTAGATGGATTGCTCCTTTCTCCATGTTTCATCATGTTGTCCTAGAACACAACTGAATGCTCTATCCGATACCGCAAGGTAAAGCAGTAGGGGTCTTCCTAGCTCAGGCGGAACCAAGACCGGCGGCGTTGACAGGTATTCCTTAATTCTGTCAAAAGATTTCTGACAATCATTAGTCCATTTGGTAGTAGCGTCCTTCTTCAACATTTTGAAGATAGGTTCACAAATGACCGTGGATTGAGCTATGAACTGGCTAATATAGTTGAGTTTTCCCAGGAAACTCATCACGTCCTTCTTGTTCTTTGGCGGCGGCAATTCTTGGATAGTTTTGACCATTAATGGATCCAATTCTATTCCTCGATGACTCACGATGAAACCCAATAATATTCTAGCAGGAACCTCGAATGCACACTTGGCGGGATTCAGTTTCAGATTGTACCTCCTCAATCTGTGGAAGAACTTTCTTAGGTCTTCCATGTGATCCCTGGCTTTCTTGGATTTGATGATGACATCATCCACATATACCTCGATCTCCTTGTGTATCATGTCATGAAAGATGGTAGTCATGGCTCTCATATAGGTGGCACCAACGTTCTTAAAACTGAACGACATTATTTTGTAACAGTACATTCCCCATGGCGTGATGAAAGCCGTTTTCTCTGCATCTTCCTCATCCATCCATATCTGATGATACCCAGCAAAACAATCAACAAAAGACTGTAACTCGTGCTTGGCGCAGTTGTCGATAAGAATGTGTATGTTAGGTAAAGGGAAGTCATCTTTGAGACTGGCCCGATTGAGATCCCGATAGTCAACACAAACTCTAACTTTCCCATCCTTTTTTTGGCACTGGTACGATGTTGGCTAACCATGTCGGATACTCTACTACCCTAAGAACCTTGGCTTTGACTTGCTTAGTTACCTCTTCTTTGATTTTTAAACTCATGCCGGGTTTGAATTTCCTGAGCTTCTGCTTTACCGGCGGGCATGTTGGATATGTTGGTAGTTTGTGAGCTACAATGGAGGTGCTGAGACCAGTCATATCATCATATGACCAGGCGAATATGTTTTCATATTCCTTCAGGAACTCCGTGTACTCTTTCTTTTTTGATGGTGACAGGTGAACACTGATGCGTGTTTCTTTGACATTCCCTATATCTCCCAGATTAACGACCTCAGTTTCGTCCAAGTTAGACTTAGGCCTATTTTCAAAATTCTCAACTCCTCTGATGACATCTTCTGGTATATCATCCTCTTCTGAGTCCGTATCCGTTTGTTGCGTCGTCTCGTTGCAAGTCACAATCGTTGGTTCTTCGTCAAGGCAAGTAATAGTAATGCTGTGTAAAATAAAGTAAATGATAGAAAAATAATAAGAGCGAGATATATAATAAGCTGAAATGCTTCAATTAAATTTATAATTGTTTTGAGTATCAAAGCTCTTTTCAGAATTAAAGACAAGGCAGAAATAAAATCAGTTAGCAAAAAGTTAAGTGTGATGCATGGTGCTTTTGTTTAGCCTTGCTACCCCGAAGCTTTCCGGGCCCTGGTGGTTTTGATTGACGAATTGCTGAGGCGCTCTCCTCGGTTCACAACTTGTATAGAAAGACCTTCCTCCCCTTCCTCCTCGAAAATAACACAGCAGTTCATATCATCATCCTCTAGGAACAGATTCTTCACGGCTGCCAATGCTTCATCTTCCTCCGACCCATATATAATATCTACCGGCTGGAAAGTCTGCTCTAGGTGAGGTATCAGATGCTCCAGTGGGTAGTAGGGACCGCGCCATAGTGGCGACCAATGATTGAACTCCTCCCAAGTGTACTCATACCCCAAACCAAATGTAGTGCCATGTTTCTTTAGCTTGATGGGTTTGGCGATTCCCTGGAAGTTTTTGCCGAGTCCCTTTCCAGGTTCGTATCCACACTAATTCAGGATACTTTCAATCTTGTTATCCCACCATTTATCTTTGTCTACAGCGTTGACTCTTTCAATGTGGTGGTATGTTTCTCCGCCTATTCTCCTTCTGCCTCCAATCATCGGGATGGTCTGGCGACTATATATGGAGTTGCTACCATCGCCATGAATGATCACCTCTTGGTGATTCCATTCAAACTTCACTGCCTGATGTAGGGTCGATGCTATAGCTCCAGCGGCATGGATCCATGGTCGTCCCAACAGCAAATTGTAAGATGCTGAGACATCTATCACTTGAAAGTCAACATCGAACTAGGTTGGCCCCATTTGCAAGCATAGGCTGATCTCTCCGATAGTAGACCTTTGGGACACATCGAAGGCTTTGACATTGATGGCCCCATCTTTGATCTCGTGCAGGCTCTTTCCCAATGTTCTGAGAGTTACCAACGGACAGATGTTGAGGCTGGAGCCTCCATCGATCAAGACTCTAGTGACGAAGTAATCCTCGCATTGCACGGAGATGTGTAGGGCCATGTTGTGACTCAGTCTTTCCGGTGGCAACTCATCTTCATGGAAGGTGATTTTGTGGCTTTCCAGTATTTGTCCTACCATATTTGCTATTTCGCCCCCAGTTATGTTACTGGGCACATAAGCTTCGCTCAATATCTTTATCAAGGCCTTTTTGTGTGCGTCAGAGCTCTGTAGAAGAGCTAGGATGGAGATCTGTGCTGGTGTTTTGTTCAACTGCTCAACGACCGAATTCTCCTTAGCTTGTATTTTCCTCCAAAGATCATCGAGACCAGTTTCAGTAGTCCGTCCCGAGGCTTGCTTACTGGACTCAGCTATGTGCTCTAGAGTGTAAACCCTGCCTGTTCTGGTCATACCCTGTGCAACAATTGCTTCTCCCATCTTGGTGTTTCCTTTCCTCCTTGCTTCAACTGTGTAATCCCATAGTATGGCATTTGAGTGGAATGGTGTTATGTCTAACATTGCTACAGGGATGGGTACCCTCGGTGGTAACACAACAACTTCAAAGAGTACAGGTGCCTTTGGAGCCCCAAACTCAACCTCAATTGGCCCGACCACCTTCGCAGAAGAAGGTGCTTCAAATTAGAGAGGCATAGACATGTTTACTTATTCGCCCCTAGAGGGTTGGTTCTGCACAATAATCGGGTTAAGTGTGACTGCTGGTTTCTTTGGCTCATCATCCTCAGCAATCAGTCCTATCGATCCCTCGGGGTCCCAGTCATCTTCGATCTCGATCATGTGAATGTCCCCACCTCTGTGATCAGGCAGAGGGTTGTTGCGAACATTAGGAGTAGGCTCCTTTGCTACAATAACCTTATTGTCGAGCAGAGTTTGAATCTTGTCCTTCAACGAGCGGCATTCGTCAATGGTTTGACCTTTCATGCCGAAGTGGTACACACAGGTCTTATTAGGGTTGACCCACTGGCAAGGATTTTCTGGAGTTATAGCAGGGATAGGGGAGACGTAACCAACAACTTTAAGTTTCTCATACAGCTGGTCAATTGGCTCAGCGATGGCTGTATATTGCTTGGGAGGTCTGTGGTCAAAATTTGGTCTGGGTCTAGGGAAATTTTGGCGAGTGGGAGGTGATTGGTAGTGAGAGGGTTGGGCATTATAAGCTTGGTAAATAGGTGCAGGTTGAGAGTATCTGGTGAAGTGGGTTAATACGTGGGAGGTGGAGATGATTGGTAAACGGGTGGTGGATTTTGGTAAGAGGGTGTGGGTGCTTGGTAATTCGGGATAGGTTGATATGTAAGTGGAGGTAACGGGTAAGTGTGGTATTTTAGTGGTGATTTGGCTCCCTGTGCGACCATCACGGCATTGACATCCTTCTTCTTGGATGTGCCACCAGACTGTAAAGCCTTGTTGGTGGCCTGCAATGCTTCAAGGTTAGTAACCATACCATTCTTAATGCCTTCCTCAATTCTTTCTCCCAACTTGATGACATCGGAGAATTTTTGTCCCTCAATCAACATTAACCTCTCATAATATTGTGGGTCCTGTGCCCGGACGAAGAATCTGTTTATTTGTTCCTCTTCTAGGGCCAGCCTGACCTTAGCAGCCTCTGATCTCCAACGAGTAGCATACTCGCAGAATGTCTCGGTAGGCTTCTTCTTCAGATTCTGGATGTAGAATACATCCGGTGCATTTTCTGTATTGAATCAGAACCTATCCATGAAATCCGATGCCATACCTACCCAGCTTGTCCATTTCTTGGGGTCCCGACTGATGTACCAGGATAAAGCATCCCCCTTCAGGCTTTTCATGAAGAGTTTCATACAGATTTTCTCATTCCTTCCGACTCCGATCAGCTTATCACAATATGTCCTCAAATGGACTCTAGGATCTCTCGTGCTATCGAACATTTCGAACTTGGGAGGTTTGTATCCCTCCGGAAGTTCAACATCTGGCTGTATGCAGAGGTCTTCATAATTCAGCCCCTCTATGCCTCTGTTTCCTTTCATGCCCTGGACTCGGTTGGTCAACTTCTTGAGTTCTGCTGCCAAGTTTCTGATAAGAGAGTCCTTGTCATCAGACTCAGGTGCACTTGAGATTGGTTGAGTGTAGTGGGGTATGGTATCTACGTAGATGAGAGTGTTGTGGGGGTGGTCGTTTGTGGTGTTCAGTGGTTCAAGAATGAGTAGTGGAGTGTGGCATGTGTTGCAATGTTGAGTATGGGTGGGTTACATCTGTGGTTGTGGGGTGTTCTATGGAGGTGAGGGATTTTGAGCATTTGGAAAGTTGACACCAGGAGCGGTGAGAGTGAATGATAAATTTGCCAAGTTCCAAACTTGATCCAGTTCTTCTTGGAACTTCAACAGTTTCTGCTCAAGTTGGGCAGTAGTTTCCTTAGCAACCGGGGTACCCTGAGGAATCTCAATCATTTCAATTTCATTTCTGGCACTTGAATCTCCCATTCTACCTTTGTTCTTGTTCCGGATAGGAGGAGGAGGAGGAGGTGGAGGGACCTTGGATCTCGTACTGTATGATGATGGTGCCAGAATGCACGAACTAAACTTTGGGGAGGGGAATAAAAATAAAGAAAAACTAAAAGGTAACAAGTTAGTGCGGGTTATGAGAAGAAAATGTTGCAATATTTAAACACATTGTGCAAGAATATAAATCGCATCCTAATTTGGGTGCCTCGTTGTGCCCGAGGTAGGCCTAGCGACAAATTAATTTGGAGAACTTATAATGCTAAATGCCTCATTTTATTGATAAAAATAAGACGAATTCACAACGATGCTAATAAAATGTCACTAGTGGCCATTGGCCTTATTACATCATTAAAAGCAAAATAAAAGACTCCTAACTACTTGGTCCCAGAAGGACCTTCCCCAGATTTGGCATCTTTATCCCCCTCGAACAGCTTCACCAGCTCGCGCAGTCCTAACAGTAGATAAGCTTGGGTCAAATGTCCGCCTGCATTCCCTTCAGCGTTCCGACAATCTTCAATCCTCTTGAGGAACTTTCCTTCTAGCTCCACTAGACCCTGCTCCAAATACCCTAGTCATTTGTTGGCGCTGACAGCCATATCCTTCCATTCCTCGATCAACTTTTGATAGGCTTCTTGTATTTCCCGATGCTCACTTTCACACTCTCGAATTCTCTTGCGCAGTTGATTGTACTTAACCCGTGCTTTAGCTTTCTCGTCGATGATTCTGTGTCCGTGAATGAACCCGGGATGACCCATACCATTGCGATTATCTTCCAACCAACCCGAATAGTGCGGTACGCAACCAGTGTGATACCTGTCTGGCTCAATAGATTCTTCCCCAAAACGAGCTTGCAATGCCACATGTGTTGAGCTTGGCATTTGTGAGGGCTATCATCTTCATGGAAATCAGCCCTAAAGTGACTCATTTTGTTGACCCTTGGTATGATTTGCTTCCTTCCAGCCTGTCTCATGGCTCAGAGGGGAACGTAGGGATAAGTTCCTCTTAGACCAATGAGTATGAGAAAGGTGTGTCTCGGGATCGAACAATGAATTCATCCGTAGGGAACCATTCGACCATCCACTGTACCTGGTCTTCTTTTAGATTCTCAAATAGCTCCACCCATCTTCCATCCATTCACACTTATGGCTAGGGTTTCTGCTTCTGCGGACTAGGGACCTCACCTGCGATCCCACTTTTGCGGAGACTTTTTTGTTTTTGCGGAGACCCTTCCGTTTCTGCGATCCCAAGCTTCCAGGCCTCTCCTCTTGTGCGTTAAACTTCCACAGAAGCGACCCCATTTCTGTGGCCTTCATGTCGCACCTGCGACCACAGGACAAACTCCTCCAGACTGCACCTACGCCCCTTGGCTCGCTTCTACAGGATCACATATACGGTCAATCTTGCGCATGTGCGATAACACTAGAACTGGTGCCTTTAGCCACTCTCCTAACACATCCGAGGCCCCCGGGACCTCAACCAAATATACCAACAAGTCATAAAATGCCATATGAACTTAGTCGAGCCCTCAAATAATATCAAACAATGCTAAAATCATTAATCACCCTCCAATTCAAACCTAATGAACTTTGAAACTTCAAACTTCTACAACCGATGCCTAAACCTATCAAACCATGTCTGATTGACCTCAAATTTTGCACACAATTCATATTCGATATTATGGACCTACTCCAACTTTCGAAATCAGAATCCAACCCTGATATAAAAAATTCCACTTCCAGTCAAAATCTCTAAAAATTTAACTTTTGCCATTTCAAGCCTAAATTAGCTATAGACCTCCAATTCACAATCCGCACATGCTCCTAAGTCCAAAATCACCTAACGGAGCTAAAGGAACTGAAAAAAACTCCATTCTGGATTCATCTTCACACAGTTCTGACTACGGTCAAAATCCAATTACTTAAGCTTTCGTTTTAGGTACTAAGTGTCCCAAAACACTCCGAAACCAAAAACAGAACCTCCCATCAAGTCACATAAGCAGAAAAAGATACGGGGGAAGTAGTAAATAGGGGATCAGGTCTAATACTCTCAAAACGACTGGCCAGGTCGTTACCATTTTTATCTCAAGTCCAAATATATGGACTTATTTTCAAGAAGCAAAAGAAGTCGAACAAGCTCAAGATTGATTTCAAGAAGCAAGATTTTCTTTCTTTTTAAAATAAGATTTATTTCATTCCTTTTACATTAAGGATTTTTCTTTTAGAGTGGAGACCCTATCTACTGCTTCCCCCCGTATCTTTTTCTGCTTATGCAACTTTCGGGGAGGTTGTTGTTGCGGTTTCTGAGTGATTTGGGACACTTAGTCCCTAAAACGAAAGCTTAAATCAAACGATTTTGGCTATAGTTAGAACTATGTAAAGACGACTTTGAAATGGAGTTTTTCCAGTTCCGTTAGCTCCGTTGGGTGATTTTGGACTTAGAGCGTGTTTGGATTGTGAATTGGAGGTCTATAGCTAATTTAGGCTTGAAATGGCTAAAGTTGAATAATGGAGATTTTGACCGGAAGTGGACTTTCTGATATCGAGGTTGGATTCCAATTCCAAAAGTTTGAGTAGGTCTGTAATGTTGAATATGACTTGTGTGCAAAATTTAAGGTCAATCGGACGTGGTTTGATAGGTTTCAGCATCGGTTGTAGAAATTTGAAGTTTCAAGTTCATTAAATTTGGATTGGAGGATGATCCATGTTTTTGTTGTTGTTTTATGTGTTTTGAGGGCTCGACTAAGTTTGTGTGGTGTTTAGGACTAGTAGGTATGTTTGGTTGAGGTCCTGGGGGCCTCGGGTTGATTTCGGGTGGTTAATGAATCATTTTAGACTTAGGAAAAATCGCAGATTTTGTGAAGTCTCTAGTTCTGGTTTCCTTCTTCGCATTCCCTAGGAAATAGGAGCTGGAGGCAGGAGGAGAATGCTCTTTGAGTTCGCAAAGTGGGGGCCGCGTTCGTGAAGGTTTAGTTCAAGCAGTGCATTGCGAACGTGTGAAGGGCATCGCGTAGAGAAAGTGGAGTAGTTGGGTCCCCAGGCCTTTTGCCTACGCGTTGACGATGTTGGTCCCACATTCCCGTAGGATTGAGCTGAGTGGTCTTCGCATTCGCGACAAGGGGATGGCATTCATGATGAAGGATTTTGGTCCGAAGTAAGTTTGTGCTTCGCGAACGCGAGGGTTCTTCCGCGTTCGCGAACAAGGATTGCCTGGGT
The DNA here is from genome assembly GCF_000393655.2 of Nicotiana sylvestris. NCBI lineage: Eukaryota > Viridiplantae > Streptophyta > Magnoliopsida > Solanales > Solanaceae > Nicotiana > Nicotiana sylvestris. The sequence goes on along the minus strand of NC_091059.1, from coordinate 141,075,876 downwards.
AGAATATAACATTTCAAAATCGAGGGTTTGGCCATTTTTATTAAAACTTCAGATAGAGAGCTCGGATTTGGACGAGATTTTGAGGTATTTCGGAGATATCGATTGGGTAATAATTCTACTATTGATTTTGGTTATATCCCACTAATCTATCATTAATTCCATCCTTTAATTTTGGATTTGGGTTGAACATTTTGGGAAAAATAGGAGAAGTTCTTCAACTAAGATTTTGGGTTTTTATTTGGATTTTGACATCAGATTTTGGAAACACTATTATTGTTTACTTCTTTGGCAAGTTGTGGTATTGGGCACTTGAGGTGTGATTTGTGATATGTTGTGATATTGATACGGATGCGATGATATAAAGATTGGGGTTGAAACGCATGCGGTGAGATAAGGTGGGCTTGATACGTATGTTGCTAGTAGGGAAACTACTTGAAGCCACTCGATGTGATAAGATGGGATAAAACGCGGGTAGTTATTTTGGGAAAATGATTTTCATAACTCAATGCAAGGCTCCTACGGTGATATAAGGAAAGATTGTGATTTGATTTGTGGAATGAGACTACGAGGCGGTACCTCGGTAGTGATTCTTGTTGATACCTTTCGTTACATCACTTGTGTTTTGTTGTATCGCTTTTTTGGCATTCTTATTAAGTGTATTGATATCTTAATTGCCTAAGTTCGGTGTAGCTATTCTTGTTATATTTCTTTATTGTATGATTTTCATTATTTTTCATTATGATACTATCATATACTTGTTCAATTTTCTTATTTATTCTAGTAGGTCTCTTGACCCGGCCTCGTCACTACTCTATCGAGGTTAGGCTTGATACTTACTGGGTACCATTGTGGTGTCCTCATGCTATGCTTCTGCACATCTTTTGTGCAGATCCATGTACTTCATACTAGCCTAGGCACTAGTGAGTCAAGCTTGGATTAGAGACTTCAAGGTATACCTGTCGGCGTCTGCAAGCCTCCGAGTCACCCTCTATCTAGTTCTATTTCATTTTCCTTTTTATAGATACTCGGGAGTTCTTGGGATCAATTCTTGCCGCTTGCAGAGTTTGCCTATAACAACAACTACCAATCGAGTGTTCAGATGGCTCCATATGAGGCCTTGTATGGGAGGCGATGTTGGTTTTTGTGATGTTTTATTCATGGTTGGAGAGTGGGTTTTTCTCCGGGTTTCGCCTATGAATGGTGTTATCAGGTTCAAGAAGAAGGGCAAGTTGAGCCTAGGTATATCAGACATTTTGAGATTCTCTAGAGGATTGATGAGGTGGCCTAGAAGCTTCCATTGCCACCTAGTCTAGCTACAGTTCATCCCGTATTCCATGTTTCTATGCTCTGAAAGTATCACTGTGATCCATCCCATGTGTTAGATTTTAGCTCAATCCAATTGGACAAGGATTTGTCTTATGTTGAGGAGACGGTGGCCATTTTGGATAGGTAGGTCCAAAAGTTGAGGTTGAAGAGCATTTTTTGTGATGACCTGGCCGGTCGTCTTAAGAATTAATGCCCTGATCCCCGATTAACTGCTTTCCCCAAGTTTGTTTCTGCTATTTTTATTTGCCGGGATGTTCGGTTTCGAGTTTCGGAGAGTTTTGGGACACTTAGTCCCAAAATGAGAGCTTAAGTGTTGGAAAGTTGATTGTAGTCGAAACAGTGTGAAGACGGCCTCAGAATAGAAATCTGATGGTTCTTTTAGCTCCGTTGTGCGATTTCAGGCTTAGGGGAGTGTTCAGATTGTGTTTTGAAGGTCCGTAGCTAATTTAGGCTTGAAATGCCGAAAGTTGAATTTTTGAAGTTTCCAGTTCGATAGTGAGATTTTAATCCGAGGGTCGGAATAGAATTTCGAAAGTTGGAGTAGCTCCGTAATGTTTAATGTGACGCGTGTGCAAAATTTCAGGTCATTCGGACAAGGTTTGACAGACTTTTTGATCAAAAGCGTACTTTTAGAGTTTTTGAAATTCTTAGGCTTGAATCCGATGAAAAATAGGTGTTTTGATGTTGTTTTGAGCGTTTCGAAGGTTGGAACAAGTTTGAATGATGTTTTAGGATTGGTTGGCAGGTTTGGTTGAGGTCTCGGGGGCCTCGGGTGTGTTTCAGGTGGTCAATCGGACCATTTCAAGTTGTAAAATCTGTTGTTAGGTGTTGCAGAAAAATGACCTTCGCGTTCGCGAGTAGGCCCTCGCATTCGTGAAGGGTTAGCAGGTGAGGCTGAGGATTTAGCCTTCGCGATTGCGAGGGAGTCTCCTCATTCGCGAAGGGGCTGGGGTCTTGTGCATCGCGTGCGCGAGGTGATATCGCGTTCGCGTAGAGGAAAGTTGGGCGGCTAGGTTGAGGTTGATTTGTCCTTCGCGTTCGTGGAGGGGACGTCGCGTTCGCGTTGAGTATGAGAGCTAAGCCTTCACATTCGCGAGCTGTGTGTCGCGATCGCGATGAAGGAATTTTAGTCAAACTAAATTTGTGCTTCGCGAACGCGAGGCGTTGACCGCATTCGCGAAGAAGGATTTGATGCCTGGGCAGAATGTTTAAATAATCATTTGGTCCTCGATTTTTGGGTTATCATTCACCATTATTGAGCGATTTTGGAGCTCTTTGAAGAGGATTGAAGAGGGATTCAAAGGGAATCACTTGGAGGTAAAATTTTCAACTTCATAATTCGTTTATATGTTATTAAGGACCTAATTGGTGGTGAGAAATTTGGGGGGAAATGGGTAATTATGGCTTGAGATTGAGAGACCTTAACATGGATATTTGAGGGGTTAATTAAATTTCGATTTCAGTGTTCTTGTTATGTATAGACTCGTGAGAGTACGAGGTTTCTGAAAATGTAAATTTTACCCGATTCCGAGACGTGGGCCCGAGGGGCGTTTTGATCATTTTACCTAATTTCGCGTATTAGCTTAGAATTGCTATGTAGAATCGGATACATGAAGTGTTATTTATGTTATGAAATTGAATTGAATAGATTTGGTCCATTTGGAGTCGAGTACTCGTGGCAAGAGCATGGTTTCGCATTGATAATTGAGCCGGTTCGAGGTAAGTGGCTTGTCTAACATTGTTTGGGAGACCTTCCCCCTAGGATTCGGTATATTTGATATTTGAAATGCCTTGTACGTGAGGTGAGGAGCGCGTACTTGTGCTAATTATTGAAAAATCCGGTTTTCGTTAGGTAAATTTCAATTGTGTCCCTTTTCCTGTTTATTTTACTTGCAATTTAAGCCTGCTGTTAGCTTAGAAAAAGCATGCCTAATTGACTTAATTGTTTATTTGCTTAAATTTCCTTAATTGAATTATGTGAAGTATGTTAGATTAGAATTACTTGTTTACTTGATACGAAATCGAACTTACTTGAGTATTCTTGTGTTGCTGCTGTGTGTTTTACTTTGGGACTACGGAACGGCATCCCGGGAGATCCCTTGTACATATTTATGGTTTGAACTGATGTGGGATACCGAGAGATCCCCAGCACATATATTGAGGATACCAAGAGATCCTCGGGATACCAAGAGATCACTAGCACATATTGAGGATACCGAGAGATCCTTAGGATTCCAAGAGATCCCTGGCATATATTGAGGGTACTAAGAGATCCTTGGGATACTGAGAGATCCCCCGATTATTTCCTTGTGATTGTTTTTGCCTATGTTTTAGTTATTGAATTCCTTGTTTTCCTGTATTAGATTCTTATCGTTAGTTTTCAACTGTACTGCTTATTTTATACTGTCATGTCTTATATTCTTTATTTTATCTCAGTAGGTCCCTGTCTTTCTTCGTCACTACCCGACCGAGGTTAGGCTTGGCACTTACTGAGTATCGTTGTGGTGTAGTCATTCCCCTTTTGCGCATATTTTTCATCTGCAGATCCAGGTACTGCAACTCAGTCTTATCACCCTTGAGGTGAGGTGACTGCTCCAGCGACTTCGAGGTATATCTGCTGCGTCCGCAGACTAAGGAGTCCTTTTCTATTCTAGCTTTTAAACATTTGCCCGTCTATATTTCTTTTTCGTGTTAGATATTCTGGAGTTAGAGTACCGTCTAGTGATCCTTAGCTTGTGATTCATGGGTTTCTGGGTCTTGGAGATATGTATTGGTTTCTGAGATTTAAATATTGTGTATACCGAGCGATACTTTTAAACACTTTTTTATCACTCTTCATTCTGTTTTAAGTTATTTTTATTATGCACTTTGGTTATCTTCCACAATTTAGGCTTGCCTAGTCGTAGAGGACTAGGTGCCGTCATGATGGTTCAAGGAGGGCGAACCGGGCCGTGACATTGCTTTACCGAAGGTTCAGTGGAGGGGTCAACTAATCAAGGATGCGACTTGGAAGACCGAGCACGATATATGTTGTTGTTATCCTCATCTTTTCACCACTTCAGGTATATATCTACACTCGTTTGAGGATGAACATTTGTTTTAAGAGGAGGAGGATGTAACGACCTGGCCAGTTGTTTTGAGTATTTTAGCCTCGTTCCCTTATTTATTGCCTCCTCTATGTTATATTTTAGTTATGTGGCTTGTCAGAGTGTTTGGTTCGGGTGAGCTTCAGAGTGAAATGGGATATTTAGTCCCAAAATTAGAAGTTTAAGTTGAAAGAGTTGACCGTAGTTTGGCTTTTTGTGTAGACGACTCCGGAATGGAGTTTTGACTGTCCCAATAGCTCTGTATGGTAATTTTGGACTTAGGAGCGTGTCTGGATGTTGATTTGGAGGTCCGTCGGTTGTTTCGGCTTGAATTGGCGAAAGTTAGAAAGTTGAAGGTTTGGAAGGTTGAGAAGTTTGACCGGGAGTTAACTTTATTGATATCGGGGTGCGATTCTAATTTCGGAAGTTGGAATAGGTCCGGTATGTCATTTATGACTTGTGTACAAAATTTAAGGTCAATCGGAGTTGTTTTGGTATGAATCGACATTAGTATTGGAAGTTGGATGTTCATAGTTTCAATAGGCTTGAACTGGGTTGTGATTCATAGAATCAATGTTTTTATGTGATTTTTGGCCTCGAGTGGATACTTTACGTGTTTTGGAACTTGTTGGTACATTCGGACGGTGTCCCGAGGGCCCCGGGTGTGAATCGGATTGAAATCGGACAAATTTTGTGACTTAGTTGTTTGCTGAAGCTTAAGTTGTTTTGGTGTCATCATACTTGCGGTGGGAGTGGCCACAGGTGCGAACTCGCTTGTGTTACTTAAGCATTGTATAAGCGGAAAGGTCTATCCCAGGCCTAGGGTCGCAGAAGTGGAAACCCTACGCAGATGCGGGTGCGCAGGTGTGCCCATGTTCTGCAGGAGCGGGAGCACAAGTGTGCGTTATCCTTTGCAAAAGTGAATCTACCTAGCCTTAGTGGGAATCGCAACTGCGATGGATTTTTCCGCAGGTGTGACAGTATGCCCAAAGATGCAAAAATCGTTGGGCAGAAAAGGGTATGTTCGAGGGTTTAATTCTATTCTTCATCAGTTGACCTAGAAAGCTTAGTTTGTGGCAATGTTTTGAGGGATTTTCAAGGAAATCATCGGGGTAAGTGATTGTAACTTGGATTTGGCTATTATACATGAATCCATTGTTATTTTCGTCATTTAATTAGTAATTTGAGTTGGACAATTTGAGGGAAAATTGTGAAACATCTTAGACCAAATTGTGGGGATTTGAAAGGTAATTTGAAGTCAGATTTGAGTATTCTTTGTATGGTTGAACTCGTTATCGAATGGGTATGAAGATTCTTTCCATGCCTTTAGTTGAGTTGCCATAACATGTTATATTTATTAGTATTAGTCTATCTTCACATGCTTTACTTGATCATTAATACTTATCTTATCTCTTACTTGGTAATTGTCTTTACATGTTTAGTTGAAGTTATTGTTCTCTTAATTCCTTATTCATTATTTAAACGTTGAGCTCTTTTACTTGGAGTTATTATTTCTTGAAATATCTTATTATTGAATTTTGCTGTTGAAATTATAAAGGCAATGATTCACATTGGGGTAAAGTTGTAAAGTTGTTGAAATACCATTACTGTTGAACTATTCACTTCTGGATGCTATTGTTGAGATCCTTGTATATTATATGGTTGAGCCCTAGGCTATTTAATGCGGAAACGCTATTATTGTTGACTTCTTTGGCAAGTTGTGGTATTGGGCACTTGAGGTGTAATTTTTGATATGTTGTGATATTGATACACATACGGTGATATAAGGATTGGGGTTGAAACGCATGTAGTAAGATAAGGTGGGCTTGATACGTGTGTTGATAGTAGGAGAACTACTTGAAGTCACGCGATGTGATAAGATGGGATAAAACACGGGTAGCTATTTTGGGGAAATGATTTTCAAAACTCAATGCAATCCTACGGTGATACAAGGAAAGATTGTGATTTGATTTGTGGAATGAGACTACGAGGCGGTACCTCGGTAGTGATTCTTTTTGATACCTTTCGTTACATCACTTGTGCTTTGTTGCATTGCTTCTTTGGCATTCTTATTAAGTGTATTCTTCCACGATGTCTTAATTGCCTTAGTTCGGTGTAGCTATTCTTGTTATATTTCTTTATTGTATCATTTTCATTATTTTTCATTATGATACTGTCAAATACCTGTTCAGTTTTCTTATTTATTACAATAGGTGTCTTGACCTTGCCTCGTCACTACTCTACCGAGGTTAGGCTTGATACTTACTAGGTACCGTTGTGGTGTACTCATGCTATACTTCTGCACATCTTTTGTGCGGATCCGGGTACTTCATACCAGCCTAGGCACCGATGAGTCGAGCTTGGATCGGAGACTTCAAGGTATACATGTTGGTGTCCTTAGGCCTCGAAGTCACCCTCTATCTAGTTCTATTTTATTTTCCTTTTTATAGATATTTTTGTGTAGGGATGTTCATTATACTTTTGTAGAGCTTGCATGTCACGACCCAAATCTAACTAGCCGTGATGGCACCTAATTCAACCCGCTAGGTAATCCAATTATCAACTATCCAATTTAATAAGATTTATTAAGAGAAGAAATGATAATACAACTGCTTTTATACAAAGAATTTCCCAAGGACTGGTAGTACAAATCATGAACCTCTAAGATTTAGATTTTTACAAGACTGAACTGAAATAAGTACATGTCGACGCCCCCTTTTTCTCTAACCGCGGGGTCAAAAATTGGGTATACGACATTGGGAGGACAACTCTATTCCTTTTCGAGAATTGAGTTTAGAAGTTGAAGAGTCGCCACCTAATGATTATAGTGCATTAGGACACTTTTTAGAAGAGTTTGAGATGAAGAGACCAAGGATTAGGGTAAGGGCTAGAAATTATCCCGAGGGGAAGGTGTTAGGCACCCCTCAGGATCCACAAGTGTGGTTCCCGGCCATGCTACAATTGTGACTTTACAAGTAAACAATCAAGGCTCAAATAAGGACTTGCATACAACATTGCAATTAGGTTGAAACTTATGAAAGTAAGTAAAAAGAGAGAAAGGATTTGAAATGTTTAAACAACTCTAAAGGAAGCGAATAAAGAAAAGAGGGTCCTAGGTTTGTGCTTAATATGGATCATTTCAATGCACTATCCAGCAATCACTCCTCAGAAGAGAGGTCGCACGTGATATTAGCGCACCGGTCATCATATCCATATTCTACCCTTCCCACCACGTTAAGGTATTAAAAGGCAGAATGGTATCGTTACTTATTGCATGCTCCCAATCCTATCAATCTCGGAGGCATTGAGACTACTAATCCTGAAGGGGAGGGAGTTGGGGCTTTTATGGTTTTAAAAGGATAAAATTCTAGGGCGACAAACAAAACACATAAAGCAGATATGGGAAAACACATAACAGTTGAAAGGCTCAAATAAACCTCCTCAAGTCAGAAAAGCATAGTGTTTAGCATGTCTTACATGTACTGATTAGGTCTGAATTAAACTTAAAAAAATGCGTGAGGCAGACTGATTTATTACATACTTCAGATAAGAAATTCGAATCAGACCTGCATGCTGGTTGGAATTGTCAAAGACTGATACACTTATGGCTTTTACCCTAAAGCTTGCCTAGGTGAAACCTATAGGCATGATATCTAATAATGCAAAGTATACTTATTTTAAGGAAAAGCTTTACTGATTTTAGAAAAAGGGATCTACATATTTTAAGATGGGTTTTAGATTCGAAACGAGGCTGATTCAATTAACTGATCCTATAGGCAAGGTTTCTAAGTGTCATTGATCTTAAACAGTTGCAAGAATCCTATAGACATGATATCTAGGCGTTACTGATTTTAAACGTTAATAGAAGTGCAAAAGTCCTATAGACCTGGTGTCTAAAATACTGATTGTTATTTAAACCTATATACATATTTGCCTAATGATAGATGCATATGCAGAATACAGAAAGTCCTATAGGCATGGTGTCTATATGAGAATGCAGAAAATCTTATGGACATGGTATCTATGTGAGAATGCAGAGTTTCAATGATTTATAAAATGCAGAACTTTAAAACATAGTAATTCCTATAGGCATGATCTCTAGATGAGATGCAGAATTTTATAAATGATAACCCCTATAGGCATGATATCTACCCCTTGCATGCATAGTTCCCCACCCTTTTCCACTAGCCGACCCCAAATGTTTATTACAAGATTATTACAAACCAGAATTGATAAAAGAAAAATAAAATAAAAATTACATCAGAAAACTAAAAGTCCCAACCAAGGAGAGCCTGATTCGTACTTCTGTCTGAAGCATGAAGTAAACCAACTCCAAAGATCAAGTTCCAAAGCCTTTCTCTTATTTGGGATGTGTCAAAGTTCCAAAGAGTCTCAAAGGGGCTCCGGGCAATGCTTACACCCCAAATATATTTCAGAATCAAGGACATAGTGTAGTGTGGAAGGGCCAGCCCTCAAATGTCCAAGTTCAGAGGGAACTCAAGGTCCCAAAGCAAGGCTCATAGGAGGGAGGGGGGCAGAACTTAAAATCTAAGAGTATGTGCAAGTGCAGGGGAGGGGGAGTGATAAGCTAGTGGTCATGCCAAGCAACTTGAAGTACTGGCACACCTCTGACCAACTTGTCATTTCAAGTTGAGGAGTTAGGGCTTATTGAAAGTCAGGCTCAGGCCTGGGCAACCATTTAAGAGGCTACCAGATCATGAGCCTTAACTCAGCATACATAGGGGTAAGGGTAGGGGATTCATAACAGAAACAGTACACAAAGGAAAAGTGGGCAAAGGACATGATCAGCAATAAAACATACTGACACCATTTACTTGGGGTTAAAATTCCGTTCATGGACAACTCCTCATGTTGCCATGCCCTGAATCCCCATTTACAAACACATAGAGGGTAAAGGTATAGGGATCAAGCATTCGCAAGAAAGTAAAGCAAACAGCAGCATATGAACATGTCAAACTTTGCAGGTATTAGGCATAGATGTAAAGGTTCAAAGTAAACACATTAGGATGATTGTTAGGGACTGAATCAAGACATACCAATAAAAGAGCAAGAGCAGGATGCAAAGACAAAGTAGTAGTAGTATATTAGCCTTGACTTTCACCCAGCTAATAATAAGCAGGAGCAGAGAACAGCAGTAGAGAAGAGAGCAAGAGGGAATGCAGGTTTTGAAAGTAGTAGTAGTGTGTAAGAGTATGCAATTCGAAGTGTGTTGTAAAAAGTGTTGAATTGTCCCTTTTATAGTGCAGAGAAGCAAGTAAGAAAGGTAAGAAAATAGTTTACAATCAATCACATAGAATTTCCCTTTAGCTAAGAGATTTGATTTCAAACGGGTAGAAGGTAATTAAGGAAAGAATTTGATCAGAATCTTTTCCAAAGTAGTACAAGAAGGGAAAATACATAGGAACTATTTAAGGAAAGAGTTTGATAGCAACATGGTTTGTGCAAATAAGGAAAGGCAATCAATCAACAGTCTGTAGAATCAGAATTTGAGTTTTGATATGAATGAACCCAACCAAAAAAGGTGAAGAAAGGTTTAATCAAAGAAAATCAGTAACAATCAATCAAACCCCATTAGAGGATTTCAGAATCAATCAATTAGTAGTTGGCAAAACCCCTTTGAAGAAAGAATTCCTCATATATAAAGCACACAAACATGTCAAACAAAAAAGGACTGTCATGCTAATTAGAAAGAATCTAGTATAGAAAAGTTCAGAGTTATAAACAAAGAGGCTCAAATTCAGTACTTAGACTCAAACTTAGTTTGAGAAAATCCAGGGTTCCATAATAGAACCCTAGTCCGAGCACGAGATTAAATTCGCCAAAAACCCTAAATCCTAGGGTTTTCGACTCGAATCAGATGTAGAGACGAGAAGACAAATAACTGAAACAGGCTCAGAGGTCTTTTTTAGAGACTCATGAGAAAACAAACAGGTAAAATAGCAGGTTCGAAACAAACATAGTGAAAAAGCTGATTTGAAGCATAAAGAAGATGTTTTAAGAAAAGCTTGGAACTTAAACAAGTTGAGAAGACAAAGAGGTAGTGTAAACTTAAGGAAACAGTAGATGAAACATGTTTAGAAAGAACAAAGTCAAGAAGAAGGCAAATAAGAACTAAGAGCTTAGTAGAAAATACAGTAAAGGAACACAGGGGTAAATGAACACATAAGATAAACGTGTGAAAGCATGATATAGAAACCAGTAGAAGAAAGAACGGAGCACAATAGAAGAACAAGCAAAATAAGGCAAACATAAAGATACGGGAGAAGAACATGCTAGGTGGAAAAGAGAACATACAAACATAACATAGACAGATTCACACAAAAAAAGAAGAAGAAGAAGAAGAAGAAAACATTTTAAGATTTTTTCAGAAACCCTAAATCGAAGAGAAACAAATTTTGAAAGAAAAGATTGGGGAAAACGTTTCAAAACTCCAGTAGATCATAGATGTAGTATAGATATAAGAAAACAAACAGGGAAGGAACCTCGAATAGCTTAGGGTTTCAGAGAAACCCTAGAAATGAGAAAGGCTTGGAAGAAAGTCCGATCTAAGTCGGATGAGGTCAGAAACAGACTTAGAAGAACAAGAGCCACCGGAGCAAGGTCGGAGATGGCCGGAGTCTTCGAATCGGTGAAGGTCTGAGTGAAGACCTTCGAGGTCTGGCCTCTATCCCTCGAGCATCAGGCATGTAAGAGCCGGAGTAGGTGAGTATAGGTCGTCCATGGCCTGAGAGGCCATGAATTCCGGTGAGTCGGAGGTTGAAGATGGGATGGGAGAGGCTAGAGTTTCAGGAACCTTCGAGAGAGTTTGAGAGATAGAGAGATGAGGAGTCTCGAAATAATGAGACGGGGGAAAGGGGGTAGGTGAGGGTTTAATTATGGAAAGGGGGATCTGGGCCGTTGATTTTATTTGATCAATGGCTCAAATTAATTCGGAACTGGGCCGGGTTAATTTAAGGATTGGGTTGGGGCGAATTTGGTTGGGTCTTGGGTTAATTGGGTTGGGGTTAAATTGAGGCTAAAATTGAAATCCGAATGGGCTATAATTGCAATGAAATGAGGCAAAATGATAAATAGCCAGTTTTCCCTTTTTATTTTATATAAAATAGTTAAAACAATTTTAAAAGCAAATTAAAAGTACTGACCCAATTAATAATATATAAATATCAATTTAAAAATATTGGAACCAATTTTACAATTATAAAATGCTATTAATCTTAAAGTAGGCTATAATTGCAATTATATGCAATTTAGCTTCTAAAATACCAAATAAATTTGTAAAAATATACAAAAATTATCTTAACTATATTTTGGTATAAATATGGGAATAAAATAAATTATTCACCAAAACTGATGATTTTGGAAATAGTTATGGATTTTGCACTGCTAAAATAGACAATAAATTAATTTCAAAAATCTTAAAAATTAGGGGAAAAATACCAAAACTCTTGGGGCATGCTTATATGTGCATGTACATGCTATTTTGAAATTATTTTGTATAAAAATATATAGGAAAAAATTGGGTATCAACAGCTGCCCCTCTTTACCCGGGAAGGATGAAAGAGCTGTCGAGTAAAGATAAGATGGCCAATTTTGACCTGAAGTGGCGATTTGAAAGGAGTTTTGACCGAGCTCTGGTTCCTGCGCTGCTTACATATCCCTGGTCTCATAGGAATCAGGCCATATGTAGTTCAGGATCCATTGACGGAATATGCCGATGGAGATTTTCGAAAGGAACGGACGCGATGTTTATGTTGCGAAAGGTGGTTGAAATCTAATAGACTTCGGGAACCGGAGCGGGATCGCTCCTGCTGAGACGGCTGTTGATAGTCGGCGTACCTTCAAGTGAGCAATACAAACATATATCGTGCATAAACTTAAACGTGATGCAAGTTCCCGTTGGACCATGAATGTTGTCTTCGGACGGGTAGGATGATGTCCTCGGACCATGATGTCCTGGGCCATGAAGCATATGATAAAGGATTCGCAGGCTATGAAATGACGTTCTCGGGCTATGAGAATGATACCTCTGAACTATGATGCCTTTGAATAATGATATGCAAAAGATAAAATGGGGTCCTCAGGCCATGGCATGGCGTTCTCGGGCTATGCAAATGGTGCCTCCAAACAATGACGCCTTTGGACAATTTGGCGATCTTTCAGCCCATGAAATGCAGAAGGTGGCAATCTTTCAGCCCATGAAATGTAGGATTCGGTGATATTTCAGCCGATGCAAGACGTAAATAAAAGGCGGCGATATCCATGCGAGAAAGATAAGGTGGCGATCTTTCAGCTGATGTAGGATGGAGACAGAGCTTAGTCTTGGAAGGAAGAAAGGTAGCCTTATGCAAAATGCGGAAAAATGTAGGATGGAGACAATGCTTAGTCTCGGAAGGCAAAAAGATAGCCTTATGCAAAATGCAGAAAATGCAGGATGGAGACAATGCTTAGTCTCGGAAGGCAGAAAGGTAGCCTTATACAAAATGCAAATGGAGATAGAGCTTAGTCTCGAAAGGCAGAAAGGTAGCCTTATGCGATGCAGATGGAGGTAGAGCTTAACCTCGGAAGGCAGAAAGGTAGCCTTATGCAATGCAGAGAAATGCAGATGGAGGTAGAGCTTAACCTCGAAAGGCAGAAAGGTAGCCTTATGCAAAATGCAAATGGAGACAGAGCTTAGTCTCGAAAGGCAGAAAGGTAGCCTTATGCGATGTAGATGGAGGTAGAGCTTAACCTCAGAAGGCAGAAAGGTAGCCTTATGCAGAATGCAGATGGAGGTAGAGCTTAACCTCGGAAGGCAGAAATGTAGCCTTATGCAGAATGTAGATGGAGGTAGAGCTTAACCTTGGAAGGCAGAAAGGTAGCCTTATGTAGTGCAAGAATGTAAAAGGACGATTAGTAGTAAGATCTCTTAGCTGATTACGACAATATGACTGTTGGGGAAATTGTATACGGATAGCAATTGCGGATAGGTGATGATTCTGAGAAGTTGTATTCTTGAGAGTGCATAAATATACCTAATGATATTGCGAATTGAGTGCCTGCATCCAAAGAAAAATCATTAGTTCTGTAAGGGGAAAGGTTAGTTCGTCTTCCCCGGGCTCTTGACGTTGTGTTTTATTGGGGTAGCGTCGCTAAATAACAGCAATTTGAATAATAGTTATGCATGCTTTAGTAAATATAGTGTAAGTATATGATCGAAAATAGCTTTATTTAGATGAACCAATGACTGCGACGTGGTTCAAGACATTGCAACCTCTTTTTCTCCGGAATTTTGAGGGTCCTCCTCAAAATTCTGCCCCAGTTTGCCGAGCGGACATTTCTGATGGTTGTGCTGAATGACTAAAAAAACATCTTTGGAGTTTTGAGGTTCCTCCTCAAAATTCTGCCCCAGTTTACTAGGCTGGCGCTTTTGGCGATGCATGAACTAAAATTAACTTAGGAATTTTAAGGATCCTCCTCAAAATTTTGCCCCAGTTCCAATAGCGGGGGAAAATGGAATTTTTATTAAATTATGACCGAGCCCATAGGGCTGCCTACGTATCCCCTCTTAAATGGGAATCAGGTCAGGCGTAGTTCAAATTACATCATTAAGGGAATCATAAGTGGTTACACATAATATCGTTTCACTGCATCTGAATTGATTGGCTTCGGCCAGACTTCTCCATCCATCTCTGCAAGAATAAGGGCTCCTCCAGTTAGAAACCGGTGAACCATGTACGGACCCTGCCAATTGGGAGAGAACTTCCCCTTGACTTCATCATGATGTGGGAATATTTTCTTCAACACCAGCTGCCCCGGCGTAAACTTCCTTGGCTTAACCCTTTTGTTGAAGGCTCTGGACATTCTGTTCTGATACAACTAACCGTGACAAACCGCATTCATCCTTTTCCCATCTAAAAGGGATAACTGCTCGTAGCGACCATTTACCCGTTCTGCATCATCCAACTTTACTTCTTGTATGATCCTTAAGGAGGGAATTTCTACCTCGGCAGGGATGACCGCCTATGTACCATAAACCAGCATGTAGGGAGTTGCTTCGGTCGATGTGCGGACTGTAGTGCGGCATCTCAATAAGGCAAATGATAACTTCTCATGCCATTGTTTGTGCCTTTCGACCATCTTCCTTAGTATCTTCTTGATATTCTTGTTGGCTGCTTCCACAACCCCATTCATCTGAGGCCTGTAGGCTATAGAGTTCTTGTGTTTGATCTTGAAAGTTTCACACATTGCTTTCACCAAGTCGCTGTTGAGATTGGAACCATTATCGATAATGATTGATTCTGGAACTCCGAATTGACAAACAATGTGGTCGCGGACGAAACCCGCCACAACCTTCTTAGTGACCACCTTGTATGATGCTGCTTCGACCCATTTGGTAAAATAATCGATCGCCACTAAGATAAACCTGTGCCCATTTGATGCGGCAGGCTCGATAGGTCCGATAACATACATTCCCCAAGCGGCGAATGGCCATGGTGAGCTTGTTGCAGTAAGCTCGTTTGGAGGTGCCTTTATCATATCTGCATGTATCTGACAGCGATGGCATTTGCGAACATACTGGATACAGTCTGTTTTCATAGTCATCCAAAAATACTCTGCTCGGAGTATCTTCTTTGCTAAGACAAAACCATTCATGTGCGGCCCGTAGGTCCCTGCATGCACTTCGTCCAATAGCCTGGCTGCTTCTTTTTCTTCGACATACCTTAGTAAACCCAAATCGGGAGTCCTTCTGTATAGGATTCCTCCACTGTGAAAAAAGTTGCTGGATAGCCTACGAAGTGTATGCTTCTGAGTAGCGTTGGCAAGTCTTGGATATTCCCTTGTTGTCAAGTACTCCTTGATGTCATGGAACCATGGTTTTCCATCTGCTTCTTCCTCAAAGTGGGCACAATAAGCTAGCTGATCATGAACTTTACTGGGATGGGGTCAATGAAATCTGTATCTGGATGCTGGATCATGGACGATAAAGTAGCTAATGCATCAACAAACTCGTTCTGGACTCTGGGGACGTGCTGAAATTCTGTCTTTGTGAACCTTTTCCTCAACTCCTGTATATGATGCAAGTAGGGAAGTATCTTAGAGTTCTTGGTTGCCCACTCTCCTCGAACCTGATGTATGACCAAGTCTGAATCCCCGATCACTAGCAACTCATGAACGTTCATGTCAATGGCCATTTTGAGCCCCAAGATGTAGGCTTCATATTCGTCCATATTATTGGTGCAAGGGAACCTGAGCTTGGCGGATACTGGGTAGTGCTGGCCGGTTTATGATACTAGGACTGCTCCTATGCCAACTCCTTTGAAATTTGCAGCTCCGTCGAAAAATAACCTCCAACCATCATAGGATTTTGTAATATCTTCTCCTATGAAAGATACCTCTTCATCGGGAAAATACATTTTTAGGGGCTCGTATTCTCCGTCCACAGGATTCTCGGCGAGATGGTCCGCCAAGGCTTGCCTTTTGATTGCTTTCTGGGTCACGTAAACAATGTTGAATTCACTTAGCAGGATCTGCCACTTGGCGAGCTTGCCAGTGGGCATGGGCTTCTGGAAGATATACTTCAGAGGGTCCATTCTGGATATGAGATAAGTAGTGTAAGCACAGAAGTAATGCCTTAACTTCTGCGCGACCCAAGTCATAGCACAGCAAGTGCGTTCTAAAAGAGAATACCGGGCCTCGTACGGTGTGAACTTCTTACTGAGATAGTAGATGGATTGCTCCTTTCTCCCGGTTTCATCATGTTGTCCTAGAACACAACCGAATGCTCTATCCGATACCGCAAGGTAAAGCAATAGGGGTCTTTCTAGCTCAAGTGGAACCAAGACCGGCGGCGTTGACATGTATTCCTTAATTCTGTCAAAAGATTTCTAACAATCATTAGTCCATTTGGTAGTAGCGTCCTTCTTCAACATTTTGAAGATAGGTTCACAAATGACCGTGAATTGAGCTATGAACTGGCTGATATAGTTAAGTCTTCCCAGGAAACTCATCACGTCCTTCTTGTTCTTTGGCGGCGGCAATTCTTGGATAACTTTGACCTTTAATGGATCCAATTCTATTCCTCGACGACTCACGATGAAACCCAATAATTTTCCAGCAGGAACCTCGAATGCACACTTGGCGGGATTCAGTTTCAGATTGTACCTCCTCAGTCTGTTGAAGAACTTTCTTAGGTCTTCCATGTGATCCCTGGCTTTCTTGGATTTGATGATGACATCATCCACATATACCTCGATCTCCTTGTGTATCATGTCATGAAAGATGGTAGTCATGGCTCTCATATAGGTGGCACCAGCGTTCTTAAAACCAAACGGCATCATTTTGTAACAGTACATTCCCCATGGCGTGATGAAAGCCGTTTTCTCTGCATCTTCCTCATCCATCCATATCTGATGATACCCAACAAAACAATCAACAAAAGACTGTAACTCGTGCTTGGCGCAGTTGTCGATAAGAATGTATATGTTAGGTAAGGGGAAGTCATCTTTGGGACTGGCCCGGTTGAGATCCCAATAGTCAACACAAACTCTAACTTTCCCATCCTTTTTTTGGCACTGGCACGATGTTGGCTAACCATGTCGGATACTCTACTACCCTATGAACCTTGGCTTTGACTTGCTTGGTAACCTCTTCTTTGATTTTCAAACTCATGTCGGGTTTGAATTTCCTGAGCTTCTGCTTTACAGGCGGGCATGTTGGATATGTTGGCAGTTTGTGAGCTACAATGGAGGTGCTGAGACCAGTCATATCATCATATGACCAGGCGAATATGTTTTCATATTCCTTCAGGAACTTCGTGCACTCTTTCTTTTCTGATGGTGACAGGTGAACACTGATGCGTGTTTCTTTGACATTCCCTGTATCTCCCAGATTAACGACCTCAGTTTCGTCCAAGTTAGACTTAGGCCTATTTTCAAAATTCTTAACTCCTCTGATGACATCTTCTGGTATATCATCCTCTTCTGAGTCCGTATCCGTTTGTTGCATCGTCTCATTGCAAGTCACAATCGTTGGTTCATCGTCAAGGCAAGTAATAGTAATGCTGTGTAAAATAAAGTAAATGATAGAAAAATAATAAGAGTGAGATATATAATAAGCTGAAATGCTTCGATTAAATTCATAATTGTTTTGAGTATCAGAGCTCTTTTTAGAATTAAAGACAATGCGAAAATAAAATCATCTAGCAAAATGTAAAGTGTGATGCATGGAGCTTTTGTTTAGCCTTGCTACCCCGAAGCTTTCCGGGCCCTGGTGGTTTTGATTGACCAATTGTTGAGGCGCTCTCCTCGGTTCACAACTTGTATAGAAAGGCCTTCCTCCCCTTCCTCCTCGAAAATAACACAGCAGTTCATATCATCATCCTCTAGGAACAGATTCTTCACGGCTGCCAATGCTTCATCTTCCTCCGACCCATATATAATATCTACCGGCTGGAAAGTCTGCTCTAGGTGAGGTATCAAATGCTCCAGTGGGTAGTAGGGACCGCGCCATAGTGGCGACCAATGATTGAACTCCTCCCAAGTGTACTCATACCCCAAACCAAATGTAGTGCCATGTTTCTTCAGCTTGATGGGTTTGGCGATTCCCTGGAGGTTTTTGCCGAGTCCCTTTCCAGGTTCGTATCCACACTAATTCAGGATACTTTCAATCTTGTTATCCCACCATTTATCTTTGTCTACAGCGTTGACTCTTTCAATGTGGTGGTATGTTTCTCCGCCTATTCTCCTTCTGCCTCCAATCATCGGGATGGTCTGGCGACTATATATGAGGTTTCTACCATCGCCATGAATGATCACCTCTTGGTGATTCCATTTGAACTTCACTGCCTGATGCAGGGTCGATGCTATAGCTCCAGCGGCATGGATCCATGGTCGTCCCAACAGCAAATTGTAAGATGCTGGGACATCTATCACTTGAAAGTCAACATCGAACTAGGTTGGCCCCATTTGCAAGCATAGGCTGATCTCTCCGATAGTAGACCTTTGGGACACATCGAAGGCTTTGACATTGATGGCCCCATCTTTGATCTCGTGCAGGCTCTTTCCCAATGTTCTGAGAGTTACCAATGGACAGATGTTGAGGCTGGAGCCTCCATCGATCAAGACTCTAGTGACGAAGTAATCCTCGCATTGCACGGAGATGTGTAGGGCCATGTTGTGACTAAGTCCTTCCGGTGGCATCTCATCTTCATGGAAGGTGATTTTGTGGCTTTCTAGTATTTGTCCTACCATATTTGCCATTTCGCCCCTAGTTATGTTACTGGGCACATAAGCTTCGCTCAATATCTTTATCAAGGCCTTTTTATGTGCGTCAGAGCTCTGTAGAAGAGCTAGGATGGAGATCTGTGCTGGTGTTTTGTTCAACTGCTCAACGACTGAATACTCCTTAGCTTGTATTTTCCTCCAAAGATCATCGGGACCAGTTTCAGTAGTCCGTCCTGAGGCTTGCTTACTGGACTCAGCTAGGTGCTCTAGAGTGTAAACCCTGCCTGTTCTGGTCATACCCTGTGCAGCAATTGCTTCTCCCATCTTGGTCTTTCCTTTCCTCCTTGCTTCAACTGTGTCATCCCATAGTATGGCATTTGAGTGTAATGGTGTTATGTCTAACATTGCTACAGAGATGGGTACCCTCGGTGGTAACACAACAACTTCAAAGAGTACAGGTGCCTTTGGAGCCCCAAACTCAACCTCAATTGGCCCGACCACCTTCACAGAAGAAGGTGCTTCAAATTCGAGAGGCATAGACATGTTTACTTCATCGCCCCTAGAGGGTTGGTTCTGCACAATAATTGGGTTAAGTGTGACTGCTGGTTTCTTTGGCTCATCATCCTCAGCAATCAGTCCTATCGATCCCTCGGGGTCCCAGTCATCTTCGATCTCGATCATGTGAATATCCCCACCTCTGTGATCAGGCAGAGGGTTGTTGCGAACATTAAGAGTAGGCTTCTTTACTACAATAACCTTATTGTCGAGCAGAGTTTGAATCTTGTTCTTCAACGAGCGGCATTCGTCAATGGTTTGACCTTTCATGCCGGAGTGGTACGCACAGGTCTTATTAGGGTTGACCCACTGGGAAGGATTTTCTGGAGTTATGGCAGGGATAGGGGAGATGTAACCAGCAGCTTTAAGTTTCTCATACAGCTGGTCAATTGGCTCAGCGATGGCTGTATATTGCCTGGGAGGTCTACGGTCAAAATTTGGTCTGGGTCTAGGGAAATTTTGGCGAGTGGGAGGTGATTGGTAGTGAGAGGGTTGAGAGTATCTGGGTGAAGTGGGTTGATACGTGGGAGGTGGAGATGATTGGTAAACGGGTGGTGGATTTTGGTAAGAGGGTGTGGGTGCTTGGTAATTCGGGATAGGTTGATATGTAAGTGGAGGTGACAGGTAAGTGTGGTATTTTAGTGGTGATTTAGCTCCCTATGCGACCATCACGACATTGACATCCTTCTTCTTGGATGTGCCACCAGACTGTAAAGCCCTGTTGGTGGCCTGCAATGCTTCAAGGTTAGTAACCATACCATTCTTAATGCCTTCCTCAATTCTTTCTCGCAACTTGATGACATCGGAGAATTTTTGTCCCTCGATCAGCATCAACTTCTCATAATATTGTGGGTCTTGTGCCCGAACGAAGAATCTGTTCATTTGTTCCTCTTCTAGGGCCAGCCTGACCTTAGCAGCCTCTGATCTCCAACGAGTAGCATACTCGCAGAATGTCTCGGTAGGCTTCTTCTTCAGATTCTGGATGTAGAATACATCCGGTGCATTCTCTGTATTGAATCAGAACCTATCCATGAAATCCGATTCCATACCTACCCAGCTTGTCCATTTCTTGGGGTCCTGACTGATGTACCAGGATAAAGCATCTCCCTTCAGGCTTCTCATGAAGAGTTTCATACGGATTTTCTCATTCCTTCCGACTCCGACCAGCTTATCACAATATGTCCTCAAATGGACTCTGGGATCTCCCGTGCCATAGAACATTTCGAACTTGGGAGGTTTGTATCCCTCCGGAAGTTCAACATCTGGCTGTATGCAGAGGCCTTCATAATTCAGCCCCTCTATGCCTCTATTTCCTTTCATGCCCTGGACTCGGTTGGTCAACTTCTTGAGTTCTGCTGCCAAGTTTCTGATAAGAGAGTCCTTGTCATCAGACTCAAGTGCACTTGAGATTGGTTGAGTGTAGTGGGGTATGGTATCTACGTAGATGTGAGTGTTGTGGGGGTGGTCGTTTGTGGTGTTCAGTGGTTCAGGAATGAGTAGTGGAGTGTGGCATGTGTTGCAATGTTGAGTGTTGGTGGGTTGCATCTGTGGTTGTGGGGTGTTCTGTGGAGGTGCGGGATTTTGAGCATTTGGAAAGTTGACATCAGGAGCGGTGAGAGTGAATGATAAATTTGCCAAGTTCCGAACTTGATCCAGTTCTTCTTGGAACTTCAACAGTTTCTGCTCAAGTTGGGCAGCAGTTTCCTTAGCAACCGGGGTACCCTGAGGAATCTCAATTCTTTCAATTTCCTTTCTGGCGCTTGAATCTCCCATTCTACCTTTGTTCTTGTTCCGGATAGGAGGAGCAGGAGGAGGACGTGGAGGGACTTTGGATCTCGTACTGTATGATGATGGTGCCAGAATGCACGAACTAACCTTTGGGGAGGAGAATAAAAATAAAGAAAAATAAAAAGGTAACAAGTTAGTGCGGGTTATGAGAAGAAAATGTTGCAATATTTAAACATATTGTGCAAGAATATAAATCGCGTCCTAATTTGGGTGCCTCATTGTGCCCGAGGTAGACCTAGCGACAAATTAATTTGGAGAACTTATAATGCTAAATGCCTCATTTTATTGATAAAAATAAGACGAATTCACAACGATGCTAATAAAATGTCACTAGTGGCCATTGGCCTTATTACATCATTAAAAGCAAAATAAAAGACTCCTAACTACTTGGTCCCAGAAGGACCTTCCCCAGATTTGGCATCTTTATCCCCCTCTAATAGCTTCACCAGCTTGCGCAGTCCTAACAACAGATAAGCTTGGGTCAAATGTCCGCCTGCATTCCCTTCAGCGTTCCGATAATCTTCAATCCTCTTGAGGAACTTTCCTTCTAGCTCCACTAGACCCCTCTCCAAATACCCTAGTCATTTGTTGGCGCTAACAGCCATATCCTTCCATTCCTCGATCAACTTTTGATAGGCTTCTTGTATTTCCCGATGCTCACTTTCACACTCTCGAATTCTCTTGTGCAGTTGATTGTACTTAACCCGTTCTTCAGCTTTCTCGTAGATGATTCTGTGTCCGTGAATGAACCCGGGCTGACCCATACCATTGCGATTATCTTCCAACCAACCCGAATAGTGCGGCACGCAACCAGCGTGATACCTGTCTGGCTCAATAGATTCTTTCCCCAAAACGAGCTTGCAATGCCACATGTGTTGAGCTTGGCATTTGTGAGGGCTATCATCGTCCTAGAAATCAGCCCTAAAGTGACTCATTTTGTCGACCCTTAGTATGATTTGCTTCCTTCCATCCTGTCTCATGGCTCGGAGGGGAACGTAGGGATAAGTTCCTCTTAGACCAATGAGTATGAGAAATGGTGTGTCTCGGGATCGAACAATGAATTCTTCCGTAGGGAACTATTCGACCATCCACTGTACCTGGTCTTCTTTTAGATTATCGAATAGCTCCACCCATCTTCCAGCGTCTTCTAGCTGAGCGAACATGTTAGGCATATAATTCATACGCCTTGGCTGGTGGAAGGCAATGTGATCATCCCAGTCTATGCGTAAGATCTCTTGTTGGTATTCTACTCTATGGAGGTGCTCCATGAGCCAGAGCTGATGTAATAAATTGCATCCCTCAAAATGACTGGCTTTTCGCTGACAGTTGTTCAGAGCCCGGTATATCTCAGCAACAATCATGGGCACTATATTGAAAGGCTATCCGCCAATTCCTTCCATCAGAGTCTTGGTTACCATGGCCAGTCTGGTGTGGATCCTAGTCTTCTTCATAGGGAACACTATCATTCCCAGGAAATAAAACATGAATACGAAGACCCTTCTGTGAATATGCTCCAGTGAGGTGATGGCAAATTTATCTGAGTAGGTGCGGTATGACTTGCTATGGCCATACCTCTCGTACAGATAGTCGAATGGGATGTAGGAGTCTTTCAAACAGGTCAAGTCTGGGTTCTTCTTCAGTCCCATCATCTTAAGGAAACCCCTACGCTTGCAATTTTCTGGCATAAGCAAACCCGGAGTCTCACAAGGAATACCAACTAAGCCTCCTATTTCTTCGAGCAAAGGAGTCATTTCAAGGTCCCCAAAGCGGAACACAGACCTGTCACTATCCCAGAACAAAGTTGCAGCCTCTATGATTTTGTTGTCAGGCTGGATTTCTAGAAGAGAAGGTAGATTCCCTAAGTATTTGCGGACGATTGTCTGATCACTGGAGTGGAGATCTTCCCACCAATTCAGCAGCTTTGGATGAATGTTGGTTACCATGCCAAATTTGGGGACTTCGTGCCTCATTTTCTGCAAAACAGAGTGTTAGACCCTTACCACGCCAGACTCGACTATTTAAACCAATAATTAGAATAAAAAACATTTAGTTCTCCAAATAAATGCACAGAACATGTAGGTGTCCGTTTGGGTTTCAAGGAAACCCAATGGACTTTGGACAAGGCTATCTTAATGAGTCATTATGTGGACAATATAACTGACTCGGCTAGGTTTGACCATGATGCATGCACAGTTAGAGTAAGGTTTCTATTGGGGTATTAGACAGGTACCCTTGAGCGGACAACTCAAGAGGGAAAGGCACGGAAGCGTCGACTGCACCGCTGATCGACTGGTTTTACCGCAAATACGCCTTTGCCAAATTTAAAGGGTGATAATATTGAAAGAGCGCAACCCCTCATTACAAACGTTGTTATGGTATTTGTTTGGCACGAGTGGAATATGATGTTGAAGATGCAGTTTATAAGAATGAAACAAATTAACATGTATTTTCACGTTCATAAGATAAATGATTACAATAATTGCAGTAATTACAACAGTATTGAAATAAAGCATTAAAGGAAGGTAGCTAAAGGAAAGAAAAGACATGAAGAGCCAAGTCAGTTTCGTAGCGAATAAAAGACAGTAAATAAAGCAATTAATGATATAGTAAAGTCACAAGCAACATGCAATGGTAAAAGCCTAAAGAATCCCCAGCAGAGTCGCCATGCTGTCGATGCCCCCTTTTTCTCTAACCGTGGGGTCAGAAATCGGGTATACGACATTGGGAGGACAACTCTCTTCCCTTTCGAGAATTGGGTTTAGAAGTTGAAGACTTGCCACCTAATGATTATAGTGCATTAGGACACTTTTTAGAAGAGTTTGAGATAAAGAGACCAGAGATTAGGGTAAGGGCTAGAAATTATCCCGAGGGGAAGATGTTAGGCACCCCTCAGGATCCACAAGTGTGGTTCCCGACCATGCTACAATTGTGACTTTACAAGTAAACAATCAAGACTCAAATAAGGACTTGCATACAACATTGCAATTAGGTTGAAACTTATGAAAGTAAGTAGAAAGAGAGAAAGGATTTGAAAAGTTTAAACAACTCTAAAGGAAGCGAATAAAGAAAAGGGGTCCTAGGTTTGTGATTAATATGGAACTTTTCAATGAAATATCCAACAATCACTCCTCAGAAAAGGGGTCGCACGTGATATTAGCGCACCGGTCATCATATCCATATTCTACCCTTCCCACCTCGTTAAGGTATTAAAGCGTGGAATGGTATCATTACTTATTGCATGCTATTACCCGTCCTAATCCTATCAATCTCGGAGGCATTGAGACTACTAATCCTGAAGAGGAGGGAGTTGGGGCTTTTATGGTTTTAAAAGGATAAAATTTTAGGGCGACAAACAAAACACATAAAGCAGATATGGGAAAACACATAACAGTTGAAAGGCTCAAATAAACCTCCTCAAGTCAGAAAAGCATAGAGTTTATCATGTCTTACATGTACTGATTAGGTCTGAATTAAACTTAAAAAAATGCATGAGGCAGACTGATTTATTACATACTTCAGATAAGAAATCCGAATCAGACCTGCCTACTGGTTGGAATTGTCAAAGACTAATGCACTTATGGCTTTTACCCTAAAGCTTTCCTAGGTGAAACCTATAGGCATGATATCTAATAATGCAAAGTATACTGATTTTAAGGAAAAGCTTTACTGATTTTAGAAAAGGGGATCTGCAGATTTTAAGACGGGTTTTAGATTTGAAACGAGGTTGATTCAATTAACTGATCCTATAGGCATAGTTTCTAAGTGTCATTGATCTTAAACTGTTGCAAGACTCCTATAGACATGATATCTAGGCGTTACTGATTTTAAACGTTTATAGAAGTGCAGAAGTCCTACAGGCTTGGTGTCTAAAATACTGATTGTTATTTAAACCTATATACATGTTTGCCTAATGATAGATGCATATGCAGAATACAGAAAGTCCTATAGGCATGGTGTCTATATGAGAATGCAGAAAATCTTATGGACATGGTATCTATGTGAGAATGCAGAGTTTCAATGATTTATAAAATGCAAAACTTTAAAACATAGTAATTCCTATAGGCATGATCTCTAGATGAGATGCAGAATTTTATAAATGATAATCCCTATAGGCATGATATCTACCCCTTGCATGCATAGTTCCCCACCCTTTTCCAATAGCTGACCCCAAATGTTTATTACAAGATTATTACAAACCAGAATTGATAAAAGAAAAACAAAATAAAAATTACATCAGAAAACTAAAAGTCCCAACCAAGGAGAGCCTGATTCGTACTTCTGTTTGAAGCATGAAGTAAACCAACTCCAAAGATCAAGTTCCAAAGCCTTTCTCTTATTTGGGATGTGTCAAAGTTCCCAAGAGTCTCAAAGGGGCTCCGGGCAATGCTTACACCCCAAATATATTTCAGAATCAAGGACATAGTGTAGTGTGGAAGGGCCAGCCCTCAAATGTCCAAGTTTAGAGGAAACTCAAGGTCCCAAAGCAAGGCTCATAGGAGGGGGGGCAGAACTTAAAATCTAAGAGTAGGTGCAAGTGCAGGGGAGGTGGAGTGATAAGTTGGTGGTCATGCCAAGCAACTTGAAGTACTGGCACACCCCTAACCAACTTGTCATTTCAAGTTGAGGAGTTAGGGCTTATTGAATGCCAGGCTCAGGCCTCGGCAGCCATTTAAGAGGCTACCAGATCATGAGCCTTAACTCAGCATACATAGGGGGTAAGGGTAGAGGATTCATAACAGAAACAGTAGACAAAGGAAAAGTGGGCAAAGGACATGATCAGCAATAAAACATACTGACACCCTTTACTTGGGGTTAAAATTCCGTTCATAGACAACAACTCATGTTGCCATGCCCTGAATCCCCATTTACAAACACATAGAGGGTAAAGGTATAGGGATCAAGCATTCGCAAGAAAGTAAATCAAACAGCAGCATATGAATATGTCAAACTTTGCAGGTAATAGGCATAGATGTAAAGGTTCTAAGTAAACACATTAGGATGATTGTTAGGGACTGAATCAAGACATACCAGTAAAAGAGCAAGAGCAGGATGCAAAGACAAAGTAGTAGTAGTATATTAGCCTTGACTTTCACCCAGCTAATAATAAGCAGGAGTAGAGAACAGCAGTAGAGAAGAGAGCAAGAGGGAATGCAAGTTTTGAAAGTAGTAGTAGTGTGTAAGAGTATGCAATTCGAAGTGTGTTGTAAAAAGTATTGAATTGTCCCTTTTATAGTGCAGAGAAGCAAGTAAGAAAGGTAAGAAAATAGTTTACAATCAATCACATAGAATTTCCCTTCAGCTAAGAGATTTTATTTCAAACGCGTAGAAGGTAATTAAGGAAAGAATTTGATCAGAATCTTTTCCAAAGTAGTACAAGAAGGGAAAATACATAGGAACTATTTAAGGAAAGAGTTTGATAGCAACACAGTTTGTGAAAATAAGGAAAGGCAATCAATCAACAGTCAGTAGAATCAGAATTTGAGTTTTGGTATGAATGAACCCAACCAGAAAAGGTGAAGAAAGGTTTAATGAAAGAAAATCAGTAACAATCATTCAAACCCCATTAGAGGATTTCAGAATCAATCAATTAGTAGTTGGAAAAACCCTTTTGAAGAAAGAATTCCTCATATATAAAGCACACAAACATGTCAAACAAGAAAGAATTGTCATTCTAATTAGAAAGAATCTAGTATAGAAAAGTTCAGAGTTATAAACAAAGAGGCTCAAATTCAGTACATAGACTCAAACTTAGTTTGAGAAAATCCAGGGTTCCATAATAGAACCCTAGTCCGAGCACGAGATTAAATTCGCCAAAAACCCTAAATCCTAGGGTTTTCGACTCGAATCAGATGTAGAGACGAGAAGACAAATAACTGAAACAGGCTCAGAGGTCTTTTTCAGAGACTTATGAGAAAACAAATAGGTAAAATAGCAGGTTCGAAACAAACATAGTGAAAAAGGTGATTTGAAGCATAAAGAACATGTTTTAAGAAAAGCTTGGAACTTAAACAAGTTCAGAAGACAAAGAGGTAGTGTAAACTTAAGGAAATAGTAGATGAAACATGTTTAGAAAGAACAAAGTCCAGAAGAAGGCAAATAAGAACTAAGAGCTTAGTAGAAAATATAGTAAAGGAACATAGGGATAAATGAACACATAAGATAAACGTGTGAAAGCATGATATAGAAACCAGTAGAAGAAAGAACGGAGCACAATAGAAGAACATGCAAAATAAGGTAAACATAAAGATACGGGAGAAGAACATGCTAGGTAGAAAAGAGAACATACAAACATAACATAGACAGATTCACACAAAAAAAAGGAGAAGAAGAAGAGTCAGAAAACATTTTAAGATTTTTTCAGAAACCCTAAATCGAAGAGAAACAAATTCTGAAAGAAAAGATTGGGGAAAATATTTCAAAACTCCAGTAGAACATGGATGTAGCATAGATATAAGAAAACAAATAGGGAAAGAACCTCGAATAGCTTAGGGTTTCAGAGAAACCCTAGAAATGAGAAAGGCTTGGAAGAAAGTCTGATCTAAGTCGGATGAGGTCAGAAATAGGCTCAGAAGAACAAGAGCCGCCAGAGCAAGGTTGGACATGGCCGGAGTCTTCGAATCGGTGAAGGTCTGAGTGAAGACCTTCGAGGTCTGGCCTCGATCCTTCGAGCATCAGGCATGCAAGAGCCGGAGGAGGTGAGTATAGGTCGTCCATGGCCTGAGAGGCCATGTATTCCGGTGAGTCGGAGGTTGAAGATGGGATGAGAGAGGCTAGAGTTTCAGGAACCTTCGAGAGAGTTTGAGAGATAGAGAGATGAGGAGTCTCGAAAGAATGAGACGGGGGAAAGGGGGTAGGTGAGGGTTTAATTATGGAAAGGGGGATCTGGGCCGTTGATTTTATTTGATCAATGGCTCAGATTAATTCGGAACTGGGCCGGGTTAATTTAAGGATTGGGCTGGGCGGATTTGGTTGGGTCTTGGGTTAATTGGGTTGGGGTTAAATTGAGGCTAAAATTGAAATCCGAATGGGCTATAATTGCAATGAAATGAGGCTAAATGTTAAATAGCCAGGTTTCCTTTTTTTATTTTATATAAAATAGTTAAAATAATTTTAAAAGCAAATTAAAAGTACTAACCCAATTAATAATATATAAATATCAATTTAAAAATATTGGAACCAATTTTACAATTATAAAATGCTACTAATCTTAAAGTAGGCTATAATTGCAATTATATGCAATTTAGCTTCTAAAATACCAAATAAATTTGTAAAAATATACAAAAATTATCTTAACTATATTTTGGTATAAATATAGGAATAAAATAAATTATTCACCAAAATTGATGATTTTGGGAATAATTATGAATTTTGCACTGCTAAAATAGACAATAAATTGATTTCAAAAATCTTAAAAATTAGGGGAAAAATACCAAAACTCTTGAGGCATGCTTATATGTGCATGTACATGCTATTTTGAAAGTATTTTGTATAAAAATACATAGGAAAAAATTAGGTATCGACAGTACAACCACTGTTTGAATGTAAACGAATAGAATTCGAATCTAATACTACCAAGGACAAGTGATAGTCATCACTAGAACACAATTATATCTTCAGGTCCAACTCCCGCTATACGCAACAACATCAGTATCCAACATCTGCACAAAATGTGTAGAAGTGTAGTATGAGTATAACCGACCCCATTTACTCCATAAGTAACAAACCTAATCTTAGGTTGAAAGTAGTAACGAGCTGGGACATGGGTCAGGGTCCAACTCCAACAACCAACCACAGTTTATAAAAATATAATAAAAAATAGTACAAGAAAATAACTCAAAGATAAGATGCTCAACTTGTTCACAGTTACGAAAAATAGACATGCTTTTCAAGTATAACAGTAAATCTCAAATCTTTCACCGAAAACCCCAAAAACATATGAGTAAATTTGAAAACTCTGATTTCTCCAAAAACCTTTCACCAATAAATAAGATGTTTCATATTCAGATAGCATGAGGAAAATACATCTTTATGCCTACATGTCAATATACGGGTGAAAGTTTGCATGTGCCCAAAACCGGGCAGTAGAAAGAAATGCATCTCAATGCATGTATCTCAAGTATGCACATCAAATGCAATATATCTTAGTGATGAAATCATGTACTCACACTCTCAAAGTACTCAATCTCACTGTCTCGTATTCCCTCTCACCATGCTCAGTACTCAGCACATTCAGTCCCTCAGCACTGTACAATACCTGCTCCGTCATGCAGCTCGATCCACATATAGTAGTCACAAGGCTCGTTGCGGCGTGCAATCCGATCCACATATATATAGCCATAAGGCTCGGTGTGGTGTGCAACCCAATCCACATATATATATAGCCATAAGACTCGTTGCGGCGTGCACACACACACACACACACACACACACACACACACACACACACACACACACACACATATATATATATATATATATATATATATATATATATATATATATATATATATATATATATATATATATATATATATATATATATATATGTCACAGTACGACACTCGGGTCCCAACTCAGTCACCAATCTCTCTAGCCTCTCGGTCTCACAATGCTCATACTAAGCAGCGTTAATCAATGTTGTGGGATGTGACAATATACAATATCAGAGGCTGAGATATGATATGAAATAATGAATGCGACTGAGTACATAACTACAATTAAGCAACTAACTCAACAGCAAAGAATGACCACTATGGGTCCCAATAGTGCCAACATATAGCCTAAACATGATTTCTAGCATATAATACAACTCAAGTTCTCTAACACATAATGTACAGTAAAACTGTTCAGATAAGATAGCTGCACAGTCCCATGAAATCGACTAAATCGCAATTTCTATGGTGCACGCCCACCCTCCCGTTACCTAGCATGCGTGTCACCTCAACATCAATCACATAACATGTAATTCGGGGTTTCATACCCTCAGTACCAAGTTTAGAAGTGTTACTTACCTCGAACAAGCCAAATCTGATATCGAGCAAGCCAACGGTACTCCAAAAATGCCATCCCGCATATACCGACCTCCGAATGGTGCGAAACTAGCCAAAAGCAACTCAAAAATATCAAATAACATCTAAGGAAACAATTCAAAATGATAAAGGTCAAATCTTTAATCAAAACTCCAAAGTCAACTAAAAATATAAACCCTGGCACCGCACCTCGAAACCCGTCAAAACTCACAAAATCTGACAACCCATTCAATTACGAGTCCAACCACATTAGTTTCACCCAAATCCTACTCCGAATCGATATTCAAAACTCAAAAATTCACTTTAAAAAACTTTGTACAAAACCCCCAATTTTCTCTTTAAAATTCACAATCCAATTACCAAAAATGAAGATAGATTCACGAAATATAACCAAAGCCAAGTAGAGAACACTTACCCTAGTCCACATGGTAAAATTACCTCAAAGGTTGCCCAAATCCGAACTCCCCAACTCAAAATATGACCAAATGAACAAATCCTCGATATTACATATTTTTGCCCACTTTTTTTGCCTCATTTTGTATGCCAAACAATCTTGAAACTCACCTTTGATGCCTCCAATGGATTCCTTGTGAAATTTCAGTCAAGTTAGGCTTTTGAATCACTCCATTTGACCATATAATGAAGGAGTTATGTTGGTTTTATTATTTAAAAATAGTGCAAATTTTTAAATACGAAGTCGGTGGCAATTTCGTAATTAATCTGACAAAAATCTGGCAACCCAATTCTTAGTAAAAATGACCATAAACTCCACATACGATGTTTAAATTTGATGATTCTTTTTTCTATGACTCCGTAATTACGATACGGATCTAATGATTCAATCAAAACAGAAATGAGAGCTCATTTGCTTAATGTGGTACCATTTATGTTTGAAGAAACGACGTTGAAACATATAAAAAAACGAGCGCAACACAACCCAAACCTATCTGAATCTCACCGAGCCATTCGGGACCCCATACGAATATACCAACTAGTCTCATAACATAACATGCACATACTTGAGATTTCAAATCATACATAACAACATCGAAAGGACAAATCGCACCTCAATTTCAAACTTAACTAAACTTTGGACTTTCAACTTTCAAAACTCACGACGAAACATATCAAATCAACCCGGAATGAACCCAAATTTTGCATACAAGTCCCAAATGACATAATGAATCTATCTCAAATTCCCAAAACCACAATCTGAATCCGATGTCCTCAAATTCAACTCTCGGTCAAACTTATGAACTTTACAAACTTTCAAATTTCCAAATTTCGCCAATTAGCACCGAAACCTTGTAGGAATATCCAAATGCAAATTCAGGCATACTCCCGAGTCCCAAATCACCATCCGAACCTAACAGCGCCATACAATTTCCAATCCAAGGTAAAACACTAAAAAGTCAAACTTAGTCAACTCTTCCAACTCTAAAGCTTCAATCATAAAATTCATTCTTCCAAATCAATTCTGAACTACCTGAAAAATCAAAACTGCCGATACACATATGTCGTAATACATCACACGGAGCTAGTCATGCCCTCAAACAACAAAGTATACTGTAAATTCTCAAAATGACCGTTCGGGTCGTTACATTCTTCCCCATTTAAATGTACATTCATCCTTGAACGTGCCAAGAGTTGTTCCTAAACCGTCAAACCACCGTGTAACCTTACCATGCATATACCCGGGGTGATCCCACGTCAACCTATTTCATAAAGCCCGACAACACAACATAACTGAAGATCATTACTTCAACCCTAGCCCCTAAATCACAAAATCCAATATCCAATATCCGAAATTTCCTACAAGACCCAAACCTCACATCTACACACTGTGTAAGTCTGAACTAGTTGTACCAAGCCATAGCCATAACCCAAGATGTAATCACATGACATACCACATGACTCGCATACTAGTAGCAAAATTTTCGATCACATTAGCTACTCAAAACAACCCAATACTGGTAATAAACCTCACATCAAACAAAACCTCATTCTAAAGCCTTTGTACAGTGCAGATGATGAAAGAAACACGCAAAAACTCATAACTATTCATCTGCTCAATAAGTCATGGAACTCTCTCTCCTTCGAAAAGAACTATACTAAATTTATAAGCCGATAGCACACATTCTAGATCCGACAACCTCATCTTATCAAATACCAGCTACTCTATTGACATGCCACACCAATACTACCCAAAGCCACAAACCATGCAATCCATGCACCAAATACGCAACAATTCAAATATACTTGGTCATGGAAAATGACTCAAATGAGAGAACCGTCCCGCAAGTTCAACAAGTACCACCACAACCGCAATACCATGAGTCTATCACACATAGTAGAACCAAGACACAAAGGGTCATATATCAACATAATTCCGCTGCAATGCGTGACCCTATCCAAACAGTAGTCCATATGAAATACCTCAAGCCACCATGCCCAAATCAACAACCACACGCAAGTCGACATCAAGTACCCAAGGTGCATGACCATAACCACGGAGGAACCAATAATACAAATACCATAGTCCGAAAAGAACATAACTAAATGTGCAATCAATCATTCAACACCCTAATACCCATCTCGCTAAATTCCGCTATAAGGACTAAATAGAACTGCACTATGTGTGCATATCACCAACGGATCACAAACCCTCGTAGAATAGAAGAGTAACACTTAGACCATCTCAGAATACGAATAAGCTCAACTCTAACCGAATGGCACATCCCTCAATAGTAGCAGTACGGAGTCAACCAATCCGACCTAGTGTAGAATACACATCCTCATTGGGCCTACCAATAAGCTCCCAAATCAACCCTGATCATCCACAAATAGATAATTAATCCTCCGAAGGTCCATGATGACCTAACCATAACACATAATATCATCTAGCTAGCTTTAGCCACATCGTCACAGTCCATAATCACGAAACCACATGCTTTTGATAACTCCTAGTCTCCAAATCCATAGAATACATGACTCACCATATCTAATCCCAACTCCCCCGCCCGAATGTCTTACACATATCTTATGTATGATCATCCCATGAGGAATACTTCTATAATTCTTCCATGCCACATAGAAAAATCTGAATATTAGTAGTCGATCAACCAAACGACTATCGCAATACCAATAAAGCATCTATAAGTCTGATCCAGTGCACCTTCTGAAATGCGCACCCTTCCCAGGAATTGCCAAATAGTTATATCATTCATCTAAACTTCGAAAACCGTCTATACTGTCTAAGAATTTATGATCTTCCCTTCGAAATGGACCCATGAACTTGCACATGCAAATCTCAATCCCACATAACACGCTACATCTATCATGCCATCATAGGAAAAGTACGAGAATCTCATAATCAACTCGGAGTCGCAAGCAAACTACATACTCAATTATCCAGGAACCTTCCATCTGATCTCATCCATGAGAAAATCATAATACGCAACATGTTCCTCATGTCGATAGGAAATATACACCTCTAACCGTGGTAGAAATCCTCGAGAGCACTTTGGAATCCATTTGCACATAACCAAGCTATCAGAACTGAATCCCTATAACTCAACCAAGCCACACAAGTCGCCAAAACCCAAGAGTATTGCCAGGAAACACCTGTAGAGACTCACCACATCATAAGTACCCAAAGAACCGATCATACTCTTTATCATGCTGATCTAACCTACTATCAAACTGTCCTATTTCTCTGAGTTCCTTCTGAATTACCTTCAAGGTGACACTTCTCCTTACCAGAACACGAGTATTCTTAACCAAAACTCACCCCACAAGATCCTAGAATAAAATCACACCGTCCGAAGGCCCATAAGCCGTTGTATCCCCACTTAAGCACCCCAAAAGTACCACAACCGAGACACCAACTCTAACGAGACCTATTGTGAGTCTAAAGTCGTCTCCTTCACCTTCCTAATACTAAACTGAATAATCCATAATGATATAACAATACCACGAGTCTCGACACCATCTAATGTAAATATCATATTCTAGCCATATATCCAAAAAATTCCCAATTGCTACATATAAATCTTGAACCTATTAGGACCTTCTCGAGAGTCATTTACTCTGCTCAAATCTCAATTGCACCTCCTAAACGGGTCGAATGACCTGTGCCCCATTAGCACAATAACACCCCAAGAAGCAATCCACACCTAAAAAACCGAGTAAATTCATATCCCATGCGCACTACACCCCTCACGAATAACCACTCAATTATTCCATGATTCATACATACCCATAGACTGTAATACAACCCACATCCAGAAATTCATTTACTCAAGTCATCCTCAATCTTAACCTCTGCAAGTCATATCCGATTCAGAAGTATTCCTCAAACCGAAACCAGTGCATCATATAACCATGTGTCACACCTCCTTTTTCCTTACACCCCCGGGAAGGAGTGTAAGTGGAGTTTTTCCAATTAAAGGACAATCGAAACGGGATTATTTACTTATTAAAAATCAGAGTCGCCACAGAATATTTTATGGTGTCCCAAGTCACCGGTTTAATCCTGAATCGAGGAAAAGTTTGACTCTGTATTACAGTCAGCGAGCCAGAAATCCAGGTAAGGAATTCTATTAACCCGGGAGAAGGTGTTAGGCATTCCCGAGTTCCATGGTTCTAGCACGGTCGCTTAACAATTTATACTTGGCCTATTTCTCTAACTTATTACACGTTTTAAACTTATCGTGTATTTTTAGTTTTTAAAACCGCTTTTAGCTTAATTATAGAATTGTTTTGAAACGAATTACGCGTACGTATATTCGTTTTATGTAAGGAATTATGTCACACGTACGTGTACATAATTAAATTAATAACATTTTTATTATAAGAATGAATTTGGCTGAAGTTGCGCGTGCTTAAAACAAACTACGAACATTTGTCATTTTTGTATGATTAAATGGTGGGCGGCGCGCCTCGGACTATATGAGCTAATTTAATTTGATAACCTCCGAAAACCCATTTTTATTGAGAAGATTTGTTCGAAGTTGCGCAAACGCATACTCCTAATTGTCTTTCGAATTATGATCATGTCACGCGAACGTGTCCACGAATATGATAATCCATTAAACTCGCCTAAAACAAATTACGATAATTGGTTATTTGTTGTCTTTAAATCATAAGAAATTAGTAGAGGGCCATGCATTTGTAATTCTGTTTGGCACATTATGTCTCGATTTGTTCTAACTTCTATACTTAATTAGGAGAGCCATAACTTTTTATGTTAAGTGTGGCACACCTCAATTTATTAATGAGCATGACTAATTGATTTAAAAGACTTAAGAGGATTCTTGCCTATTTTTGTGCTAATGTTTAAGCATAAATGTCAACGGACTAGTGATAGGCGATCCATGTTTGATTACGAAAAGACCCAGGCTGATTATAAGCCCAACGACCAACCTGTCGGTTACTCCATGACCAGCGAAATAAGTAGTTGGGCTTGACGTGAGCCCAGATGAAAATCCCATCGCTGAAAGGAGTTTTGGCATAACTGGGCCAAAGAATGCAACTCAGTTTCATGATCCAGTGCCAATGTTTGAGGCAAATTACATCATTCAAGAAAATCTGAGTTTGAACCAATTCTGGTAATCCTTGACTCAAATGCAAAGTATACTTTAATGTTAAATATCTTCTAAAATGAATATGCAATTCCTAGTAAAATTTATTTCAACAAAACGCAACAAACGATCTCCCTATCTTGCCAAAATAGAACATTCCATGCCCAAATAACAACAGGCCTATCATCAATCGTTACTGAAATTGAAATACTGAATGAATCTTCCCTAGAATGTCATTATCTTTCACACAAATAACCTAGCTATCAAACACATCCAATTCTTACTTCAATTTCCATCAGACTACCTGGAAGGACCTCGAAACATATGTATATGTTTGGCAATATGGTTTAACAAGAAATTTTCACTCTATACTCAGTCGAAAGCCCTTTTGAAATGCAAGAAACTCATACACAAACAGAAGCAGAACTAAATGATAGTTTGACGTCATTGGATCAACATATATTACATTAAGTCCAAATAAACACTCCTGAATCAACTACATTCAGACAAGGTCCAAATCCATCACTTAAAACAAATGTAATATCAAGGAAAGGAGTATGCAAAATAAGCTAGACTAGGCAAACATGAAATGAATAAAGAAAGATGACATAATCAAACAATAATCAACACTAATGTTTAATCATTTTAACTTCAACTTGGTTTTACAAATCTTTACATAGAGGCTCAGTCAGGCTTCATTTGCGACATAGTTTCAAGAGAATACCTGATATGTAGAATAGAAAAATGGGGTAAGCAATCAGCAACATAGAAGCAGAAAGCCCAACACAGTAGCTTCAACACCTCAATCCAGAAATCCTAGCAACACGGAGAAAACCAGTAAAAATGGAGAAGAAAAATAGTCCGGAAATCTCTCTTTGTTTTCTCTTTCTAACTTTGAACTCTCTCTGGTGTTCTTCCGCTCTCAATATTTCAGAAAATTTGGTTCTATCTTTTTCACTCTCTCCAAAATGAATTCTGCCCCTGTATATCCAGTGTATGCAGAGTGTATATCGAGTGTATACTGCTTTCTCCGCCCCCTTCTTTTTTTTTTCCTCTCCGAATTTCCTAGCCTTCTACCCTCTTTGAATGTTCTCCCCCTCTGACCATGATTTTCAGCCCTTAAATGGGCATTAAGTTAGTGCCATTTCCATTACCCATTCCCATTTTTCAATTATCTACACTAGCTTAGTGCTTTTATTTAATTTAGTAGTGCATTTCCTAGACCCTACCATTGTAGAAGCTTCCTAAAGTTAGGTAAACATTACCCTTATTGAACAACCCCTAAACCAAATTATTCTACCAAATTAACTTAATTATCTCTGAATAATAATTACCACACCTAATTAAATACCAAATTAAAATAAAATTATAAAAATTCAAAATTAAACAATAAAAAT
Source organism: Nicotiana sylvestris (assembly GCF_000393655.2). Taxonomy (NCBI): domain Eukaryota; kingdom Viridiplantae; phylum Streptophyta; class Magnoliopsida; order Solanales; family Solanaceae; genus Nicotiana; species Nicotiana sylvestris. The sequence continues at coordinate 141,038,891 of NC_091059.1, read as the reverse complement.
GCAAAATACATTTTTTTGTGATTTTTTCAATTTTGTAAAGTAGATAAATTACTAACTGATTTAAAAATGCAAAAATTAAATCGTAGATGCGAATGCAACATATTTTTTGTATTTTCAAGATTATGTAAAGATAAAAAATAAGGTACTATTTTTGTATATTTTTATTTAAATTTATGAAAGATATGTAAGCTAAAATATTTTTTGTAATCTTTATTTTTTATGACGAAAATAAAGTAAAGAAGTCAAAAATAGTTGAAATAGCTATATTAGGCCTACATTAAATATTTACATGATAAAATATAAAAATCTTGGGTAAGGTCAAAAGTCACATGTCTACACCATGCATCCAAATTGTTGATAGCAGACTCCCCCACTTCGCTCAAAGTCATATATGAAAACACCTAATAACTCACAATGCCCATACTTTATTACAACCATAATGCTGCAGTGAGATTCAACTAAATCCTTCATAATCTCATGTAACACAAATTATATAATACCTCAAATCATCTGCTAAGCTCGCATTCACCCCGTGACGGTCAGGTCAACCATTACAATCGATCCAACCTCAAATCGCACAAACATAACCCACTGGTAGGAAATGAAGCCTCCACACAACATTATAAGGATCACACATAGATTACCTTGCAGTTTATAACCCACCTACTTAGCCTCAAACTGACATCTCTCTATACCCTTTTACAGCCACAACTACTACGCAATTACTTAATCTTCCCGAGTCTGAACTCATCAACAAGACATGAAAATCTACTTCATTCCAAAATTAAACAACATGAAAAATCTTTCAACAATCTCATAACTCAATACTATATGTCATATCAAGATAGAAATCAAGCACCCAATGGTCCTTTTCCCATCTCAAGAAAACCCTTCTCGTCACATTCAAACCACCTGAACACATTCCGCTGTCACATTATACTCATAATATAGCCATCTAACCACTCATCGAGCCACAAATTCCACTCATAGGGGTACTACCGGACATATAAGTCAAAAGGTACGTGCTCACAACCGAAATCCCCGTGCTCAAGAAACAGTCAAAACTCGGCCTCAAGTCCTCTAGACTGGCCCATCATCAGCACACAGAAATCACATCTCACACCTCATCCATGAAATCACAAGCCGACGATGCACAGTTGATACCGAGCGCTCATAAATACATACGAATACGTGGAAGGAATTCAAAGAGTTACGCTTCAAGCTGAATCAATTTTGCACGATAAGGAAAGAAAGATAGGAAATTTATCCTAAATGTCTTGTAGCCTCTCGAAGATAGGTATGTACGTCATTATACCGATCCACAAGACTCTACTAGACACTTGTTCATGACTTGTAGAACCTATGAACCTAGAGCTCTGATACCAACTTGTCATAACCCAAAATCTAACTAGCCGTGATGGCACCTAATCCAGCCCACTAGGTAAGCCAATTAAAAACTATCCAATTTAATGAGATTTATTAAGAGATGAAATAATAATACAATTACTTTTATACAAAGAATTTCCCAAGGACTCGTAGTACAAATCATGAGCTTCTAAAATTTATATTTTCACAAAAATAAACTAAAATAAGTACAACCACTATTTGAATGTAAACGAACAGAATTCGAATCTAATGCTACCAAGTACAAGTAATAGCCATAACTAAATGCAGGTACATCTTCAGGTGTAGCTCTCACTATACGCAACAACATAAGTATCCAACATCTGAATGCAAGGTGCAGAAGCGTAGTATGAGTACAACCGAACCCATGTACTCAATAAGTAACAAACCTAATCTTAGGTTGAAAGCAGTGACGAGCTGGACATAGGTTAAGGTCCAACTCCAATAACCAACTACAACTCATAACAATATAATAAAATGGTACAAGAAAATAACTCAGAGATAAGATGCTCAACTCGTTCACAATTACGAAAAAATAGACATGTTTTTCAAGTATAATAGTAAATCCCAAATCTTTCACCGAAAACCCCAAAAGCATGTGAGTAAGTTTAAAAACTGTGATTTCTCCAAAAAAATTTCAACAATAAATAAGATGTTTCATTTTCAAATAGCATGAGAAAAATACATCTCTATGCCTATATATCAATATACAGTTAAAAGCTTGTATGTCCCCAAAACCGGGCAGCAGAAGGAAATGCATCTCTATGCATGTATCTCAAGTACGCATGTCAAATGCAATGTATCTCAATGATGAACTCATGTACTCACACTCTCAGAGTACTCAATCACAGTGTCTCGTATTCTCTCCCACCATGCTCAATACTCAGCACACTCAGTCACTCAGCACTATACAATAATTGCTTCGGCGTGCAGCTCCATCCACATATAGCCAGAAGGCATGTTGCGATCTGAAACCGGATACACACACACACACACACACACACACATATATATATATCCATAAGGCTTGTTACAACGTGCAACCCGATCCATATATATATAGCCGCAAGGCTCGTTGCGGTGTGCAACCCCATCCACATATATATAGCCACATGGATCATTGCGACATGAAACCCGATCCATATATATATATATATATATATATATATATATATATATATATATATATAGTTATAAGGCTCGTTGCAGCATGCAACCTAATCCCCCCCCATATATATATATATATATATATATATATATATATATATATATATATATATATATACACACACATACACACACACAAAATATCAGAGACGAAGATATGATATGAAATAATGAATGCGACTTAGTACGTAACTACAATTAAGCAAATAACTAAACAACAAAGAACGACCATTGTAGGTCCTAATAGTGCCAGGATATAGCCTAAACATGATTTCTAGCATAAATTACAGCTTAAGTGCTCTAGCACATAATGTACAGTACAAATGTTTAGATAAGATACTTACACAGTTCCATAAAATCGACTAAATTACCATTTCTACGGTGCACGCCCACACGCCCTTTACCTAGCATGCGCGTCACCTCAACATCAATCATATAATATGTAATTCGAGGTTTCATACATTCCAAACCAAGTTTAAAAGTGTTACTTACCTCAAATAAGCCAAATCTGATATTGAGCAAGCCAACGATGCTCCAAAAATGCTATCCCACGCGTATCGTCCTCTGAATGGTTCGAAACTAGACAAAAGCAACTCAAAGATATCAAATAATGCCTAAGGAAAAGATTCCAAATGATAAAGGTTGTATCTTTAAACAAAAATTCAAAGTCAACTAAAAAGTCAAACCCTGGCTCGCACCTCGGAACACGATAAAACATAAAAAAAATCTGATAACTCATTCAATTACGAGTCCAACCATACTAGTTTCACCCAAATCTGACTCCGAATCGATGTTCAAAACTCAAAAATTCACTCTATGAAACTTTGTACAAAACCCCCTAATTTTCTCTTTAAAATTCACAATCCAATTACCACAAACGAAGAAAGATACACGAAATATAAATAAAACCAAGTAGAGAAAACTTACCCAAATCCATATGGTTAAATTCGCCTAAAATATTGCCCAAATCCAAGTTCCTCAACTCAAAATATTACAAAATGAACAAACCCTCAATATTAAATATTTTTCCCAACTGTTTTGCCTCGTTTTGTGTGACAAATAATCTTGAAACTCGCTTTTGATGCCTCCAATGGATTTCTTGTAAAATTTCAGTCAAGTTAGGCTTTTGAATGACTCCAGTTGACCGTATAATAAATGAGATATGTTAGTTTCAATATTTAAAAATAGTGCAGATTTTTAAATACGAAGTCAATGGCAATTTTGTAATTAAATTGAAAGAAATCTGGCAACCTAATTCTTAGTAAAAATGACCATAAACTCCTCATACAATGTTCAAATTCGACGATTCTTTTTTATATGACTCCGTAATTACGATACGGATCTAATACTTCAATTAAAATAGAAATAGGAGCTCATTTGCTTAATGTGGTACTATTTATGCTTGAAAAAACGACGTCGAAACATAAAAAAACGAGCGCAACACAACCCAAACCTATATGAATCTCACCCGTGCCCCTTAGGACTTCGTTCGAATATACCATTGTCACGTAACATAACATGGACCTACTTGAGGCCTCAAACCACACATAACAACATCGAAACAGCGAATCGCACCTCAATTCGAACTTAACTGAACTTTGGACTTTCAACTTCCAAAACTCGCGCCGAAATATATCAAATCAACCCGGAATGAACCCAAATTTTGCGTACAAGTCCCAAATGACATAATGAAGCTATTTCAAATTCTCGAAACTACAATTCGAATCTGATACCCTCAAAGTCAACTCTCGGTCAAACTTATGAACTTTCCAAACCTTCAAATTTTCACTTTCGCTAATTAGCACCGTAACCTTCTAGAAATATCCAAATGCAAATCCGAGCATACTCCCAAGTCCAAAATCACCATCCGGACCTAACAACACCATAAATTTCCAATCCGAGATCAAACACTAAAAAGTCAAACTTGGTCAACTCCTCCAACTCTAAAGCTTCAATCATATAATTCATTCTTCTAAATCAATTCCGAATTACCTGAAAATTAAAATTGTCGATACACACAAGTCATAATACATCGCACGGAGCTACTCATGCTCTCAAACAATCGAACGAAGTGTATATGCTCAAAATGACTAGTCGAGTCATTACATTATAACTTGGTATCACCGGATTTTGGGAGTTACGTTAAGTTGAGTTGCGGAATCTTTTATGATAGTTATTGGTAAAATTGAAAGTGGTGTTACTATTTTAGTTAAATTCTGCATGTATGCTAGGCTTACCTAGTCTCAGAGATTTGGTGCCATCACGATATCTTATGGAGGGAAATTAGGGTTGTGACAGCCCAACCCACCCCTATGTGGGTCACGAGCACGGGCTGCCCCACCATTTTTTAAATAAAATATTTTTATATTTTTTAAACTTAAGTTTTAACCTAAAATGCTATAATATATATATATATATATATATATATATATATATATATATATATATATATATATATATATATATATATATATTAACAAGTCAGAAATAGATTACAATAAAACACAAAAAAGGAGGACATTATTTCATTCATTAAAAGTTAGTACTCAAAACAAATTACTGGAAAAAAAATCAAGGTGCTCATGGTGTAACGACCCGACCAGTCGTTTTGCTTTTTAGAACCCCTTTCACCCAAAAATAATACTTTTAATACTTGCTTTTACTGATTTATGACTTGCGGGGATGGGTAGTTCGGGATTTGGAAGAGTTCAGGTTGAAATCGGAACACTTGGTTCCTGAAGTTGGCTTAAAACAGCTAAGGTTGACTTCAGTTAACATTTTGAGTAAACGACCTCAGAATTGGGATGTGACGGTATAGGGTCGTATGATGATTTCGGACTTGGGCGTATTTTCGGATCGGGTTTGGATGACCCGAGAGCGTTTTGGCGCCTAATAGTGAAAGTTAGTTCTTTGAGAATTTTAGATGTTCTTTAATTTTGGTTTGGAACAGGTATTGATGATATCGAGGTCCAAATGGAATTCCGAGACCGGGAACAGTTCCGTAGTATCATTTAAGACTTGCACACAAAATTAATGTCATTCCAAATAGTCTAAATATGATTTGGTGTGTTCGGAGCGATTAGGAAACTTGACGTTCAAAGTTTGATTCAGTTTGATTTTGGGGTGTGATTCTTGGTTTTGTTGTTGATTTTCGCGTTTCGAGAGTTCGAGCAGGTCCGTATCATGTTTAAAGACTTGTTGGTGCCTTTGGACGGGGTCCCGAGTGGCTTGGGTGAGTTTCGGTCCCCTCAGAGCAAGTATAGAAAACCAGAAAATCCCAGTTCTGGTTTCCTTCTTCGCGAACGCGAAGGGACCATCACGTTCGCATAGAAGAAATTGGACTTGGGGGAAAGTGTACTACGCATTCGTGATAGCTAGTCCGCATTCGTGAAGGTCTGGGTACGGTGACCTTTGCATTCGCCCGAGGCAACTCGCGTTCGTGTAGAGGAGCCTGGGCTGGGCTGGGCCGCTGACTTGTTCTTTGCATTCGAGGAGCAGCCCTCGTTTTTGCGAATGGTAGGACAAGCCAGCCTCCGCATTCGCGAGGCCTTGGTCACGTTCACGATGCAGTGTCTCCAAGGGAGCTGGGTCGTTTGCCTTCGCGAATGCGAGGCCCCTTCCACTTTCGCAATGAAGAAGGCAGCTAAGCAGTCAAGTTTTAAAACGGGACTTAGGTATTTATGAGATCATTTATTTCACTCTTGGGTGATTTGAGTGCTCTTAAGGTGGGGATTTCGACCTAGCTTTGTGAGGTAAGTAATTTCTATCTAATGTGAGTTTAACACATAGTTTATGGATAGATTATAACATATAAATTAGTGAAAAACATGGGTTTAGATGAAAACCTAGGTGTTTGATAAAAATTGGATTTTACCACGAAAATGGGTATTGAACTTAGTGAAAATCATATATTTATGCTCCTAAGGTTATGGGTAACAACTTTATTTGAAAATTTCCGGAATCCGGGCACGTGAGCCAGGGGTAAATTTTAAGAATCTTGGATTTAGAGCTGGGTAATCACATTAATGGTTGGGATATGAACTTTTGAGCATAAATTTATTTATTTATATAATATTTGACTAGTTTCGAGTCGTTTGGCATCAAATTTAGAGGTTTGAGCGCATTCTTAAATTGGAGAGTAGGCTTTGAGACGAGGTAAGTCTCCTTTCTAACCTTGTAAGAGGGAACTAATACCATAAGTGAATTAAGTAAAATGTGTGTACCTATTTCTGGGGGCTACGTACGTACGAGGTGACGAGAGTCCGTACGAAGCTACTATTATGCTATTGTCCAGGTAGTTTAGGACCCGTATCATGCTTTATCTGAAATATTTTCACCCTTGCTAATTTAATTGTTTAAGTCATGTTGGAATTTGATAAAAGAATTTTAAAAAGCTAAATTCACTTACTTGAAGACTTAATGGAATACTTGACTGTAAATGAGAAGTTCGTGTCTTCTTTAAAAATAATTGCTATTTGTGGATCGGGCCAAGCGCCTCGGTAGCAAATTAAATAAATGCATCTATGGTTCATGCCATTCGACCCTCTGGCAGTGCATAGTTTAAATATTATGTTGAATCGGGTCGTACGACATCGACATAATTTGCGCATGATAATTCTTTGGAACTCTCCTATGACGACCCGGCTAGTCGTCTCATGAGTTACCACTCCAGTTTCCCCATTTCTGCTTCTTTAAGCTTTGTTTATCCGTGTTATGTGGTATGGGGTTGGTCGGATTGAATCCTGAATGATTTTGGTAAAGTTTGAGACTCTTAGTCTCTTTTAAGGTTTCTTAAGTTGGAAAAGTCAACTGAATGTTGACTTATGTGTTAGAGGGCTCGGATGTGAGTTCCGATGGTTCGGATAGCTTTGAGAGGTGATTTGGGACTTAGGAGCATGATCGGAATGAGTTTTGGAGGTTTGAAGTAGATTTAGGCTTGAATTGGCGAAGTTGATATTTTGGTGATTTCCGGTTGGAAGGCGAGATTTTCATATAGGGGTCGGAATGGAATTCCGAGAGTTGCAGTAGTTTTGTTGTGTCATTTGGGATGTGTGTGCAAAATTATAGGTCATTCGGAAGTGGTTTGGTTGCGTTTTTTATCATAAGGAATTCGGAAGATTTTAGAAAGTTTGGCTTGAATCCGATGTATTTAGGTTAATTTGATGTTGTTTGAGGTGTTTTGAAGATTGGTACAAGTTTGAATAAGGTATTGGGTTATGTTTGTGCTTTTGGTCGAGGTCCTGGGGGCCTCGGGGTGATTTCGGATGGTTGACGGGGAGTTTGAGACTTTGGTGAGCTGCAGAACTTTTGCTGCTTCTGGTATTTCCGCACCTGCGGATTGGGGTTCGCAGGTGCGATGCCGCATATGCGGAAGAGAGGTCGTAGAAGCGGAATCTGGAGGAGTTGGCAGGAACCACAGATGCAATTGTGGGACCGCACCTGCGAAGGTGCAGAAGCGGGTAATATACTGCAGATGCAGTTTCGGTAACTTAAATGAGGACCGCAGATGCGGTTGTTTGACCGCTGAAGCGGGATATTGACCGCAGATGCGAGAATGCCTGGGCAGAAGGTATAAATTGTGTCCTTCGCGATTTTGAGCTATTTTCACCATTTCTAATTCGGCTTGGGAGCTTTTTGGACAATTTTGAATATGGATTTTAAGGGAACTTCATTGAGGTAAGGAATTTGGACCTAAAACTCGTTCTTATGCTATTATTTCATGGATTAGAGCTATGATTAATGGAATTTAAGGGCAAAAATTGGGGAAACTAGTGCTTGGAAACTAGACCTTTGCTTGAGGATTTGAAGGATCAATTGAGGTCGGATTTCAGAACTTTTGATATGTATGAACTCATGAGGAGATAAGGAATCTATTGATGTAAAAATTATCGAATTCCGAGATATGGGCCCAGGGGTCGGGTTTTGGAAATTTCAGGATTTGTGTCTTATTTTGATTATTTTCGCTTGGGCTTCATTCCCTTAGCATATTTTGACGTCCTCGTTTTGATTTTGGATATATTCGACGCGAGTGGAGGCTGATTCGAGGGGCAAAGGCGTCACGAGCTAGAGATTTGACCGATTCGAGGTGAGTAATGATTGTAAATGATGTTCTGAGGGTTTGGAACCCCGAATTGCACATCGTAGTGCTATATTAAAGTGACACACACACTTGATGACGATCGTGGGGTCGTGCATTGTTGGGGATTGTGACTTAGTCCGTCCCGAATGACTATTTTACTGCGTATTTGACTGAATTCTATTTGCTATCATCATGATTTGGGCTGAATGCCATATCTGGGACTTTTGCCAACTATTTGAACCCTTCGGGGATTTTTACTGGTATTTCCTCACAGTTTTGACTTTATACTTGAACTCAGTCATGTTATATTTCACTGTTTTTTTGTACTCAGCCATGTTTTCTCTGTTTTAACACTTACATAATCTTTTAAATGATATTTTTGGGCTGAGAATCATGTGTTACTATTGCCGAGTGGCTTGTGAGGATTTTGCCTGAGTAAGGCCGAGGGCCTATGTTGTGAGGAAACATTCGACACTGATTATTTGGCCGAGGGCCTGAGATATGTATGCTATGAGGTGGTTTGATTGATATGAGGCCAATGGCCTAGTGATGATGCCACGAGGTGGTTTGATATTGCGCTTGGGCCGTAAGGGGCCCCTCCAGGAGTTTGTACATCCCTAGTGAGCGCAGGTACCTATTGTGATGTGAGATTGAGCCCGAGGGGCCTGTATTGTTCTATGTGATTGCCTGAGAGGCTGGTATTATTCTGAGATGTTGCCCGTGGAGCGGATTTGTTGATACTGTGCCCGAAGGGCGAACCTTTATGTGTTTACTTTTCATAATTGACTGTTAATTACCTGTTTAATTGTTGAAAAAAGGCTTTTCATGAAGTTAAATTTGAGTAAAAGAATTTTTACCTATCTTTCACTAGTTTTACTGTTTTTAATGGTTTTACTGCTTCACTATAGCATGTTTTGTGCCTTACGTGATTTCTTGCTTTCAGTCTTTATTTATGGTTATTACTCACTGAGTTGGAGTACTAACTTTACTCCCTACACCCTGTGTGCAGATTCAGGAATATCTGGTCCTGCTCTCAAGTGCTGATCAGTTTTAACTCAGGCAGATCCGAGGAGTTTCTAGGTAGCTGTTGGCGTTTGTAGCCCGGAGCTCTTCCCTGTCTTACTTATACAGGTTCTCGGTTTCTATATCAAACTCTGTAGTTATATATATTGGAGTATTCCGTTTCTGTAGATGCTCATTGTCACGCCTCCTTTTTACCTACACCCCTAGAAGGGAGTATAAGGGAGTTTTTTCCAATTTAAAGTGACAATCGAAACGGGATTATTTCATTACAAATTCAGAGTCGCCACTTGGGATGATTTATGGTGTCCCAAGTCACCAGTTTTAAATCCCGAATCGAGGAAAGATTGACTCTGCATTATAGTCCGCGAACACAAAAATCCGGGTAAGGAATTCTCTTAACTCGGGAGAAGGTGTTAGGCACTCCCGAGTTCTGTGGTTCTAGTACGGTCGCTCAACTGTTATAATCAGCTTAATTATCTGATCTTAAGCAATTATGAACCTATGTGCAAATTTTAACTTTTAACCGCTTTTAATTAATTTTAAGAATATTGCAACACTATTAAAACACGTCTGGAACCACGTCACATAAATGCACCCGCGGTCTTTGACATATCTTGATCTTGTTGAGATTTTGGATTTGGGTCACATAAATGCGCACCTGAGTTTAGGAAGGTAAATTATTAAAATAACGCACCTAAAGCAACTACACGTTTGCAACTTTGAGAGGGCCATGAAATTTTACCAAATGGCACGCCTCGATTTCGAAGGATTAACGTTAATCAAGTGACGACAATGAATCGTATGTCTAATTGGTATGGCACGCAAATTATCTACAAGGATCTTCCAGTTGAGTAAGGCTTAAGGGACTTACAATTATTTCTAAACTACAGCTAAACTCAAATCATTGATTTAAGGGTCAGTACTAGGTGAGGCGCAATATAAACTGATGTTCAATTGGCATCTTGCTAGTCATAAACCCAAGTGTGATAAAAAAAACCTTTAAATCATATGGATGGACTGGGCTAGCTATAGGCCCAATGTTACTTTGAAATATTTGAAGGAGAACACAACGTGGCCAAACCCGGTCCAAACCCATGTCTGGTTGCCATTAATGCCGATTCAGTATATGAAATAACTGGGCTCGAGAGCCCAGCTTGGCAGCCTGGTTGCGAAGAGGAAAGGCAGTCGCAATTAGGCCAACGATGACAGCCCAAAACATGATTCAGCAAACACTCTTGAAACAAGGTGTATCACTCTAGACAATTTTCATTGAGTAAATACTGGTGATTTTAATTCAAACACAAAGCAGATTTTTAGGCTACCATAGACATTTAGTGTGATGATGCAACCCCTAATTGCACTAATACACCTTTACCCAAATTATCCACTAATTAACCGAACCCAAAAGCCCCTTTCCCAGCCCACATTGAATCCTGATTCAATTCTGACCCCTGAACAAGTCATGAGTTTCAAATTTACTATAAAGCAAACAAGATATAAAAAGATCTGAAACTGAATAATGAAACTACCATTTCTGAAATCGAACTCACATGACAGGGACATAAGCAAAGGAAGGTCGAATTTTAGAATGATACACTTCGAGTTATTCTACAGACCATGAGAAAAATCGACCATGCTAATTAATAAGAGAAATGGATCTTAAATTGAGTACTTAAGGAACAAATGACCATCCAACGAATGCTCAACCATAACCAAGGCGACATTTTCAAGAAAAGAACCCATACTAACAACATATCCAGTAGCAACACTCATATTTTTCCACTTATGCGTATTATCTTAATCATGGGCAGTTTATAAAACATACACAGATGAACAATACCCCAGCATGAGGTATTCTCCATGCAAATACCTCTGACTCAACACATTAATAAACTCCATGACTCACTTTAAGACAGAAGATAACGTGGAGGACATGAGTGAGTAAGATAAAGCACAATCACATTACACTATTTCAGAAATCCCTAAAAACATAGCTAACATTCATGGTAAAAGAACAATATCCATTTCTGATCCCTTCAAGCAATTACAGTGTTCCAAACTTGCATCTCATCTATTCAGAAAATCAAGAAGTACCTGGAGATTGAAAAGAAATCAAAATGTAAGAGGTCAGTGTTCTACAACAGCAGAGCAGCAACAGGATTCAACACCAAAGCTTAGTAAAAATGGCCAACTGAAGCCAATGGAGCAGTATCTACCCAACAGAACTTAACCCAAAACCTTTGAGAGACCCAAATTTAAACCATCTCAAACATGGAAAGAATCGGAAAGTGTTCAAGCACTGAAAATTTCAACACTCAAGGCTGAAAATCAAGTGAATAGGTTCAAAGTTTCTGCCGTTTTGTTTTCTCTGGATTTTTGTTTTTAAACCCCCCCCCCCCTGAATGGTAAGGAAGTGTGCCTTATAGGCAAGGAAGTAGGGCAGCCCCAAAGAAATCACATTTTGCAATTAGATCCTTTTTACATTTTTATTTTTGCTCAGAAAACCTTAGTCTAATAATCAGAGTTCCACATTAATCCCAATACTCAACTTTCTAGAAGTTTCCTAGGCTGTTACTGAGATTCCCTTACCCTTAGAATTTCCAAATTTACCCCTTAGGGTCCTGTTAATTACCCTAGCACAAATCCCCTGAGTCATGGGTCAACTTGACCCAGTACTAAACTAGTCCAACATGGGTCATGAGACGAATCTATTTTGGGCTTTGCAGATTTCAGGCTCAGATCGAGCCCTAATTTAACATCCCAACTTAATGAGCCAACAGAAAAATCCGGAACCCATAAGACAAAACCCAAAACCCCAAAAGAAAGGCAGTGACTTAATTAATTTCAAACAATAACCAAATGAAACAGGTTGATTATTAAACACTCATGCATGGACAAAATTGAAACGAATACATAATGAAAAAGAGAAGAAGAAACAGAAAGAAAAAAAAATGAAGAAGGACAGAAACAAGGAAGATACCTAAAAGGCTGGCCAAACTTTGACGAACATGACTCTTGGCCAACAATGAAAATTGCAACACAAGCACTATTTTTGTCATTTGCCAAAAAGAAAAGAAAAGAGGACGAAATACTTCGACTCTTCAAGCAGCCGGCAAGACACAAACCCAACGACATCCCCTTGTTGAGAGTTCGATGTCAAACATGGCCATCTCCTGGGGAAACCAAAATAGGAAGAGAAAAGAAAAAGAAGAAACGGTACAAGGTCGGGTTCTCGGCAGGCTTAGATTTAAGATTTGGATAGATTGAGTAACTTTTGGATAAAACTAATGGCGGATTCTGAACGGGGAGACAACGGGGGTGACAGGGTCAAGATTTGGTGGAGTTTGGAGATACACCGCCACCGGTGGCGAATTCCGGTGGGTGGTGGGCGGTGGTGAGATGAGAGGTCTGAGAGATGAAGGAGATGGTTCATAGTTACTCTTTCGGACAATTTTAATTAAAAGAGAAGGAGTTTCACAACTGTTGGATGCTGAAAAATGATCGGCTGAGATCAGTTTAATAGAGTTGAACTCAAAACGACGTAGTATCACTTTCGTACTACGTCATTTCGACGGCCTCCACGGCTGATCACTTGGACCGGGTTGTGGCGTAATTGGGCCTTAGTTTGGACGAGTTAATGGGGGACAACTTGGGCTGGTATAAGCTTGGCCCAGAATTAAGTTTGTTTTTATTCCCTTTTCCTTTTCATTTTTTTCAATTTTTCTTCTAATTTCTTTTAAAATTAAAACTAAAATAAAGCCTAAATTAATTCCTAATCAAATTATTCTATCAAATTAAATTAACTAACTATAAATGATAATAACACAACTAATCAAATACCAAATTAAAGAAAAATCACCAAAATTCGAAATTAAATTTAAATGTGCAAAATAAACTATTTTGTGGTTTTCCCATTTTTTATAAAGCACTAAATTACTAATTAATGCAAAATTAGATCCTAAATGCAAATGCAGTGTATTTTTGTATTTTCATGAATTAAATAAAATAGACATGCACATACAAATGCAAACAATTATCAGAAAATGCCACAAAATCCACAAAATTGCAAATAATGAAAAGAAGTTATTTTGTTTTGAATTTATGGGAGTAATTCATATAGGGCAAAAATCATGTGCTCACAGCTGCCCCTCCTTGCCCAGAAACACGAAGAGTTTTCGTGCAAAGATAAAGTGAGCGGATACGAGCGATTTTTGCCCGTTTGAATACTCCGTGGGAAGCATTTTGAAAGATTTGACCGCACCCTGCTTCCGAGGTTGTCTACATATCCTTGGCTATAAAGGAATCAGGTCAGTGTAGTTCGGAAAGTTTCGGTAGCTGGGACTACCATGAAGCTGTGATTTCAATGTTGTTGTTGCTGCTGCTGCTACTGCTTACTGCATCCCCTTATTACACCATGATAAAATAAAAAGAAGCTAGACTAGACTATGATCTATGAATTACAAAATCTTATCTATATCTTCAAACTTGCTCTTGCGGTTCTTGTTGCCTTGTTGACTTTTATTCTCCCGGTGGAATCCTTTTGTTGCCGCCTTGAATTGTAATCTGAGATGTTTTCCATTTCTCCAGGTGGATGCCTGACTGCCAACTACACTTTGAGATGTTTTTTCTTTTCTCCAGGTGGACGCTTGACTGCTGAACTTGAATGTATTCCCTGCTCTCCAGGCGGGCTCCTGATTGCTGAACTTGAAATGAATTCCCTGCTCTCCAGGTGGGCTCCTGACTTCAACAGAATAAACAAAAACAAAGAAAGTTTTCTGCCCCAGTTTGGTGGCTGGGCACACATGTAAGTGTAAAAAGGATCACATTACCAAATATCAATAAGAATTTGAAAGCTAAAACTTGAATTGTACTCCCTTGTTCTCCAGGCGAGCTCCTAACTGCTGACATGAATTGTACTCCCTGCTCTCCAGGCGGGCTTCTGATGGCTAAAATTGAAATGTATTCCTTGCTCTCCAGGCGGGCTCCTGACTGCTAGCTTGAAATGTATTCCCTTCTCTTCAGGCGGGGTCCTGACTGCTGCCTTGAAATGTATTCCCTACTCTTCAGGCGGGCTCCTGACTGCTAAACTTGAATGTATTCCTTGCTCTCCAGGCGGGCTCCTGATTGCATGACTTGAAATGTATTCCCTGCTCTCCAGGTGGGCTCCTGACTGCTGACTTGAAATGTATTCCCTGCTCTTTAGGCGGGCTCCTGACTGCATGACTTGAAATGTATTCCCTGCTCTCCAGGCGAGCTCCTGACTGCTGACTTGAAATGTATTCCCTGCTCTTCAGGCGGGCTCCTGACTGCTGCCTTGAAATGTATTCCCTGCTCTTTAGGCGGGCTCCTGACTGCTAAACTTGAATGTATTCCCTGCTCTCCAGGCGAGCTCCTGATTGTTGACTTGAATGTATTCCCTACTCTCCAGGCGGGCTCCTGACTTCAATGAAATAGACAAAAACAAAGAAAATTTTCTGCCCCAATTTGGTGGTTGGACACATATGTGAGTGTTAAACTGAATTATATTACCAAATATTACTAAAAATTTGAAAGCTAGGTCCCATTATCCAGGGGGTCCTGACAATTCTTACCTAAGCGACAATTTTAAATCTAAGTTATATCTTCTAAAGGTGTGACTTCCGCTAAATCTTGTTATCTAAGGGGGTGTTAAAGCTACATCTCATTATTCATGAGGGTCCTAAAAATCAAAGGTCAAATTTTATCTTAAGAGTGACAACTTTTATGGCTGAATTATACTACCCTACAGCAGATTTTACGCTAAATGTTGTTATCTAATCGAAATCTTAAAGCTAAGTCCCACTATTCAGGAGGGTCCTGAAAACTCCTAATTGAATCTTATCTCGAACATGTAGACTTCTAAACCTATTTATATTCCTTCGGGATACCTTTGTGCTAGATTACGCTATTTCTGAACTTTACGCTAGGTCCCATTTTCCAGGAGGGTCCTGAAAATCAAAAATCAAACCTGTTTGGTGGCTGCCTTTCTCCACGGAGCGTTCTCCGAAACAACCGAAATTTCCTGCCCCTTTTTTTATCAAAGAAAAATCTTGTCAGTATAAAATGTGGTGGTTAGTTGATGGCATTCTTGCTGAAGGTCTCTCCGCTGCATTGTTTTGTTTTGATTGGCTTCCCTGAACTGGCCCTGAACCGCTTGACTTTCCGACTAACTTTCAAAACCCCATGACTTTGGATGACCCGAGTGTTCTATACCTGAACCGTTGTTTCACACCTCTGACCCCTTTAACTGAACCTCTATATCTCCTATGAAATTACTAAATCATTCTGCCGGTGAAACTTTGCTGGCACTTTATCCCACTTTACATCATGCTATTTTTTGTATGCTCTGGCCGCACTGTGCTTTGCAATCTTGAAGCTGGTAGTGAGCTTTGAAATTCCTTCTTATTTGCTTAAACAGAACTGACATTGGGAGAATCTTAGAGAAATATACCCAAAAGAAATGAAATGCAATGACTTAGAGAGTTAAGGATAAGAAAATCCAAAACTGGAAGACTATTTGAAGGGGAAAAAGAAAAGAGACTTATCTGAGTGGAATAGCTGGAGCCAATGATCATGACATACATTTCGGATTAATCTGCCCAATCTGTCCAACCAAATCAACTTCCAGTTGCCATACTTTGCTGCCTCAGAGTTTCCATAACCTGAGTTCTTTACCAAAACCTTGACCTTGTTCATTTTGCGGTGCGCTGAGGGGTTTTCACCAACAAACCTCTCTCATTTGTTCATCTCTCAACTCACTTTCGCCTTACGGTGCCCGTGAGGGTTTTCACTAATAAGACTCTCTCATTTTTGATTTCTATCAGCTCTCGTCGCCTTATGGTGCCCGTGAGGGTTTTCACCAATAAGACTCTCTAGTTTTCGATTTCTTTTCCCTCTTTGGACCAGAGTGTTGCCTCTGATATGAATCACCTCTACCTCCTCGACTTGGCATTTCTCAAAGACTGATCAAAAGGTCTTTCTTTGGACCGTAACGTGGACTTTTGGATAGGGTTAAAAAGAAAGGATGTCAAAGGCTCAAAAACAATTCACATGGGTTTAAAATTACAACTTTCGGAATCAGATTTCTTACAATAACCACAACTTTTGCCCCAGTTTCTTGCTTGGGGACTTTTGGATTTTTATTTTGATGAGATCGAACCGTGAGGCTGCCTACGTATCCTTACAAGGAATTAGGTCGAATGTAGTTCATGTCATAGAAATTACTTTGTTGCTGTGGTTTTCTATTTTCTTTCTCTCTTTTATTTTGTTTTTTTG
This sequence comes from Nicotiana sylvestris, assembly GCF_000393655.2. Taxonomy (NCBI): domain Eukaryota; kingdom Viridiplantae; phylum Streptophyta; class Magnoliopsida; order Solanales; family Solanaceae; genus Nicotiana; species Nicotiana sylvestris. The sequence goes on along the minus strand of NC_091059.1, from coordinate 141,021,925 downwards.
CTTTCTTTTTCTCTTTTTGTTGATTTTCTTCCCTCTTTTTCTTTTCATTCTTTTCTTTCTCTTTTCATTCTTTTCTTTCTCTTTTCATTCATTTCTTTCTCTTTTCTTTTCTTTCTCTTTTTCTCTTCTTCCTTTACTTATCTTTCACACTTGCGATTCCGATATTCGCTACTGATTCCGTAAGAGGGGTATGAAAGAAAAATAAATAAGGCTCAAAGGGGGTACCAAAGGATAAAGTGTTTAGATAGCAGAACAAAATGCCTTCGTCATTTCAATATTCAAAACATGCCAAATACAAACAAGTACAATTAAACAAAGGAATCATACATAGTATCTTTTGACTGCATCAGAGTTGATAGCCATTTCTACACATTTGCCTTCTACATCTGTCAAATACTATGCACCATTGGACAACACTCTAGTTATAACGAACGGCCCCTGCCAGTTTGGGGCAAACTTGTCTTTTGCTTCAACCTGATGTGGAAGAACGTGTTTCAATACTAACTAACCCACTTCAAACTTCCGCGGACGCACCTTCTTATTGTATGCTCTTGTCATTCTCTGTTGATACAACTGGCCATGACACACTGCTGCCAATCCTTTCTCGTCGATCAAACTCAATTGTTCCAAGTGGGTTTTGACCCACTTATCATTATCGATCTCAACCTCCGCGACAATTCTAAGGGATGGAATTTCCACTTCTGCGAGTATCACTACTTCGGTTCCATACACCAACAAATAAGGAGTCGCCCCTACTAAAGTACGGATAGTAGTGAGATAACCCAGCAATGCAAATGACAGCTTTTCATGCCACTGCCTAGAATCCTCCACCATTTTTCGAAGTATGTTCTTTATGTTCTTGTTGGCTGCCTCGACTACTCCATTCACCTTGGGGCGGTATGGGGTGGAATTGCGATGTGTAATCTTAAACTGTTGACACACCTCTTTCATTAGATGACTATTGAGATTAACACCGTTATCTGTGATGATTACTTTCAATATCCCGAACCGGCAAATGATATTTGAGTGCACAAAATCAACCACCGCCTTCTTGGTTACAGACTTGAATGTCTTAGCCTCAACCAATTTGGTGAAATAATCTATGGCCACCAGAATGAACCTGTGCCCATTCGATGCTGATGGCTCAATTGGCCTAATGACATCCATGCCCCACGCAACAAAAGACCAAAGTGCAGACATCGTGTGTAATTCAGATGGTGGAGAATGAATCAAATCTCCATGCACTTGGCACTGATGACATTTACGCACGAAACTGATATAATCTTGCTCCATAGTGAGCCAATAATAACCTGCCCGGAGAATTTTCTTTGCCAGCACATACCCACTCATGTGCGGTCCACAGATTCCAGAATGTACTTCAGTCATAATAGCTGTGGCCTGCCTAGCATCTATGCATCTCAGCAATCCAAGATCTGGAGTTCTTTTGTACAACACTCCTCCACTGAAGAAAAATCCAATTGCCAACCATCGAATTGTTCTCTTTTGATCACCTGTGGCTTGTACAGGATACACTCCCATCCTGATGTACTCCTTGATGTCATGAAACCAAGGCTCCCCATCGAGCTCTTCTTCCACCACATTACAATAAGCATGCTGATTGTGGACTTGAATATGCAAAGGGTCCACATAAGCCTTATCTGGGTGATGTAACATTGACGCCAGAGTAGCCAAAGCATCAGCGACCTCATTATGAATCCTCGGAATATGCCTGAACACTATTGATTGGATTCGCTGACAAAGATCATGTAAACATTGTCGATACGGTATGAGTTTTAAATCCCGTGTTTCCCACTCTCCCTGAATCTGATGCACTAGAAGGTTCGAGTCACCCAAGACCAAGACTTCTTGTACACCCATATCCACAGCCATCCTCAAACCCAAAATGCATGCCTCGTACTCAGCTATGAAGTTAGTACAGTAGAACTGAAGCTGAGCCATAACAGGGTAATGATGCCCTATTTCAGAAACAAGTACCGCTCATATCCCAACGCCTTTCATGTTAGCGGCCCCATCAAAGAAAAGTTTCCATCCTGGCCTTTCACTCTATTCCAACTCTTCAATGTGCATTACCTCTTCATCGGGAAAATACGTCTTCAAAGGTTCGTATTCTTCATCCATAGGATTCTCAGCCAAATGGTCGGCTAATGCTTGTGCTTTTATCGCAGTCCGGGACACGTAGACAATGTCAAATTTTGTGAGCAAGATCTGCCACTTTGCGAGCCTTCCCGTGGGCATAGGCTTCTGGAAGATATACTTCAACAGATCCAAGCGAGATATGAGGTAAGTAGTATAAGATAACAAATAATGTTTCAGCTTCTGGGCTACCCAAGTTAGGGCGTAACATGTCCTCTCAAGATGAGTGTACTTAACCTCGTAAGATGTGAACTTCTTGCTGAGATAATAGATGGCATGCTCCTTCCTGCCAGTGATGTCATGCTGTCCCAACACACATCCAAATGAATTTCCCAAGACCGTCAAATACAGAATCAAAGGTCTCTCTGGTTCTGGCGGGACCAACACAGGTGGGTTTGACAGGTACCCCTTTATCCTATCAAATGCTTCCTGACATTCATATGTCCACTTAACCGCAATATCTTTCTTTAACAGTTTGAAGATGGCTCACAAGTTGTCGTGAGCTGAGCAATAAACCTGCTGATGTAATTCAATCTCCCCAATAGACTCATCACCTCAGTCTTGTTCTTTGGGGGTGGCAACTCCTGGATAGCTTTGATCTTTGATGGGTCTAATTCAATACCTCGGTGTCTAACTATGAATCCCAACAACTTTCTAGACGGGACACGAAATGCATATTTTGTAGGGTTGAGCTTGAGATTGTACCTGTGAAGCCTTTGGAAGAACTTTCTCAGATCTCTGACATATCAGACTGCTTTCTAGACTTTACAATCACATCATCCACATAAACCTCGATCTCCATGTGTATCATGTCTTGAAATATGGTCGTCATTGCCCTCATGTAGGTTGCCCCAGCATTTTTCAAACCAAATGGCATGACCCGATAGCAGTACGTTCCCCATGGCATGATGAATGCTGTCTTTTCTGCGTACTCCTCATCCATTAAGATCTGGTGGTAACCCGCATAACAATCCACAAAAGAACAAATTTCATGTTTGGCACAATTATCGATCAATATATGGATGTTTGACAATGGGAAGTTATCCTTGGGACTTGCCTTGTTGAGATCTCGATAACAACACACACCCTGATGTTACCATCCTTCTTCGGCACAGACACAACATTGGCTAACTAGGTGGGATACCGGGTGACCCGAATGACTTTGGCCTCAAATTGTTTGGTGACCTCTTCCTTAATTTTCACACTCATATCAGTTTTAAATATTCCGGATCAGTGGGCAATTTGTGAACCACCAAGCTAGTGCTTAGACCTGGCATGTCGTCATAGGACCATGCAAAAACATCTTTATACTCGAACAGTGTTTTAATTATCTCCTCTCTGAGTTGTGGTTCAAGATGGACACTTATTTTGGTTTCCCGTACATTATCTTGGTCCCCTAAATTGATTGCTTTTGTATCGCTCAGGTTAGGCTTGATTTTTTCTTCAAAATGGCTTAATTCTTTGCTAATCTCTTCAAAGGCTTCATCCTCATCATATTCTGATTCATCCTCACACCCTATTTCTTGAATTACTATTTCAGAATTAGATTGGCTTTTGAGACTGGGCCGGAGATTCCTCATGCATGTCATATCATTGAAACCAGCATAAAAAGAACTGTACAAGGAAGAAAAGAAAAACAAAAATAAAACTATCAAAAAGGGAGAAAAAGGGAAATTGCATTTCATTGAAATTAGAGATAACAAGGCCTATACATCCAAATGGACGGGACATAAAATCTGAACTACAACCCTGGGATAATCCAAATAAACTGAAAGAAAATCAAAGCAAACTACCAAAACTCCTTCCTGGTGGGGAGAGGAGTAGCTTCCCAATTGTTAATCTTTGCGCTGGGCCCAACAAATTGCACATCCGCCTTGCTAGAACCCTCTCCAGCTTCCACCGTGTTCACTTCGTCGAATATGCTCTCGAACCTTTCCCTCAAATCTCCATCCATATCAACCATCGAACTGGGAACCATCATCACTGGGCGCTTTTTGGTACCAGTCCTAACAAATGATCAGGAAAGATGCGGGACTGGCTTTGGAAGGGCCCATGCTCTCTGTTTCATTTTTCTAGCTCTTCTCACGTTTGCGACTGTGGGCTTGAACCCCAGGCCAAATGTATCCAAGTTTTTAGGAAGAGAAACCACCTGTACGATACCTTGCAGAGATGCACCCAAACCCTTGCCCGGTACAAAACCATTTTTCAACATTTCAACGTCTACCATGACTGATGCAGCAGTTACCCTTGGAGTCGGCACGCACTTCCCTTCAGGAATTTTCTCTACCGATACCGTGTCAAAAACCTAATAAACCCATGGCCCTTTGTTGTCTTCAAACTCTATGAGCGGAACAATGGCATCACTGAGAACACACAAATTATCTTCGCCATGCACAACAATTTCCTATCTATCCCATTCAAACTTAACCATTTAATACAGAGTGAACGGGACCGCTTTGACAACATGAATCCAGGGTAGACCTAACAAAAGATTGTTAGAAACAACCACATCGAGCACCTGAAATTCCATAGTAAATTTAACTGTCCCTATTGTAAGCTCGAGCACTATGTCCCCAACTGAATCTTTCCCTCCACCGTCGAATCCCCGAACGTAGATACTGTTCTTGTGAATTCTTTCATCATCCACCTTCAACTTGTTCAGAGTGGAAAGAGGTCAAATATTTGCATTGGAACCATTGTCAACCAGTACCCGAGTAACCACGGAATCTTCACATTTCACCGTCAGATAGAGGGCTCTATTGTGCTCAGTACCCTCCACGGGCAACTCATCATCAAAAAAGTGACTCTGTTTACCTCAAATATCTTGTTAGATATCTTTTCCAAGTGGTTTACTGAGATTTTGTCAGGAACGTGGGCTTCGTTCAAGATCTTCATCAAAGCCCGACGGTGCTCGTCTGAATGGATCGATAATGACAATAGCGAGATCCGAGCCAGTGTCTTCCTTAACTGCCCCACAATGGAATAGTCCTGCACTTTCATCTTTCTCAGAAATTCCTCTGCTTCTTCCTTGGTCACAGCTTTCTTCACCATTACTAGGTTATCTTTGGAGGTCTTAGCTTTTCTCAACTCTTCGAGGGAAAAGCATCTTCCCGATCGAGTCAAACCATGGGTCTCACACACTTCTTATTTAACCCCTTTCCCCTTGTAACTCACTGTCACTCGTTCATAATTCCCTAGGACTACCTTGCTGTTGACTATCAGTAATTGAGTTACCGGTTTGATAATGATAGGATTTGTGAGGGCGCCCTTCACAATTACCACAGGCTTGTTCGTCACTCCTGGCACAACCACTTTTGCTCTTTCATGTTTTCCAACAACGTCACTTAAGGACCCCTTCTTGACCTCCACAAATGGTTCATTATTTGCCCCATTCAACTTGATCACAGACTTCTCACTTGTTGACTTTTCAAACGGCTTGGCTTTACTAGCCCGAATCATCATGACGGTTTGCGAAGGCTTCTTAGGCTCCCCTTCCTTATGTACAATCTCAATCATATTTGTCTCATGATGGGCCAACAACGGGTTCTGGTTGATATTGGGTGCCTCCGGGGCTTGGACCTCAATCCGATTAGTATCAATGAGCTCTTGAATAGCTGTTTTCAATTTCCAACATTTCTCTGTGTCATGACCCGGGGTCCCTGAACAATACTCACAACTCACCGAGCGGTCAAGATTTCTGGGAGGGGAATTTGGCAGTTTCGCCTCGATCGGGTTCAACATACCCAACTGTACCAATCTGTGGAATAGACTAGTATATGATTCCCCTAATGGAGTAAAAGTCTTTTGCTTATGTAACCTCTCATTCTTAAAGGCTTGATTTGGCCGAAAACCTATTCCAGGGGGATTTCTATAGGCTCTTGGGGGTGGATGGGTATTTTGTGGAGCTGGGTATGGATTTTGTAGAGCTGGTGCATGCCATTGTGCGTGAGTAGGAGGTTGGGTATAGGTTTGTGCATGATGGATGGAAAAATAGGGATCTGGCGGTGGGTAGTAGTGTTGTGGTGGGCTATATGGAGTGTGGGAGGTAAGTTTGGTGATAGGGTGGAGGCGGATTGTAGTAACGTGGAAGGTTCCTGGATCCGATCCAAGCTCATGACTCAATTGTCACAACGTCGTCTTTCTTCTTCTTCCCAAGTACACCCCCAGTACCATTTTGAATGGCCTGGGTGGTCACTTTGATTGCTGAATAACTGATGATCTTCTTGGAATTGAGTCCCTCCTCAACCATGCCTCTCATTTTTACAACCTCATTAAAGGACTTGCCCACTGCTGACACCAAATAACCAAAATAAGTGGGCTCCAAAGCCTGCAAGAAATAATCAACCATTTCACTTTCTTTCATCGGAGGGTCAACCCTCGCGGCTTGTTCCCTCCAACCGAATCCATACTCTTTGAAACTCTCACCGGGATTTTTCTCAATCTTTGTTAATGACAGACGGTCTGGGATAATTCCAAGATTGTACTGAAAATGGCAGGCGAAGGCTTGGGCCAAATCATCCCATGTGTACCACCTACTGTGATCTTATCTGATATACCATTCTAATGTTGATCTACTCAAACTTTGGCTGAAATATGCCATCAGCAATTCATCTCTTCTGCCTGCTCCTCTCATCTTGCTGCAAGATCCTCTTACGTGTGCTACTGGGTCACCATGCCCATCGTACAGATCAAACTTGGGCATTTTGAACCCTGCTGGTAACTGAACATCTAGGAACAGACATAAATCTTTATAGGCCACACTTACTTGACCTCCCAACCCCCTCATATCTCTGAATGATTGTTCTAACCTTTTGACCTTTCTGATCATCTCCTCATGTTCAGGATTTTTGGGTGGCTTCTCGGTCTCTGCCAAACGATCAAGATGATGGGTGTAGAAATATGGTTCCGGGACTTTGAAGGTTGGTTCAGGGGGATAATACTGGTTGTCGTGAGTCTGGAACAGAGGTTCACTGGAAGATTGATGTATGCAGCAGGTGGAGGTGCCACAAAAATAGGAGTGATTGGTGGGGGAGGGTGCAGGACTTGTCTGGGTGGAGGAGCATGTTATGTATGGGAAGTGGTACCGTGGCATTGTTGGTAGAGGAGAAAGGCTGGAGATGAGTTCACAGTGGGAGGTTCCTGAGATTGAGCTAATGGTGGGATATAAGCAGGGTTGGCGGGATAAACTGGTGGTGGATGCCCCTTTGCCCAGGCTTGGTACATTTCAGCCATTTGCTGCTTTAACTTATACATCTCTTCATTCATCGCATTAACATCCAATTCTTCCACCTCTTTTGACGGGTCAACAATACTTGCCTCCAATTCTTGGTTGGCCATGTTCAGCTTGTCTTTTGATCGGGTGTTGTATGAGTGAGTTGTCAGAATGCCAATCAACTAACCACTTGCCTGCGTTCAATACATCAACAGCAACCTTGTTAGCAATTAGGGATTTATTAGATTGGTAACCGCACATTTTGGGGAATTAATGCACTTAAGCAGTTAGCCGTTTCTATTATGCATTTGATCGGATGCTTGCGTCATCCTAGCTTTTCTTTTCTTCTTTTCTTTTCGTCTTTCGCTCTTACCCTTGCTTTCTCTCTCATTTCCCTCTTGTTTTGCTATTGCTTCTTTCTCTTGGTTTTCTTATTCTTCTCTCCTTTCTTTTCTTTTTCTCTCTTGTTTTTCCTCTCTCTTTTCGTTTTCTCTTCTTTTTTTTGGTTATGGTCGAATCCTATGGGGATTGCCTACGTATCATGACCCCGCATGAATCAGACCGAGCGTAGTTCTGGGAGATAAGTGTGAAAGTAAATAATAAAATATTTTTTTGGGATTTTCAATTTTCATAAAAGCAAATGCTTTGATTACAAAGACTCAAAACTAACAGACTCCAAGAGAAACTAACAGACGCTGATGAAGAGACGAAATATAGATTCCAAAAATAAACTATCATACTCCAACAAAAGAAAATACAGACTCGAACACAATTGACAGACTCCAGCAGAAAGAAAATACAATCTCAACACAACTGACAGACTCTAACAGAAAAGGAAATACAGACTCAAATGAGAAATCATGAATACATTAATACTCCTGGTGCCCGCGGGACATTATTCGGTCTCGCCGCAGGCCTATATGCAAGATCCTTTTTAAGTCGGTCCAAGTCACTCATTATCTACTTAACAAATGTCATCACTGCCGCGAAGAAGGTGGTGCGAGTCATATCCTCACAGACTTGGCACTTCATAACAATGTAATCGGCGATGTTTCTAATTCTCTCTCTTATGACACCCTTTTCTTGTAACAAACGCCCGATCTGTTGGGCCCTGGCTTCCAAAGTTTGCTCAGCCACATGATTCTGCTCCTGAAGTCATCACAAATCTATTTCTAATTGTGCCAATGCTGTATAACAATGTTCCCTTTCAACCTTGAAGTCTTTCGCCTATTTGATCATTTTATTTTCCGTGGCGATGAACCTTTTCTTTAATCCCGCGACCTTATTGTCGTACTTTTCTTTCAACTGCTTAACCAGGTGTGCTCGTTCATCTGCGTTTTTAGCCAATTGTTTTCGAACTCTGGCTAGTTCACATTCTGTTTTGTTCAAATCAAAACTATAGTCACTCATTTTCTGCCTCAGGTTATTTATGAGTTTTTCATCTTTGGCACTTCAGGCGGGGTTCCCTGCCTCTATTTTCATTTTTTGAATTTGGGCTCGAAGGGCCTCATTTTCTTTGGCTAGCTTTTTCTTTTCACCTTCGTCTGCCGCTGCTTGCAAGCTATTCTCAAATTGAAGTTCTTTAACTTGTTTTTCCAACCTTCCTATTGTGGCCCTGTACTCATTCTCCTTATCCAACCAAGACCATTGTTCTTGTGGTGCCTCGACGAATTCCTGAAGATGGGGTCTTTTGGCTTGCCTCCCAAACTCAATTTCTCTCATATACCAAGCCAGGTACCCTGGTGAAACCTCACCTTTGGATCGATCACGTACACAAGTATTGGCTGTTAAGTATTGACATTCGCTCCAAATTTGGCGGACTGTTGTTTCATGAAACTGACCGTTAAGTCAGATCTCAACTACTTGGGCACTAAGATCTTCATCTCTCGGAACTATCTGGCATCTTCCCAGCTGCCTCAAAACCCGATATGGGGCATAAGACTGGATACTCTTGAGTCCCATCAGGAGGAAATGAGGCCTAGTGGCTGGCATGTATATGATCTCATCCACAGGCAGCCATCCAAATGTCCACTCTATTTGGTTTGCAGTGATGGAACGGAGGCGTGCTATCCACTTTGTAACCCCTTCTGGCAGGCTGATCCCACCAACCCTCGTATAAAATTCCTCTATACATGTTTTCTCTGTCGACCCATAACTCATAAATTGAGGACGATGGTGTAAGTGTTCGATCATCCACATCTGCAACAACACATTGCACCTCCCGAAAAAGTCTCCTCCGGCTTTGTAGGCTGTGAGAGAGCGGAAGATTTTAGCTACTATCATGTGTGCGAGGGTGTTGTTGGCCTGAGTGAGCAAAGTGCTGACAACCCTGGCTACTCGTATGTCAATGTTCCCATCTTTTCTAGGAAACACCAAAAGTCCCAAAAAGACCACCATAAATGCAAAACACATGTGTTCTTCCCACTTAAGGCGGTTTTATTTGCTGCAGATTTTGTTTTCCGGCTTGTTGAACCCCCCTATATGATCATATCTGTTGTATGTAAACTGCAAAGTACAAAAACCAGCTACCAAATCTGGGTTGTGGACCCCCCTGCTTATTTTCAAAGAGTCTAAGAACCTGTGTACGACTACAGCCCTTGGAACAATCAGGTACTGGTGTCTCAGAGGAACTTTGGGACCCCCAATATATCCGGCTATTTCCTCCAATGTTGGGGTAAGTTCAAAATCTGAGAAGTGAAATACGTTGTGGGCCGAGTCCAGAATGTAACCAACGCCTTTATGATGTCTCCCCTAGGATTAATTTTTAGCAACCCAGTGAGGCCTCCCAAGTATAGATTGACCGTGTCTTGTCCCGATTTACCCAGATCATCCCACCACATATGCAACTCCAAAGGGATCTTGTTCAAGACTGTTATTGGCAAATTCTGACTCGTGCTTATTCTGCACATTTATTAGGGTGATTAAGCAAAATAATGAATCAATTGACTCCAAAACAAAGCTGACACTTTTTTTTCAGATTTTCATTTCGAAAGTAAAAACCCGGATTTGTAAATACAGCCTTTCAGCACTTCTGGAAGAAGATTTTAAGGCTGTTCTCGCCAACCGGCTAAAATTGAAAAAGAGAGCAAAGGTGGCTGTTCTTGCAAAAACAGCCTTCCGGCGTCCTTTTGGGGACAATTGACTATTTTGACAAAAATGGTATTACTTTAACATTATAATAAAAACAAAATTTTGTTTGTTTTTTTTTCCGTTTTCTCTTCGGGCTATTTTTGCAAAAAGAAAGTTGGACCCGATGGGGGTTGCCTACGTATCTCACACCCTGTGAGAATCAAACTGGCGTAGTTCGGGCAAATTTGTCAAAATAAAACCAACTTTCTAAAACACAAAGATTTTCCTTTTTTTTCCTTTTCTTTGAAAAGTACAAGATTCTTTTTTTTTTCTTTTTTTTTTTCAAAATTTCAGCAGAGTTTTGGTATGTTTGGGACATTGGTTTTTCAAAACAGGCACTTATCCCTCTCAACCATCTAAGTTTTCCTTGTAAGCCGGTCAACATGTAAATCTGAAGAAAATGAATGCGCAAGTAGCAAGTAAGATGCATCCTAATGGTCTTTACATTCCAGGTACACCTGTCCTAGAAAACCCAACCCCTGTGTTGAGTCTCCAAAGTTAAATGCACATGATGCAAAAAACGTGCCTACTAGGGATCCGACATGAGGCTGAGTTATTCTAAGTTCAAAAACCTGGGTATGTTGTACTAGACTGTGTACCCAAGCGGACAACTCGAGCAGAGTAGGGGGCTACGTACCGGGAAACAAAAGGCCATCCGGCTTAGTAACTTTTCTGAGCCTCTTTCTTATTTCAAGGTATGATACTAACAGAATAGGAAGTCATGACCAGCGTGCACATCCCCGAAAATGAGAAGATAAGGGTTCCGTAGCAATTTATATACAGTTCAGATAATATCAAAGCGGTAAAAAGCAACATTTAACACATTAGGCTCAAACGTGTAATAAAACCAGATAACATATAAAACTAAATGTAACAATTCATCTAAGCTCGAATTCTTGAACCCTGAACCAGAGATTCAGGGTTCGATCCCCAGTAGAGTCGCCAGAGCTGTCACACCTCCTTTTTACCTACACCTCCAGAAGGGAGTATAAGGGAGTATTTTCCAATTTAAAGTGACAATCGAAACGAGATTATTTCATTACAAATTCAGAGTCTCCACTTGGGATGATTTATGGTGTCCCAAGTCACCGATTTTAAATCCCGAATCGAGGAAAGATTGACTCTATATTATAGTCCGCGAACACAGAAATCTGGGTAAGGAATTTTGTTAACTCGGGAGAAGGTGTTAGGCACTCCCGAGTTCCGTGGTTCTAGCACGGTCACTCAACTGTTATAATCAGCTTAATTATCTGATCTTAAGCAATTATGAACCTATGTGCAAATTTTAACTTTTAACCGCTTTTAATTAATTTTAAGAATATTGCAACACTGTTAAAACACGTCTAGAACCACGTCACATAAATGCACTCACGGTCTTCGACATATCTTGACCTTGTTGAGATTTTGGATTTGAGTCACATAAATGCGCACCCGAGTTTAGGAAGGTAAATTATTAAAATAACGCGCCTAAAGCAACTACGCGTTTGCAACTTTGCGAGGGCCATAAAATTTTACCAAATGGAATGCCTCGATTTTGAAGGATTAACGTTAATCAAGTGACGGCCATGAATTGTATGTCTAATTGGTATGGCACGCAAATTATCTACAAGGATCTGCTAGTTGAGTAAGGCTTAAGGGACTTACAATTATTTCTAAACTACAGCTAAACTCAAATCATTGATTTAAGGGTCAGTACTAGGTGAGGCCCAATATAAACTGAGGTTCAATTGGCATCTTGCTAGTCATAAACCCAAGTGTGATAAAAAAAACCTTTAAATCATATGAAACGGACTGGGCCAGCTATATGCTCAATGTTACTTGGAAATTTTTGAAGGAGAACACAGCGTGGCCAAACTCGGTCCAAACCCATGTCTTGTTTCCCATTAATGCCGATTTAGTATATGAAATAACTGGGCTCGAGGGAAGCCCAGCTTGGCAGCCTGGTTGCGAAAAGGAAATGCAGTCGCAATTGGGCCAACGATGACAGCCCAAAACATGATTCTGCAAACACTTTTGAAACAAGGTGTATCAATCTAGACAATTTTCATCGAGTAAATACTAGTGATTTTAATTCAAACACAAAGAAGATTTTTAGGCTACCATAGACATTCAGAGTGGTGATGCAACCCCTAATTGCACTAATACACCTTTACACAAATTATCCACTAATTAATCGGACCCAAAAGCCCCTTCCCCAACCCATATTGAATCCTGATTCAATTCTCATCCCTGAACAAGTCATGAGTTTCAAATTTACTCTAAAGCAAACAAGATATAAAAAGATCTGAAACTGAATAATGAAACTACCATTTCTGAGATCGAACTCACATGACAGGGACACAAGCAAAGGAAGGTCGAATTTCAGAATGATACACTTTGAGTTATTCTACAGACCATGAGAAAAATCTACCATGCTAATTAATAAGAGAAATGGATCTTAAATTGAGTACTTAAGGAACAAATAACCATCCAACGAATGCTCAATCATAACCAAGGCGACATTTTCAAGAAAAGAACCCATACTAACAACATATTCAGTAGCAACACTCATATTCTTCCACTTATGCGTATTATCTTAATCATGGGCAGTTTATAAAACATACACAAATGAACAATACCCCAGCATGAGGTATTCTCCATGCAAATACCTCCGACTCAACACATTAATAAACTCCATGACTCACTTTAAGACAGAAGATAATGTGGAGGACATGAGTAAGTAAGATAAAGCACAATCACATTACATTATTTAAGAAATCCCTAATAACATAGCTAACATTCATGGTAAAAGAATAATATCCATTTCTGATTCCTTCAAGCAATTACAGTGTTCCAAACTTGCATCTCATCTATTCCGAGAATCAAGAAGTACCTGGAGATTGAAAAGAAATCACAATGTAAGAGGTCAATGTTCTACAACAGTAGAGCAGCAACAGGATTCAACATCAAAGCTTAGCAAAAATGGCCAACTGAAGCCAATGGAGCTGTATCTACCCAGCAGAACTTAACCCAAAAACTTTGAGAGACCCAAATTTAAACCATCTCAAACATGGAAAGAATCTGAAAGTGTTCAACCGCTGAAAGTTTGAACACTCAAGGCTGAAAATCAAGGGGATAGGTTCAAAGTTTCAGCCGTTTTGTTTTCTCTGGATTTTTGTTTCTAACCCCCCCCCCTGAATGGTAAGGAAGTGTGCCTTTATTGGCAAGGAAGTAGGGTAGCCCCAAAGAAATCACATTTTGCAATTAGACCCTTTTTACATTTTTATTTTTGCTCAGAAAACCTTAGTCTAATAATCATGATTCTACATTAATCCCAATACTCAACTTTCTAGAAGTTTCCTAGGCTGTTACTGAGATTCCATTACCCTTAGAATTCCCAAATTTACCCCTTAGGGTCCTGTTAATTACCCTAGCACAAATCCCCTGAGTCATGGGTCAACTTGACCCAGTACTAAACCAGTCCAACATGGGTCATGAGCCGAATCCATTTTGGGCTTTGCAGATTTCAGGCTCAGATCGAGCCCTAATTTAACATCCCAACTTAATTATCCAAAGGAAAAATCCGGAACCCATAAGACAAAACCCAAAACCCCAAAAGAAAGGCAGTGACTTAATTAATTTTGAACAATAACCAAATGAAACAGGCTGATTATTAAACACTCATGCATGGACAAGATTGAAACGAATACATAATGAAAAAGAGAAGAAGAAACAAAAAGAAAAAATATAAAGAAAGATAGAAACAAGGAAAATACCTAAAAGAATGGCCAAACCTTGAAGAACAGGACTCTTGGCCAACAATGAAAATTGCAACACAAGCACTATTTTTGTTATTTGCCAAAAGGAAAAGAAAAGAGGACGAAAGACTTCGACTCTTCAAGCAGCCGGCGAGGCACAAACCCAACGACATCCCCTTGTCGAGAGTTCGATGTCAAACATGGCCATCTCCTGGGGAAACCAAAAGAGGAAGAGAAAAGAAAAGGAAGAAACGGTACAAGGTCGGGTTCTCGGCAGGCTTAGATTTAAGATTTGGATGGATTGAGTAACTTTTGGATAAAACTAATGGAGGATTCTGAACAGGGAGACAACCGGGGTGATATGATCATGATTTGGTGGAGTTTGGAGATACACTGCCACCGGTGGCGAATTCCGGTGGGTGGTGGGCGGTGGTGAGATGAGAGGTCTGAGAGATGAAGGAGATGGTTCAGGGTTACTCTTTCGGACAATTTTAATTAAAAGAGAAGGAGTTTCACAATCGTTGGATGCTGAAAAATGATCGGCTGAGATCAGTTTAATAGAGTTGAATTCAAAACGACGTATATCACTTTCGTACTACGTCGTTTCGACGGCCTCCATGGCTGATCACTTGGACCGGGTTGTGGCATAATTGGGCCTTAGTTTGGACGAGTTAATGGGGGACAACTTGGGCTGGTATAAGCTTGGCCCAGAATTAAGTTTGTTTTTATTCCCTTTTCCTTTTCATTTTCATTTTTTTCAATTTTTCTTCTAATTTCTTTTTAAATTAAAATTAAAATAAAGCCTAAATTAATTCCTAATCAAATTATTCTATCAAATTAAATTAACTAACTATAAATGATAATTACCACAACTAATCAAATACCAAATTAATGAAAAACCACCAAAATTTGAAATTAAAATTAAAAGTGCAAAATAAACTATTTTGTGATTTTTCCATTTTATATAAAGCACTAAATTACTAATTAGTGCAAAATTAGATCCTAAATGCAAATGCAGTGTATTTTTGTATTTTCATGAATTAAATAAAATAGACATGCACATACAAATGCAAACAATTATAAGAAAATGCCCCAAAATCTACAAAATTGCAAATAATGAAAAGAAGTTATTTTGTTTTGAATTTATGGGAGTAATTCATATAGGGTAAAAATCACGTGCTCACACTCATGACTAGTGACACCCCGGTATCGGGCTGTGTTGGGTTATTTTCCGCGAATTATGATATTATCTATCAACTTTGGATTATCTTATCATGCTTTAGATTTATTTCTTATGGTTTAACTATTATTAAGTGGATATGGGAATTGTCGGCTGACCTTGTCTTCAGAGAGGCGCCATCACGATCAGGTCCGGGTTTAGGGTCGTGACAAGTTGGTATTAGAGCCTAGGTTACATAGGTCTCACAAGTCATGAGTAGGTTTAGTAGAGTCTTGCGGATCGGTACAAAGACGTCACTATTTATCCTCAAGAGGCTATAGAACCTTTAGGAAAAACTTCATATTCTTGAAATTCTTGTCTTGCGAATTTGTTGATCCGAGTGCTAAACTTCTGTTATTCTATTCTCTCACAGATGGTGAGGACGCGCGCTAACGGTAAGGATGGATGATCACCAGTACCACCAGCTGTGGCCACTAGAGGCCGAGGACATGGTCGTGGTCATGGTCGTGGTAGGGGCAGAGCAGCTAGGGCAACACCTGCAGATCCACTAGCTGCCCCAGTTCAGGATCAGGTCCCGGTTATGGACGCTCCAGCAACACCAGCTTAGGCACCAACTATGCCCATTGTGATTCCGGGTCTTTAGGAGGCCCTTGGCTCAGATCTTATCAGTTTGCACTGGCCTATCTTAGGCGGTTTCAGCCACTACGGCCGCAGCTACTTCTCAGGCCAGGGGAGGCAATCAGACTCTTGCCGCTCGCACACCTGAGCAGGTCATGCAGGGACTTCAGACATCGGGGGCACATCCACCCCAGCCGGTTGCAGTTGCTCAGGAATTTCTAGTTCCTGCTATGCCGGAGGATGAGCAACGTAGGTTGGAGAGGTTTGGTAGACTGCAGCCTCCGACCATCAATGGTGTAGAGGGCGAGGATGCCTAGCGTTTCTTAGATAAGTGTCAGAGGATGCTTCGTACAACGGGTATTTTGGAGACCAGTGGGGTCGCTTTCACTACTTATCAGTTTTCTGGAGCTGCCTTCACTTGGTGGGAGGCTTTTGAGAGGCGTAGGGCTGTTGGTGCAGCACCCCTTACCTGGCAGTAGTTCTCTGTTCTTTTTCTGGAGAACTATGTTCCGCAGTCCAAAAGAGAGGAGTTGTGTATGGAGTTTGAGTGGTTGCATTAGGGTGAGATGATTGTGATGCAGTACGAGATGAGGTTCTCTGAGTTAGCTCGTCATGCTATTTGGATGGTTCCGACAGATAGAGAGAGGATTAGAAGGTTTGTTGATGGCCTCACTTATCAGCTTCGTATTCTCATGACCAGGGAGAGGGTAAGTGGTGCTACTTTCGTGGAGGTTGTGGATATTGCCCATGAGATTGAGTTTCTTCATCGCTAGGAGCGCAAGGAGAGGGAGGCCAAGAGGCCTCGAGGATCTGGTAGTTACAGTGGTACTCCTTCGAGAGGTCAGTTTTAGCACGGTAGAGGCTGTCCATTCAGGCACGCTCAGCCAGCTCGCCCAAGTTATTGTAGGGTGTCATCGGGTCATGGTTCTCATAGTTCTCATCAGGGCCAGTCTTCACGTAGTGCCCTTCTAGCTCAGAGTTCATCCTTTGCTCCATCAGTTCAGGGCTCTTCTATGCCGAGTGCATCTTCTAGTCACTCCGGTGTGAGGGGTTCCCTTCAGTCCCCTTCTCCAACAACTGGGAGTTGTTATGAGTGTGGTGAGATGGGTCATATATGGAGGTAGTGCCTTCGTTGTCTTGTGAGTTCATCTCAGCAGAGGGGTCAGTCATCGGCTTCATCGCCTGTTACATCACTACCACCTGCGCAACCAGCTAGGGGTGGAAATCAGTCAGCTAAGGGTCACCCCAGAGGAGGAGGTCAATCAGGTGGCGGTCAGGCCCGTTTCTATGCACTTCTAGGTAGACCCGATGCTATTACTTCAGATGTTGTTATTACAGGTATTGTTTCAGTCTGCCACAAAGATGCCTCTGTATTATTTGATCCCGATTCCACCTTTTCTTATGTGTCATCATACTTTGCTCGTTATTTGGGTATGCCCCGTGAGTTTCATACTTCACCTGTTCATGTATCTACCCTAGTGCGCGATACAATTGTAGTAGACCATGTGTACCGGTCGTGTATGGTGACTATAGGGGGTCTAGAGACCCATGTGGATATTTTATTATTGTGTATCGTGGATTTCGATGTCATTTTTGGCATGGATTGGCTATCTCCGTGTCGTGCTATTTTGGACTGTCACGCTAAGACAGTCACATTGGCTATACCGAGTGTGCCACGGATCGAGTGGCGAGTTGTGACTGATTATGTTCCCAGTAGAGTGATCTAATTCTTGAAAGCCCAACGTATGGTTGGGAAGGGTTGTCTTTCGTATCTAGCCTTCGTAAGGGATATCAGTGTTGAGACTCCCAGTATTGATTCTGTTCTGGTTGTGAGAGATTTTCCCGATGTGTTTCTTGCAGACCTGCCGGGCATGCCACCAGACAGGGATATTGATTTTGGTATTAACCTAGTGCCGGGAACTCGACCCATTTCTATTCCGCTATATCATATGGCACCAGCAGAGTTGAAGGAATTAAAAGAGCAGCTTCAGGAACTCCTTGATAAAGGGTTCATTCAGCCTAGTGTGTTACCTTGGGGTGCACCAGTTCTATTTGTGAAGAAGAAGGACGGAACTATGAGGATGTGCATTGATTATAGGCAATTGAACAAAGTAACAGTTAAGAACAAGCATCCTTTGCCTCGCATTGATGATTTATTCGACCAGCTTCAGGGAGTGAGAGTGTTCTCCCAGATTGATCTCCGTTAAGGTTATCACCAGTTGAAGATCAGGGACTCGGATATTCTTAAGACAGCTTTCAGGACCCGATATGGTCATTATGAGTTCTTGGTGATGTTTTTTGGGCTGATCAATGCCCCAGCAGCATTCATGCATTCGATGAACAGTGTGTTCCATCCTTATCTTGACTCGTTTGTCATAGTCTTCATTGATGATATTCTAGTATATTCGCGTAGTCAGGAGGAGCATGCAGAGCATTTGAGAGTTTTGTTGCAGAGATTGAGTGAGGAGAAACTTTATGCAAAATTCTCCAAGTGTGAGTTTTGGCTTAGTTCAGTGGCTTTCTTGGGGCACGTGGTGTCTAGCGAGGGTATTCAAGTTGATCCAAAGAAGATAGAGGCGGTTTAGAGTTGGCCTAGACCGTCCTCAGCCACAGAGATTCGCAGCTTTCATGGTTTGGTGGGCTTTTATTGCCGTTTTGTTTAGGGATTCTCATCTATCTCATCACCCTTGACGGAGTTGAATCAGAAGGGTGCTTCATTTGTATAGTCGGACGAGTGTGAGGAGATCTTTCAAAAGCTCAAGACAGCTTTGACCACAGCTCCAGTGTTAGTTTTGGCATCAACTTCTGGTTCATATACCATGTATTGTGATGCTTTGAGAGTTGGTATTGGTTGTGTATTGATGCAGGAGGGTAGAGTTATTGCTTATGCTTCTCGTTAGTTGAAGTCCCATGAGAAGAACTACCCCGTTCATGATTTAGAGTTAGCTGCCATAGTTCACGCATTGAAGATTTGGAGACATTACTTGTATGGTGTGTCTAGTGAGGTGTTTACAGATCATCGTAGCCTCCAGCACTTGTTCAAACAGAAGTATCTTAATTTGAGGCAGCGGAGATGGTTGGAGTTGCTTAAGGATTATGATATCACTATATTGTACCATCTGGGAAAGTCCAACGTGGTGGCCGATGCTTTAAGCCGACAAAAAGTGAGTATGGGGAGTTTGGCATATATTCTATTTGGGGATAGTCCTCTTGCAGTTGATGTTCAGGCCTTGGCTAATCGATTCGTGAGATTAGATATTTCGGAGCCCAATTGGGTATTAGCTCATGTGGTTTCTCGGTTTTCCTTATATGATCGCATCAGAGAGTGCCAATATGATTATCCGCATTTGCTAGTCCTTAAGGACAGAGTTCACCATGATGATGCCGGAGATGTGACTATTGGCGATGATGGGGTATTGAGGATGGAGGGTCGGATTTGTGTGCCTAATGTGGATGGACTTTGGAAGTTGATTCTGGAGGAGGCCCATAGCTTACGGTATTTCATTCATCCAGGTGCCATGAAGATGTATCAGGATTTGAGGTAGCACTATTGGTGGAGGAGAATGAAGAAAGACATTGTGGGATTTGTAGCTCGGTGTCTCAATTGTCAGCAGGTGAAATATGAGCATCAGAGACTGGGTGGCTTGCTTTAGCGGATATATATTCCAGAGTGGAAGTGGGAGAGGATCACTATGGACTTTGTAGTTGGACTTCCACGAACTTTGAGGAAGTACGATGCTATTTGGGTGATTGTGGATCGACTAACCAAGTCCGCACACTTCATTCCTGTGTACTACCTATTCTTTAGAGCGGTTGGTAGAGATCTATATCTGGGAGATTGTTCGTTTGCATGGTGTCCTAGTTTCCATCATTTCAGATAGGGGCACTCAGTTTACATTGCAGTTTTGGAGGTCTGTGCAGCGAGAGTTAGGTACTCAGGTTGAGTTGAGCACAACTTTTCACCCTCAGACGGGCGGGCAGTCCGAGCGCACTATTCAGATATTGAAGGACATGTTGCATGCTTGTGTCATTGATTTTGGAGGATCATGGGATCAGTTCTACCGCTTGCAGAGTTTGCTTATAACAACAGCTACCAGTCGAGTATTTAGATGGCTCCATATGAGGCTTTGTATGGGAGGCGGTGTAGATCTCCAGTTGGTTAGTTCGAGCCCGGTGAGGCTAGGCTATTGGGGACAGACTTGGTGCAGGATGCCTTAGAGAAGGTGAAGGTGATTCGGGAGAGGCTTTGTATAGCGCAATTAAGGCAAAAGAGCTATGCTGATAAGAAGGTTTGGGATGTGTCCTACATGGTTGGCGAGAAGGTTCTGTTGAAGATTTCACCCATGAAGGGTGTTATGAGAATTGGGAAGAAAGGGAAATTTAGTCCGCAGTTCATTGGGCCTTGTGAGGTGCTTCGGAGGATTGGGGAGGTGGCTTATGAGCTTGCTTTGACACCCAGCTTATCGAGTGTGCATCCGGTATTTCATATTTCTATGCTCCAGAAGTATATTGGGGATCCGTCTCATGTTTTGGATTTTAGCATAGTTCAGTTGGATGATGATTTGACTTATGATGTGGAGCCAGTAGCTATTTTGGGTCATCCGGTTCGAAAGTTGAGGTCAAAGGATATAGCTTTAGTGAAAGTGTAGTGGAGAGGTCGGCCCGTGGAGGAGGCTACCTGGGAGACTGGGCAGGAGATGCAGAGCAGATATCCTCACCTGTTTGAGGCTTCAGGTATGTTTCTTAACTCTTTCGAAGACGAACGTTGTATAAGTTGGGGAGGATGTGATGACCCGGCCAGTCGTCTCATGAATTACTACTTCGGTTTCCCCATTTCTGCTTCTTTATACTTTGTTTATCCGTGTTATGTGGTATCGGGTTGGTCGGATCGAATCCGGAATGATTTTGGTAAGGTTTGAGACACTTAGTCTCTTTTGAGGAAGCTTAAGTTGGAAAAGTCAACCAGATGTTGACTTATGTGTTAGAGGGCTCGTATGTGAGTTGTAAGCACGTGATTTTTGCTTCACGGACAAGCACTCCAAAAGAAAACAAAAATAGTGACCAGTGACCTCGCTGTACAAATTTTCCAATTTTTCATGACATGTACTGCTAGTCATTTGTGGTTCATCCCATTTTTTTGCATTTTTTGATCTTATCAGTCAAAACACAAGGTATGTCTGTCATAGTAATCAAACCGTAATTCAGTAGTTAAAAGAAAATTCAAAATATATGTGCATTGTTCGTTCTAGGTTGTGATTTAACTTACTTGAACATTTTAATTTGGTGTGATAATGGTGTTGAAGTGTTACATTGTTGTTTGTTTTAATTTCATTTGTTTTACTATTTATTTGTTATTTTTCATTTTTTGTTTTAAAATTAGAAAAAAAACAAAAAGAAAAGAGTTGAAAATCGGTTTGGGCCCAAAAATGAAACGAAATAGGCCCAAAATTGACACTCAAGTCTAGTCCAAATTCGGCCTGCCCAAGCACCAATTCAAACGACGCCGTTTCAGGCAAGTCGATCTGAGCCGTCTAAGCCTCTTGATCCAACGGTCCACATCCGCACCCGTGACCCGACCTGTTTAGCCGGTCCAACCCAATCCATCACTTAAACCCAAACGACCCAGTTTTAATACCAAATGACCTCGTCTCACCCCTCACCATCAGATCCAAGTCGTTGAGATCATCTGATCCAACGGCTCAGATCTAAACCCTTAGACCATATATAAGCTTTCTATCACACCCCACACCCCCTAGTCGAACCCCCCCTTCACTCATCTCCTTCCTCACCAAGCCCTGAAACCCCCCGAAATCCTAGCAGCCGCCCTAGTTTCCCCTTCACCAGAACCCGGCGGCATGAACGCTGGTGACCACCTCCTGAACATCCCAGGGCCCCCTCACTCTCCTGAACATGGATCTATTACCCCCTAGCCTCGAATCCCCTTCCTTCATCTCGAATCTTCATTTGAAGATTTGAGTCGAACCCGGACCTATACCAAACATCACCATCTTCATACCAGACACTCCCCTGACCCCCTCGTGACCAAACCAGGCTTGGTTTGGTCCGAATCTACCCACAACTTCTAAAAAACCAGATCTGAAAATCTAGACCTTAGAACACATGAACTTGGGGAATCCGGCTAGCCTTAACGGGGGTTTGAGGTCTAATAGACCTTAATCAAGGTGTTCTCATGTGAGAACACCCTGATTAAAGTTTGTTCGGCCTCAAAGGGTCAGAGTTGAGTCAGATTTGGATCAATTTTGTTTGGACATTTCTCGGTAAGTTTTTCTTTTCCTTTTTGTTTTATTCAACTGCTAATTAAGTTGTCAGCATGTTTCGTTGTGTTTGTTTGCTATTTTTGTTATTTTTCATTCGGATTTCTTCCATCTCTGTCAAAGACCTTTTATTTGGTCGATTGTTTTCTGTGTGTGATTTGAACGTATCCTATGATAAACATGTCCGATTAGGATAGTCGTCGCATAAATAACTTATATAGGTTCCCAGTGATTGACCAAAGTTGTCCGAAGCCCTTCAGGTCCCTGTATGTATTGGTTTATATGAACGACTGATTGTTACCTGTTATAATTAGTATAGTCGACTTGATAAATATCGTCGATTAACTTCCTACGACTGAATGTTCAAATATTCTAATTCGTACAACTTCACGTAAGTGAATGAACCTGTTGATTGTTAATTGGATGCTTGACATTAGCTGTGACTACTAGCTTGTAACTGCATTGTAAACAAATTAAAAGAATCAAGCTAGGGCAGTCTTGAATTGAACTTTCAGAAGTTCAAAATGCCCTGATGATGCAAGGGGTTTAGGGCAGTAATAATCAAGGTTAATAAGGGTAGTCTGGGGTTCGTGAAAAACAGGAAAAAGCTTAGTTTAAATGAGCTGACAAGTAGGGTACTAATTTAGGATTAAACTAATGCAAATGAGGAACAAGACACAAGAGTATGGGGGTTTAAAATGAATACTTAAATGAACCCATAACTCTTGATTAAAGAATAAGGCCAAGCGTTGGGAACAAATGGCTGGCATCAAAAAGATGCTTAGGCATGGGATTTAATAGGCATGGGCAGTCTGCAAATTGAAAGGATCCAGGCAGCTTGACTGCACTGGTTGTTTGGCTTATAAATAGGCTATTTCAGAACTTAGAAGGGGCTGGAAATTTTAGTCTTAAGGAGAGGTCTTGTGAGTTGAAGAAAACTGAAAAAAAAAACAGAAGGAAATTTCCAGAAATACTGTAATTGAACACTGTCCAAAAACTGCACAAAGAAACCAAGTTGGTTATCCTAACTGGGATTGTTATTTGTTCCATTAAGAGAAGTCTATGTTCTTCTGCTGTGATTGTTACTACACTGAGCTTTCTGTGTACTGTTGGTTTGAGTTTTGACTATCGGAACTGTAGTGGTTATTTGTTGAGCTTTTGGGGTTATTGGGATCACTGGATTGCTGTTACATTCAACATTCTGGGCTGTTGTTTCCTGCTCTGTTTTTCTGGGATTGTCTGTCCATTGCTCGATCACTTGTTGAGCTTCTCCATTGTGGCTGTTTTGTTTGTTGTTGTGTTGTGTTGTTTACCTGCTGCTATGCTTGCTGTGTACCACTCAGCTGATCATCTTTCTTCTTCTTTTGCTCCTCTATACCAGGTACACAAATATACTACCACTGTAACTTGAAAGGTTTGAGCATGAATGTAAAAGAGAAGATCTGCAGATGCTTATATATGCATAGACTATTATGTTAGGCCTCATATAATGTATAATAGTTTACATTCTTGTTTTGGATACTGGAGATAGTCCTCATGCCTAATAAATGTCAATGTATGGTAGTTGAATGTTAGACTGTGTATATAGGTTGGTGATAAAAGTATGCCCAATGCATTAGGTTGTATCTTAGATTTAGCTTACTGGTGTAGTATAATTCTGTAATGTATGCCAAGCATTAAAATCGTACACTACTAGTTAAGTTCTTTCCCTCCTGATAAACTGCTTCATATAACAGGTAAACCATGTTTTAAGATAAAGAACACAGATCTTGCAATCTCAACCTCACGAAGGTCGAACCCAGGTCGAAACAGACCAAGCAGGCTCGCATCGAACAAACAATGGCCCAGGTCTGTTCCATCACGCATGGGATGGATTTGGGCCCTTAATTTTTGCTCGGCTGACTGTGTACGTGGCTGTGCTTCTGATTTTGCACAAGCACTCGGAATTCTGTTATAGATAACTTGCAAGCATGTAATTAACTAGGGCTATCTACTGTTTTCAATTAGTAGAGACAAGCGCGACAAGAAACGTAGTTGCTATAGGATATCCCTTTAAAAACAAGGATGAGACGAGCCTCGACGAACAAAATGAACAAAAGTTGCGGGGCCCTCTATTGTATGTATATATCAAAGTATTTAGAATTCGGGACGTGCCGTTTAGCGAATTTCACGGCCCTCCCAAAATAATAACACGATAGTTTCTTTAGGTGCGTATTTAATAATCTATTTTCTTAAACTTGGGTGTGCATTTCATGCGACCCAAATCCAAATCCCAAAACGTCAAATAAAATATGTTCCGGATTGTGGGTGCATTTCATGTGACACAGTCTAAAGACATGTTTTTTTAGCGATGTTCACATTCCTAAAAAAATAATGATAATAAAGCGGTAAAAGATAAAATTTGCACATGGTTCATAATTGTATTTAAAATCAGATAAATAAGCCGAGTATAACAGTTGAGCGACCGTGCTAGAACCACGAAACTCGGGAATGCCTAACACCTTCTCCCGGGTTAACAGAATTCCTTGTCCGGATTTCTGGTACGCAGACTGTAATATGGAGTCATTCTTTTCCTCGGTTCGGGATTAAAATTGGTGACTTGGGACACCCTAAAACTCCCAAGTGGCGACTCTGAAATAAATAAACCAATCCCGTTTCGATTGTCCTTTAATTGAAAAAAACTCCCTTGTGCCCGCGCGGGTATGTAAAAGGAGGTGTGACAGCTCTGGCGACTCTGCTGGGGATGATAAATTCCAGAACTACTGGTTCTGGGATAGAAATTCGAGCTTAGAATAAATTGTTATGTTCAGCTTTATCTGATTTTGTTACATGATCTGTGCTTAATGTGCTAATTGGTTGCCTTTTACTGCTTTGATATTACGTGAACTGTATATAAATTGTGTCGAAACCCATCTTCTCTCTGAGTCTTCTAAATCATGAAGAAGGGCGTACTTCGTACGGCTTCTTTTCTGTATAGTGTCAAATCCCAATTTAGAACGAGGTTCAGACAAGTTGCTAAGCCGGTGAAGCTTCTGTATTCCCGGTACGCTGCCCCCTCGGCTCGAGCTGTCCGCTCGGGTAAGCCAGGTCTAGAACAAACACCCAAGTTCTGAACCTAGAATAACTCAACTTCATGCCGGATCCCTAGTAGGAACGCTTATTTGCATCATGTGCATTTTTGACTTAGGGGACTCAACACAGGGGTTGAGTCCGTCTAGGAATAGAAACCTGAAATAGAAAAGGCCATCCTGATGCATCCTACTTACTGCTTGTGCATTTATTTGCTTCAAACATGCATGATGACCGGTTTTGAATGTTGGGAAATTTTTACAAAAAAAATAATAAATAAAAAAAATGACAAAATGCAGATAGAAGAGAAAATGGGTATATTTATGAGTTTGTTTTACTAAAAACAAAGGAAAAGAGAAAAGAGAAAAATAGCAAGCTGAGAATGAGGAATGAGTTTTTATTTTATTTTATCTATTTTCAAAAAAAAAAGAAATAAAAAAAATATAATAAATAAATAAACTAGTTAGTTTATTACCCGAACTACGTCGGTTTGATTCTCACCGGATGTGGGATACGTAGGCAACCCTCATCGGGTCCAACTCCCTTTTTCATTTTACCAATAATGATATACCATAAAGCATATATGTACATATATATACACATGTATATAAATACATATATTGTTTGTTTTTGTTTTCAAAGATTTTTTGTTTAGAGTCAAAATAAAGGTTTTTGTTTTCGCCTAAAAGGTCACCTTAATAAATGTGCAGGATGAGCATAGAGCAAAATGAACCATTCTCGGCCCTCAGCGAGGTCCCCCTACAACTCCACATGTGGTGGAATGATTTGGAAGCCAATAGCAAAGAGGTAGTAGGAAGAATATTGGGAGGTTTTGTAAATTTGTTGGGCGTTAGGCCAAGGACAGATATTCTTGAAGCTCTAATACCATTTTGGGACCCAACCCGCAATGTATTCCGTTTTGTTGACTTTGAACTTTCACCAACACTTGAGGAAGTCGCCGGATATGCGGGATTGAATGAGAGGTTAAGAGGGCAATATTTGCTTTCGCCAAGGCCAGTGTCTCCGCATGCGTTTCTGGATCTACTAAGCATCAGTCGGAAGATACAACATGACGATTTATCGAGAGGATATTGTGATCTCCATTTCTTGTATCAGCGGTACGGAGCCCCGCAGGGTTTCGAGGAACCGAACCTTGGGCTAACTCACGGCGGGAACAGAAACAAATGGGAAGCAAGACGTACTTTGGCTTTTATCACAGCATTCTTGGGAGTCATGGTCTGTCCAAGGAAGGATAAAAAGATAGAGATAGGTCTGGTAGGGATGGCCGACGTGGCAATCAAAAGAACCAATAGTACTGTGGTTCCTTTGATTTTGTCCGAAATCTACCGGGCTCTGACTATATGCCGAGAAGGAGGCAAGTTCTTCCAAGGTTGCAACCTGTTACTTCAGCTATGGATGCAGGAACATCTCCATCACCGAGTAGGATACATGAACCACGGGTTGACCGAGAGGAATTGTATCAGCGGATTCAAGAAGCGCATGACAGGCGCCAGATTTCCTGAAGGTGTCGAAGCATGGTTTACACGGTTAAGGTCAACAACAGCTGACCAAATTGAATGGGCATTCGGTTGGTTGACTGATACTGAGGTGATCTACATGTCGGCTGAAGAATGTCATGTTCTCTTAATGGGGCTTCGCAGCATCCAGCCATATGCCCCTCATCGGGTATTACGACAACTGGGCAGGTTTCAAGTAGTCCCTACTGATGAAGATCTGAGCAAGCATGCCTTGGAATTAAGCCCGGGAGTCATATTCCCCGAGGGGAAGATTAGAAAACTGTGGCATGAATGTAGATTCTTGGAGCCCAAGACCATGGTGCGAGAACTAGCTAAAGGTGAGGTAGACCCAAAGTACGATGCTTGGTTCGAAAGAAGGTTTCAGATTCGGCAAAGACCTGCTAAAAGGGCCCACGTCCAACACTTCACAGATGATTCACAAGAGCAATGGGGATGGTTAAAAAGGGAGGAAAGTTACCAGGTTGAAATCGGGAAGCTAAAGCAACAAGTCGAAAGGCTTGTATTTGAGAACGATGTGCAAGTCGCCTCGGAGCAGGTTGAAAGAAACAAGCTAGCCCAAGAAAACCAAACCTTGAAGGCCCGCCTTCGCCAAGCCAGTAAGAGTAACGTTGACCGACAGAAGCATCGCTCTAACGAAAGATTGATAGCAAGTTTGAGAAATCAGGTCATCCAAAGCCAAGAAGAATTAGAACAATCAAAAGCTTGCATAGCAAGGATAAAGGTCAGATGGGCAAAGTACAAAATGGCCCGGAAGCAGGGTTTGCAACAGGTCATAAGGGATTATGAAATGAGCGTCGGGATATTAAGGGAGACGAACTCCACTCTACATGATCGGATCATCAAACAAGCACGAGACGTCCAGGCCGACAGAAGACAGTGCTACGATGCAATGGCCTGCATGGAAAGACAAATGGAGTTGTTCCAGGATCGACTTGCCGACAATGCTCAGGCATTGGGGTTAAAGAACTGACAAATCAGGCAGTTGTTCAGTGAAAGGGATAACATTCGAGCAAGGATTGACGAAATCGGGCATTACATCTACATGAAATGCCTGGCATGTGAGCGAACACCTCGGAAGACCCTCCTTGTTTCCATCATGGGCTGCGTCCACCGGATTATGAACGAGTTGAAGAGCCTGCAAAGAGACCTCACACCTAGAGCCACGGAAAGGCCGAATGATGCCTCGCGGGCCCTTAAGTTGGAGAATTAGTTTTTGGTCAAGTCCTGTTTATTTGGCTTTTGTTGTTTTCCCATATGTTGTTTTCTTTTCTTCAAACCAAGTTTAAAATCGTGGAGTCTGTACTTTTGCTATTTTTATTTGAAGTAATGTGTAATAACAAATTTTGATAATGAAATTAAGTGATTCCAGAAGAATTTCTATGTGTCTTTACTTTGAGGCAGAACTACGCTTGGTCTGATTCGCGCGGGGACGTGATACGTAAGCAATCCCCATAAGATTCGACCGCTTTTAATAAAGAAAGAAAAGAAAATACAAAAATAAATAAAAAGGGGGCAAATGAGCAAGCTGGGATGACGCATGTTGTTTGAAGCAAAGCATGTAGAAACGGTTAGCTGCCTAGAAGCATTGCATCCTCTATGTGTTATGATCAAATCTGTTAAACTCTAACGCTAACAAAAGTTTGTTGTTGTCTGATACCAGACAAGTTAGTTGTTAAAGAACTCTGGCAACACACTCCTACCAAACCAGATCCAAAGGACCGATAGCAACAAGCATGACTACCTCAGAGAATAGTAATGAGGAAGAGAGGCCGATGAGCCAGTTGTTGAAAGAAGCGATGGAAAAGATTGAAAGGATGGGACTAGAGATGAGTGCAATGCAGCTAGCCATAGCCAAAACACAAAAGAGCCCTGAAACACTGGGACACACGCCGGAATACCCTCACTCTGGCCCTTCCACAAGCCGCCCAAATCCCCTTTATCATCAAGAAAGAAGCCCTCATGATTCCCAAGCTCCACCACCCCATCAACCTCTCCCAACACCCAATATTCCCATTTTTGTGGGACCAACATCAGCCCCTTTGCAAAGAACGACCAGTGAGCCATTGTTTCAGGCTCACGATACACAGTACTATCCCCCTGAGCCTACGTTTCATGCCCCCGAACCACAGGCTTACAATCCACATTTGGAAGTGCCGGCAGAGATTGAAAAGCCGGCTAAGGCCCCTGAACAGGATGAAGTATTGAGAAAGTTCAAAAGCCTGGAGCAGTCCTTCAGGAACTTGCACGGGCTGGGCAACCAAGTCAGCGTAGCATACAAAGATCTATGCCCTTTCCCAGACATCCAACTTCCGACTGGGTTCAAGATGCCTAAATTTGATCTATATGAAGGGCACAGTGATCCCATGGCATATTTGCGGGGATTCTGTAGCAAAATGAGAGGGGCAGGCGGCAAGGATGAGCTGCTGATAGCTTATTTCGGCCAAAGTCTGAGCGGATCTTGCACTAGAATGGTATACCAGGCAGGATTCCAGTAGGTGGTATACTTGGGATGATCTGGCGCAGGCTTTTGCAGGTCATTTCCAGTACAATCTCGAGATAGTCCCTGACCGTCTCACATTATTAAGAACTGGGAAGAAACCCGGGGAAAGTTTTCGCGAGTTCGGGTTCCGCTGGAGAGAACAAGCAGCTAGAGTCGATCCTCCCATGAGAGAGGGAGAGATGGTGGACTATTTCTTGCAAACATTGGATCCAACCTACTTTGGTCACTTGGTGACAACAGTTGGAAAATCTTTCAACGAGGTGGTCAAGATAGGGGTCATGATAGAAGAGGGTCTGAGGTCTGACAAAATCTTGAACTATTCGGCACTCAAAGCCACAACCCAGGCTATTCAAAGCGGCACGGGAGGTGCGCTGAGAAGAAAGAAAGAAGAGGTTGCCACGATCGAGGCAGGCAGTTGGTCCAGGGCTGGCAGGCCGCACTACAACCAACCCAGACCTCACAGGTCAAACTACCCATACAACCCACCACAAAATTTCTATCCACCTCGAGAACCACATTGTTCCGTACACCAGGCCCAAGCATACACCCAGCCTCCGGTTCGCCCGCAATGGCGCGCGCCGGCTCCCCAGAACATATATGCACCACCACAAAACACCTATCCTCCACCAAGGGCGTATAGAAACCCTCCAGGGGCAGTTTTTCGGGGAAATCCAGATGCTAGGAATGACAGGTTGCGGAAACAGAGAACTTTCACGGAGTTGGGAGAAACCTACACCGCTTTGTTCCACAAGCTGAGGCAATTGGGTTTGGTTAGTCCTGTCCAGACTCGAGAACCAAATCCCCCACCTCAGAATTTGGATCGATCAATAAGTTGTGAATACTGCTCAGGGATGCTCGGGCATGACACCGAGAAGTGTTGGAAGTTAAGGCATGCCATACAGGATCTTATCGACACCAATAAGATCGAGGTCCAGACACCGGAAGCTCCTAACATCAACCAAAACCCACTGCCAGCGCACCACGAGACTCACATGATTGAGTTGGTGTATGAGGGAGGAGAATTGAGAAAACCCTCACAAACAGTGATGATGATCCAAGCCGCCCCGAAGGAAGTCTCAACCAGTGGGGGAACGAAGGTACAGTCACAGGGAGAAAGCGTCAAGCCAGTAGTGATATTGGGAAAGAGCCCGTCCGCCATAACAAGCAAACCCGAGCCAAACAAGTTGGTAATATCAGGGGTTCCGCCCGCACCTGCTGTTGTGTTAAAGGGGGCATATAGAGAACTGGTAACCGTAAAGCCTGTAGTCCAGCTGCCGATGATTTTCTAGCAAGGCTGTGCCTTGGAAATATGAAAAGGCGGTGGTGATGTACAAAGGAAAACAGGTAGAAGAAGTTAGTTGTGAAGCGCAAGGACTGACTCGATCAGGTCGATGTTTTGCTCCGGTGGAGCTAAGAAGAACCAACCCAGTTGCAACCAAGAAACCTGTGTCCGAAGAAGAGGCTGAGGAGTTCCTGAGGAAGATGAAAGTGCAGGACTATTCCGTAATCGAACAGCTGAGGAAAACACCGGCCCAGATCTCACTGCTGTCATTACTGATCCATTCTGAGGAGCATCGGCGGGCCCTGATGAAGATATTGAACGAAGCTCATGTACCCAGTGAGATTTCTGTAAACCACCTGGAAACCATTGCCAACAAGATTTTCGAGGTGAACAGGGTAACATTCTCAGATGATGACCTGCCGATGGAAGGTACGGAGCATAATAAAGCTTTACACCTAGCTATCAAATGTGAAGGCTCGGTGGTAACTCGAGTATTGGTGGATAACGGCTCAAGCGCCAATATTTGTCCACTATCTACCCTGAACTAGTTAAAGATCGACCACGGAAGGATCCACAAGAACAGTATCTGTGTCCGAGGGTTTGACGGAAACGGAACAGCCACTGTAGGGGATATTGTACTTGAACTGACCATTGGTCCGGTCCTGTTTACCATGGAATTCCAGGTGTTGGACGCCACAGTATCTTATAACCTGCTGTTGGGACGACCATGGATTCATGCAGCCAAAGCGGTGCCCTCCACCCTACATCAGATGGTGAAGTTCGAGTGGGAAAGACAAGAGGTCGTGTTACACGGCGAGGATACAACGTGCACCATGGGCGGAGCCATTGTACCTTTCATAGAGACCGCTGATGACAAAGGTCCTTGGGTCTACCAGATTTTCGATACAGGGTCGGCCAACAAAATTTCTGAAGGAGAAATCATCCCGCACCCTAGGGTAGCTGCCGCAACAGTCATGATGGTCTCAGAAATGCTGGGTAATGGATTTGTGCCGGGAAAAGGCCTGGGAGTCGAGCTTCAAGGGATTGTCCAACCTGTCTCCCTTCCTAAAAATCTGGAAACTTTCGGATTGGGGTTAAACCAACCGCAGCAGATAGGAAGCAAGCGCGAAAAATGAAGAAGAGGGTCTGGTTTCTGCCTAAGCCGGTGCCACATCTCTCAAGGTCTTTTGTTAAAGCAAGTGCCAAGGGGTCACCGGTCCCAAAGATTCTAGGACCATTGATCGGTATAAAAGAGGACCTGAATTAGAGTTTTGAGAGGCTATTCGCGGATGTCAGTATGGTAGAAGCTGGAGAAGGTTCCAGCAGAGCAGAGATACAGTTTGTGGGGCCTGAGGCCAAAACCAACAATTGGACTGTTACTCCTCTTCCGGTCCGAGGGAAGTCTTGGTAGTAGGCTTTGATTTATGTTTTGTTTGTTTGTTTTGTTCGGATTATTCCTGGGTGTAATCCAAATTTTACGTTTGTTTTGTAAAAGTGTGAACCCTTTTATCCCGCAAATTTAATAAAGTTCTCTCTTTTTGTCCTATTTTAATTTTTATTTTGTTTTTTTTTCTTTCTGAACAGTTCTCTTTTTACTGGTTCTAATGACATGGCATGCACAGCGGATCTTCGACCTAGTCTAATAAATCAATCTTAATCCGACTCAATGATGCAAGAGGACGTTTGTGACAATGAATCTGAATGTGACGTAGGTGAAGCCTTCGAAGGGATAAACCGAGAACTGTACCAATTTGAGGAAAAACCCAAACCCAACCTAAATGACACTGAGGCTGTGAATCTAGGAGACGCTGATAACGTCCAAGAAACCAAAATTAGCATCCACATTGAGCCGAATGTCAGGGAAGAATTGATCAAAACCCTCACGGAATTCAAGGATGTTTTTGCATGGTCATATGATGATATGCCTGGATTAAGCACCAATTTAGTGGTTCACAAACTGCCCACTGACCCGGCATACCCTCCGGTCAAGCAAAAACTAAGGAAATTTAAAACAGAAATGAGTGTAAAGATCAAAGAAGAGGTGATTAAGCAGTTGCAGGCGAAGGTCATTCGGGTCACTCGATATCCCGAGTGGTTGGCCAATGTGGTACCAGTCCCAAAGAAGGATGGAAAAATCAGGGTGTGCGTCGACTACCGCAACCTCAACAAAGCAAGTCCCAAGGACAATTTTCCGTTACCCAACATTCATATCCTGATCGATAATTGCGCGGGGCGCGAGATCGGATCCTTTGTGGATTGCTATGCGGGTTATCATCAGATCCTAATGGACGAGGAGGATGCGGAAAAGACATCATTTATTACGCCATGGGGAACCTACTGCTATCGGGTAATGCCGTTCGGATTGAAGAACGCCGGGGCAACATACATGCGAGCAATGACTGCTGTGTTTCATGACATGATACACAAAGAAATCGAGGTGTACGTCGATGATGTGATCATCAAATCTTGGCGTCAGGAGGACCATGTAGCAGACCTAAGGAGATTTTTCCAAAGACTCCGAAGGTATGATATCAAGCTTAACCCGGCCAAATGCGCGTTCGGGGTTCCATCAGGAAAGCTGCTAGGATTCATCGTCAGTCGACGGGGGATTGAGTTAGACCCATCCAAAATTGAATCCATCCGAGATTTGCCACCGCCAAGGAACAAAACAGAGGTAATGAGTTTGCTGGGTAGACTCAATTACATCAGCAGGTTCATCGCTCAACTCACAGCAACTTGTGAGCCCATATTTCGGCTACTGAGAAAGGATGCTGCAGAAGGTTGGACGACAGAGTGTCAAGAGGCTTTCGACCAAATCAAAGGGTATCTGTCTAATCCACCCGTGTTGGTCCCGCCTAAGCCCGGGAAACCCCTAATCCTTTACCTGACAGTCTTGGAAAATTCATTTGGTTGTGTACTGGGGCAACATGATGACACAGGAAGGAAGGAGCAGGCCATCTACTATCTTAGCAAGAAATTCACAGTGCATGAGGTCAAGTACACTCAACTCGAGAAAACATGCTGCGCCCTGACTTGGGTAGCTCAGAAGTTGAAGCACTACCTGTCCTCATATACTACTTATCTCATATCCTGTTTGGACCCATTGAAGTATATCTTTCAGAAACCTATGCCCACGGGAAGGTTAGCAAAATGGCAAATTCTGCTCACAGAGTTTGATATCGTCTATGTGACGAGGACAGCCATGAAAGCCCAGGTGCTGGTTGATCATTTGGCAGAGAATCCCGTTGATGAAAAGTACGAGCCCTTAAGAACGTAGTTTCCCGACGAAGAGGTAATGCATACAAATGAGATGGAATTAACTGAGGAACCGGGTTGGAAGCTTTTCTTCGACGGAGCTGCAAATGCAAAAGGGGTTGGAATAGGAGCAGTACTCATTTCTGAAACAGGACGCCATTATCCTGTTACGGCTCAACTACGCTTCTATTGCACCAATAATATGGCCGAGTATGAAGCTTGCATTTTGGGTCTGCGCTTAGCTGCGGACATGGATGTCCAAGACGTCTTGGTCTTGGGAGACTCGGACCTCTTGGTACATCAGATTCAGGGTGAATGGGAAATGCGAGATCTAAAGCTCATACCATACCGACAATGCTTGCATGATCTGAGCAAGCGATTTCGGTCGGTGAAGTTCAAACATATCCCGAGAGTTCACAATGAGGTTGTGGATGCCTTGGCCACCTTAGCATCAATGCTGCACCACCCTGACAAAATGTATGTTGATCCTTTGTACATCCAGGCCCGTGATCAGCACGCTTACTGTAATGCCGTAGAAGAGGAGCCAGATGGTGAACCCTGGTTTCATGATATCAAGGAATACCTCGGAATGGGGACATATCCAAAACAGGCCTCTGGAGACCAAAAAAGAACCCTTCGACGTTTGTCGAATGGTTTCTTACTCAGCGAAGGAGTGTTGTACAAAAGAACCCCGGATTTAGGATTGTTGAGATGTATAAATGTCGGTCAAGCCACGACGGTTATGGCAGAGGTACATGCTGGAGTTTGTGGGCCACACATGAGCGGATATGTATTGGCAAGGAAAATCCTTCGAACAGGGTGTTATTGGCTCACCATGGAACACGACTGTATCACTTTCGTAAGGAAATGCCATTAGTGCCAGATACATGGAGATCTGATCCATTCTCCGCTAACAGAGTTACATACGATGACAGCACCCTGGCCGTTTGTAGCATGGGGCATGGATGTCATTGGACCTATCGAACCAGCAACATCCAACGGCCACAGGTTCATTCTTGTGACCATTGATTACTTCACCAAATGGGTTGAGGCTAAAACCTTCAAGTCGGTAACCAAAAAGGCAGTGGTGGACTTTGTTCACTCCCATATCATCTGCAGATTTGGAATCCCAAAAGTGATCATCACGGATAACGGTGCGAATCTTAACAGCAGCCTGATGAGAGAGGTATGCCAACAATTCAAGATTACCCACCGCAATTCCACCCCATATCGTCCCAAGGCGAATGGAGCGGTCGAAGCAGCCAATAAGAATATCAAGAAGATACTGCGAAAGATGGTGGAAGGATCCAGACAATGGCACGAGAGATTACCCTTTGCTTTGTTGGGTTACCGCACTACTGTCCGGACTTCCATAGGTACAACTCCTTATTTGTTGGTGTACGGAACTGAAGCCGTAATACCGGCGGAGGTCGAAATTCCATCCCTCCGGATTGTCGCTGAAGCCAAGATTGATGATGATGAATGGGTCAAAGCTCGGTTGGAACAGTTAAGCTTGATAGACGAGAAAAGATTGGCGGCAGTGTGTCATGGTCAGCTGTACCAGAAGAGAATGGCAAGAGCATACAATAAGAAGGTGCGCCCTAGGAAGTTTGAAGTAGGGAAGCAGATATTGAAGAAGATCCTCCCGCATCAGGTCGAGGCAAAAGGCAAATTCGCCCCAAATTGGCAAGGGCCTTATATCGTGACCAGAGTATTGTCCAACGGTGCTTTGTGTTTGACAGATATCGAGGGGAGATGTGTCGACATGGCTATCAATTCTGATGCAGTCAAGAGATATTATGCGTAATTTCTTTAATTATGGCAATTGTTGTTTCGTTTGTTTGTATCAGGTATTTATTGGATAATGAGATGACGGAGGCATTTCTTTCTTCTATCCAAACACTTTAACCCTTGTTTCCCCCTTTGAGCCTTAAGTTATTCTTTCATACCCCTCTTTTGGAATCACTAATGGAAAAGACATGAAAAGAAAAAAAAAGAAGAAAAAAGTAAAGAAAAGAAAAAGAAAAAAATGAAAAGAAGGAGAAAGAAAAGAAAAAGAAGATAAAATCATAAGAAACACAAAACCGATGGGAACTACGTTTGACCTGATTCCTCGAAGAGGATACGTAGGCGCCTCACGGCTCGGTCATAGTGTGCATCATAGTGTATATAGGATGCATAATATACATAGTGTGCATAATAGGCACAGTGTGCGTAACGCACGTAGCTCAACATAAGTGTAAAAAATAAAATTCCCCCAAGCAAGAAAACTGGGGCAGAGGCTATGTTTTAAGTTCCAACAAAGGTTTGATTCCAAAAGTTGTAGCAGATCACCCATCAAAATTATTTTCATTTTTGCTAGCCTTTCTTTAGCCCCACACCAAAACCAACATCGACGTCCAAAAGACCTCCCGATCAATATCCAAGAGATGCCAAGTCAGGCAAATAAAGCCGAGAATAATACACCGATCCCCGGCAAAGAAGAGGATCATAAGACTGGGAATGAATTGATGGTCAAAAGGAATCTCCAGAAGAGAGGGTCGTATCGACAACACCCCGATTCCTCAATGAAGAAATAAAATGAGAGAGTCTTATCGGTGAAAACCTTCACAGGCACCGAAAGGCGACGTAAGATGAGAGATATAAAATGAGAGAGTCTTATTGGTGAAAACCTTCACAGGCACCATAAGGCGCCGGGAGATGAGAGAAAAGAGAGAGTCTCATTAGTGAAAACCCCTCGAAGGGCACTATGAGGCGACGAGACAGATCAGCGAAGCTACCACATTAGAAACGAAGTGAACACTCCTTTATCATCCCCAGCAAGTCAAACCATCGGGCAAATCAATTGATACAAATAGACTGGGTCGGAATCTATGGTGCACGCCATGATCACGGGGACCAGTTGTGTCCTCCAGATAAGTTCTTTTGATTGTCTCCTCCCACAAAATATTGGTTCAGAAAGATTTTCTCCTTTCCATATCTTTATTTCTTTTCCTAAAATGTGTCTTTAAAGGATTTTTCAAAGCTTACTACCAGAAACCGAAGGGGAATTCATCCAATGCAGGATAATACAAACAGTCTTAAAGGCCGGCCCCAGGCAATGCAATGATCGTGCCTTGCAGTTTCGGAAGAAGTAAGCTCCTAAAGGGAGTGGTTTCGGGAGTAGAAGCAGACTCCCACAGCATGTACTTAAAGAGAAAGCAGAAAGGGGGATAAATTGAAAACCAGCCCCCAGCATGCCAGAAACCCCCAACAAGCAAGTTTGTCCACCTAACCAATTATGGGGACATAGAGCAAGAAAAAGGGGAAGAGAAGAAAAATCATCCGCCGGAAGGACACCTCCTCCCACCACGATTGAAACTAACTAACTCCTTTTGTTTGCTGCAGGAAAACAAAGGATTAATGTTGGCAGCAAGACGCAACGCCAGGGAAATCACCAAAAACCGGGGCAGAAAATTTTCCGCCGATTGTCAAAAATTTTCTCGGAAGAACGGGGAAACAATTTCAAATACATTTAAGTTCTAGGTCGCCCACCAGTATAATGCGGGAATACATTTAAGTTCTAGGTCGCCCACCAGTATAATGCGGGAATACATTTAAGTTCTAGGTCGCCCACCAGTATAATGCGGGAATACATTTAAGTTCTAGGTCGCCCACCAGTATAATGCGGGAATACATTTAAGTTCTAGGTCGCCCACCAGTATAATGCGGGAATACATTTAAGTTCTAGGTCGCCCACCAGTATAATGCGGGAATACATTTAAGTTCTAGGTCGCCCACCAGTATAATGCGGGAATACATTTAAGTTCTAGGTCGCCCACCAGTAAAATGCGGGAATACATTTAAGTTCTAGGTCGCCCACCAGTAAAATGCGGGAATACATTTAAGTTCTAGGTCGCCCACCAGTAAAATGCGGGAACACTTTTCAGCTCTAGATTTTGGAATCAGTAACCCCACCTGAAGGCGGAATGTTACAACGGAGACCCCAGGCAGGAAATAATAAAATCCCCAGCACCAAGAAGCAGAATGCTGCAAAGGCAAACGCGCGATTCAAAAGGAAGAAGGAACGCGTCTCAAAAGAAGCAGTTTGGGGAACGTTATAGCATGCTCAACATAACAATTTTGGTGAAGAAAGCCATACCACTGAAGAAACCATTGAAAGGCTTAAGAAGAGGGCCATGTCCCCAGCAGATCAAGCGAAGTGATGAAAACTGGCATTCGAAAAAAGCGAAGGACCAGTATCATCCCCCAAGTTCACAAAATAAAGGCATTAGAGGAAAGCATCAGCCGACAAGAAAGCAAGGCAACAAGAACAAGTTGAAGATAGATGAGACCTCATGATCTATAGTCTAGCTTAGCTTCTTGTTTTTCCTTTCAAGAACAATGTAACAAGGAGATCAGTGAGCAGTAGCATCCTACAGCAGCAGGCAACAGCGCACAACAGCAGCGAGCACTACAGTCACACGGTAGTCCCAGCTACCAAAATTTCCCGAACTACATTGACCTGACTCCTGTTCAGCCCAGGATATGTAGGAAACCTCTGAAGCAAAGGTTCGGTCAAATCTTTTTCAAAAAAATGCTTCACACGGAGTATTCGGACGGGCAAAAATCACTCGCTTTATCTTTGCGCGAAAACCCTTCGTGTCTTCGTGTAAAGAGGGGAAGCTGTAAGCACGTGATTTTTGCTTCACGGACAAGCACTCCAAAAGAAAACAAAAATAGTGACCAGTGACCTCGCTGTACAAATTTTCCAATTTTTCATGACATGTACTGCTAGTCATTTGTGGTTCATCCCATTTTTTTTGCATTTTTTGATCTTATCAGTCAAAACACAAGGTATGTCTGTCATAGTAATCAAACCGTAATTCAGTAGTTAAAAGAAAATTCAAAATATATGTGCATTGTTCGTTCTAGGTTGTGATTTAACTTACTTGAACATTTTAATTTGGTGTGATAATGGTGTTGAAGTGTTACATTGTTATTTGTTTTAATTTCATTTGTTTTACTATTTATTTGTTATTTTTCATTTTTTGTTTTAAAATTAGAAAAAAAACAAAAAGAAAAGAGTTGAAAATCGGTTTGGGCCCAAAAATGAAACGAAATAGGCCCAAAATCGGCACTCAAGTCCAGTCCAAATCCGGCCTGCCCAAGCACCAATTCAAACGACGCCGTTTCAGGCAAGTCGATCTGAGACGTCTAAGCCTCTTGATCCAACAGTCCACATCCGCACCCGTGACCCGACCTGTTTAGCCGGTCCAACCCAATCCATCTCTTAAACCCAAACGACCCAGTTTTAATACCAAACGACCTCGTCTCACCCCTCACCATCAGATCCAAGCCGTTGAGATCATCTGATCCAACGGCTCAGATCTAAACCCTTAGACCATATATAAGCTTTCTATCACACCCCACGCCCCCTAGTCGAACCCCCCTTCACTCTTCTCCTTCCTCACCAAGCCCTGAAACCCCCCGAAACCCTAGCAGCCGCCCTAGTTTCCCCTTCACTAGAACCCGGCGGCATGAACGCTGGTGACCACCTCCTGAACACCCCAGGACCCCCTCACTCTCCTGAACATGGATCTATTACCCCCTAGCCTCGAATCCCCTTCCTTCATCTCGAATCTTCATTTGAAGATTCGAGTCGAACCCGGACCTATACCAAACCTCACCATCTTCATACCAGACACTCCCCTGACCCCTCTCGTGACCAAACCAGGCTTGGTTTGGTCCGAATCTACCCACAACTTCTAAAAAACCAGATCTGAAAATCCAGACCTTAGAACACATGAACCTGGGGAATCCGGCTAGCCTTAACGGGGGTTTGAGGTCTAATAGACCTTAATCAAGGTGTTCTCATGTGAGAACACCCTGATTAAAGTTTGTTCGGCCTCAAAGGGTCAGAGTTGAGTCAGATTTGGATCAATTTTGTTTGGACATTTCTCGGTAAGTTTTTCTTTTCCTTTTTGTTTTATTCAACTGCTAATTAAGTTGTCAGCATGTTTCGTTGTGTTTGTTTGCTATTTTTGTTATTTTTCATTCGGATTTCTTCCATCTCTGTCAAAGACCTTTTATTTGGTCGATTGTTTTTTGTGTGTGATTTGAACGTATCCTATGATAAACATGTCCGATTAGGATAGTCGTCACATAAATAACTTATATAGGTTCCCGGTGATTGACCAAAGTTGTCCGAAGCCCTTCAGGTCCCTGTATGTATTGGTTTATATGAACGACTGATTGTTACCTGTTATAATTAGTATAGTCGACTTGATAAATGTCGTCGATTAACTTCCTACGACTGAATGTTCAAATATTCTAATTCGTACAACTTCACGTAAGTGAATGAACCTGTTGATTGTTAATTGGATGCTTGACATTAGCTGTGACTACTAGCTTGTAACTGCATTGTAAACAAATTAAAAGAATCAGGCTAGGGCAGTCTTGAATTGAACTTTCAGAAGTTCAAAATGCCCTGATGCTGCAAGGGGTTTAGGGCAGTAATAATCAAGGTTAACAAGGGTAGTCTGGGGTTCATGAAAAACAAGAAAAAGCTTAGTTTAAGTGAGCTGACAAGTAGACTAATTTAGGATTAAACTAATGCAAATGGGGAACAAGACACAAAAGTATGGGGGTTTAAAATGAATACTTAAATGAACCCATAACTCTTGATTAAAGAATAAGGCCAAGCGTGGGGAACAAATGGCTGGCATCAAAAAGATGCTTAGGCGTGGGATTTAATAGGTATGGGCAGTCTGCAAATTGGCAGATTCCAGGCAGCTTGACTGCACTGGTTGTTTGGCTTATAAATAGGCTATTTCAGAACTTAGAAGGGGCTGGAAATTTTAGTCTTGAGGAGAGGTCTTGTGAGTTGAAGAAAACTGAAAAAAAAACAGAAGGAAATTTCCAGAAATACTGTAATTGAACACTGTCCAAAAATTGCACAAAGAAACCAAGTTGGTTATCCTAACTGGGATTGTTATTTGTTCCATTAAGAGAAGTCTATGTTCTTCTGTTGTGATTGTTACTACACTGAGCTTTCTGTGTATTGTTGGTTTGAGTTTTGACTATCGGAACTGTAGTGGTTATTTGTTGAGCTTTTGGGGTTATTGGGATCACTGGATTATTGTTACATTCAACATTCTGGGTTGTTGTTTCCTGCTCTGTTTTTCTGGGATTGTCTGTCCATTGCTCGATCACTTGTTGAGCTTCTCCATTATGGCTGTTTTGTTTGTTGTTGTGTTGTGTTGTTTACCTGCTGCTGTGCTTGTTGTGTACCACTCAGCTGATCATCTTTCTTCTTCTTTTGCTCCTCTATACCAGGTACACAAATATACTACCACTGTAACTTGAAAGGTTTGAGCATAAATGTAAAAGAGAAGATCTGCAGATACTTATATATACATAGACTATTATGTTAGGCCTCATATAATGTATAATAGTTTACATTCTTGTTTTGGATACTGGAGATAGTCCTCATGCCTAATAAATGTCAATGTATGGTAGTTGAATGTTAGACTGTGTATATAGGTTGGTGATAAAAGTATGCCCAATGCATTAGGTTGTATCTTAGATTTAGCTTACTGGTGTAGTATAATTCTGTAATGTATGCCAAGCATTAAAATCGTACACTACTAGTTAAGTTCTTTCCCTCCTAATAAACTGCTTCATATAACTGGTAAACCATGTTTTAAGATAAAGAACACAGAGCTTGCAATATCAACCTCACGAAGGTCGAACCCAGGTCGAAACAGACCAAGCAGGCCCGCATCGAACAAACAATGGCCCAGGTCTGGTCCATCACGCATGTGCTGGATTTGTGCCCTTAATTTTTGCTCTGCTGACTGTGTACGTGGCCGTGCTTCTGATTTTGCACAAGCACTCGGAATTCTGTTGTAGATAACTTGCAAGCATGTAATTAACTAGGGCTATCTACTGGTTTCAATTAGTAGAGACAAGCGCGACAAGAAACGTAGTTGCTATAGGATATCCCTTTAAAACAAGGATGAGACGAGCCTCGACGAACAAAATGAACAAAAGTTGCGGGGCCCTCTATTGTATGTATATATCAAAGTATTTAGAATTCGGGACGTGCCGTTTATCGAATTTCACGGCCCTCCCAAAATAATAACACGATAGTTTCTTTAAGTGCGTATTTAATAATCTATTTTCTTAAACTTGGGTGTGCATTTCATGCGACCCAAATCCAAATCCCAAAACGTCAAATAAAATTTGTTCCGGATTGTGGGTGCATTTCATGTGACGCAGTCCAAAGACATGTTTTTTTAGCGATGTTCACATTCCTAAAAAATAATGATAATAAAGCGGTAAAAGATAAAATTTGCACATGGTTCATAATTGTATTTAAAATCAGATAAATAAGCCGAGTATAACAGTTGAGCGACCGTGCTAGAACCACGGAACTCGGGAATGCCTAACACCTTCTCCCGGGTTAACAAAATTCCTTGTCCGGATTTTTGGTACGCAGACTGTAATATGGAGTCATTCTTTTCCTTGGTTCGGGATTAAAATTGGTGACTTGGGACACCCTAAAACTCCCAAGTGGCGACTCTGAAATAAATAAACCAATCCCGTTTCGATTGTCCTTTAATTGAAAAAAAACTCCCTTGTGCCCGCGCAGGTATGTAAAAGGAGGTGTGACATCAGTTCCGATGGTTCGGATAGTTTCGGGAGGTGATTTGGGACTTATGAGTGTGATCGGAATGAGTTTTGGAGGTTCGGAGTAGATTTAGGCTTGAAGTGGCGAAGTTGATATTTTGGCAATTTCCGGTTGGTATGCAAGATTTTGATATACGGGCCAGAATGGAATTCTGAGAGTTGCAGTAGTTCCTTTGTGTCATTTGGGATCTGTGTGCAAAATTTCAGGTCATTCAGACGTGATTTGGTAAGGTTTTTGATCAAAAGCGGAATTCAGAAGATTTTAGAAGGTTTGGCTTGAATTCGCTGTGTTTAAGTTAATTTGATGTTGTTTGAGGTGTTTTGAAGATTGGTACAAGTTTGAATAAGGTATTGGGTTATGTTTGTGCTTTTGGTCTAGGTCCCGGGGGCCTCAAGGTGATTTCGGATGGTTGGCGGGGAGTTTAAAACTTTGGTGAGCTGCAGAACTTTTGTTGCTTCTGGTATTTCCGCACCTGCGGATTGGGGTGAGAGGTCGTAGAAGCGGAATCTGGAGGAGTTGGCAGGAACCGCAGATGCGGTTGTGGGACCGCACCTGCGAAGGCGCAGAAGTGGGTAATATACTGCAGATGCAGTTTCGGTAACTTAAATGAGGACCGCAGATGCAGTTGTTTGATCGCCGAAGCGAGATATTGGCCGCAGATGCGAAAATGCCTTGGCAGAAGGTATAAATTGTGTCCTTCGCAATTTTGAGCTATTTTCACCATTTCTAATTCGGCTTGGGAGCTTTTTGAACTATTTTGAAGAGGGATTTTAAGGGAACTTCATTGAGATAAGGAATTTGAACCTAAAACTTGTTCCTATGCTATTATTTCACGGATTAGAGCTATGATTAATGGAATTTAAGGGCAAAAATTGGGGAAACTAGGGCTTGGAAACTAGACTTTTGCTTGAGGATTCGAAGAACTATTTGAGGTCTGATTTCAGAACTTTTGATATGTATGAACTCGTAAGGAAATAAGGAATCTATTGATGGTAAAATTAACGAATTCCAAGACGTGGGATCGAGGGACAGGTTTTGGAAATTTCAGAATTTGTGTCGTATTTTGATTATTTTTGCTTGGGCTTCATTCCCTTAGCATATTTTGACTTCCTCATTATTTTGGATAGATTCGACGCGAGTGGAGGCCAATTCAAGGAGAAGGCATCAGGAGCTAGAGATTTGACCGGTTCGAAGTGAGCAATGATTGTAAATGATGTTCTGAGGGTTTGAAACCCCGAATTGCACATCGTAGTGCTATATTGAAGTAACGCACATGCTTGATGACAAGCGTGGGATCATGCACTGTTGGGGATTGTGACTTAGTCCATCCCGAATGACTATTTTACCGCGTATTTGACTGAAATCTATTTGATATCATCATGATTTGGGTTGAATGCCATATCTGGGCCTTGTGCCAACTATTTGAACCCTTCGGGGATTTTTACTGGTATATCCTCACTGTTTTGAATTTATACTTGAACTCGGTCATATTATATTTCACTGTTTTTTTGTACTCAGCCATGTTTACTCTGTTTTAACACTTACGTGATCTTTTAAATTATATTTTTAGGCTAAAAATCATGTTTTACTATTGTCCGAGTGGCTTGTGAGAATTTTGACTGAGTAAGGTCGAGGGCCTATGTTGTGAGGAAACATTCGACACTGATTATGAGGCCAAGGGCCTGAGCTATGTACGCCACGAGGTGTCTTGATTAATATGAGGCCAAGGGCCTAGTGATGATGACACGAGGTAGCTTGATATTGCGTTTGGGCCTTAAGGGGCCCCTCCAGGAGTCTGTGCACCCCCAGTGATTGCGGGTACCCATTGTGATGTGAGATTGAGCCCGAGGGGATGGTATTGTTCTAAGATATTGCCCGAGGGGAGGATT
Organism: Nicotiana sylvestris; assembly: GCF_000393655.2. Taxonomy (NCBI): domain Eukaryota; kingdom Viridiplantae; phylum Streptophyta; class Magnoliopsida; order Solanales; family Solanaceae; genus Nicotiana; species Nicotiana sylvestris. The sequence goes on along the minus strand of NC_091059.1, from coordinate 140,977,413 downwards.
TGTTGATATTGTGCCTGAGGGGCGAATCTTTATGTGTTTACTTTTTATAATTGACCGCCAATTGCCTGCTTAATTGTTGAAAAAGGCTTTTCATGAAGTTAAATTTGAGTTAAAGAATTTTTACCTATCTTTCACTGGTTTTACTATTTTTAATGGTTTTACTGCTTCATTATAACATGCTTTGTGCCTTACGTGATTTCCTGCTTTCAGCCTTTATTTATGATTATTACTCACTGAGTTGGAGTACTCACTTTACTCCCTGCACCCTGTGTGCAGATTCAGGTATATCTGGTCCCGCTCCCAAGTGATGATCAGTTTCGGCTCAGGTGAATCTAAGGAGTCTCTAGGTAGCTGTTGGCGTTCGCAGCCCAGAGCTCTTCCTTGTCTTTATTCAACATGTTCTTAGTTTCTATATCAAACTTTGTAGTTATATATATTGGAGTATTCCGTTTTTGTTAGATACTCATGACTAGTGATACCCCGGTATCGGGCTGTGTTGGGTTATTTTCCGCGAATTACGATATTATCTGTTGACTTTGGATTATCTTATAATGCTTTAGATTTATTTCTTATGGCTTAACTATTAATAATTGGATATGGGATGTGTCGGCTGGCCTTGTCTTCACGATAGGCGCCATCACGACCGGCTCCGGGTTTAGGGTCGTGACATCTCCATGATTGATATTGCTTAAATCCTTGAAATGTAAGCTATTAAATGATAAAACCGGATTTGGAATTAATATTTGTGAAAGAAGGACTTATTATTTCATGTTTTTGAGCTTTCAGTATTATTCATGAAATCCATGCTTAGCATAACATTTTAAATATATTATTGTTCGCCCATAGTAAGTGACTGGATACTTACTGGGTACATGTTATTTATGTACTCATACTACATTTCTGTACTTAATTGTACAGGATCTGGGGTAGGTGCATCTAGTTACCCGTCTGGCGCGCATACTTGATCCTGGTTTGAGATTTCACGGTGAGCTGCCCCCTTCCGAGCCGTTCAGTAGGATAGCCATCTTTTGCATATTCTACTAGTTGCCCACATACTTGTGACACTAGTTCTTGGCACATATTAGTAGACTTACGATTTTGGGTTGTGTTTCTACAGTTATGATTTTCTTTAGTTGTTTTCGCTTTTGGTTGCTTTAAAAATCCGTTATTTATCAAATGCTTTAAATTTAAGGAAAGCTAGCTGTTTGAATCACTTAATAAAAAAATGAAAAATTACTAAGTTGTTCACTGTTGGCTTGTCTACCAACGGTATTGGACGCTATCACGGCCTGACATGAAGTTGGGTCGTGACACATGGCATATCCAACTCCAACAGATCATCTTCATCGAGCACATTTGAACCCTCTTGTGAAACAAAGATGTCTTAACATCTTTATTTTCATCTAAATATATAATTATATGCAATGTTAATTAGTTAAACATTAAGAAATAACAAAAATTTAAGAACAAAAAGTATTTATATTTACATTAAAATATATTACAAGTTTGAGATTAGACAATTCTTCTTGTTATTTTTATTTTCACATATTTCTTTTATATTTTTTTAATTAAATATGTTATTACGCCCATGGGCCAACCCAGCTCTGCCTCGGTAAAGCCTCATGGGCTACTTGGGTCGGGCTTAAAAGCCTCATTTTTAAATGGGCTCCAAAATTTTAGTCTGATCCTGTAAAATCAAGGGCTGGGTTGGGCCGACCAGCGGGCCTAGCCCATATTGACGACTCTATCTTTGACCTTAGTAGGATTATAAAAGAGTAAACAACTTTTGAACTTTCTTTTGAAGTCATAAAAATAAGTTGTAGAAATTTTTTTGTTTTTTTAAAGGAACTTGGGATAATATTCCAACAAAATTGGTCCCATGTTTTTTTAATTTATCCGGTATAGCCCAGTTTGTACATAATTTAAAATAAAGTTTTTAATCACTAACCTAGTAATATATGTCTTTTTTCTTTCACTTTCCACTCCTCTTCATTACAGACCAACATCTTTCATTTTCATCTTCTATCCTCTCTAATTTTTAGATCTAGTTCTCATCTTCATATTCTATCCTCTATAATTTTTAAATCTACCTTTCATCCCTATTTTTTCTCCTTTCTAATTTTTAGATCTAACTTCACCTAATTCTTTTTTAATTCTCTCAAACTTTCATAATGCAAAAAAGATGAAATTTTAGAGTAACATAAAGAATATGAAGTAAGTTGTTTGTTTGAAAGGATTTTAGGCAGAAAATATTTGACCCATTAATGATTTCAATAATCTTGATTGACAAATCTTGAGTCTCTTACTGTGAGCATTTGGTATCGAAATGTGAGTCCCAAAAATCATAACTTTGCCATTGACGAAGCTAAAGTTTTCATATCAGAAAGTTTCCGCTATGAATTCGTACTTCAATCTGGATGGTTATTGATTAATAATATTATTATTGATCAGGTGAGACAACTTTCAAGGGTTTGGGATTCATTTAAATATATCTTGAGTTGATTAGTTCATCTTCTTCTTCTTCTTCTTCTTCTTCTTCTTCTTCTTCTTCTTCTTCTTCTTCTTCTTCTTCTTCTTCTTCTTCTTCTTCTTCTTCTTCTTTTATTGATAATATTGGTGTTAAATAGAGGTGTAGTGGTGGACATAAGGTATTTTCCAATACATATGTTGTATAACTGGTGTTAATACATAATTATATATATTGTATAATTATGTATAAATAGGTACAAGTGCGCAGATTTGTGTTTAATGATGTATAAATATATTTTTCCAGTATATAAGGGTATATATACGTTATTACTAGTGTATAAGAGATATTCATGGAAGCTTATATGATAAATGTTGTGTTGAAGTAAAGGTTTAATGATGGCTGAAAAGTATTTTTCTGGTGTAAAATATGCACTCTGAAATTTATGTACACTTGTATAGTGCGTGTGTGTGTGTGTATATATATATATATATATATATATATATATATATATATATATATCAACAAGGTGCTTTTTTTTCTTTTTGGTAAACTTCTGACAATAAGAAGATGAAGAGAGAGAAACAAAAGTAAAGATAGTAAAATCACATGATGCCTTGACTTTTTGTGAGATAGTCACATTAATTTGGAAAGAGAAAATAAACAAATAGGAGAAATAGAAAAACAAAAAGAGATGTGAGAAGAATGATGCCAGGCGATGATGTCATATTATAAGGGTTTCATGGGCTACACGGATGAAAAGTTAAAATGGTAACTACGAGAAAATGCACTTATGTGGGTTGTACTTTTGTGAAATTATCTCTTTTTTAAATGATTGTACATAATTGGACATTTTAAAATTATTAATACTACTTTAATTAGCTTTCTTATGTATCTTATGCCATTTGTTCAGGCCCGCGCAGTCCAAACTAGCCCAAGCTTCGCGGGGCCTTTAAATTTTGTGGGCTAGAACGGACCGGCCTGCCATCTAAATGGGCCTTAAAATGGTCAGCTCAACCCAGCCCTAAGAGGACCGCAAGCTAGGGAGGGTCAACCCTTCAACTTTTTTAGAAAAATAATTTCTTCAAATCTTTAAATATTTCTTCATGACATAGTCTCTTAATCATATGTTTGTTTAGAGCGTTCATTAACGAAAGATAAATGACGTAGGACGGAATAGAGGGAGACTCCGAGGTCTGTGGACGCGGCAGATATACCTTGAAGTCTCAAAACTATCATTGCTCACTGATGACGTGGCTGATAAGAAGTACCTGGATCTGCACACAAAACATATGCGAAAGAGTACCATGAGTTCACCACAACGGTACCCAGTAAGTGCCAAGCCTAACCTTGGTCGAGTAGTGATGAGGTTAGGTCAGCGCCCACTGGTATATAATAAATAAAGCAGGAGAATGTAGCAATAAAATAAGAGACTGGAATTTAACAAAAAGGAAAACACAACAAAATAACAGTACAACACACATGACTAAAACAATAGGAGATCTCCCCAGATACCGTCTCGTAGTCTCAAAAGTAAATATTGCAAGGAGATCTCCCGAGGTACCGCCTTGTAGTCTCAAAAGTAAAGGTGTAGGAGGATATCCCAAGGTACCGTCTCGTAGTCCCAAAAGTAAACACATAGCTCAAACCGATAAATACAACAATTAACAAAAATAATTCAACAGTTAAGACTGATAAATATTAAGGAAAAATAGAAAATCAACTAGGCATGTTGCACTGAGTTCAAATAAGAAGTTAAAACATGTAGACATGCGATATTAGACTAAATAGGATCACTACACATGCTGGTATAACTCAATTAAGATGAAATCAGGTTACAACTCAGTAAAAACCGGATTTTTACAATAATTAGCCCCTGTACGCACTTGTCACCTCGTGTACACGACGCTCACATAACACAATCGTGCCAAATCCTAAGGGGATTTCCCCCACACAAGGTTAGGCAAGCCACTTACTTCGAACCAAGATCAATTAATAAATAAGAATGCCTTCTCCATGATTTATTGACTCCGAATAACCCAAATATAGCCAAAAGCAATTACATACCATAAATATAGCTATAAGAAACTAATCTAATCAATGAAATCAAGGCTTCAGCAAGAAATTAGAAATTTGCCCCATAAAGTCAACCAGAGTCCACGTCTTGAAATCGAGTAAAAGTCAAAAAATATGAACACCCATTCACTCACGGGTTCACTGGTACTAAAATTATCCAAATTCGAATCAAAACTCAAAAACTTAGTTGATGAACTTTCCAACCTTTTCCCCAATTTTCTCAACCCAATGTTTTAATTAAATAATGAAATATAACCATAAAAATGAGTTAAGAATCGTTACCCAATAGCTTTCTATGAAAAACCCTTAAATTATCCCCTCAATCCGAGCTCTCAAAGTCCCAAAATTGAAAATGAGATAAAACCCTCGAACATAGCCTTGTCTGCCCAGCGATTTCGCACCTGCTGGCTCTTAGTCGCATATGCAATGCTGCACCTATGGAAAAACCATCGTAGGTGCGCATACCACTTATGGCCAGGGTTTCTACTTCTGCAGACCAGGGACAGCACCCGCGATCCCACTTATACAAAGACCCTTCCTCTTATGCAATCCCAAGCCTCCCAGGCTTCTTCGCTTTTGCGCTCAAGCTTCCGCAGAAGAGATTATGCTTCAACGTCCTTCAAGTCACACCTACGACCACAGGACAAACTCCTCCAGAATGCACCTGCAGCCTTGGCTCGCTTCTGCAAGCTCGCACTTGTGGTCAATCTTCCGCAGATGTGATTACATCAGAGCTGGTGCCTTCAGCCATTCTCCCAAAACCAAATTTGATCTGCTAACCATCTAAAATCCACCCGAGGCCCCCGGGACCTCAACCAAATATACCAACAAGTCCTAAAATACCATACGAACTTAGTCAAGCCCTCAAATCACATCAAACAGTGATAAATCACGAATCACCCTCCAATTAAAACCTAATGAATTTTGAAACTTCAAACTTTCACAACCGATGCCAAAACCTATCAAACTCTGATCGACCTTAAATTTTGCACACAAGTCATATTCCACATAATGAACCTACTTCAACTTCCGGAATCAGAATCTGACTCCGATATCAAAAAGTTCACTTTTTGTCAGACTTCCTAAAAATTCAACTTTCGCCATTTCAAGCGTAATTCAGCTACAGACCTCCAAAATATAATTCGGGCATGCTCCCAATCCAAAATCACCCAACAGAACTAATAGAACCAACGAAACTCTATTCCGGAATCGTCTTCACACAGTTCCGACTACGGTCAAAATTTTAGAACTTAGCTTCAGTTTTAGGGACTATGTCCCAAAACACTCCGAAACCAAAAACAGAACTTCCTGGCAAGTCACATAATCCGAAAAAGATATGAGGGAAGCAGTAAATACGGGATCGGGGCTAATACTCTCAAAACGACCGGCCAGATCATTACATCCTCCCCCTCTTAAAAAAACCATTCGTCCTCGAATGAGTATAGAGACATACCTGAAGTGGTGAAAAGATGAGGATAACGGCTGCGCATATCATGCTCGATATCTCAAGTCGCCTCCTCGATCGGCTGACCCCTCTACTGAACTTTCACTGAAGCAATGTTCTTTGACCTCAACTTTCGAACCTGCTTGTCCAAAATAGCCATCGTCTTCTCAAAATAAGATAGATCCTTGTCCAACTGGACTGAGCTGAAATCCAACACATGAAACGGATCATCGTTATACTTTCGGAGCATAGAAACATGAAATACCAGATAGACTCCTACCAGGCTAGGATGCAAGGCAAGCTCATAAGTAACTTCCCCGACACGCCGCAGCACCTCGAACGGGCCAATAAACCTTAGGCTCAGCTTGCCCTTTTTCTAAAACCTCATAACACCCTTCGTGGGTGACACTCAATGCAGGACCCGCTCTCCAACCATGAATGCAACATCGCGAACCTTCTTATCCTCGTAACTCTTCTATTTGGACTGGGCTGTGCGAAGTCGACCCTGAATCACTTTAACCTTCTTCAAAGCATCCTGAACCATGTCTGTACCCAATAGCCTAGCCTCGCCCACTGGAGACCGACACCTCCTACCATACAAAGCCTCGTACGGTGCCATCTGAATGCTCAACTAATAGTTGTTATTGTAGGCAAACTCTGCAAGTGGCAAGAACTGATCCCAAGAACCTCCAAACTCCATCACACACGGAATGAGCATATCCTCTAGTATCTGAATAGTGCGCTCGGACTGTCCGTCCGTCTGAGGGTGAAATGATGTTCTCAACTCAACCCCGATACCTAACTCATGTTGTACGGCCCTCCAGAACTGTGATGTAAACTACTTACCATGGTCAGAGATGATAGATACCGGCAAACCATGAAATTTGACAATCTTTATGATATAAACTCTAGCCAGCTGCTCGGAAGAATAAATAGTCATTAGAGGAATGAAACTAGCCGACTTGGTCAGCCTATCCACAATCACTCAATTTGCATCAAACTTTTGATGAGTCCTTGGAAGCCCAACAACGAAATCTATAGTGATTCGCTCCCATTTCCACTTCGAAATCTCTAACTTCTGAAGCAGCTCACCTGGCAATTGATGCTCATACTTCACCTATTGGCAATTTAGGAACCAAGCTACATATTCCACTATGTATTTCTTCGTTCTTCTCCACTAATAATGCTGCTAATAGTTCTGATACATCTTCGCGACACCGGATGAATAGAGTACCGCAAATTGTGATCCTCTAAGAGAATCAACTCACACAAGCCATCTATATTGGGCACAAATAGGCTGCCCTACATCCTCAATGCACCATCATCTCCAATAGTGATCTTCTTAGCATCACTGTGTTGAACCGTGTCCTTAAGGACAACCATATGGGGGTCATCATACTGACACTCCCTAATACAATCATACAGAGAAGACTGAGAGACCATACAAATCAACACTTGACTCATCTCAGAAATATCCAATCCAACAAACTGGTTGGCCAAGGCTTAAACATCCAATGGCAATGACCTCTCTTCTATTGGTAGATATGCTAAGCTCCCCAAACTCTCCACCTGGCAACTCAAGGCATCGGCCACCACATTGGCCTTCCCGGGATAGTATAGAATAGTGATATCATAATCTTTAAGCAGATCTAACCGCCTCCACTGACACAAGTTAAGATCCTTCTACTTGAATAGATGCTGCAAACTCCAGTGATTGGTGCAGATCTCACAAGGGACATCGTACAAATAGTGCCGCCAAATCTTCAAGGCATGAACAATAGTTGTTAACCGAAGGTCATGGGCAGGATAGTTCTTTTCATGCACCTTCAGCTGTCTGGACGCATAGGCAATCACCCTACGGTCCTGCATCAACATCGCATTGAGACAAACCTGCGACGCATCATAATATACAGTATAAGACCCCGAACCTGAAGGTAATACCAATATTGGGGCTGTAGATAAGCTGTCTTGAGCTTTTGAAAGCTCTCCTCACACTCCTTTTTCCACCTGAATGGAGCATCCTTCTGGGTTATCCCGGTAATAGGAGCTGCAATAGATGAGAAACCCTCCACAAATCGACGGTAATACCTCGTCAATCAAAAAAACTCTGGATCTCCTTTGCTAAGGAAGGTCTTGGCATACTCTACACTGCTTCCACCTTCTTCGGATCCACTTTGATCCTATTACTCGATACTTCATGACCCAAGAATGCCACTGAGTATAGCCAAAACTCACACTTCAAAACTTTTGCATATAGCTTCTTTTCTCTCAAGGTTTGGAGCACAGTCCTCAGGTGCTGCTCATTATCCTCTCGAGTCCGGGAGTACACCAGAATGTTGTCAATGAATACGATGATGAAAGAATCAAGATAAGGCCGAAACACAATGTGTATCAAGTGCATGAATGTTAATGGGGCATTAGTCAGTCTAAACGACATCACCAGGAATTTGTAGTGACCATACCGAGTCTTAAAAGCATTCTTCAGGATATCTGGCTCCCGAATCTTCAACTGATGATAGTCTGAATGCAAGTCAATCTTGGAAAACACCTTGGCACCCTCTAACTGATCAAATAGGTCATCACTACGAGGCAATGGATACCTGTTCTTAACTATGACTTTGTTCAACTGGCGATAATCAATGCACATATGCATAAAACTATCCTTTTTCATCATAAATAGGATTGGAGCACCGCAAAGTGACACATTAGGTCGAATGAAGCCCTTATCAAGAAATTACTGTAACTGCTCCTTCAACTCTTTCAACTTGGGAGGAGCCATATGATATGAAGGAATATAGATGGGCTGAGTGCCCGACAACAAATCAATACCGAAATTAATATCCCTGTGGGGCGGCATACATGCTAGATCAGGTGGAAATACATCTGGAAAATCTCTCACTACTGGAACTGACTAAACAGTAGGGTATCATACTTACATCTCTCACATAAGCTAGATACACATCACACCCTTTCTCAAAAATGAAATAACTTTGTTGGGAGTATAATCTAAGATACCTCTCCACTCTAACCACGGTAATCCTGGCATAGCCAACATCATGGTCTTAGCGTGAAAATCAAGAATAGCATAATGGCGTGACAACTAGTCCATGCCCAAAATAATATCAAAGTCTACCATGCTAAGCAATAATAAATCGGCTCTGGTCTCAAAAACACTAAGAACAACAAAACATGACCGATACACACGGTCAACAACAATAGAATCTCCCACAAGTGTAGACACATAAACAGGACAACTCAAAGAATTACGCAAATACGGGGCAAAATAAGAGGACACATAGGAATAAGTGGAGCCTAGATCATATAAGACCGATGCATCTCTATGGCAGACTTGAACAATATATGTAAATATAGAGTCAGAAGCAACTACCTCTATACGAGCAGGAAGAGCATACTATCTGACCTGGCCTCCCCCTCTAGGGCGACCTCTACCGCCCCGACCTCCACCTTGAGCTAGATAAACAGGTGGAGTGGTAGCCGGTGCCAATCATAGCCCGAGGACCCCATGGAGCACGCGGTGCTTGAGTAGTCTGTGGAGGTACACCCCTCCTAAGTCTGGTGCAATCCCTCACCATATGGAGAGTGTCGTCACACTCAAAACAAACTCTCAGAGGATGTGATTGTTGTGACTGGCTTAGGCCAGGTCGGCTGGACTAACCGTTGAAAGCACCCCGTGCGGGAGGTACACTAGACAATGGCGGTGCATAATAAGGCTCATAGGGCCTAGGAGTATCCCAAATACCACTGGCGGTTGGAAGTGCTGAGTGAACAGGGCGACTCAAATAGCCCCTACCATGACGAACAGCAGTTGGGACATGAGTACCACTATAAGTGCCATACTTTCAAGACCTCTTGGCCTCTCTCTTCTCTCTCTCCCGAGAAAGCATGCCCTCCACTCTCCTAGTAATATCCACAACCTGCTGGTAGGAAATATATATCTCTAACTCTCGGGCCATGCTAATCCTGATGCTGGGATGGAGCCCCTCGATAAACCGACAAACCCTCTCTCGAACTATAGCAACTGCATACTCTTACACAAACATATCACCCTGCTACAACTGCTCAAACTCCGTGCGCCTTGCATCTCTGAGACTCTAGGGAACATACTCCCTCAAGAACATATCCGAGAACTGAGTCCAAGTAAGTGAAGCTGCCTCAACCAAACTACCCAACTTATAAGCACGCCACCACTGATAGGCCGCTCCTCTAAGCTGGAACATAGTGAAAGAAAGCCCACTTGACTCCACTATACCCATAGTACGGAGGATACAATGGCACTCTTCAAGAAAACCCTGGGCATCCTCTGACGGCAATCAACTGAAAGTAGGAGGGTAGTACTTCTTGTACCTCTCAAGACTGAGTTGTTTCTCCTTAGAAGCTGTTGCCCTACCCTCGGGCCGAACTAGGACTACCAGCTACATAAGTATGATCTCTAGAACCTGGTCGACCTGAACCCTCTACTCTAGGGTACGAGCGGCTGGACTCTATTCTCCTCCCCCGGCCTGAGATGTGGCAGGAGAAAGTGGAATCAATCCAGCCTGAGCCAAGGTGCTGAACATGCTCAGGAACTATTCAAGGGCCTCCTGAAGAGCTAGAGTAGTAACAAGCGTCTCAGGTGTCTGCGCTACGACTGGAGCTACTAGTGGATCATCTGTAGCAGCTCGTGTAGGTGCTCTGGTTGCACCACATGGATGTCCTCGGCCTCTACCTTGGCCCCGGTCTCTCGCGACTCTAGTAAGGTTTGCAGGTGCTTGGTCATCAGATCTGGATGTACATGTCCTCACAATGTATGAGAGAATAGAAGACAAAAGTTTAGAATTTCGAAGTCAACAATTTCGCATGACAAGGAATCAAAAGAAGTGAAATTTTCCTAACAGTTCCATAGCCTCCTGAAGATAAGTACAGATGTCTTCGTACTGATCTGTGAGACTCTATTAAACCTACTTGTGACTCGCGATACCTATGAACCTAGAGATCTGATACCAACTTGTCACGACGCAAAACTCCCTCCGTAAAACATCGTGACGGCACCTAGTCTCGACGACTGGGTAGGCCTAACTGTGACGACCCGGCCAGTCGTCTCATGAGTTACCGCTCTTTTTTCTCCATTTCTACTTCTTCATGCTTTGTTTATCTGTGTTATGTGGTATCATGTTGGTTGGATCAAATCTGGAATGATTTTGGTAAGGTTTGAGACACTTAGTCTCTTTTAAGGAAGTTTTAAGTTAGAAAAGCCAACTAGATGTTGACTTATGTGTTAGAGGGCTCGGATGTAAGTTCTGGTAGTTCTGTTAGCTTCGAAAGGTGATTTGGGACTTAGGAGCGTTATCAGAATGAGTTTTGGAGTTTCGGATCAAATTTATGCTTGAATTGGCGAAGTTTGTATTTTGGCGATTTCTGGTTGGTAGGCGAGATTTTGATATAGGGGTCGGAATGGAATTACTAGAGTTGCAGTAGTTTCGTTGAGTCATTTGGGATGTGTGTGCGAAATTTCAGGTCATTCGGACGTGGTTTGGTTGGGTTTTTTATCAAAAGCGGAATTTGGAATATTTTAGAAAGTTTGGCTTGAATACGATGTGTTTTGGGTGATTTGATGTTGTTTGAGGTGTTTTGATGATTGTAACAAGTTTTAATAAGGTATTGGGATATGTTTTTGTGCTTTTGGTTGAGGTCCCAAGGGCCTCGGGGTGATTTCAGATGGTTAACGGAGAAGTTGGAATTTTGTTGCAGCTGCTGAATTTACTGCTTTTGGTATTTCCACACCTGCGGATTGGGGACCGAAGGTGTGATAAGGGAGGTCGTAGAAGCAGAAAGTATTGATGGAGTCAGGGACCACAGAAGCGGTGAGATGGACCGCATCTGTGATGTCGCAGATGCGGATGAGGGATCGCAGATGCGGAAAATAGTGAGTTAAGTAATTTCCGCAGAAGCAGAGAAATAACCGCAAATGCGGTACCACAGAAGTGGGTATTGGGTCGTAGATGCAAAAAGTTCTTGGCAGAAAGTATAAAATGTGGCCTTCACAAATTTTGAGCTAATTTCACCATTTTTATCTCAGCTTAGGGAGCTTTTTGAACGATTTGAAAGAGGGATTTCAAGGGAACTTCATTGAGGTAAGGAATTTGAACCTAAAACTCGTTCCTATTCTATTATTTCACGAATTAGAGCTAGAAATATTGGAAATTAAGGGTAAAAATTGGGAAAACTAGGGCTTGGAAACTTCGACCTTTAACTGGGGATTTGAAGGACCATTTGGGGTCGAATTTGAGGACTGTTGATATGTATGAACTCGTGGGGAAATAAGGAATATATTGATGTAAAAATTATCGAATTTCGAGACGTGGGCGTGGGGGTCGGGTTTTGGTAATTTCGGGATTTGTGTCATATTTTAATTATTTTTGCTTGGGCTTCGTTCCCTTAGCATATTTTGACATCCTCGTTCTGATTTTGGATAGATTCGATGCGAGTGGAGGCCGATTAGAGGGGAAAAGGCGTCGCGAGCTAGAGATTTGACAGTTCGAGGTGAGTAATGATTGTAAATGATGTTCTAAGGGTTTGAAACCCCGGATTGCACATCGTAGTGCTATATTGAGGTGAGGCACACACTTGATGACGAGCGTGGGGTCGTGCACTATTGGAAATTGTGACTTGGTCCATTCCGATTGATGGTTTTACCGCGTATTTAACTGGAATCTATTTGATATCATCATTACTTGGGAGGAATGCCATATTCGGGCTTCGTGCCAACTATTTGAACCCTTTAAATGATATGTTGATAGATATTTTTGGGCTGAGAAACACTGTTTTACTATTTCCTGAGTGGCTTGTGAGGATATTTGACTGAGTGAGGCCGAGGGCCTATGTTGTGAGGAAATATTTAATACTGATTATGAGGTCGAGGGCCTGAGATATGTACGTCACGAGGTGGCTTGATTGATATGAGGCCAAGGGCCTAGTGATGATGCCACGATGTGGCTTGATATTGCGCTTGGGCTGTAAGGGGCCCCTCCAGGAGTCTGTACACCCCCAGTGAGCGCGGGTACCCATTGTGATGTGAGATTGAGCCCGAGGGGCTGGTATTGTTCTATGTGATTGCTCGTGGGGCTGGTACTATTCTAAGATGTTGTTCGAGGGGCGGATTTGTTGATATTGTGCCCCAGGGGCGAACCCTTATGTCTTTATTTTTCATAATTTATTGTCAATTAACTGCTTAATTATTGAAAAAGGCTTTTCATGAAACTACGTTTGAGTTAAATAATTTTATCTATCTTTCACTGGTTTACTATTTTAATTGTTTTACTGCTTCATTATAGAATGCTTTGTGCCTTACGTGATTTCTTGCTTTCAGTTCCTATTTACATTTGTTACTCACTGAGTTGGAGTATTCACTTTACTCCCTGAACCCCTGTGTGCAGATTCAGGCGTTGCGGATCCTGCTAGTGCGAGTTGAGAGCTCCCTGCAGATATCGGAGTCCACGAGGTAGTTGCTTGACGTCTGCATTCCCATGTTTCTCCTCCTTTATCATTTCTATCTCTTTTCTCACATTTGTACTAGCTTATAGACTTAGCAGACTTGTATTATGACTTATAGATGCTCATGACTAGTGATACCCAGGTATCGGGCTGTGTTGGGTTGTTCTTCTGCTTATTTATGATATTATCTGCTACTTTGGATTATTTTATTATGTTTCGACTGTTTCTTAATGCTTAATTGTAAATAAATTAGAAAATGGGAAGTGTAGGCTAGCCTTATCTTCACGAGAGGCGCCATCACGACCGGGTCCGGATTTAGGGTCGTGACACTAACAAATTTCGGAAATAACAAAAATGGAAGTAAAAACTAAATAACTAACTGCAATAGATAACTAAATAACTGATAAAAATGCCGCCCGACATGTACAATAACCAACACTCTAGTAATACATAGTATTTTGAAACCCGAAACATCATAAGTCACAAGCTACGAAAGAAAACTAGTATCTCTATATACCAATGTCTAAGAAAAGGTAGTACGAAAGATAAATGACATAGGAGGGAATAGAGGAGGACTCCGAAATCTACGGACGAAGCAGATATACCTTGAAGTCTCCAAACTATCACTGCTTACTTACTAATGATGTGGCTGATAAGAAATACCTGGATCTACACACAAAATATGTGCAGAAGAGTAGCATGAGTACACCACAACACTACCCAATAAGTGCCAAGCCTAACCTCGATCCAGTAGTGACAAGGTTAAGTCAGGGCCCACTGGTATATAATAAATAAAGCAGGAGAATGTAGCAATAAAATAAGATACTGGAATTTAACAAAAAGGAAAACACAGCAAAATAACAGTATAGCATGTAGGGGTAAAACAACATGAGATCTCCCAAGATACCGTCTCGTAGTCCTAAAAGTAAATATTGCAAGGAGATCACCTGAGGTACTGCTTCGTAGTCTCAAAAGTAAATGTATGTAGAGAGGTCTCCCGAGGTATCGCCACGTAGTCTCAAAAGTAAAGATGAAGAGGGATCTCGTGAGGTACTGCCTCGTAGTCCCAAAAGTAAACAGACAACTCAAACTAATAAAATACAACAATTAACAACAAGAATTCACTAGTTAAGACTGATAAAGATCAAGGAAAAAATGAAATCAACTAGGCATGTTGCACAGAGTTCAAATAAGCAGTTAAAGCACGTAGACATGTGATATTAGACTAAACTGGATAACTACACGTGCTGGTATAACTCAATTAAGATGAAAACAGGTTACTCCTAAGTAAAAAAATCAGGTTTTTACAACAATTAGCCAGTGTACGCACTCGTCACCTCACGCACATGGTGCTCACATAACACAACAGTACCAAATCCTAAGGGGATTTCCCCCACACAAGGTTAGGCAAGCCAGTTACCTCGAACCAAGCTCAATCAATCAGTAAGAATGCCTTTTCCATGGTTTTTTGACTCCGAATGGCCCAAATCTAGCCAAAAGCAATTACATACCATAAATATATCTATAAGAAACAAATCTAGTTAATGAAATCAAGGCTTAATCAAGAAATTAGAAATTCGCCCCAAAAAATCGACCCATGTCCACATCTCGGAATCGTGTAAAAGTCACTAAATATGAACACCCATTCACTCATGAGTTCACTAATACCAAATTATCCAAATCCGATATCAAAATTCGAATCAAAACTCAAAAACTTAGTTGATGAACTTTCCAACCTTTTCCCCAATTTTCTCAACCCAATTACTTAATTAAATGATGAAATCAACAATAGATTAGTGGAATGTAACCATAAATGAGTTATGAATCGTTACCCAATTGCATTATCTGAAAAACCCTTGAATTATTGCCTAAATTCGAGCTCTCAAAGTCTAACAATTGAAAATAAGATAAAACCCTCGAACTTAGCCTTTTCTGCATAGCAATTTCGCACCTGCTGGCTCTTAGTCACATCTGCGACGCTGCACCTGCGGAGAAGGGGATCACGTTCGCGAAGAAGGATTTTGGGCTGAAGTAAGTTGTGTTTCGCGAACGTGAGGGTTCTCCCGCGTTTGCGAACAAGAAATGCCTGGGTAGAATATAACGTTTTAAAATCGAGGGTTTGGTCATTTTTATAAAAATTTGAGATAGAGAGCTCGGATTTGGACGAGATTTTGAGGTATTTCGGAGATATCGATTAGGTAATAATTCTACACTTGATTTTGGTTATATCCCACTAATCTAACATTAATTCCATCCTTTAATTTCGAATTTGGGTTGAAAATTTTGGGAAAAATAGGAGAAGTTCTTCAACTAAGATTTTGGGTTTTTATTGGGAATTTGACGACGGATTTGGATAGTTTTGGTATGAGTGAACTCATGAGTGAATGGGTGTTCATATTTTGTGACTTTTACTCAATTCCGAGATGTGGACCCGGGTCGACGTTTTGGGGCAATTTTCTATTTTCTTGCTTAAGCTTTAATTTCATTAATTAGATGAGTTTCTTATAGTTATATTTATGGTATGTAATTGATTTTGGCTAGATTTGGGCCATTCAGAGTCAGATACACGTGGAAAAGACATTGTTACCGATTGATTGAGTTTTGTTCGAGGTAAGTGGCTTGCCTAACCTTGTGTGGGGGAAATCCACTTAGGATTTGGTATTGCTGTGATATGTGAGCATTGTGTACGTGAGGTGACGAGTGCGTACACGGACTATTTGTTGTAAAATCTGATTTTTACTGAATTATAACCTGTTTCACCTTAATTGAGTTATACTTGCATGTGTAGTTATCCTATTTAGCCTAGAATAGCATGTCTACATGTCTTAAATGCTTATCTGAACTCTATGCAGCATACTTAGTGGATTTCCCGCTTTTCCTTGACTTTTACTTAGTCTAAACTGTAGGATTTCATGTTGTAACTATTATTTCCATTATTTTGAGCTACGTATTTACTTTGGAACTACGAGACGGAATCCCGAGAGATCCCCCTGCATATTTACTTTGGTACAATAGGATGGTATCCCGGGAGATCCTCCTGCACATTTACTTTTGAGACTACGAGGCGGTACCTCAGGAGTGCTCCCTGTACATTTACTTTTGGGACTACGAAACGGTATCTCGGGAGATCTCCCGTTATTTATCTTCGTGTGTAGTACTATTACTTCTCTATGGATTTCCTTTCATTTAATTCAGTCTTTTATTACATTATAATATTTTTTGTTGCCTTAATTATTTTATATACACCAGCGGGCTCTAACCTAACCTCGTCACTACTCGACTGAGGTTAGTCTTGGCACTTATTAGGTACTATTATGGTGTACTCATGCTACTCTTCTACACATGTTTTTGTATGCAGATCCAGGTACCTCCTACCAGCCCCGGTATTAGTTGCATATTTGCTGCTGCTCCGGAGACTTCATGGTACATCTGCTCGTGTCTAGAGACTTCAGAGTCCCCCTCTATCCCTTTTATGTTGTTCCTCCTTTACTTCTTCTAGTTATTGATGTATAGAAATAGTTAGACAAATCTTAGAAGCTTGTGATTTATGATGTTCTGTGTCTTGGGGAAATTCTGTGTATATTCGAGAGTTGGTTATTGTATATGCCGAGCGTCATTTCTATCAGTTATTTAATTACCTGTTGCTATTAGTTTTTAAGATTTATGCTTTCATTTTCATTGTTCCGCAAATGTTAGGCTTACCTAGTCGTTGAGACTGGGTGCCATCGTGACCTCTCATGGAGGGAAGATTGGGTCGTGACAAAGACTATTACCACCTTTCTTGGAACCAAAAACAGGGATAAAGAAGACAAAATAGAGAAAAATACTCTATTGTAAAACTAGGGCAAGTCTCAAAAACGTGAATTTCATTCTACAAGGCAAGAGAACCCTTTATATAGGCTTAGTTCTTCTTTAATGACTATAATTCCTATTCTAATAAGGAAATAAAATAAATAAAGACAAGAAAACTAAAATCCCTATTCTAAAGGAAAAGAAACTAAAATCCTACTAAAAGAAAAATCCTTATTCTAAATGGAATAAAATAAATCTTATTTTAAGAAGGAAAACATTTTGGCTTCTTGAAATCAATCTTGAGCTTCTTGTACTTCTTGCACTTCTTGAAAATATGTCCATATGTTTGGACTTAAGCTCTAAAACATTATCTTGGCCAAAATTAATAAAATTTAACATAGATTCTTCATTTATATCATTCTCCCCTGGTTGAGAAAGACTAGTCCTCGAGTCTAAAGGCTCCACAAATGGCACAAGATTGGCAACTTCCTTAATTTGGTTGAACTCATATCCTTCAGGCTCTAAGTTGTATTTTTCTAACCTATCAAAGAGCTTCATCGTGTTGTAACAAACTTTAGCATGTGGCCGAACCAAATTCCACTTTCTCAATTGTAACTTGATAGTTTCTGCAATGAATCCTCTTAAGTTGGCTTTTAAACACCAATCCATAATCAAAAGTTACTCTCTTTTGATCTTGAATAATCTTGAACTTTTCCATGTCCGTGTGGTGCTTATGGGATATTCCTAAAGAAATCGAGTTAGTACCACAAAAATCTTTAGAAAAATCAAATTCAAATACCTTTGGATCAAGCTTGGAGATTGAAGTATACCTTCTGGAGAATTCATCAGCAACAATGCTCTCATATTTAACTATATCTTATCCATTTATGGAATTTGTTTTGAGATCTCCTATTCCAACATATTCTTAAAAATATTCATCCTTTGGGGGAAAGAAAAAAGCTGGAACAAAATATAAACTCAAACCCTCCATTATGTACTCCTTTTTAAGCAACCATTCCTCTCATATTTGTAAAATTTCACGGACTTCTGGATTAATGCAACATGTTACCTCATTTGGAAGGATAGAATTAACAATCAAATCAATATTATGTTGAGCATCTCTATTATGCGAAAAGTTAAGCTCATATATTGGGTGCTCCAACGAATCATCATCAAACTTCTGAGGTAAATCCTCAACTTGTGGATCTAGTACATGCACCTCCTTCTTGTGCTCTTCAATAGTAATACCAACATCCAAAGACTTTTCTCCATTGATTGGACTAATTATTTGTAATTTGATCAGAAAAGAATCATCATTGAGCTTCAGATTTTTAGCACATTCTTCTGAATTCAATGGTACTAAAATAATCTTACGTCCATCCTCTGTAGAAGAATATGTATTGAGGTCTTCATCATATTTAGCACACCTATCATACACCCATGGTCTTCCAAGTAATAAGTGACAAGCAGCCATCTTCACTACATCACACCAAATCTGGTCTTTATAGATCTTACCAATAGGAAAAGATACTAAGCATTGACAAGTTATCTCTAAAACATCACCATCTTCAACTTTGATGTTGTAAGAATATGGATGAAATTTGATTGACAAACCAAGTTTAATAACAATATTTTCAGAAACGATATTTATGTGACTCCCACGATCAATAATCAACAAACAAACTTTTTCATGGGAGGTACATCTAGTGTGAAAAAGAGATTCATGTTGTCACGATCCAAAATTCGTTAAAGATCGTGATGGCCCTGGATACCACTGTCAGAAAAGCCAACACTAAATAGTTAATTTTCTCATTTTAATATTCTTGAAATCATAAATTTTCCTTCAATCTAACTAGTAAAAAGATGAATTTCACAGAATAAATAACAATCATTTCAAATCTTAATACCAAATATCCCATAATCATCCCAGAACCCGATGTCACAAGTATATGAGCATTTACTAGGAATTTAAAATATAATACAATAATTGTCCGAAATACAAATTTGGACAGAAAAGAAAATACAAGTACTCTGAAGGAGACTCTGCTAGCTGCGGATCATCTCATAAGATGCAGCTCACCTATGTCCCCGTATCACTCATGCATTTGCGCCCACAAAGCCACTGAGCATACATGTGCGTGTACAACAAAATGTACAGCAAGTGTAGTATGAGTACAAAAATTACGCGTACCCAGTAAGTATCCCGTCTAACCTCGAAGAAATAGTGATGAGAGGTCGACTCCGACACTTACTAGTGGTCCAATAATAAGATAATATGAAATTATAATTAGGCATGCTATACTACAATAAGACTCAAAACAAGAAATAACTGAACAAGTCTTCCCCATAATTTAGAGCTCAAATCACTTCCTTCCTTTAAAACATGTGATCGCACAAACCATGAATTTATATCAATTACAAAAATAGACTTCCAGTTCTATTATTACACACAAATACCATCGAGGACGTTTGGCTCGATCCAACATAAATGTAAACTCTGCACTGCCGAGGGTCGAACAACACGAACCACAGATGCATCTATATACCCTGCTCGTGAATCATACATGAGATGCGGTCAAATATAAATTTAAGGAATTACCCTGCTCGTGAATCATACATGCGATGTGGTTACACATAGATTTCTTAAGTTATTATAGTATTCTTCAATTCGTTTCAAAATAGGAAGTTCAGATAAAAACCATTTAAGTTTCCAATTTTTCCTCAATTTCAACTCCTTTCAAAACATTTAATAAGATAACTCAATCTCGCTTCTTCTCAAGGCAAACAATAAACATAAATCAACAACAATATCAACAAGGCATGATGTAAACCTAAAACTACCGGGACATAGGCATAGCTATTAGCTACATACGAAGTCTTGTCACCTCGTGCGTACATAGCTTTCACAAATAGAAGTACATAATAATTTAGTTCCGGGTTAATTCCCTCTTACAAGGTTAGAAAGGAGACTTACCTCGTGCCGAAGTTCCATAACCGGCTCCAACGCTCCAAAACTAGCCCAACAATGTGCAAACCAATGAAAATATACTCTAATACTCATAATAATTTAATTTACAATAATTCTCAACTCCTCTCGGATAGTCGATAAAATCACCCTCGGGCCTACATACCCGGATTCCGAAATTTTTCGAAGATAAACATTAAACATAATACTATGAACTCAAATATATAATTTATTTCCAATTCCATGCCCAAATTCGTGGTAAAAAAACAAAAATACCAATTTCTAGGTTTTTCTTCAAATCTCAAAATTTCTACAAATTTTCATGTCTAAATCCATACATAATCCAAGTATTTAACTTGCAATAGATAGGAATCACTTACCTTGACATAGATGATGAAAATCTCCCTTCCAAGAGCTCCATAAATCGTTCAACCAAATGAAAAATGGGAGAAATGAGGAAAAATCTCGTTCTTAAAACTTCACTGCCCAAGAGACCCTCATTCGCGAACGCGGAAATCCCCTCGCGTTCGTGAAGGCCAAACTTGCATCGCCTTCAATTTTCCTCTTTGCATTTGCAATCAAAGCCTCACGTTCGCGAAGGCTCCAGGCTCCACTGCTTTACGTTTGCGGTTGCAGCTCCACGTTCGTGAAGGCTAAATAGCTCCAGGCCCAGCCCGTTCTTTCTTCTATGCGTTCGTGATTGACCCTTTGCGTTTGTACAGTTTCCTTAGTCAACCCCTCCACGTTCACGAACTCTACGTTGCGTTCGCGAAGTCCAAAACCCAGCGGCCTCAAAACTCCTCTTCGCGAATGTGGGAATCTCTTCGCATTCGCGAAGAAGGAAACCAGATACCATATATTAGCAGTTCCAAAACAGCTCGAAATGAACCGAAACCACCCCAAATCACACTCGAGGCCCCTGAGACCCCGTCCAATCACACCAACAAGTCCCATAAAATAGCACAAACCTGCTTGAGGCCTCAAATCACATCAAAATCATAAATCACCCCCCCCCAATTCAAACTTAATGAACTTTAGAATTTCAAACTTCTACATTCGATGTCGAAACCTACCAAATCATGTCCAATTAACCTTAAAATTTGCACAAAAGTCATATTCCACATTACGGACCTACTCCCAACTTCCGAAATTAGAATCCGACCCCGATATTAAAAAGTCCACCTCCGGTCAAACTTCTCTAAACCTTCAAAGTTCTAACTTTAGCCAAATGACTCCAAAATGACCTAGAGACCTCCGAATTCACTTTTGGACGTGCTCCCAATACCAGAATCACCATACGGAGCTATTCCCAGGCTCGGAATCCCAACGGATATCGAAACCATTGAAATGCACTGCAACCCAAATTTATGAAATTCTTCCCAAAATGCTAACTTCCATAATAGGTGCCGAAATTCTCCAAGGCCATCCAAAAACCAATCTGTACATACACCCAAATCCAAAATAATCATACGAACCTGTTGGAACCTTCAAATCTCGATTCCAAGGTCGTTTACTCAAAATCAACCCTTAATCAGATTCTTCCAACTTTAAGCTGCCGAAATGAGAATTCTCTTTCCAAATCAACTTCGAACACCCTGAATTTCAATTCTGACTACACGTATAGGTCATAATACTTAAAGTGAGGCTATGAGCTGAATGTCGTGCTAGAACTCAAAACGATCGGTCGGTTCGTTACACATGTTGTATTGTTTCTTCATCTTCTTGAACCAAAAATCTTCCTCTTTGTTGAATTGTAAACATGATGATTTCTCAGCGTTTGGACCTATGGGTTATAACTCTGATACCAAATTGATGTGATCTTTGAGTTAACAAAGAATCACCCGACCAGGATCAAGATCTTGAAACGAAAACGTGGTTTGTGAGTCGATTTAAAGAAATAGCATATCTCAAGTTTTAGGACTCGAAATCGAATAATTCAAAAACGAGGTGAAAAATGACGATATGAACTATAAGACAGACTATTTATTTGTTCAAAATAAGTAAGTATTGATGCTGCTCTAGTTCAATGAAAGTTATGATTCTATGATATCAAAAGAACGAATTTAGATCAAGAAACGTGTTCTTGAAAGATCAGGAACTAAACAAGTTCCTAAAGTCACCACTTCGAATCAATTAACGTGTAAGAAATATCACACGCAATTGAAAATAAGATAAAGACTATCACCACCTTTCTTGGAACCAAAAACAAGGATAAGAAAGACAAAAATAGAGAAAAACACTCTATTGTAAAACTAGGGAAAGCCTAAAAAACGTGAATTTTATTCTACAAGGCAAGAGAACCCTTTATGTAGGTCTAGAGTCTCTTCTTTGATGGCTACAATTCTTATTCTAATAAGGAAATAAAATAACTAAAGACAAGGAAAGTAAAAACCTTATTCTACAAGGAAAAGAAACTAGAATCCTACTAAAAGGAAAATCCTTATTCTAAAAGGAATAAAATAAATCCTATTTTAAGAAGGAAAAACTCTTGGCTTCTTGAAATCAATCTTGAGCTTCTTGGACTTCTTGCGCTTCTTGAAAATAAGTCCATATGTTTGACTTGAGCTCTAAAACCTTATCTTGGCCAAAATTAATAAAATTTAACATAGATTCTTCATTCATCAAGTCGGCTGACTTGGGCAGGCTTATAAGCCTCACTTTTAAATCCTACCCAAGTAGTGGGTTGGATTGGGTTGGCTTCACGTGCCAATCCCATTTTGACGTCTCTATCTATAATGACCCGACCGTCGTTTTGAACATTTGCACTTTGCTCGCCAGTTCTCGAGCATGACTAGCCCCGTATGATGTATTATGACCTATGTAAATCATCGATTTTGGTTTTTAGGATAATCAGAATAGATTTGGAAGAACATTTCATAGCTTGAAGCTTTAAATTTGAAAGGTTTGACCAAGTTTTGACTTTTTTGTATTCGATATCGAATTTGGATTTCTATGATTTGGTTAGCTCCGTTTGATTTTGAACTTGGGAGTGCGAATGTATTTTAGAGGTCCGTGGTAGATTTAGGCTCGAATTGGCGAAATTGCAAATTTGGCGTTTTCTGGTCCGTAGTGAAATTTTGATATCGGGGTCGTAATGGAATTCCAAAATTTGGAGTAGGTCCGTTGTGTCATTTTTGATGTGTGTGCAAAGTTTAAGGTCATTCAGACGAAGTTTGATAGACTTTTTGATCGAATTCATAATTTGGAAGTTTTGGAATTCTTAGGCTTGAATCCGAGGGTGATTCGATGTTTTGATATTGTTTTGAGCTTTCCGAAGGTTGGAACACGTTTGAATGATGTTATGGGGAGTGTTGACATGTTTGGTCGGGGTCAAATGAAGCTCGGATAAGTTTTGGAAGAGTTTTGGAATATTTTGTCATTTTGAGCATAAGCATGTAATGTTCCAAAGGTCCATTTTTAGTTCTAAAGATCAAAATTTGATTTCAAGACTTCCGGAATTTTGATAATGAATTATAGGTGTGATCTGCAAAGTTTGGTCTAATTTCATCAAGTCGCGATTGAGTTTTTGACGCGAAATATGAGTTAATTGTTTAATGAGCGAAATGGGTATCGCACTAAGCAAATGGGCTTCGAACTGAGTGTCGATTGAAGGGATATGTTTGTATTATTATTTGTGACTCATAGGAACAAGAATCATAGAATTCCGAGTTCGTATGGTGGAGTAAGAGCCTTTTTAGTGAAAATAAATATTGTTTCTGTAGCAGGATCTGATGCGCACATTTAGCTACTAGATTTGGCACTTCTAGCGACAGGAATTGGGCTTTTAGCGACCAGAATCGTGTTTTATTGAGCTAGTCCTTTTTATTATAGCTCATTCTCTCATTTTTTGGACGAAAAGAACGCGGCTTGGGGCAATTTTTGAGCGAGAAGTCATGGGAAATCTTTAGGTAAGTCACTTGTGATCTTTTCTACTCCATAATATTGAATTATCATCGAATAATCCGGCTAAATTACATGTTTTTGAGGTGTAAATTGGGGATTTGGACCTAGGGATTTGAAAATAAGATTTGAAGATTTGGAGGCCGAATTGTTATCGGAATTTAGTAATTTTGGTATGGTTGAACTCGCGGTTGAATGAATTGTCGGATTTTATGATTTTTATCGAATTTCGAGACGTGGGCCCGGGGTTCGGGTTTGGCCATTTTCGGGACTTTTGATGTAATTTGATAATTTTTGCTTGGGCTTTATTCCTTTAGCGTATGTTGATGATAATATACTGATTTTGGTTAGATTGGGAGCATTTGGAGGGCGATTCGAGAGGCAAAGGGATCGCGGGCTAGAGTTTGGACCGTATAGAGATAAGTAATGATTGTAAATATTTGTCCTGAGGGTATGAAACCCCAGATTTCACATTGTTGTGCTACTTTGAGGTTACGCGCACGCTAGATGATGAGCGTGGGGTCATGCACCATTGGGGATTGTGACTTAGTCCGTCCCGTATGACTGTCAAGTCGCGTATTTGATTGAAAACTGTTTAATATCATTGTGTTTTAGAAATTATTACCATATTTTGGGCTAAATGCCATATTTGGGCTTCGTGCCAACTGTTTTGGACCCTTAGGGGAATTTTACTACTATTCCTCACTATTTTGACTTCATATTTGTACTCAGTCATGCTACATTCTACTATTTTCATAACTCAACCATATTTACTAGTTTTGATATTTTAAATGATATTTTGGGTTGAGCATCATATTTTACTGTTGCCCGAGTGGCTTGAGAGGTTTCCGACTAAGTAAGGCCGGGGGAATGTGTTGTGAGGATATTATGGGGTCAGGCTGTACGCCGCAGCAGGTTGTTATTGATTCATGATATTGTGAGGTCGAGGGCCTGATTGATTTATGCCACGAGGTGTCTTGTTGTTATAAGGTTGAGCGCATGTGTGATTATGCCATGAGATGGCTTGATATTGCGCTTGGGCTGTAAGGAGCCCCTCCCGAAGTCGATACACCCCCAGTGAGCGTAGGTACTCATTGCGAGTTATATGATGTAGCCCGAGGGGCTTTTGTTGTTTCATATTGTTGCCCGAAGGGCTATTCTTGATCCATGTTTTGCCCGAGGGGCGGTTTTTGATTCATGTTATGCTCGAGGGGCTGATTACGAGTGATTGTGAGGTTGCCCAATGGGCTGGTTCTATTGATATTATGCTCGATGGGCGGTTTATGGTACATATTTTTGCCCGAGGGGTTGTTTACGTTTCTATCATTTTTACTCACTATTTTTATCACTCATTTGAAACTATTGAAAATTGTTTTAAAAGGGTTTTACTGAAAATGAGCTTGATTTACGAAGAAAATGATTTATCTACTATTTTGGAAATGTACTGCATTTGTTGTAGCATTATGTTGTGTTTTACGTGTTTTCTTACTGCTCAGCTTTCATTTTCTTTTAATACTTATTGAGTTGGCGTACTCACATTACTCCCTACACCTTGTGTGCAAATTCAGGAACTTCTGAACCCAGTAGCGGGTGTTGATTGCTCAGTGGCTGAGTCATCGGAGTTAGCAAAGTAGCTGCCCGATATTCGCAACACTGCTTTTCTCCCTCTTATTTTCCCTATATTGTATTTAGGATATTTTTAGACTCTTCGTTGTATTCAGAACTTAGTAGATGCTCGTGACTTGTGACACCCCGATGTCGGGCGTGTGTATTTATTCTGCACTGTTCATTTAGACTTACCTTATGAGATATTTGATTAATTAAAGGCTTAAAAATGACTATTATTGATTAAATGGTTAAATTTCGGGAGTTGTGTTGGCTGACCTAGTTTCACGATAGGCACCATCACTGTTACGTCCCACAATATTACATCAATATTAAGTTCTGCAGTATTATATTACGATGATCTTATGCCCTGCAGTATTAAGTTACGACAGTGTTGAACCCGACAGTATTACATTACGGTGATATTACGCTTCGAAGTAATAAGTTACAACGATGTTGCACCTTGCAGTATTTTATGTGGAATTTGCCGTAAGGTAATTGACATCAGTCCAAGGAAAAGATTATTTGGGGATTATAAGGATTATGCTATTTCACAAGTGATTAGTAAATTCATAGAGGCGAAAGGGGGAGCAAGTCTAAAAAATGATTTTTTGTCAAAGTTTGGCATTTTGGGATAAAATACGGCCCGAGCTAAAATACCCGGTATTTTTGGACTAGTGCCATATAAAGTACTACATGGCCGTGATAGTAATGTGTACAAGGTATGATAAAAGTGAGTGATATTTTAAGTAAGTGGGAATAATTCTCAATTTTACGGGTAATTGATTAATTACCGAGTATCGAGACATTATCTATTTACCTAATAAGTGGATAAATGTTTAAATTTCCCACCTCCCCAACAAGGAAATTAGGTGGCAGCAATATACGTTATACTGGATGACTCTTAAGTCATTATAGAGTGTGGTGGCAATACCTTTGGACTTCTATTAATAATCTTTCTTTGGATTGTAATGGTGTTCAGGATTTACAATTAGAAAAATTCGTATCCTTCGTAGACTACGCATTTGGTAAACGTACTTGTTCAAAAATCAGAAATTCCATCTCGTATTCAAGGAAATGCCTAGTTACAACTTGCACATTAGGCAATGTCTCAGTTATCTTGTAAAAAAATAAATTCAAAGATGTAAGATGGAATTCAATTTTTGTTAATATCTGCACATTGCCTCAAGAGTTCTACACTTGCTCGTCATTGAGAACATTAGCTTTGTCTAGCTGTGCATTTGATAGAGGAGTTGTTATTTCGTGGAAATCTCTGAAGACTGTCAAGTTTAGCACAGTGGTGTTGAAGCATGAAGAGATTGGAAAGTTACTGTCAGATTGTCCTACTTTGGAAACTCTGGAATTGTCTTGTTTCTATGTTTTTCGACATCTGGAAATTAACAATTCAAATTTAAAGAGACTAAAATTGAAAGATAGTTGGCCTGCGTATGAAGAGGGTGATCATACGTTGGAAATTGCTGCACCATATCTTCAACACTTGGAGATCTCTGGAGATATTGATGATGTTAAGTCTAGGCTAGTAAATGTATCCTCTTTGGTCAGCGTTGAGCTTATTTTTGACATTACATGTGTGAGTAACCTCCAGGATCATTTTGTATATGTTATAGAAACATAAGAAAAATGGCTAAGGTGTCATGATTGAGGTTACTATTTGAGTTTGTTATGCACCTTTAGTTCCAAGACAGGTCAAATAATGTGAAAGTCTTTCAAAGAACCTAGAGCAAAACACCGTCAAATTGGTGTAAGTTTTCAATTATGATCTCGATTTGGAATGTTACCACAAATGATTATCTTTCTTACGGGAATCGGTTCAGGTATGTTAAGGCTATCCCTTCTTTGTTTTGGCATGATCCATATGATACGAACGAAATGTGCAAATGCACCAAATTCCATGAATGACTCTATTCATAGAAGTATTAGAGATATCTATGTTCTTGAATTTTCATGTGTCATAATATTTTATCATCTGTTCATGGGTCTCAGAAAAATATAAAAGTTGAAAAGAGTTTACTTTATGATATTACTCAAAGGCAAAATGGTCTTATGAAGCTCTGAAAGATTTTATTAACGTACTTTTCATGTATTGCATTCATGTGCATTGACCTATGACCAGATGGCGTTATATACGCTTATATATGTAAATATATGTGTATGGGATATGGGAAAAGGTTCTGGCGTTATATACGCACCACCACCTAATCAGCTGGTATATGATGATGATGTTGCCCACAGTGGCTGAAATATGATTCAGATGGCGTTATATACGCGTATATGGGTATGTATTCAAATGGCGTTATATACGCATATATGTGTATGTATTCAAACGGCGTTATATACGCGTATATATGCATGTATATATATGTATATGGGATATGGGAAAGGTTATGGCGTTATATATGCACCACCACCTGATCAGCTGGTATACGATGATGATTTTGCCCACAGTGGCCGATATTATATGATGGGATGCCCTCAGAGGCTGATAATGTTATGAAACATGTACCTATGCACGACATGACATTCATACGCATATGCATGACGCTGAAAATAATTTATGATTTACAAAGTTATTCAAACTCACAGGTTGAGTCATGTACTCCATATGTCTTTCATGTCTCTTATGTATTTATTTATGTGCCTTATATACTCGGTACATTATTCGTACTGACGTCCCTT
The DNA here is from genome assembly GCF_000393655.2 of Nicotiana sylvestris. NCBI lineage: Eukaryota > Viridiplantae > Streptophyta > Magnoliopsida > Solanales > Solanaceae > Nicotiana > Nicotiana sylvestris. The sequence continues at coordinate 140,948,976 of NC_091059.1, read as the reverse complement.
TTGCCTGGGGACGCTGAGTTTTATGCCCGCAGGTCCTGATAGACAGGTCGAGAGCCCTCCAAGTAGGCTATCAGTTTAGCGAAAGATGTTGGTGCGCTCCATTTGCTTCGGAGTTTCTTGTTTGGTTAGTATGATTTTGACGTGTATATTTTGGTATGGAGGGACTCTATCCCGACCTTTATGACATTCATGTATTCTTAGAGGCTTGTAGATATATGTCGTATACGTGAAAGATTGTACAGCTTTGTCGGCCTATGTTTGGGTTTATAAATGATTATGTTGGCTTATTAGGTCTGTATGTCACGTGTATATAATGATGTAATAAGAAAGATACATTACGTTGGTACTCGGTCGAGTAAGGTACTGGGTTGCCCGTCGCAGCCCATCGGTTTGGGTCGTGACAAAAGTGGTATCAGAGCAGTTCTGTCCTAGGGATGTTTACAAGCCGTGTCTAGTTAGAGTCTTGTTTATGGGTGTGTCGTGCACCACACTTATAAGCAGAAGGCTACAGGGCATTTAAGACTGTCACTCTTTCTTCCTACTCTAGATCGTGTGGTAGAGCTCACTTATAAGAATTCAAGTCCCGAGCTTCTAGTTTTATTCGTAATAGGACAATGCCTACGTTCAGAAAGATGATCGATAAGAGATATAGCTGTGGAAGTGTTAAATTAGAGGAACTCGACTTTGTATCATGCTTATAATAAGTAAATATGAGGTCTTCAGCAGATCATGTGTGTACTGAAAGGTGTAAGCCTCTTGATAAGGAGCCTTAAGGAAAGAATGCCTATCCACCTTTATGGTGAAAGACAATGAGAGATTAATAAGATAAATACAAGTTTCAACAAGTAAAGGAAGCAAGATAAAGAAGGGTACGAGGCGCCCAGTTAATGAAGGTTAACAAAGTTTATAATTGAGGCAGAGGAACATAAGCTTTTTGAGTTACCTTCAACAGTAACAGAGGTATGTACAATTGGCCGCATCGATCTAAGTTATATGGGACCTAACAAATATGGTTTAAGAGAAGGACATAATATCACAATCCGACTGGGGTTAGAGTGACCCAAAATGGTGGATGAATTATTTGCATTAGTTGACATTGCCGAAGGACATTACAAATGTTCTAATAGATCTCTTTATGAGACACCTTGATGGTACACTCGAAAATAGTGCAACCAGATATGAGTACTACAAAGACATGCACTATAAGCCTTGAAGGGATAAATATTATCTTAGTGTGGCTCACGTCCCTAGTAAAGCAAGAATGTTAAGCAACTTGAATAGCCATTGAATGGAGCAAAGGAAAGCTAAAAGCGAAAGAATGTCGTATTGAAATTTTCACAAGAAAAGGGATATGCAGAAATATTAGCATAGTAATGAAAAGAGAGATAAGGAAGCATTATGAATAAGGTGTGATACCTAGATGAAAACGGTAGAGTGTTACAGAACCTATAGTCAAATGAAGAAAGAGACGAAAGGTGATGGGCCTTAAGACAACAAAAGAGTATTGGCCATAAAGTTATATCCTCATTTCGAGAGATAAGTTTATGACTCCAATGCGACTACCAAAGGGGAGAGTTAATCCCCAAAGTAATAAAAATCAGTATGGGCTGGTAAACAAGATAAACTAAATATGAATTAGGGACTGAATGATTGGAAAATACTCGGCATCACAAGACTTTCAGATTTTGTTCCGCCAATAATAGATGGACGACAAAAGAAGATTCATGTGAGATTTAGAGAGTGGTCATTCAGGGAGACGCTTCCCTAAAGCAAGAAATGTGAGCAAGGTTAAGCTTAAGAGATTGTATGTGCCAGTTACGCTAAGTGACACCCTTGCGAGTAAGGGAATTTGTCATCCTTGGTACAAAAGGATTGCCGGAAGGCAAGTAAGGATCATTGATGTTGAAAAACGATGCCAAAGATGAAGAGGTAAAACATCTATAGGTAGATACTCGTGGCTTTAGCTTTTAGTATACCCCTAAAAGGGGGAATATGGAGTGATGTGGCATTAAGTCAAAATTAAGTAGTTTTAGTGACTGTGGAATGGTAAAGAAAGAATGTGATAAATGAAAGAGGAATGAGATGGCACTTATCCAAAACTTACAGATACGCTACGATTCAAGAATGTTGTGTAAGAACGATGTCAAGGAGAGGAAGTAAAGGTTCTTGCCCGAGCTGTTATTAATAAATAAGGGGTCAGTGCGAGACGTAAGTTAAGACAAAAGAAATAACCCAAGAAAGATTACGAGGAATATTGATATGAGAATGGGGCAAGGAGTAATTAGTGATTGGTCAGGAAGATCCCAGTTATGGCTAAATAGGAGGTTACGGACGAGTCATCAAATCGTGTAAGATAAACATAGTAGAACCCAACATGGAGAATTCAGCCTCGAAGAATATCATTATAATACGTGAGATATATTCAAACAAGAGTCGGGGTAGTTAAAGGTACCGTATGAGTGTTAAGGGGATAAAAGAAAGAGCCACTGGGAAGGCAGTCAAAATATCAGTTCAAAAGCAACCATACAAGTACAAGGGCATGGAAGTAAGCAACTACGGATGATTATAGGCAAGTAAGGACATCAAAAAGGTCCGTAATAAGCTCACAGCTTTACGAGAGTCAAGAGTTCTCCCTAAGTACTACAACGAAAGACTAGCTGAGGAGATAAGAAATAAGGCTTCAACCTAAGCACAACGACCTAAAGAGGAAATGGTCGTGTAACAACAATCTCACAACAACCATAATCTATAATGGCTCTACAAGGAACCTAGTTAGAAGAAGTACCAGCCTCATAAGAAGTCAGTACGAAGCTCCCATCGGATTGTGTATGTACCATAGGTGCGAGTATTATAATAGAGCTTCAAGTTATGGACGTGAATTACACCTAGGTGGAAGGGAGGTCATGAGAGATATAGAAGATACGATGCGATGTTTTAAGCTAAGTAAGGTAAAGGTGAACAACGCACGAGATACTCAAAGGCATAAGATCGTGAATAGTCCATACTTCAGATAGAAGGCTATTAGCACGGGGATTCAATATCCAGGAATGATAGCGGCATCATTAGTGGCATATCTTCCAGCCTATGGTTTCTACGTATCAAGAGGTATAGTTAAAAGGGTATAGAAGAGTTAGAGACGATGTGATGTCTCGCTTGATGTTCCAGAATAACATAAGAAAATCTATGGTGCAAGCAAGTTGAAGGAAAGTTGCGAGTATTATAAATGGACATTTATAGGTCGCAAGCTTAAGTATGGTAGAGCGACAAAGTTTTAAGAAAACATGAGTAAGAATGAGGAAAGGCAAGTGAAAAGGTGATGAGAATAGATAAGTCCTCAGGATTAAGTCCATGAAAACAAGAGAGATAATGGTTTTTCTAAGTTATAGAAAGCTCAGTATAGCCTGAATGAACTCAAAGGAGTCTAAGACTAGTAGCATTTAGAAAAGATGGAATGCTGCCCTGATAGTACAATGACGGTATAATTGTGATGGATAAAGGATGACGTTTAGCCCTTCGAGGGAGTAATGATTTGAAGAGGATTTCATGGATTGTACGAGATTAAAATATCCACATAAATAAATCACATTGGGATGCTATAAAATACGGTTATTGAAGTATAGTATCACCCCTAAGTGGATCAGGAAAATCACTTCAAATATTCATCGATGGAACGTAAACCCTAATGGTAAGGTGTGACGTAAGAAGTTTCAAGTTATCAGTGGTAATGGATGGACAAAAGTCACAAAGTATGAGATGAGATTAAGCCGCCATTCTTAAGACAAACGGTAATGAAGGAGCATTGAAGGACTGAGATTTATACCTAAAGGATAGGCAACAAAGGTAACTGGGAGCTTGGTAAGCATATCTTAGTAGAGGTATATTGAAGTAAAAATTATGGTATAGTATAACCCATGTAAATGCAGTAAAGTCATATGAATGGATAATCAGATCTATGAAATATGATATGGCCATATTCGCAAGTTCTACAAAGTATCGAGCAAAGGACTTCAGTATACCTATAGAGGCCCATAGAGGCATTTCATTAAGCCTTGTATATACAAAGTAGGGCCTAGAGATTGACTAAAAGATAAAAGGAAAAAGGAAAGATGAATCGCATAAGTGCACTTACAAAGCCAGGGTCATACAAGCTGCATGACAGGAGGCAACAGAAGTTGCAAGATTAGGAAGATTTCGACCACATGTAATGATATGAGCGAAAAGACTAAAGGGGGGAAATACCTTAGACTTTAGATTTATTAACAGAGCAACTTCTTAAATGGCAAGAAGAGTATTAAGGTATTCAGAAGAGCTATAAGTTACGAAAATGATAAGAGTATCAGTCAACATTCGAGGACGAATGTTCCAAAGGGGGGAATGATGTTACGTCCCACAATATTACGTCAATATTACGTTCTGTAGTATTATATTATGATGATTTTATGCCTTGCAGTATTAAGTTACGACAGTGTTGAACCTGGCAGTATTACATTACGGTGATATTATGCTTCGCAGTAATAAGTTACAACGATGTTGCACCTTGCAGTATTTTATATGGAATTTGTCGTAAGGTAATTAACATCAGTCCAAGGAAAAGATTATTTGGGGATTATAAGGATTATACTATTTCACAAGTGATTAGTAAATTCATAGAGGCGAAAGGGGGAGCAAGTCTAAAAAGATGAATTTTTGTCAAAGTTTGGCATTTTGGGATAAAATACGGCCCGAGCTAAAATACCCGGTATTTTTGGACTAGTGCCATACAAAGTACTACATGGCCGTGATAGTAATGTGTACAAGGTATGTTAAAAGTGAGTGATATTTTAAGTAAATGGGAATAATTCTCAATTTTACGGGTAATTAATTAATTACCGAGTAACGAGACATTATCTATTTACCTAATAAGTGGATAAATGTTTAAATTTCCCACCTCCCCAACAAGGAAATTAGGTGGCAGCAATATACGTTATATTGGATGACTCTTAAGTCATTATAGAGTATGGTGGGAATACCTTTGGACTTCTATTAATAATCTTTCTTTGGATTGTAAAGGTGTTCAGGATTTACAATTAGAAAAATTTGTATCCTTCGTAGACTACGCATTTGGTAAACGTACTTGTTCAAAAATCAGAAATTCCATCTCGTATTCTAGGAAATGCCTAGTTACAACTTGCACATCAGGCAATGTCTCAGTTATCTTATAAAAAAATAAATTCAAAGATGTAAGATGGAATTCAATTTTTGTTAATATCTGCACATTGCCTCAAGTGTTCTACACTTGCTCGTCATTGAGAACATTAGCTTTGTCTAATTGTGCATTTGATAGAGGAGTTGTTATTTCGTGGAAATCTCTGAAGACTGTCAAGTTTAGCACAGTGGTGTTTAAGCATGAAGAGATTGGGAAGTTACTGTCAGATTGTCCTACTTTGGAAACTCTGGAATTGTCTTGTTTCTATGCTTTTCGGCATCTGGAAATTAAAAATTCAAATTTAAAGAGAATAAAATTGAAAGATAGTTGGCCTGCATATGAAGAGGGTGATCATACGTTGGAAATTGCTGCACCATATCTTCAACACTTGGAGATCTCTGGAGATATTGATGATGTTAAGTCTAGGCTAGTAAATGTATCCTCTTTGGTCAGCGTTGAGCTTATTTTTGAAATTACATGTGTGAGTAACCTCCAGGATCATTTTGTATATGTTATAGAAACATAAGAAAAATGGCTAAGGTGTCATGATTGAGGTTACTATTTGTGTTTGTTATGCACCTTTAGTTCCAAGACAGGTCAAATAATGTGAAAGTCTTTCAATGAACCTAGAGCAAAGCACCGTCAAATTGGTGCAAGTTTTCAATTATGATTTCGATTTGGAATGCTACCACAAATGATTATCTTTCTCACGGGAATCGGTTCAGGTATGTTAAGGCTATCCTTTCTTTGTTTTGGCACGATCCATATGATACGAACGAAACGTGCAAATGCACAAATTCCATGAATGACTCTATTCATAGAAGTATTAGAGATATCTATGTTCTTGAATTTCCATGTGTCATAATATTTTATCATCTGTTCATGGGTCTCAGAAAAATATAAAATTTGAAAAGAGTTTACTTTATGATATTACTCAAAGGCAAAATGGTCTTATGAAGCTCTGAAAGATTGTATTAACGTACTTTTCATGTATTGCATTCATGTGCATTGACCCATGACCAGATGACGTTATATACGCTTATATATGTAAATATACGTATATGGGATATAGGAAAAGGTTACGGCGTTATATACGCACCACCACCTGATCAGCTAGTATATGATGATGATATTGCCCACAGTGGCTGAAATATGATTCAGATGGCATTATATACGCGTATATGGGTATGTATTCAAATGGCGTTATATACGCATATATGTGTATGTATTCAAACGGCATTATATACGCGTATATATGCATGTATACATATGTATATGGGATATGGGAAAGGTTATGGCGTAATATATGCACCACCACCAGATCAGCTGGTATACGATGATGATTTTCCCACAGTGGCCGATATGATATGATGGGATGCCCTAAGAGGCTGATAATGTTATGAAACATGTACCTATGCACGACATGACATTCATACGCATATGCATGACGCTGAAAATAATTTATGATTTACAAAGTTATTCAAACTCACAGGTTGAGTCATGTACTCCACATGTCTTTCATGTCTCTTATGTATTTATTTATGTGCCTTACATACTCGGTACATTATTCGTACTGACGTCCCTTTTGCCTGGGGACGCTGAGTTTTATGCCCGCAGGTCCTGATAGACAGGTCGAGAGCCCTCTAAGTAGGCTATTACTTAGAGAACTGATGGCTGTAGTGTATCATGTGATGAGTATTATGTGATTGCGTGATGTATTCATATGATTTGGAAGCGACGAGAAAGGTCTGCTTGAGGATAGAAGAACTATTTGGTGCTTGATTTCCATCTTGACTTGATGTATAGCACCGAGTTATGGGTGTGTGAAGAATCCTTTCATGTTGTTTAGTTAGGGAGTGGAGTAGATTTCATGTTATGATATGAGTTCAGACTTAGGAAGATTAAGTGATTGTGTAATGTTTATGATGGTGGAAGGGTATGAAGAGCTATTAGTTTGAGGCGAAATAGGTGGGTTACCTCCTTTGGAGTGTTCTGAAGTTTGTGTGAGCCTTACGTTGTTTGTTGGAAGATCTCTTTTACTAGTGAAACATATGTATGCAATTTGAATTTGGTTCACTTAAGAGAGTGGGCTTGACTGTTGCGAGGGTGAATGCGAGATTTGCACAAGATTTGAAGTACGAGATAGTCTGTGTTGCATGAGCTTATGAAGTATGGAGTTTAATCTCACTATGGTATTATGGCAGTGATACAGTATATGCATTATGAGTTTTTGTGTGTTTTGATCTATTACTTTGAGCCAAATGGGGGAGTCTGCTATTGATTAGTTGATTGCACGGTTATGTGCTATGTTGGTTCCAGTTTGAGACGTACTGGTGAATCAGTTATGGCTTATGGAGGTTGAGACCGAGGAGGGCTATAGTAAAGGAAATTTCAATACAGGTTATGTTATGCTTTATGGGTGTATGAGAATCACGGAATGACTTGAGTTGTTATTGGTAAAGGGTGTATGGTGCATAGAACAAGAAGTTTCTTGGTTGTATTAAGGTGAGGTTACATTCTGCGGTGTCAGAGTGCTAATGGAGCACAGCTTGTCGGTCAGTTTGATCGGTCTAATTGCGGTTTGAGTAGAATGGATGACTCTCGAGAATGGTTCTAATGGGTTCAAGATGTTACATGTAATAATTGGAAATTTTCAAGTTGTATGTTTGGCTAGAAACTCAGGTTTGCATTGGAAGGTGTCACGAGTCGTGGTATTTCTATATCATTATGGATTCTACACATCAGTATCAGGAAGATGTAGGCAATGGCTTTAGATTCGCATGAAGTCTCTTCAGGGAAAGTATTTTGAATGTGGTGCTTTAGGGGATATTTGAGAGAGTAGTCAGCGGCTTATGAACCGTAGGACGGTGTGGCTTTATGCTTGGGTATCGTGTGGCGAGTTTGGGTCGAGGATTGTGGTGTTATGGCAAGAAGAAGTATCAAGTTGAAGGTAAATCAGAAGGAACTTGGATAGATGGGATAGCTTGGTAGTAGGCCGGATCAGCATGGTAAGGATATGATTAGTTCTTTGGGTGTTTATGAGGTAATGAGTTTCTATAGGTGTTTCGCGACAATGCTCTTGGGTTTTAGTAGCCTGCGTAGCGTGGTTGAGTTAGACGGATTCAGTCCTGACGGTTTAGTCTTGTGCAAAGGGAATTCAGAGAGTTCTTGATGGATTCTACCACAATTAGAGATGTATATTTTCTACGAGCGTGAGGAGCATGTGATGTATAGTGATTTTCTTATAGATGGGATCAATAGAAAGTTCTTGGCTGGTTGAGTACGTAGTTGCTTGTAGCTCGGAGTGGATTATGAAATTCTTATATTTATCATAGGATGGCATGGTATATGCGGTATGTTGTGTAGGTTTGATATTTGCATGTGTGAGGTCACGGTTCAGTTCTGGAAGGAAGGTCATAAATTCTTAGGTAGCATGGACAGTTTCAGATGACTAGGTAAATGGTATCACTAATTTGCGCGGCTTGATGAGGGCATATGTTTCAGAAAGGGCAATGTGATTGAGTTAATAATACATCATTGGTATCGTGGCTCTCTCTTGTTGGATTGACTACTGATATTCGAGTTTGCTTGGTGGAACAGAAGAATTTTTAGAGTATCTCTCGTGGAATGTTTGGGTATAAGAGGTGGTATTTATTCGGACGATGAAATTGGGATAGGATATGGTGATTCGTGTGCTATATGGATTTAGAGACTAGGAGTTCTCATAAACAGGTTATGTTGTGGTTGTGGGTCTCGTGTATCGGCCTTGTGTGGTGACTATCAGGGTTTAGAGACCCGAGTGGATCCTTTGTTGCTTGGTATGTTAGATTTTGATGTGATATTGGGTATAGACTAGTTGTCTCTGTGTTGCATTATTTTGGATTGTTGCACTAAGATGGCGACGTTGGCTATGCTGGGGATGCTACAGATTGAGTGGCGAGGTTCGACTGGTTATGTTCTCAGTAGGGTGATTTCATTGTTGAAGACCCAGCTGATAGTTGGGGAGAGTTGTCTTTCTTATTTGGCCTTCGTGAGGGATGTCAGTGTAGAGACTCCTACCATTGATTCGGTTTCGGTGGTGAGGGACGTTTTCGGGTGTGTTTTCTGTTGTCGGTCATGCCACTGGATAGGGTTATTGATTTCGTTATTGATTTGGTGTCGGGCATCGTATCATGTGGCACCGACGGAGTTAAATAAGTTGAAGGGGCAACTTCAGGAACTCTTTCATAAGGGGTTCATTGGTAGAACTATATGGATGTGTGTTTTGCATCGAGACGGCTTTGTTGACTCCGAATTGCTATTGTTGAGGGATGTGTCATTCGATTGTCATTGACCTTATTCGTGTTCTGGAGTGATCTATGAGTTACCCTTCTGTGTTGCGAGGAGTTGTGATTGTTGGTTATATGCACATATGGTGCTTTTTCTATTTGGGATTTATAGCGGAATTTGAGCGAGACGGGTATCTGGGCGTTGCATGATTGATTGCGCATTGGATATGTTCATTCGGGATGCCATGGCATTGCATCATTTACTTCTCCGTGGTTTTGGTGATTTACTTTTGGTACTAGACATCAAATTGCGCGTGGTTGATGATTTTGAGCATGGTGACTTGAGGTGTCTCATATGAACCTGTGTTTGGATAGGGTCGCGCATTGCAGCGAAGTTATGTAGAGGTATGATCATTCGGGTCAGATTCATGTGTTCTGGTTCTACAAAGGGTGATGGGTTCTCAGCATTATGTTATGGTGGCACTGGTGAGCTTGCGGTACGGCTCTCTCATTTGAGTCATTTTTCCATGATTTGGGTACATTTGGACTGTTGCTTATTGGTGCACGAGTCGCACGGGTTGTGGCTTTAGATTGTATCAATGTTTCATGTCACTAGAGTAGTTGTGTTGGATGAGATGAGGTCATTGAGATCTAGAATGAATACTATCGAATTCGATTTCAGCATGTTGGAAGGATAATATCAGGATTCGACATAAAAATTTACTATGGTCCTTGCCGAAGGAGAGTGATCTCGATGACTGGTTGATCTAAGGAATGGTTATGACTTTTTACGTGTTTCATTCATCATTGGCAGTATACGAAAGTGTTGGAATTAGGCTTTGGTTTGATAAGAGGTTTATTACCGGAATTGGGTTGTTTGAACATCTGTTGTGATTAGAAGTTATCGCTATGAGTGTTTGATTTGTGCGGTATATCATGTGATTTTCATCTTGGATTGCGGTTATGGCTTGATACAGCGTGTTCATGCTTATTCAGTTTATATATGTGAGATTCTGATCTTATAGACAATTTCGAAAGTGGAAAATTGGTTCTAAGGTTATGGCGCTATGGTGAATTGTGAAATTTCAGTTATGTTGTGTTACCAGACCTATATGGGATAGGGTGACGTGGGATCACCCCCTGGTATATGCATGGTAAGGTTACCCAGCGATTTGATGGTTATCAAAACAACCCTGGGCACGTTCGAGGACGAACGTATGTTTAAATGGGGGAGGATGTAACGACCCAACCAGTTGTTTTGAGCATTTGCACTTTTCTCTCCAGTTCTCGGGCATGACTAGCCCCGTATGATGTATTATGACCTATGTAAATCGTCGGTTTTAGTTTTTCAGGATAATAGGAATAGATTTGGAAGAACAATTCTTTGCTTGAAGCTTTATATAAGAAAGGTTTGACCAAGTTTTGAATTTTTAGTATTCGATATCGAATTTGGATTTCTATGACTTGGCTAGCTCCGTTAGGTGATTTTGGACATGGGAGCGCATCCGGTATGTATATAGGAGGTCTGTGGTAGATTTAGGCTCGAATTGGCGAAATTGGAAATTTGGCATTTTTTGGTCGGCAGTGAAAATTTTGATATCAGGGTCAGAATGAAATTCTGGAAATTGGAGTAGGTCCGCTGTGTCATTTTTTACGTGTGTGCAAAATTTCAGGTCATTCGGACGAGGTTTGATAGACTTTTTGATCGACTTCGAAATTCGGAAGTTTTGGAATTCTTAGGCTTGAATTCGAGGGTGATTCGATGTTTTGATGTTGTTTTAAGCATTCCGAAGGTTGGAACAAGTTTAAATGATGTTATGGGGTGTGTTGGCATGTTTGGTTGGGGTCTCATGAGGCTCGAATAAGTTTTGGAAGAGTTTTTGGAAGATTTTGTCGTTTTGAACATAAGCATGTAATGATCCAAATGTCCATTTTTAGTTCTAGAGATCGAAATTTGATTTTGAGACTTACGAAATTTTGATAATGAATTATAGGAGTGATCTGGAAAGTTTGGTCTAATTTCATCAAGTCACGATTGGGTTTTTGACGCGAAACATGAGTTAATTGTTTAACGAGCGAAATGAGTATCGCACTGAGCAAATGAGCTTCGAACTGAGTGTCGACTGAAGGTCTATGTTCGTATTATTATTATTTGTGACTTATAGGAGCAAGAATCATCGAATTCTGAGTTCGTATAGTGGAGTTAGAGCCTTTTAGTGAAAATAAATATTGTTGGTGCAGCAGGATCTGGGGCACACCTTTAGCGACCAGATTTGGCACTTCTAGCGACGGGAATGGGGCTTTTAGCGACCAGAATCATGTTTTATTGAGCTGTCTTTTTTTGTTTAGCTCATTCCCTCATTTTTGGACTAAAAAGAACGCGGCTTGGGGCGGTTTGTGAGCGAGAAGTCATGCAAAATCTTGAGGCAAGTCACTTGTGATCATTTCTACTCCATAATATTGAATTATCACCGAATAATCCAATTAGATTACATGTTTTTGAGGTGTAAATTGGGGATTTGGACCTACGGATTTGAAAATAAGATTTGAAGATTTGGAGGCCGAATTGTTATCGGAATTTAGTAATTTTGGTATGGTTGGACTCGTGGTTGAATGGGTTGTTGGATTTTGTAATTTTTATCGAATTATAAGACGTGGGCCCGGGGGTCGGGTTTGGCCAATTTCGGGATTTTTGATGTAATTTGATAGTTTTCACTTGGGCTTTGTTCGTTTAGCGTATGTTGATGATAATATACTGATTTTGGTTACATTTGGAGCATTTGGAGGCCGATTCGAGGGGCAAAGGGATCGCGGGCTAGAGTTTAGACTGAATAGAGGTAAGTAATGATTGTAAATGTTTGTCCTGAGGGTATGAAACCCCGGATTTCATATCGTTGTGCTACTTTAAGGTGACGCACATGCTTCATGACGATCATGGGGTCATGCACCATTGGGAATTGTGACTTAGTTTGTCCTGTATGACTGTCAAGTCGTGTATTTGATTGAAAACTGTTTGTTATCATTGTGTTTTGGAAATTATTACCATGTTTTGGGCTGAATGCCATATTTGGGCTTCGTGCCAACTGTTTTGGACCCTTAGGGGATTTTTACTATTATTCCTCACTATTTTGACTTCATATTTGTACTCAGTCATGCTACATGCTACTATTTTCATAACTCAGCCATCTTTACTCGTTTTGATATTTTAAATGATATTTTGGGCTGAGCATCATATTTTACTATTGCCCGAGTGGCTTGAGAAGTTTCTGACTGAGTAAGGACGAGGGCCTGTGTTGTGAGGATATTATGGGATCAGGCTGCACGCCACAGCAGCTTGTTATTGATTAATGATATTGTGAGGTCGAGGTCCTGATTGATTTATGCCACGATATGGCTTTTTGTTATAAGGTTGAGTGCCTGTTTTATTATGCCACGAGATGGCTTGATATTGCGCTTGGGCTGTAAAGAGCCGCTCCCGGAGACTGTACACCCCCCAGTGAGCGCGGGTACCCAGTGTGACTGATATGATATAGCCCGAGGGGCTTTTGTTGTTTCATATTGCTGCTCGAGGGGCTGTTCTTGATCCATATTTTGCCGGAGGGGCGGTTCATGATTCATGTTATGCCTGAGAGGCTAATAACGAGTGATTATGAGGTAGCTCGATGGGCTGGTTCTGTTGATATGATGCTCGAGGGGCAGTTTATGGTACATATTTTGCCCGATGGGCTGTTTACGTTTCTATCGTTTTTACTCACTGTTTTTATCACTCGTTTCAAACTATTGGAAGTTGTTTTAAAAGGGTTTTACTAAAACTGAGCTTGATTTACGAAGAAAATGATTTCTGTACTGTTTTGGAAATATACTGCATTTTTTGTAGCGTTATGTTGTGTTTTAAGTGTTTTCTTACTGATCAGATTTCATTTACTTTTATTACTTACTGAGTTGGCATACTCACATTACTCCCTGCACCTTGTGAGCAGATTTAGGAACTTCTGAACCCGGTAACGGGTGTTGATTGTTCAGTGGCAGAGTCATCGGAGTTAGCAAGGTAGATGCCCGATGTTCGCAACACTGCTTTTCTCCCTCTTGTCTTCCTTAAATTGTATTTAGGATATTTTTAGACTCTTTGTTGTATTTTGACCTTAGTAGCGTGACTTGTGACACCCTGATGTCGAGATTGTGTATTTATTCTGCATTGTTCATTTAGACTTACCTTATGAGATATTTGATTAATTAAAGGGTTAAAAATGACTATTATTGATTAAATGGTTAAATTTCAGGAGTTGTGTCGGCCGACATACTTTCACGATAGTTGCCATCACGACCGGGTCGATTTTAGGGTCGTGAAACTATCAGCTCATATTCTTATTTGATCAAATTAATATTCTACATTTTTCCTTCCTATACAATATTTGAAATTTATTTACCGAAATTGTCCTAATTTTGTATATTACCCGCCCTAAATAAGGATTATTTACAAATTATATACAATCCATTTATTGATTGACAATTTCAATTTGAACACAAATGGTGCAACATTAAAGGAAATTGCTAAGTTAAAACTCTATAGTAAAACAATTGAGAATCATTGATGAATTCCATTAAAAATATATACAACATGAAAAGATAAAAAATATAGAATATCAGAGGAAGAAAAATTGGGGAAAGAACAAAGAATGAGAGATTGAGACAGAGAGAGACGGATATATATATAGAGAGAGAGAGCGCAGGAGGGAGAGAGGATAAGGATGGGAAATAGCTGATTCCTTATTCAATTTCTAATATAAAATGATACTAATTTAAAACTATGTTGTATATAATTCATAAATTGTATATGGTCATGTAATTAAGTTATAACTTAATTAGAGAGGATAATAAAGTTTCATATATAGTATAAGAAGGTAAAAGTCCCTTTAAATTACATGATATACAGAACTATTCTCTATTTAGAAAGAAAAAAAGTGCCAGTTCCTAGTTTTCCATATTTTAAATTCTCTTTCAATCTTTTGACTTCCATTACTCATTTTCTTCCCCACTTCCATTACGTCCAAAGCAAAAAAATATTTGTCTCGCCAACTAATTAGAATAAACAATCTTAAATAATTTTTTTTGGGTAATTAAAGATTTTATTACTATTGAGAAATATTTACAGCTCACAAATAGAGAGAAACAAAATCGTTGCATTGGACAGTAGTCCCAGTGCTAATAGACCTACAGTCTCCCTTCCTCACTCCTACCCAAACTACTACTCAGATTGGATAGAAATTTAGCTCTTGCAACTTCCTAGCTACTTTAGGCCTAATATTACCCCTACAGAATATCTCTTGTATAATTTTCTTTACTATGACTGTGGTCGATCTTGTCTTCTTCTGGAAAACACTTCCATTCCTCTCTTGCCAGACATAGTACAAACCCCCCGCTAGAGTCATTCTGTAGATATTAGTTGTACTATTGTTTCTCTTGAAATGAGTCACTGCCCATGACAGCTCACCTTCCCAAGCTAAAACATGTCTGTTGATACCCTGCCACTGTAGTAATCTACTCCATATAGCAGTTGAAAACTAACATTGGAAGAATAAGTGAGATATGCTTTCCTGTTCTGTATTGCACAATGGGAAAATTTGATCATCTGTTATACCCCAAAGTGCCAATCTATCTCTAGTGTATAATCTCCCATGTGCTATCAACCTCATAATGAAGATCCACTTGGGGGAGCCGAGGTTGTTGTACACCAACCTTCTCCAGTGGACTTTTGGGAACTCTCCAAGTAGCTTCAGGTACATAGCCTTTACGGAGAAGCTCCCCAAATTTTGCAAATCTTGCTCACCGTATCTAGCAGCCACCAGGTTATTCTTAGCTTTAAAAATCTTCTTTACCATCCATGAAGCTTTATTATAATTTGCCTCCCATAGGGGACCCCTTTCCCATAGTACTCATGAATCCATCACACCCATAGTTTGTCTTTCTTCCTATATAAGTTCCACATCAACTTACATATAGTTGTCTTATTCCACAGTGATATATTCAAGATGTTTAGGCCTCCTGCAGAATATGGCATGCATAATTTCTCCCAAGCCAGCAATGCTGTCCTGAGATCTCACTTCCCCTTGTCCATAGGAATCTCCTACAAATTTGTTCAATTAGCAACACATTTTTCTTTGGCAGCACAAAGATTTGTGACCAAAAGATCTGGATAGAGAATAGGACACTTTTCAGCAACTGGACCCTACCTGCATATGATAGCATTTTCGAAGTTGTGATGACCCAAAAGGTCATCACTTGTGTTGCAAGTGCATTCAGTGTTCCGAGACCTAAAAACCTCCCTTTTACTCCACCTTGTTTGAGTGTGTGGTCCAGACCTATATCCGGAAAGCCTTCTATGTGAAAATAAGAGAAATACAAATTCTAGAGTTAAAATTTGATTATGGTTGACTTTGGTCAACATTTTGAGCAAACGGACCCGGATCCGTGTTCTGACGATCCCAAAGGTCCGCAGTAAAATATGGGACTTGGGCGTATGCCCGGAAATGAATTTCGAGGTCCCAAGCCTTAGAAATCAATTTTTGAAAGAAATTATTTTACTGAATTATCTAAGAAATAAAGAAAACAATTAATGATTGAAACCATTGTTATAGGGCCCGTATTTTGGTTCTGGAGCCCGGTACAAACTTGTTATAGTATTTGAAAGATAACAGTGAAATTTGATGAAAATGGAGTTTATTTGACGTGAGTTGGACTTCCGATTGAAGAGTTATGAACTTTGAGAATTCTTGATGAAAATGTTGAGTTTTGAGGTTTAATTCATGATTTTACATGTTATTTTGATGACGTGATCGCTGAGTAGGTCCATATGATATTTTTGAGTTAGTCACACTTGGTTTGGAGTTCCGAGGGCTCGGGTGAGTTTCGGGCAGGTTCTGGGATGTCTTAGGCTTAATAACATAGTTGTTGCAGGTTCAGAGAAGTAGAAGGCCTCTGAACAGACCAGTGTGGTCCGCACAAAGAGGAATGCTGCCGCGGAGGGGCTTGTTCGGCCGCATTGGATTTTGTACGGACCACGGTAAGGGCTTTGCAGTCGCACTAGATTCTGTGCGGTCCGCGGTGAAGAACATTTCACTAGTCCAACTTCGGAAGCCTATATCTTTTGATATACAAGGAATTTTGAGATGGTTTAAAAACGAAAGTCGTATCCCTTCGTGTCTAGTTTCCAGAAAGATATAGAAATCGCAATTTGGATATCTGCAGAGAACGTTATGACCAAAATACTAAAACATGTCACTGCAGTCAACCTGGTGGGCTGTGCGGCCGCACTCCATTTTGTGCGGACTGTACAGGGGGTCTGAGAAGGGTATATTAAAATAGAATTTTCAGTTATTTTTCATTTTTTAAAACCCCAAAAACATAAGAGGCAATTTTTCAAACAATCGTTCTTCTTCAAAACATTGGTAAGTGATTACTAACTCATTTTCCTTACTCCTTAACTTCTTTTTACAAGATTTCATCCTAGAATCAATGATTTTCATGGGGAAAATTGGGTGTTTGGGTAGAACCTAGGTTTTTCAAAAAATGGGGATTTGGACCTCGATGTGAGGTCTGATTTCAAAACAAATTATATATTTGGGTTCAAGGGGGAATGGGTAATCGGGTTTTGGTTCGAACCTCGGGTTTTGACCATGTGAGTCCGGGGGCAATTTTTGACTTTTTGGGTAAAACTTTAGAAAATTTATTTTCGTGCATTGGGGTTGATTCATTTAGCGTTTATTGACGTAATTAAGTAACTTGTGACTAGATACGAGTGAATTGGTGGTGGAATCTAGGGGTAAAGCTATAGTTGAATCGTGAATTATGTTCGTGGCATCGAGGTAAGTGTTTGGTCTAACCTTAGCTTGAGGGATTAGGAGTTGTTTCTTATTTGCTACATGTTTATTGTGGAGTATGACGTATAGTCATGGTGACGAGTATCTATACGTTGGTGTCAAGCATGCCCGTGAGTCTTGTATTATAATTGTTAAGACTTTGTTGTGGTTTATTACGCTTCATATGTTATTATCACCATTGTTCCCTTGTCGGGATGTTTGTTTGATATTAATGATCCTTTGCCGGGATGTTTGTTTTGATAGTATTGTTCCCTTGCTGGGATGTTGTTGAAATATCATTGTTTCCTTGCCCGGAAGTTATTATATTACTCTTACTCCCTTGTCGGGATTCCTTGTGAATATTATTGGCTTGTAACTGGGAGCGGGTAGTACGCCTACCACAAGATATACTGAAATGGGAGCGGGTGATATGCCTACCACAAGATATAATGACATGGGAGCGGGTGATATGCCTACCACAAGATATAATGACATGGGAGCGGGTGGTACGCCTACCACAAGATATAATGAAATAGGAGCGGGTGGTATGCCTACCACAAGATAAATGAAATGGGAGTGGGTGGTACGCCTGCCACGAGATAAATGAAATGGGAGCGGGTGGCACGCCTGCCACGAGATAAATGAAATGGAGCGGGTGGCACGCCTACCACGAGATACAGGAAATGGGATCGGGTTGCACACCTGTAACAAGATGTGAAAAGAAAGTGAAATGTGCCTTTGTTTTCCTTATTCTTGTTAGTGGGTGGATTTTGATTCCTTTATAGTTCTCTTGATGTTCTGTTTTACCTGTTTTCCCCGAAGCATGTTTCCCCTTCCCATATTTATTTGTTTATTCTGCTTTACTTTCTGCTGTATATTTTATAACTGCATAGGTTTACTTGGTAGTCTGGTCCTAGTCTCGTCACTACCTCGTCGGGGTTAGGCTAGACACTTACTAGCACATGGGGTCGATTGTGCTTATAGTACACTCTGCACTATGTGCAGATCTCGGATTAGCTTTTGGACCGTAGTGTGGAGGCTACCTTTAGTCCACGCGGAGATCCAAGGTAGACCTACAGGCGTCTGCAGGCCCTGGCGTCTCCCTCTATCCCTATTTCCTGTTTCATTTTCCTTTTATTTAGAAACAGTATATTGTCATTTTCTTCAGACTTTGTATGTAGTAATCTCTTAGACAGTCTGTGACACTAGGTTTTGGGTGGTTAAGTCTTAATTATTTGTAATAGATGCATTTTTCATAAATCTTATGGTTGTCGTCCGCTCAAATTTGAATTTCCGTTGTTACCACGTTTGTGAGGACCCAAAAGGTCATCACTTATTTAAAAACAAAATTCTGTGTTCTGAGGCCTTGAAAACCTCATTTAGAGTCACCTCGATTTGCATGCGCAGTCCAGGAACGTAGCCGGAAAACTTAAATATGAAATTCTGTGAAAAATGATAAAAATTTGGTTATAAAATGAGTTAATTTGACTTCGGTCAACGTTTTGGATAAACGGACCCGGACCCGTAATTTGATAGTCCCGGAGGGCCCATAGGAAAATATGGGACTTGGGCGTATGCCCGGAATCGAATCCCAAGGTCCCAAGCCTGAGAAATGAATTTTTTAAAAGAAATTATTTTTTGAAATTGTTTAAGGAAAATTGAAATGAAATTTGCTTAGAACATGATGGTGTCAGGCCCGTATTTTGGTTCTAGTGCCCGGTATAGGTCTTATATATGATTTAAGACGTTTCCATGAAATTCGGTGAAAACCGGAGTTTATTTGATGTGAATTGGACTTCCGGTTGAGAAGTTATGGACTTTGAGAGTTCTTGATGAAAATGTTAAGTTTTGAGGATTAATTCATGATTTTACATATTATTTTGATGATGTGATCGCACGAGTAGGTCCATACGATGTTTTGGAGTTAGTATGCACACTTGGTTTGGAGTTCCGAGAGCTCGGGTGAGTTTCGGGTAGGTTTTGGGATGTTTTAGGCTTAAAACCAGAAGTTGTAGGTCTCTGAACCCACTAGTGTGGTCCGCGGTCGACCTTGTGCGGTGTGCGGTGGATGCTGTGCGGCCGCAGTCGAATTTGTGCGGTCCACACAGGGCACTGGACCGCAGTAACCTCAGGAAGGCCTGTGCGGCCGCAGTTCATTTTGTGTGGTCCGCACAGGGGGTCTGAGAGGGGTATAAATAGACGGGATTTTCAGTCATTTTTCATTTTTCAAAACCCCAAAAACATAACAGGCGATTTTTCAAACAACCTTTCTTCTCCAAATCAATTGTACGTCATTTTTAACTAGTTTTCTTCAATCATTAACATCTTTTAATATGATTTCAACTTCAAATCAATGATTTTCATGGGGAAATTGGGTGTTTTGGGTAGAACTTAGGTTTTTCCCAAAAATTGGGGATTTGGACTTCGATTTGTGGTCCGATTTCAAAACAAATTATATATTCAAGTTCGTGGGGGAATGGGTAATCA
Organism: Nicotiana sylvestris; assembly: GCF_000393655.2. Taxonomy (NCBI): domain Eukaryota; kingdom Viridiplantae; phylum Streptophyta; class Magnoliopsida; order Solanales; family Solanaceae; genus Nicotiana; species Nicotiana sylvestris. Next base: position 140,929,180 of record NC_091059.1, on the reverse strand, counting down.
GGTTTTGGTTCGAACCTCGGGTTTTGACCACGTGGGCCCGGGGCGATTTTGACTTTTTTGGTAAAACTTTGGAAAACTCATTTTCATGCATTCGAATTGATTCATTTACTGTTTATTGATGTAATTAAGTAACTTGTGGCTAGATACGAGCGAATTGGCGGTGGAATCAAGGGGTAAAGCTATAATTGAAACTTGAGTTGTGTTCGAGGCATTGAGGTAAGTGTTCAGTCTAACCTTAGCTTGAGGGATTAAGAGTTGAGTCCTATTTGCTATTTGCTTCTTGTTGAGTACGACGTATAGGCATGGTGACGAGTATCTATACGTTGGTATCAAGCATGACCGTGAGTCTTAAATTGATACTTGTTGTATTCTTGAATGTTACTATGGTTGAAATAGTGAGTAAATCCTTGATATTGAGCAAAGACTTAGTTTGTTATCATGGAATCTACTTATGATCGAGATACAGTGGTATTTGGGAAGAGTAGAAGTTGAGTTAAGATTAGTTATAGCTGATTCTCCCTTTCCGGGACGTATATACTTGTACTGTTGAGTTTCCTTGCTGGGATAGTGTAGTCTATTGTTGATCCCTTGTCGGGACGGTTAATTATGGTTATTGGTGACTGTATAGTTGGAACGGGTTGCACGCCACAATAGATATTATATTGGAACAGGTTGCATGCCACAACAGATATTATATTGGATCGGGTTGCACGCCTCAACAGATATTATATTGGATCGGGTTGCACGCCACAACAGATATTATGTTGGATCGGGTTGCATGCCGCAACAACTATATATATGTGGGTCAGGTTGCACGCCGCAACAATGTTAAATGATAAGGGATCGAGTTGCACGCCGCAACAGTATTGTTATTGTATCGTTGTAGATATTGAGCTATCCTTTCATATTTTATTAAGTTTCTGTTGCTCTTGATATGTTTCCCCGAAGCATGTACCCCACTCCCATTTTAAACAGCTCATTCCTGTTTATTTTCCTCCATATATTATATAATTGCACAGGTTTATCTGGAGTCTAGTCCTAGCCTCGTCACTACCTCACTGAGGTTATGCCAGGCACTTACCAACACATGGGGTCGGTTGTGCTGATATTACACTCTGCACTTTGTGCAGATACCAAAGCGGCACTTGATCAGCAGCAGTAGGGGAGCCAGCCCTCAATCGACTAAGACACCGAGGTAGCCTTAGAGGCGTCCACAGGCTCGACGTCTCCTCTATCTTTTATTATGTTCTGTTATCTCATGTATCCGAGACAAATAGTGTTATTTTTCCTTCAAACTATTGTATGTAGTACTCTTAGTAGTCTGTGGATATTGTGACACCAGTTTCTGGGTAGAGGCATGTGTTAACTTTCAAAACATTTTGGTTTTATATTTATTTAAGACTTTCGCTTAAATCTCATATTCCGTTGTCATTTAGATGTTTATCACTTATTAATATAAGTTGTAAAAAAAGATTAAAATAGAAGAGTTAAAGATTTCTAAGTTCGTGGCTTTCCTAGCTTCTTCGAGTAGGCGCCAACACGACTCCTGAGGGTGGGAATTTTGGGTCGTGACAAGTTGGTATTAGAGCTCTAGGTTACATAAGTTTCACAATTCACGGACAAGCTCAGTAGAGTCTGAGGGATCGGTACAGAGACGTCTATATTTATCCCCCAGAGGCTACAGAGTTAGGAATAACTTCACATTTGTTCTTTCATGTCGTGCGGTTCTGTTTCTCAATGCTAATTGAATTTCTACTTTGGTCTTTCTCAGATGGCGAGAACACGCGCTTCCTCATCTACCACTCAGCAGCACGAGCCCCGAGCAGCAGCTCTCACAAGGGGCAGAGGGTGAGGGCGAGGCCGTGCCAGAGGCCGAGGTAGGGGTAGAGCTCAGCCCCGAGCAGCAGCCCTAGTAGCGGAGCCTTAGGTTGTCTTTGATGATGAGGTTCCGGCCCCAGCAGCTCTGGTTGGCTCAGATCAGGTCCCAGAGGGGTTTATTGCTACCCCAGTCCTTCAGGATGCTCTTGTTCGATTAGTGGGCCTCATGGAGAGTGTCACCCGAGCGGGCTTGCTTCCTATAGCACCAGCCGTCTCTCAGGCTGGGGGAGGGGCCCAGACTCCTGCTACTCGCACTCTAGAGCAGGTAGCTCCTCGGATTCAAACTCTAGCTGTTCAGCCAGTTGGAGCAGTTCAGCCGGGTGTGGTAGCTCAGACCGGTGATGGAGCGGTTATGTCTGCCGATGCTTTGTGGAGGCTGGATAGGTTCACCAAGCTCTTCACTACAACTTTCAGCGGTGCATCTACTAAGGATCCCCAGGATTATCTAGACAGCTGCCACGAGGTTCTTAGGAACATGGGTATTGTTGAGACCAATGGGGTTGATTTTTCTACATTTCGCTTGTCTGGATCCGCCAGGACTTGGTAGAGAGATTATTGCTTGGCCAAGCCAGTCGGATCGCCATATTTGACTTGGGAGAAGTTTACAGTGTTGCTTCTGGAGAAGTTTCTCCCCATTACTCAGAGTGAGGCCTACCGGAGGCAGTTTAAGCGTATCCAGCAGGGTTCTATGACGGTTACCCAGTATGAGACCAGGTTTATCGACTTAGCTCGACATGCTCTTGTCATACTTCCTACCGAGAGAGAGAGGGGGTGAGGAGGTTTATTTATGGTCTTATTCAGCCTATTCGCCTTCAGATGGCTAGGGAGGCTGGGAGTGAGATCACTTTTCAGGAGGCGGCCAATGTGGCCCGTAGAGTGGAGATGGTCCTATCGCAGGGGGGTGGTCATGGGTCGGATAAGAGGCCTCGTCATTTAGGTATATTCAGTGGTGCCTCATTTGGAGGTAGAGATTCATATGGTAGAGGCCATCCTCCTAGGCCCTTTCAGTCAACTCTTCAGGTCTCTCACGGCGCTTCAGGTAGCTGTGGTCTGCAGATGTAGTATTCCGATCAGTAGTCTGATAGTGCAGTATTTCGGGGTGGTCATTCGTGTCGCCAGGGTCAGTCTCCATTTCCTCAGCCACAATACTCAGGTGGAGGCTATGAGTGTGGTGAGTATGGTCATATCAGGAGGGCTTGTCCGGGATTGGTAGGTATTCAGTCGCAGTAGCAGGGTCCCTGTGCTATGGTTCAGGCACCAGGTGTTCCACAAACTGCCTACCCAGCTAGAGGTGGGGGTAGAGGTGCTAGAGGTGGAGGTAGAGGTGCTAGAGGTGGAGGCCAGCCAGCTACAGGCCGTCTCTGAGATGTAGTTCAGGGTGGTGGGGCCCATCCCCGATGTTATATCTTCCAGCCAGGCTCGAGACTGAGGCTTCAGATGCAGTTATCACAGGTACGGTTCTGGTTTGTGATAGAGATGCTTCAGTGTTGTTTCATATAGGGTTTACATACTCGTATGTGCCATCTTATTTTGCACCGTATTTGATCACGCCTAGTGATTCATTGAGTGTTCCATTTATGTGTCTACACCGGTGGGTGATTATATTGTGGTCGATCGAGTCCATCGTTCTTGTGTTGTAGTGATTGGGGGCCTTGAGACTCGTGTAGATTTGTTGCTTTTAGACATGGTCGATTTCGATGTTATACTGGGGATGGACTGGTTATCATCTTACCACGCTATCTTGGACTGTCATGCTAAGACTGTGACCTTAGCATTACTGGGTATGCCTCGTTTAGAGTGGAGAAGGACTCCTGGTCATTCTACCTGTAGTGTTATCTCGTATGTGAAGGCTCGGCGTATGGTCGAGAAGGGGTGTTTGGCCTATTTGGCATATGTTCGCGATTCCAGTGCTGAGGTTTCATCTATTGATTCTGTTCCCGTTGTTCGTGAGTTCCCTGAGGTATTCCTTTCAGACCTACCGGGTATTCCACCCGACAGGGATATTAATTTTTGCATTGATTTGGCTCCGGGCACTCAGCCCATTTCTATCCTGCCGCATCGTATGGCCTCGCCTAAGTTGAAAGAGTTGAAGGAATAGTTGCAAGACTTGCTCAAGAAGGGTTTCATTAGACCTAGCGTTTCACCGTGGGGTGCGCCAGTGTTGTTTGTCAAGAAAAAGGATGGATCGATGAGGATGTGTATTGATTACCGGCAGTTAAACAAGGTTACGATCAAGAATAAGTATCCATTTCCGAGGATTGATGATTTTCTTGATCAGCTTCAGGGTGCCAGGGTATTTTCAAAGATTGACTTGAGATCTGGCTACCATCAGTTGAGGATTAGGGCATCTGATGTCCCTAAGACAGCTTTCCACACTCGGTACGGGCATTATGAGTTCTTGGTTATGTCATTCGGGTTGACAAATGCCCCAACAGCTTTCATGAATTTGATGAACCGAGTGTTCAAGCCATATTTGGATTCGTTCGTGATAGTCTTCATTAATGATATTTTGATATATTCCCGCAGCTAGGAGGAGCACGAGCAGCATCTCAGAGTGTTTCTTCGGACTCTAAGGGATAGTCAGTTATATGCTAAGTTCTCGAAGTGTGAGTTTTGGTTGAGTTCTGTTGCATTTATGGGTCATGTTGTATCAGCAGAGGGTATTCAGGTTGATCCGAAGAAGATTGAGGCAGTCAATAACTGGCCTAGATCAGCATCAGCTACAGAGATTCGTAGTTTCTTGGGATTAGCAGGCTACTATCGTTGGTTCGTGGAGGGGTTTTCATCCATTGCAGCCACAATAACTAGGTTGACCCAGAAGGGTGCCCGGTTTAGATGTCGAATGAGTGTGAGGCGAGCTTTCAGAAGCTCAAGATAGCTCTAACTACGGCACTAGTGTTGGTTTTGCCTACAGGTTTAGGGCCTTATATATTCTATTATGATGCATCTTACATTGGACTTGGTGCAGTGTTGATGCAGGATGGCAAGGTCATTGCCTATGCTTTTTGATAGTTGAATATTCACGAGAAGAACTATCCGGTTCATGATTTGGAGTTGGCAGCCATTGTTCACGCGTTGAATATTTGGATGCATTATCTATATGGCATGGCATGTGAGGTGTTCACAGATCACAAGAGTCTTCAGTATTTGTTCAAACAAAAGGAGTTGAATTTGAGGCAGAGGAGGTAGTTGGAGTTGATGAAAGATTATGATATCACTATCTTATATCACCCGGGAAAGGCCAATGTGGTGGTCGATGCCTTGAGTAGGAAGTCAGCCAGTATGGGCAGTCTTTCTTATATTCCGGTCGGTGAGAGACCGCTTGCTTTGGATGTTCAGACTTTAGCCAATTAATTCGTAAGGTTGGATGTCTCTGAGCCCCGCCGTGTGCTAGCTCACACAGTCGCTCGTTCTTTGTTATTGGAGTGTATCCGTGATCGGCAGTATGATGATCCCCATTTGTGTGTCCTTAGAGACACGTTGTAGTGCAGAGGTGCCAAGCAAATTACCTTAGATGATGATGGAGTTTTGAGATTGCAGGGTCGCGTTTGTGTGCCTAATGGGGATGGACTCCGAGAGTTGATCTTAGAGGAGGCCCATAGTTCCCGGTACTCTATTCATCGGGGTGCCGCGAAGATGTATCAGGATTTGTGGCAGCATTATTGGTGGCGTAAAATGAATAAGGACATCATTGCATATGAGGCTCGGTGTTTGAATTGTCAGCAGGTTAAGTATGAGCATCAGAGGCCTGGTGGTTTATTTCAGAGGATTGAGCTTCCCGAGTGGAAGTGGGAGCGGGTTACTATGGATTTCGTTGTTGGACTCCCGCAAACTCGGAAGAAGTTTGATGCAGTATGGGTCATTGTTGATAGGCTGACCAAGTCAGCGCATTTCATTCCTATGGAAGTCTCCTATTCATCCGAGAGGTTAGCTTAGATCTATATCCGAGAGATTGTTCGTCTTCATGGTGTGCCTGTGTCTATCATTTCGAATCGAGGTACGTAGTTTACCTCATGTTTCTGGAGAGCAGTTCAGCGAGAGCTGGGCACTCAGGTTGAGTTGAGTAAAGCATTTCATCCTCAGACGGACGGGCAGTCTGAGCGGACTATTCAGATTTTGGAGGATATGAGCCTGTGTCATCAATTTTGGAGGTTCGTGGGATCAGTTCTTGCCTTTAGCAGAGTTTACCTACAACAACAGCTACCAGTCGAGTATCCAGATGGCTCCTTATGAGGCTTTATATAGTAGGTGGTGTCGATCTCCGGTTGGATGCTTTGAGCCGGAAGAGGCTCGGTTGTTGGATACGGATCTGGTTCAGGAGGCCTTGGATAAGGTCAGGATTATTTAGGATAGGCTTCGTACAGCTCAGTTTAGGCAAAAGAGTTATGCAGACTGCAAGGTTCGAGATGTGGCTTTTATGGTCGGTGAGCGGGTATTGCTCCGAGTGTCGCCTATGAAGGGCGTGATGAGATTTGGGAAGAAGGGCAAGCTTAACCCTAGATTCATTGGCCCGTTTGAGATTCTGGATCGAGTGGGAGAGGTGGCTTATAGACTTGCATTGCCGCCGAGCTTATCAGTCGTGCATCTAGTGTTTCATGTGTCCATGCTTCGGAAATATCACGGCGATCCATCCCACGTGTTAGATTTTAGCACTAACCAGTTGGACAAGGACTTGTCTTACGAGGAGGAGTCGGTGGCTATTCTAGACCGACAGGTTCGCCAGTTGAGGTCGAAGAGTTTTTCTTCTGTTCGTGTTCAGTGGAGAGGTCAGCTTCGTGAGGGATCGACCTGGGAGTCCGAGCCCGATATGTGGAGCCGTTATCCCCATCTTTTCCCCGACTCAAGTACTTCCTTCTTCTGTCCGTTCGAGGACGAACGGTTGTTTTAGAGGTGGAGAATGTGAGGACCCAAAAGGTCATCACTAGTTTAAAAATGAAATTCTATGTTCTGAGGCCTTGAAAACCTCATTTAGAGTCACCTCGATTTGCGTGCGCAGTCCAGGCGCATAGCCGAAAAGCTTAAATATGAAATTCTATGAAAATGATAAATATTTGGTTATAAAATGAGTAAATTTGACTTCGGTCAATGTTTTGGGTAAACGGACCCGGACTCGTGATTTAATGGTCCCGGAGGGTCCGTAGAAAAATATGGGACTTGGGGGTATGCCCGGAATCAAATCCCGAGGTCCCAAGCCCGAGAAATGAATTTTTAAAAAGCAATTGTTTTCTGAATCTGTTTAAGGAAAATTGAAATGAAATTTACTTAGAACATGATGGTATCGGGCCCGTATTTTGGTTCGGGCACCCGATACAGGTCTTATATATGATTTAAAACGTTTATGTGAAATTTGGTGAAAACGGAGTTTATTTGATGTGAATTGGACTTCCGGTTGAGGAGTTATGGACTTTGTGAGTTCTTGATTAAAATGTTAAGTTTTGAGGTTTAATTCATGACTTTACATGTTATTTTGATGATGTGATCGCACGAGTAGGTCCATACGATATTTTTGACTTAGTATGCACACTTGGTTTGGAGTTCCGAGCTCTGGGGTGAGTTTCGGGTAGGTTTTGGGATGTATTAGGCTTAAAACTAGAAGTTGCAGGTCTCTGAACCCACCAGTGCGGTCCGCGGTCGACCTTGTGCGGTGCGCGGTGGAGGCTTTGGGGCCGCAATCAACTTTTTGCGGTCCGCACAGGGTGCTGTTGTGTGGCCGCAATCAACATTGTGCGGTCCGCACAGGGCACTGGACCGCAGTAACCTCAGGAAGGCCAGTGCAGCCGCAGTCCATTTTTTGCGGTCCGCACAGGGGGTCTAAGAGGGGTATAAATAGACGGGATTTTCAGTCATTTTTCATTTTTCAAAACCCCAAAAACATAACAGGCGATTTTTCAAACAACATTTCTTCTCCAAATCAATTGCAAGTCATTTTAAACTAGTTTTCTTCAATCATTAACATCTTTTAACATGATTTCAACTTCAAATCAATGATTTTCATTGGGGAAAATGGGTGTTTTGGGTAGAACCTAGGTTTTTCAAAAAAATTGGGAATTTGGACCTCGATTTCAAAACAAATTATATATTCGAGTTCGTGGGGGAATGGGCAATCGGGTTTTGGTTCGAATCTTGGGTTTTGACCACGTGGGCCCGGGGGCGATTTTGACTTTTTGGGTAAAACTTTGGAAAACTCATTTTCATGCATTCGAATTGATTCATTTAGCGTTTATTGATGTAATTAAGTAACTTATGGCTAGATACGAGCAAATTGGCGGTGAAATCAAGGGGTAAAGCTATAATTGAAACTTGAGTTGTGTTCGAGGCATCGAGGTAAGTGTTCGGTCTAACCTTAGCTTGAGGGATTAGGAGTTGAGTCCTATTTGCTATTTGCTTCTTTTTGAGTACGACGTATAGGCATGGTGACGAGTATCTATATGTTGGTGTCAAGCATGACCGTGAGTCTTAAATTGATATTTGTTGTATTTTTGAATGCTACAATGGTTGAAATAGTGAGTAAATCCTTGATATTGAGCAAAGACTTAGTTTGTTATCATAGAATCTACTTATGATTGAGAAATGGTGGTATTTCAGACGAGTAGAAGTTGAGTTAAGATTGGTTATAGCTGATTCTCCCTTTCCGGGATGTATATACTTGTACTGCTGAGTTCCCTTGCCGGGATAGTGTAGTCTATTGTTGATCCCTTGCCAGGACGGTTAATTATGGTTATTGGTGACTGTATAGTTTTAACGGATTGCACGCCGCAACAGATATTATATTGGATCGGGTTGCACGCCGCAAAAGATATTATATTGGATCGGGTTGCACGCCGCAACAGCTATATATACGTGGATCGGGTTGCACGCCGCAACAATGTTAAATGATAAGGGATCGGGTTGCGCGTCGTAACAGTATTGTTATTGTATCGTTGTCGATATTGAGCTGTCCTTTCATATTTTATTAAGTTTCTATTGGTCTTGATATGTTTCCCCGAAGCATGTACCCCCTCCCATTTTAAACTGCTCATTCCTGTTTAATTCCGCCATATATTATATAACTGCATAGGTTTATCTGGAGTCTGGTCCTAGCCTCGTCACTACCTCGCCGGGGTTAGGCCAGGCACTAACCAACACATGGGGTCGGTTGTGTTGATACTACACTCTGCACTCTGTGTAGATACCGGAGCGGCGCTTGATCAGCAGCAGTAAGGGAGCCAGCCTTCAGTCCACCGAGACACCGAGATAGCCTTGTAGGCATCCGAAGGCCCGGCGTCTCCTCTATCTTTTATTATGTTCTGTTATCTCATGTATCCGAGAAAAACATTGTTATTTTTCCTTCAAGTTGTTGTATGTAGTACTCTTAGTAGTCCGTGGATATTGTGACACCAGTTTCTAGGTAGAGGCATGTGTTGACTTTCGAAACATTTTGGTTTTATATTTATTTAAGACTTCCGCTTAAATCTCATATTCTGCTGTCATTTAGATGTTTACCACTTGTTAATATAAGTTGTAAAAAAGATTAAAATAGAAGAGTTAAAGATTTCTAAGTTCGTGGCTTGCCTAGCTTCTACGAGTAGGCACCATCACGACTCCCGAAGGTGTGAATTCTGGGTCGTGACAATGTTATCATCTTATATTTGTTAAAAAGAAATAATTGATTAATGACGTAATTAGATTAAAGGTTTGGCTTGCCTAGCTCATATTAGTAGGCGCCATCATGACTCCCGAGGGTGGGAAATTCGGGTCATGACAAGTTGGTATTAGAGCTCTAGGTTACATGGGTCTCACAGTTCACAGACAAGCTTAGTAGAGTCTGAGGGATCGGTACAGAGACGTCTGTATTTTTCCCTCTAGAGGCTACAGAGTTAGGAAGAACTCCACATCTATTCTTTCCTATCATGCGGTTTGGTTCCTCAATGCTAATTGAATTTCTACTCTGTTCTTTCGCAGATGGCGAGAACATGCGCTTCCTCATCCACTGACCAGCAGCTCGAGCCCCCAGCAGCAGCTTTCACGAGAGGCCGAGGGCGAGGACGAGGTCATGCTAGAGGCCAAGGTAGGGGCAGAGCTCAGCCCCAAGCAGCAGCACGAGCGGCGACGTCTCAGGTTGATTTTGATGATGAGGTTTAACCCAGTAGTTCTGGTGGGCCCATCTCAGGTCTCAGGGGGGTTTATTGTTACCCCAGTTCTTCAGGATTCTCTGGTCCGACTAGTAGGCTTTATGGAGAGTGTCACCTGGGCAGGTTTGCTTCCTGTAGCACCAGCCATCTCTCAGGCCGGAGGAGGAGCCCAGACTCTTGCTACTCGCACTTCGGACCAGGTAGCTCCCCAGATTCAAACTCTAGCGGTTTAGCCAGTTGGAGCAGTTCAGCCGGGTATGGTAGCTCAAATCGGTGATGGAGCAGCTATGTCTGTTGATGCTTTGTGGAGACTGGATAGGTTCACCAAGCTCTTCACTACCACTTTTAGTGGTGCATCTACCGAGGATCCCCAGGATTATCTTGACAGCTGTCACGAGGTTCTCAGAAATATGGGGATAGTTGAGACCAATGGGGTTGATTTTGCCACATTTTGCTTGTCTGGATCCGCCAAGACTTGGTGGAGGGATTTCTGTTTGGCTAGACCAACTGGATCGCCAGCTTTGACTTGGGAGCAGTTTACTTAGCTATTTCTAGAGAAGTTTCTCCCCATCACTTAGAGAGAGGCCTATCAGAGGCAGTTTGAGCATCTCTAGCAGGGTTCTATGACTGTTACCTAGTATGAGACCAGATTCATCGACTTGGCTTGTCATGCTCTTATCATACTTCCCACCGAGAGAGAGAGAGGGTGAGGAGGTTTATTAATGGTCTTATTCAGCCGATTCATCTTCAGATGGCTAGGGAGACTGGGAGTGAGATATTTTTCCAAGAGGCGGCCAATGTGGCCCGAAGAGTTGAGATGGTTCTGTCATAGGGAGGTGGTCATGGGTCGGACAAGAGGCCTCATCATTCAGGTAGATTCAGTGGTACCTTATTTGGAGGTAGGGATTCATATGGTAGGGGCCATCCTCCCAGGCCTTTCCAGTAAACACTTTAGGTTTCTCACGGTGCTTCGGGTGGTCATGGTTCTCAAATGCAGTATTTTGATCAGTAGTCCTATAGTGCACCACCAGCTCCTATCGGTGCATTGTCGCTTCATAGTTTCCAGGATCGTTAGCCCCAGCAGCCGAGGGCTTGTTTTACTTGTGGAAACACAAGGCACATTGCTAGGTATTGCCTTCGAACTTCGAGCAATTCTCCGCATAAGGGTTCCTGTGCTATAGTTCAGGCACCAGGTGTTCCACAGACCGCACAGCTAGCCAGAGGTGGGGGTAGAGGTGCTAGAGGTGGAGCTCAGACCGCTAGAGGTGGAGGCCAGCCAGCAGCAGGCCGTCCTAGAGATGTAGTTCAGGGTGGTGGGGCCCAGCCCTGATTTTATGCTCTTCCAGCCATGCCCGAGCCTGAGGCTTCCATGCAGTTATTACAGGTATGGTTCTAGTTTGTGATAGAGATGATTCAATGTTATTTGATCCAGGGTCTACGTACTCGTATGTGTCCTCTTATTTTGCACCGTCTCTGGTCATGCCTAGCGATTCTTTGAGTGATCCTATTTATGTATCTACGCCAGTGGATGATTCTATTGTGGTATATCGAGTCCATCATTTATGTATAGTTGTGATTGGAGGTCTTGAAACTCATGTAGATTTCCTTCTTTTGGACATGGTCGATTTTGATGTTTTTTTTAGGGATGGACTGGTTATCACCTTACCACGCTAACTTGGACTGTCATGCCAAGACTGTGACCTTAGCCTTATCGGGTTTACCTCGTTTAGAGTGGAGAGGGACTCCTGGTCATTCTACCCGTAGTGCTATCTCTTATGTGAAGGCTAGGCATATGGTCGAGAAGGGGTGTTTGGCCTATTTTGGATATGTTCGTAATTCTAGTGCTGAGGTTCCTTTTATTGATTATGTGCCTGTTGTTCATAAGTTTCCTAAGGTATTCCCTTCAGACCTGTCGGGTATGTCACCCAACAAGGATATTGATTTTTGCAATGATTTAGCTTCGGGCACTCAGCCCATTTCTATTCCGTTGTATCGTATGGCCCCGCCTGAGTTGAAAGAGTTGAAGGAGTAGTTGCAAGACTTTCTTGAGAAGGGTTTCATTAGGCCGAGTGTTTCGCCTTGGGGTGCGCCGATGTTGTTTGTTAAGAAGAAAGACGGATCGATGAGAATGTGTATTGATTATCGGTAGTTGAACATGGTTACAATCAAGAATAAGTATCCATTGCTGAGGATTGATGATTTGTTTGATCAGCTTCAGGGTGCCAAGGTATTTTTGAAGATTGATTTGAGATCTTGCTGCCATCAGTTGAGGATTAGGGCATCCGATGTCCCTAAGACAGCTTTTCGCACTCAATACAGGCATTATGAGTTCTTGGTTATGTCATTCGGGTTGACAAATGCCCCAGCAGCTTTTATGGATTTGATGAACTGAGTGTTTAGGCCTTATTTTGATTCGTTCGTGATAGTCTTCATTGTTGATATTTTGTTATATTCTCGCAGCAAGGAGGAGCACGAACAGTATCTTAGAGTGGGTTTTCAGACCTTGAGGGCTGGTCTGTTATATGCTAAGTTCTCGAAGTGTGAGTGCTGGTTGAGTTCAGTTGCATTCCTAGGTCATGTTGTATTAGTGGAGGGTATTCAGGTTGATCCGAAGAAGATTGAGGTAGTCAAGAACTGGCCTAGACCAGCATCTGCTAAAGAGATTCGGAGTTTCTTGGGATTGGCAAGCTACTATCGCCGGTTCGTGGAGGGTTTTGATCTATCGCACCCCTGATGACCAGGTTGACCCAGAAGGGTGCCCAGTTCAGATGCTCGGATAAGTGTGAGGCGAGCTTTCAAAAGCTCAAGACATCTCTGACTACGGCACCTGTGTTGGTTTTGCCCAGAGGTTCAGGGCCTTATACAGTCTATTGTGATGCATCTCGTATTGGACTTGGTGCAGTGTTGATGAAAGATGGCAAGGTCATTGCCTATGCTTCGCGGTAGTTGAATATTCATGAGAAGAACTATCCAGTTCATGATTTGGAGTTGGTAGCCATTGTTTACGCGTTGAAGAATTGGAGGCATTATCTGTATGGCATGGCATGTGAGGTGTTCACGAATCACAAGAGTCTTCAGTATTTATTCAAACAAAAGGAGTTGAATTTGAGGCAGAGGAGGTGGTTGGAGTTGTTAAAATATTATGATATCACCATCTTATATCATCCGGGAAAGGCCAATGTGGTGGCCGATGGTTTGAGTAGGAAGTCATCCAGTATGGTCAGTCTTGCTTATATTTCGGTCGGTGAGAGGCCGCTTGCTTTGGATATTCGGTCTTTGGCCAATCTGTTCGTGAGGTTGGATGTTTCTGAGCTCAGTCGTGTGTTGGCTTGCACGGTTGCTCGTTCTTCTTTATTGGAGCGTATCTGTGATCGGCAGTATGATGATCCCCATTTGTGTTTCCTTAGAGACACGTTGCAGCATGGAGGTGCCAAGCAGGTTACCTTAGGTGATGATGGAGTTTTGAGATTGCAGGGTCGAGTTTGTGTGCCTAATGTGGATGGGCTCCGAGAGTTGATTTTAGAGAAGGCCCATAGTTCCAAGTACTCTTTTCATCCGGGCGCCGCTAAGATGTATCAGGATTTGCGGCAGCATCATTGGTGGCGGAGAATGAAGAAGGATATCGTCGCATATGTGGCTGGGTGTTTGAATTGTCAGCAGGTTAAGTACGAGCATCAGAGGCCTGGTGGTTTATTTTAGAGGATTGAGCTTCCCGAGTGGAAGTGGGAGCAGATCACTATGGATTTTGTTGTTGGACTATCGCAGACTCGAAGGAAGTTCGACGCAGTATGGGTCATTGTTGATAGGCTGACCAAGTCAGCGCATTTCATTCATGTGGCAGTCTCCTATTCTTCCGAGAGGTTAGCTGAGATATATATCAAGGAGATTGTTCGTCTTCATGGTGTGCCCGAGTCTATCATTTCGGAACGAGGTACGTAGTTTACCTTATATATCTATAGAGTAGTTCATCGAGAGTTGGGCATGCGGGTTGAGTTGGGCACAACGTTTCCTCCTCAGATGGACGGGCAGTCCGAGCTGGCTATTCAGATTTTGGAGGATATGCTCCGAGCTTGTGTCATTGACTTTGGAGGCTCGTGGGATCAGTTTTTTCCCTTAGAAGAGTTTGCCTACAACAACAGCTACCAGTCGAGTATTCAGATGGCTCCGTATGAGGCTTTATATGGTAGGGGTGTCTGTCTCTGATTGGATGGTTTGAGCCGAGAGAGGATCGGTTGTTGGGTATGGATCTGGTTCAGGATGCCTTGCACAAGGTCATGATCATTCAGGATAGGCTTCGTACAGCTCAGTCCAGTCAAAAGAGTTATGTCGACCGCAAGGTTCGAAATTTGGCATTCATGGTCGGTGACCGGATATTGCTTTGAGTGTCGCCTATGAAGGGCATGATGAGATTTGGGAAGAAGGGCAAGCTTAGCCGTAGGTTCATTGGCCCGTTTGAGATTCTTGATCGAGTGGGAGAGGTGGCTTATAGACTTGCGTTTCCGCCGAGTTTATCAGCCGTGCATCCAATGTTTCATGTGTCCATGCTTCAGAAGCATCACGGTGATCCATCCCATGTGTTAGATTACAGCACTACCCAATTGGACAAGGACTTGTCTTCTGAGGAGGAGCTGGTAGCTATTCTAGACCGGTAGGTTCATCAATTGAGATCGAAGAGTTTTCCTTCTGTTCGTGTTCAGTGGAGAGGTCAGCTCGCTGAGTCATCGACCTGGGAGTCCGAGTCCGTTATGCGGAGCTGTTATCGCCATCTTTTTCCCGACTCAGGTACTTCCTTCTTATGTCTGTTCGAGGACGAACGATTGTTTTAGAGGTGGAGAATGTGATGACCCAAAAGGTCATCACTTGTGTTGCAAGTGCATTCAGTGTTCTGAGGCCTAAAAACCTCCCTTTTACCCCACCTTAATTTGAGTGCGTGGTCCGGACCTATATCCGAAAAGCCTTCTATGTGAAAATAAGAGAAATAGAAATTCTAGAAAAAGAATTAATGTTTGAAACCATTTTTATCGGGCTCGTATTTTGTTTTCGGAGCCCGGTACAAACTTTTTATAGTATTTGAAAGATAACTGTGAAATTTGGTGAAAAACGAAGTTTATTTGACATGAGTTGGACTTCCGGTTGAAGAGTTATGAACTTTGAGAGTTCTTGATGAAAATGTTGAGTTTTGAGGTTTAATTCATGATTTTACATGTTATTTTGATGATGTGATCGCACGAGTAGGTCCATATGATGTTTTTGAGTTAGTATGCACACTTGGTTTGGAGTTCCGAGAGCTCGGGTGAGTTTCGGGTAGGTTCCGGGATGTCTTAGGCTTAAAAACATAGTTGTTGCAGGTTCAGAGAAGTGGAAAGCCTCTGAACAGACCAGTGCGGTCCGCACAAAGAGGAATGCTTCCGCGGAGGGGCTTGTGCAGCCGCACTGGATTTTGTTCGGACCGCAGTGAGGGCTTTGCGGCCGCACTAGATTCTGTGCGGTCCGCGGTGAAGACATTTCACTGGTCCGACTTCAAAAGCCTATATCTTTTTATCTACAAGGAATTTTAAGATGATTCAAAAACAAAAGTTGTAGCCCTACGTGTCTAGTTTTCCGAAAGATAAAGAAATCACAATTTGGATATCTATAGATAATGTTATAGCTAAATTAATAGAACATGTCACTGCAGTCAACTTGGTGGGTTGTGCGGTTGCACTCCGTTTTGTGCGGACCGCACATGGGGTCTGAGAGGGGTATACCAAAATGGAATTTTCAGTTATTTTTCATTTTTCAAAACCCCAAAAATATAAGAGGCGATTTTTCAAACAACCTTTCTTCTCCAAAACATTGGTAAATGATTTCTAACTCATTTTCCTTAATCCTTAACTTCTTTTTACAAAATTTCATCCTAGAATCAATGATTTTCAAGGGGGAAATTGGGTATTTGGGTAGAACCTAGGTTTTTCAAAAAATGGGGATTTGGACCTTGATTTGATGTCCGATTTCAAAACAAATTATATATTTGGGTTCGTAGGGGAATGGGTAAAACTTTAAAATATTCATTTTCATACAGTGGGGTTGATTCATTTAGCGTATATTGACGTAATTAAGTAACTTGTGACTAGATACGAGCGAATTGGTTGTGGAATCAAGGGGTAAAGCTATAGTTGAATCATGAATTGTGTTCGTGGCATCGAGGTAAGTGTTTGGTCTAACCTTAGCTTGAGGGATTAGGAGTTGTGTCTTATTTACTACATGTTTATTGTGGAGTACGACGTATAGGCATGGTGACGAGTATCTATACGTTGTTGTCAAGCATGCCCGTGAGTCTTGTGTTATAATTGTTATGACTTCGTTGTGGTTTATTGCGCTTCATATGTTATTATCACCATTGTTCCCTTGCTGGGATGTTTGTTTGATATTAGTGATCCCTTGCCGGGATGTTTGTTTTGATAGTATTGTTGTCTTGCCAGAATGTTGTTGAAATATCATTGTTTCCTTGCCGGGAAGTTGTTTTATTACTTTTGTTCCCTTGCCGGGATTACTTGTGAATATTGTTGGTTGTACCAGGTAATGGGTGGTACGCCTACCACAAGATATACTGAAATGGGAGCGGGTGGTACGCCTACCACAAGATATAATAAAATGGGAGTGTGTGGTACGCCTACCACAAGATATAATGAAATGGGAGTGGGTGGTACGCCTACCACGAGATAAATGAAATGGGAGCGGGTGGCATGCCTGCCACGAAATAAATTAAATGGGAGCGGGTGGCACGCCTGCCACGAAATAAATTAAATGGGAGCGGGTGGCACGCCTGCCACGAGATACAGAAAATGGGATCGGGTTGCACGCCTGCAACAATATGTGAAAAGAAAGTGATTGTTTTCCTTACTCTTGTTGGTGGGTGGATTTTGATTGCTTTATAGTTCTCTTGATGTTCTGTTTTACCTATTTTCCCCGAAGCATGTTTCCCCTTCCCATCTTTATTTGTTTATTCTGCTTTACTTTCCGCTGTATATTATATAACTGCACAGGTTTACTTGGTAGTCTGGTCCTAGCCTCGTCACTTCTTCGTCGGGGTTAGGCTAGACACTTACCTGCACATGGGGTTGGTTGTGCTGATACTACACTTTGCACTATATGCAGATCCCGGAGAAGCTTTTGGATCGTAGTGTGGAGGCTACCTTCAGTCCACGCGGAGATCCAAAGTAGACTTGTAGGCGTCCGCAGGCCCTGGCGTCTCACTCGATCCCTATTTCCTGTTTCATTTTCCTTTTATTCAGAAACAGTGTACTGTCATTTTCTTTAGACTTTGTATGTAGTAATCTCTTAGATAGTCTGTGACACTGTGACACCAGGTTTTGGGTAGTTAAGGCTTAAGTATTTGTAATAGATGCATTTTTCGTAAATCTTATGGTTGTCGTCCGCTTAAATTTGAATTTCCGTTGTTACCATGTTATCGTCTTATAGTTGTTAAAAAGAAATAATTGGTTAATGAAGTAATTAGATTAAAGGTTTGGCTTGCCTAGCTCATATTAGTAGGTGCCATCACGACTTCCGAGGGTGTGAAATCTGGGTCGTGACAGAAGTCCAACAAGTTATCTTTCTTAGTATTTTCTCTAGTAAGGGTTGACACTGAATTACTGAGAGTCTTTTAGTGCTTAATGGAACTCCAAGATATCTTATGGACAACTCCCCTTTGTCAAATCCCAGCAGGTCCAGAGTTTATTGTTGCATATTGAGGTTCACCCCTCCAAAGTATACTGAACTTTTGTTTAGGTTCGCAGCGAGGCCTTATGCTTGTGAGAACTACTGGAAGCACCCAAATAATAATCGAGCTGACTTTAGATCCACTCTACAGAATAGTAATAGGTCGTCCGCAAAGCTAAGTGGAACTATCTGTAGTTTGGCATATCTAAGATGATACTTGAACTCAATGTTGTGCTGCAATGTCTTTAGTAATCTGCTCAAGTACTCCATGAACAGTACAAAGAGAAAAGGGGACAAGGGTTCACCCTGTCGCAAGCCCTTCTTGGCTTCAAATGGCTTGGTAAGGCTTCCATTTATCATAATTGAGTATGTGACAGTACTAATGCACTTCATGATCTATTTAGTAAATATGGTAGGAAATTTCAATTCATTCGATACTTGCTCAAGAAATACTCACTCCACTGAGTCATATGCCTTCTACATATCAATCTTTATCATGCATCTAAGGGAAATCCATTTACCCCATATGCTTTGACCAGTTCATGGATGAGGGCAATATCGTCAATTACTATTATCCCAGGTACAAAGGCTCCTTTACTTCTATTGACCAGATCATCTATCACACCTTGTAGTCTACTAGTGAGAATCTTTAAGATGATTTTGTAAAGAACAGTGTAATAGGAGATTGGTCTATATTGCTTCGCGCTTGAAGGATGTTTTACCTAAGGTACACGGGTAACTGTTGTGAAATTTATGGGTTTATACAATTCACACGTGTCAATAAAATCCATAACTACATTAGTAATATCTTCTCCTACAATGGGTCAAACCCTATTGAAAAATAGTGCAGTGAAACCATCACATCCAGAGGCCTTTCTATCATTGATTTCTCTGATAGCCTTATTCACTTCCCCTGGTGTTATTGGAGAAATGAGCTGCAGTTGTTGTTCTCTTTTAAGTACAGGGCCGTTCCTCATTGTAGTTTCCTGAATACAAGGCAGATGATAGGTTGAAGAACCTAATAAATGCTTATAGTAGCAAGTTGTTTCCTCTTCAACAGCTTTGTCATTATGTAGAACCCTTCCATGTTCATCTACCAAGCTGCTGATATGATTGTG
The DNA here is from genome assembly GCF_000393655.2 of Nicotiana sylvestris. Lineage (NCBI taxonomy): Eukaryota > Viridiplantae > Streptophyta > Magnoliopsida > Solanales > Solanaceae > Nicotiana > Nicotiana sylvestris. The sequence goes on along the minus strand of NC_091059.1, from coordinate 140,910,372 downwards.
AGCTTCTCTGTCCTTCATACAGGAAAAGATTAGTGTTTGAGTCTGATAAGCTCCAACCCTGCACCACTATATAATGGCGAGGAGTGGTCGATGCAACTTTTACCCGAAAGGTCGGGATCGATTTCCACAAGGAGTTAATATTGGTTAGGAGTTGGGTTTCTATCAAATCTAGCTATGCGTGTTGCTTTTAATTGCACTTCTAACCATGCTTGGATTTGTTGCTATTCTACTTTTAAAGCTATTAATTGCTGAAAATAATTTAAGTACAAAACTTTTGTAAAGTTTTCTTAATTGATAAAAAGCACTAGGGAAGTGACTGACACCTAGGCGAATATCTAATGGGATCTAAAATTTAGGACAGGCATGTTACATTTGTGGTTGTGATATAACCTTTACACAAAATTACTCATTCTATATCTCTCAGTAGTTTGAGTGACTTTGCCCTAATTGGCTTTCTCAAGACCAATTGGGTGTTCAAACAATGCAAGTAAAATTAGCTCAAGTCGGGTATTACTATCTCAAGGTTTAACCCTTTAATTGGGGCTATCAATCTCTTAAATTCACCTCAGTTCCTTGTTAACCTAATTTTCCTAGACTTAGTCCCTCTTTCTCAAGAAAAGTCTAAGTCATAAGGTACGAATCAGTGTTTGCAACCACTAATTCTACAATTAAAGCATGAATCAAGCTAAATATCACTAACCTATAAACAATTAAGCCCTAAAATGGAAGACCCATTAAATATCCACACTACGTTTGGGTCACAACCCTAACTAATGGGTTTAGCTACTCATAATCAAGATAGAAAACAAAGATGAAGATGAAATATAAGCCATAAAAGTTGATTACAAGAATAAAACCTAAGAATAGTAGCTAAAGCTACTCTAAAATTACTCAAAGTGGTAAAGTATAGTTGTTCACGAGCTCCCTGATACAAAAGATGACCTATAAATGTGAAAAGGATCTATTTATACACAGCTAAATTACTGGACAAAAACACCTCTACGGATGTTGTTCTGCTGTCAGCGGAATATTGGGCGCCTCAGCGCATGAACTTTCACGGCCGCGCAAAAACAAGCGCGGACCGCATTTCTTCAATTCTGGACTGGGACTGGGCTAGGTTTCGCAGACATCGTAAATTCTATCGTGTCAGCATTGGCTTCAATCGTAGTCGCATAAAACGTTCGCGACCCGCGTTCCTCATTTGAGCTCATCTTGCAAGGCCTCTGAATCTCTATCTCTCCCTCAGCGAAATTTGCACCGCGGCCGCGTCAGGTATTCCATTGCGCACGCTATTTCATCTCAGCGAAATTTGTACTGTGGCCGCGTCAGGTATTCCATTGCGCGTCAGGAGAAAAATGCCTTCTTTGGATCTCAATTCCGCGAACAATGTAATTGTGGCCGCTTTAGCGGTGGACCTTCCGCATTCGCTCTTTTCCTTCGCGGTCAGCGCTTTCATCTCAGCTTTGAACTTGTGCAATTTTAACTCTTTCATGAGTTAGTTATGGCTTTCTTGCCTCATTTTGACCAAACCCTGCAAACAAGCACAATAAGTCAATTTTCGGGAATACTTTTACATATTTTTTATCCAAAACCTAAGCAAAAGAGAGTATAAGATACGCTAGAATTCGTAGTTATAAACTCCCCCAAACTTAAGTTTTTGCTTGTCCTAAAGCAAACAAAGTAATTCCCACCTCCACAAGATAAAAGAAAGGAAAATTTCAGGTGTTCTAAGGTAACTTCATCAAGCATCAATTGGGACTAACAATTACCGTCAACAGAAATGCATTATCAACAACACACAACCTTTATTAGCACTATGGCTCTAGTGTGACACAAGAGCATCAAGAGTTGACTTAACTCATCAAGGAAGCTCGCTCTACTACGTAGGTCGTTGTGGAACCAAACTCTTTCTCCTCCACTCTCCATGAGCAAAATCTCACTTAAGAATTGAAGCACTCAAAACAAGGATTGTAAAGAAGCACACTCGTCTCTCACAAGGGAATGTCACAAGTTCGACTCTAAGTACCATAATCTTGCCCCTTATATGAATCACTACTAATGTAAGCTCACTCAACTCAAAATCATATAGGGCTTTTGCGGGATATTAATGAAGGATTTTGGTTCAAAGTAGGATATATTGGTCTATGAAGGTTTCATCTTTCCTTAAGCACTTCATTTTCTCATTTCGGCTCACACTTTCTTGACTTTTTAAGTCATTTTCTCCTTCCTTAGGGGACTAGAGAGACACACTGTCACTCTTTCTCGTTCATGACAATCATTTTTATGCTTTCTAATCATTCCAAGCCTTTCATCATTGCTTTTATTGAATCCCTTCATTTTTCTACATTATTCACTTTCTTTTTGACTTTTTGTCTTTTCTTTCTTTTTCTTTTTGCCTTCCCTTTTCTTCATTTTGTACCTTTTATCACTTTTGCATTCCTCGTCTATCCCCCCAAACTTATGATTTTGCTTATTGTACTAAGGAAAGATCGGGTTCCAAGAGAGGGTCATTTTAGAACGAATAAGGGCTTGTATCATGGTTATTGAAAGAATAAAGGCTACGGCTCAATGGGGTTGACTAGGAATATCATATTTGGTGGGCTATGGATGCTTTCAAGTTTTAATTTGGATCAAGGAGAGCCTATAATCATTTCTCAAGTCGAGCTACACTTAGAATTTCGCCTAGACAAACATTTAGGGCAAGTTATAGACTTATTGGCAAGGGACTTGGACTTGCAAATAAATACCTCACCACACAAGCGATTGGATTGCTAAAGAGAACAGAGTCAAGGGCCCATAACAACCATATCTAAGATTGAGCAACACAAATGGTTCTAGAGAACGACTCGATGATTGTTTAGTCAACACAAGAGTCTAAAGGTCACAACTTGCACCATTCTTTTCAAATCAACTTGTTTCTAACCATAAGGTCAAAGGTAAATATGTTAGGCCCAAGTGAAGCTTTTCCTGAGACACTTTTATTCTTTACTGCTATTTACACAAAAACATAAAGAAAACGGACTCTAACCCTTAAGAAGGTTGTCATGCCATCCATCATCGGGAAGAGCCACCCGGTTTACACAAATTCCACCTTTGGAAAGAAACATGGCATTAAGAAAACCAAAGGCTTATTGATCACGAAAACATGTAAAAGTAAGAAACTACAAATAATAAAAAGAAACTACTATATGAAATAAGAAGCTATGCTATTAAGGAAAATTGCAAAAGAAGTTATAAAGCAAAATACAGAAAGTAAACTTAATATGTATAATAGGAGATTGAGAGGAATATACATAAAAGGGGAATGAATATATACATGGAAAGGTAACTTTATATACATACCAAAAGTACGAAAATAAAGTACGATAAGTAAAAAATAAAGAAAATAAATAGTATCAAAGTTATTACAGACCAAAATCCGAATCATCATCAAAATCAAAATAAGGCCACCCCCAAATAAAAAAGTAGCATTGTCCTCAATGCTATCAACAAAAATAGAATAGGGGAAGAGTAAAGAAAAACTCCCTATGATGCTTGTGTCTGCATGGGGTCACTCGCTGGGTCCTGTGGCTGGCCTGAGTCACCTCCCTCGGGATCCTCCAGCTCAATCTCTAAATCCTCAGTCTAGGGATTGCCCCTCTCCTCATGGGCTCTTTATCAGCCTCTTGCTCTGGTACCTGTGCTGTCTGAGCTGCTGGAACTGGCTCCTCCAAGAGTAGGTCTAATGGGATGTCTGCAGATGATCTAATCTTCTCAATCTCCTTGCGCGACAGCTTTACGGACTCCTTTGAGGCCCTAATCTTTTCATCTTTTTCGTTTGTTTGCCCAGTTTTGTGATTGCTTTTCCCTAAGCATCCAAAGTGGCCATGATAAACTTCGGGTTGTCCAGGAGCTTCTTCTGATTGTCCAGAAGCTCCTTTAGTGATTCCTCCACTGAAGCAGGCACCTGAGGTTGTGTCGGATCTGACTGAGCTGCCACTGTGCTGGATAGGACAGACAACTTTGATATAACTACCTGTAACCAGTTGTTTATACTGGAAAGAGTTTGGTTAACCCTCAATGCAGTCAGAGGTATGCTGATAAAGAAGGCATAGATGTAGATGGTCCGGATGGAGGATGTGGCATGGCAGTGGAAGGCTCGGAACCAGTGTCCACCACCCCTGGCTCTTCAGACTGGCCAGTGAGGTGCTGGCTTTGCCCTTGGACTTGGGGTTGTCTGGACCCTGAAGGCTATACCAGGAGAATGGCTTCTTTGGTTTCACCTTAGTGTCAAAGTCCCTTCCTTCGACTTCCTAATCCTCTAGGCACATGGTGAGGAAGTTTGAGAAAGGGTATGAGCTCTCATCTTTTCCAACCACTCTAGTGATCACCCTGACCATAATATTCACGACGTTGATCAGGTACCCTTCCATGATATCCCCCACAATAATAGCCCAGGAGACCGGCATATCAATGTCATGTGTAGTGGGGTCAAAATGGCTACACACAAAAGTTTCCCAGCCCTTCGCCTTGAAGCTCAAAATGTTCTTGTAGATCGGGACCCTAGGTATCAGCCAAGATGGAGTAGTCCCCGGAAGAGCAATCACTGATGCAAGCCAAGGGCGGGCTAACTTATCCATAGCCACATTCTCCAGATACAGGGACACATCCTCATCATTGAATCCATTATAATCATTTAAGGTCTTGTCATCAAACTTAATCTTCTTGTTCCGGACTTTAGCCAAAAATGTGCCATTTTTTATGTGGGCAACATTCACGTCAAATTCCTTGACAGAGTGTTTATTGGCATCTGGTAAGTTGCTGGTGAAGAACTGACACCTCACTCTCTCATTGAAGTGCCTTTTGACATTCAGGTTGTGAGGTAGCAGATCTCGCTCAATAAAAACCCTCTCATGTTTAAGTGACCTCTAAGTCCACCACTCTCGAAACTTGTGGTAGGCTTTTTCACTCATAAAACGTTCTTGACATACCACAAGGTTCTTTGATCTCGTCAATCCTCCTGTCTGGGTGTCACCACCCCTCCCGTCATCAGAGATCTCAACATCTACATCAATGGGGTCTGCTGGTGAGGCCAAAGGTGTAGTATGAGGAAAATCTAATGCTAAAGACTCACTACTTTCCTTTGAGCCATCAGAGGACTCAGAAGAAGCAGGAGAAACAGGGGGGTTTAGGCTCGTCTCTCAATTGGAATTTCCCTTGAAAGTCTGCGGGAATATTGGTTGGCACTGAATCTCCTTCTGAAACTTCCCGGGACAGGGCATATTCACTACCCTCAGAATGGGATGCGGCATCGTCCGCAGCTTTGATGGTTTTCCGCAGTTTCCCTATAGATTTCTGGACCACTAGTGGTAACTTGGTCTTGCCTTGTCCTTCTCTTCCCCTACCTCGGAAGGATTCAGCCCTCCCTTTTTGTGTATCACCGGCACCACTAGATCAGACTATTGTCTGCAGAGAATAAGCCATGAAACAAGTCAGAACAATGTATCAATCATATGGTTAAGCATTGTAGTTGAAGCTAAAATATTGCACATGGAAATAAAGCATAGCAGAGGACTTGCATATACTACCTCTTAGAATCAGGATCCGCTGACCGCAGAAAAAGAGGCGCGGGCATGTAAAGGCAACTGCGGATTGCGAAAAAAGCACCGTGTCCGCGAAATGTTGGGAATCAGACTACCCAATCTCTGAATCAGAGGTACCGCTGAGAGCAAAAAAAAAGAAACTCGACCACGAGACTTGAAACATGGTTGGCGTAAAACCGAACACAACCACGGAACCAATTTACCAACTCTCTCAAACTCATAACGCTGACCACGAAAAAAGAGGCACGGCCGCGTAAAGTCAATCGCGAACCACGAAAAAAAGCACCTTATTCATGGACCTACAAATCACTCAGCTCTTACACAGCATGAACGCGGACAGCGCAATTTGGACAACTGTCCACGAAATACTACGACCAGACGAGCATTTTTTATTTCTCTTAGACCTTGGGTTTCACTTTTTTGGTCATTAATAGGTATCAATTACACCACTAACCACTACTACACATGCACAACAAGTATCCTCGTGAATTTTTAGCATCAACTAATTAACCCTAACTATAAAGAAACAATAACATAAAGATGAAAGAAAATAAAGGAATAAAATTAACACAACTAATCGAGCATACCAGTTGTGAGATGTGCAGTAAAAGACTGACTCTTGAGTAATTGAGATTGAAAGACCATAATATGAGGATGAACAGTGCTTTTAGGTTCAGTGGGAGTCAAGGGTTCGAAAAGGGAAAAAGGGCTAATAACCTTCTATTTATACTAAAAAGTACAAGGACCCACAGACCTTACCTGGTGCGGTCGCGAAATTCCAGCGCGATCTGCGCTTTTACCTTTTTGAAGGGTTGTTACCAAGAGGGAACCGCTGAGAGCAGAAATGTTGGCACGACTGCGGAACAGAGTCCACTGACCGTGAAAATGCCACCGCGAACGTGATTGAAACTTCAGAGAGGTCATATTTTAGACTTTTCAAATCCGCGTCCTCTACCAATTCACGCCCCCACAAAAAAGCTTTCACTGACCACAGAATTTTGAGCGCGGTCAGCGGTCCAATTGCATACTTAGCCAAATTTTCCAATATTGTCCTGCATTACATCAAACATTCCTACAAATATCTTCACAACTAGTTAGTCCAAAACAAATCCTACACTAAGAAGAAAATCAAAAAGAAGAAAAAACACATAGGTTGCCTCCCAGGAAGCGCCTGGTTTAACGTTGTGGCACAACGCATGTTACCATCATCATTTGAAGTTGATCAAGGCCACCACATGGATGTCATCAAATTTTCTCATGTAATGTTTGACTCGGTGCCCATTGACTCTGAAAACTTCACCATTTTTATTCTTCAAATCAAGAGCACCAAATTGAGTTACATGTACCACTTCAAAAGGGCCAGACCATTTTGACTTGGGTTTTTCCGAAAACATTCGTAATCAAGAGTTGAATAAGAGAAGCAAGCCACCCTCCTTGAATTCCTTACTCTAGTCATACTTGTCATGTAAGTACTTCATCTTTTCATTATACAAGGACGAGCTAAAATAGGCATGAAACTAGAACTCATCAGTTCATTGAGTTGCTCTACCTAGAGATTTGCTGCAACATCCCACTCAAGATTTAACCGCTTCAAAGCCCACATGGTCTTATGATCTAACTCAACCGAAAAATGGCATGCTTTCCCAAATACCAACCGGTATGGAGACATACCCATTGGAGTCTTATAATCAGTCATGTAAGCCCATAAAGCATCATCCAGTTTCCCTGACCAGTCAATCCTATTTGCGTTGATAGTTTTTGACAGTATGCTTTTTATCTCACTATTGGAGACCTCAACTTGTCCACTATCCTAAGGATGATAAGGGGTTGATACCTTATGATTGACACAATACTTTACAAGCAAAGTATCAAATGCCCTATTGCAAAAATGAGAACCCCCATCACTGATGATTGCCCGAGGAGTGCCAAACCGTGTAAAGATATTCTTCTTAAGAAATGCCACCACACTCTGGGCTTCGTTGTTGGGAAAAGCCACAACCTCAACCCACTTGGAAACATAATAAATGGCCACCATAATATAAGTGTTGCCACAAGAACTCACAAAAGGCCCCATGAAGTCTATGCCCCACACGTCAAAAATGTCAACCTCAAGAATAGTGGTGAGAGGCATTTCATCCTTCTTGGAAATTCCACCAGCTCTCTGACACTCATCACATCTCTTGACAAGATCATCATCATTTTTATACAGAGTAGGCCAATAAAAACCATAGCTAAGAACCTTTGAAGCAGTTCTCGCCCCACCATGATGACCACCATAGGACGAGGAATGGCAAGCATCAAGAATACTCTTTTGCTCCTCTTCCAGAACACATCTCCGGATCACACCATCATTAAAAATCTTGTAAAGATAAGGCTTGTCCCGGTAATAATCCAAGATGTCCCATTAAGCTTCTTCCTTTAGTTAGAAGAGAGCTCACTCGGAACAATGTCGGTCACAAGAAAATTAGCCACATCGGCGAACCAAGGCATACTATTCAAAGACACTTAGAGGAGTTGTTCATCCGTGAATGCATCATTAATTTCGAGACCATCTTTGGATCTCCCCTCCTCTTCCAAGCAGGACAATTGGTCTGCCACTTGATTTTCACTTCCTTTTCAATCAACAATCTCTAGGTCAAATTCTTGAAGCAACAAAACCCATCTCATCAATCTAGATTTAGAGTCATTTTTGGTCATCAAGTAATGGAGTATCGCGTGATCAGTATGAACAATCACTTTGGAACCCATGAGATAAAGCCTAAACTTCTCCATTGTAAACACAATTGCTTGCAACTCTTTCTCCATCATCGTATAATCAACCAGGGCATCATTCATAGTTTTGCTTGCATAGTACACCGGATGAAATATTTTTTTCACCCTTTGCCCCAAGACCGCTCCCACCGCAACGTCACTAGCATCACACATGAGCTCAAATGGAAAGCTCCAATTGGGTGCAGTGATGATGGGAGTGGTAGTCAATCTATACTTGAGAAGCTCAAAAGCTTTCATGCACTCATCATTAAACACAAACTTTGCATCATTTTCCAACAATTTGCACAAGGGATTTAACACCTTGGAGAAGTCCTTGATGAACCTTCGGTAGAACCCCACATGCCCAAGAAAGCTCCTCACTCCTTTGACGAAAGTAGGAGGAGGGAGTTTTGAAATCACTTTAATCTTTGCTTTATCCACTTCGATACCATTCTTTGAGATCTTATGGCTGAGGACGATGCCCTCCTCGATCATAAAGTGGCACTTTTCCCAATTAGGCACTAGATTTGTCTCTTCACATCAGTCCAACACTTTGTCAATATTACCCAAACATTCTTCAAAAGAGTCACCCACAACACCAAAATCATCCATGAACACTTCCAAGAAGTCCTCCACCATGTCCGTAAATATAGCTATCATGCACCGCTAAAATGTAGCCGGGGTATTACACAACCCAAATGGCATTCGTGAAAATGCAAAGGTGACATAAGGACATGTGAAGGTGGTTTACTCCTGGTCCTCTAGTGAAATCATAATCTGGTTATAGCCTGAGTGCCCATCCAAAAAGTAATTGTAGGAACGCCCAGCAAGTCTATCCAGCATTTGGTCAAGAAAGGGCAATGGAAAATGATCTTTGCGGGTCACTTTTTTCAACTTCCGATCATCCATGCATTCCCTCTATCCGGTGACAGTCCTAGTGGGGATCAACTCATTTTGATCATTTGTGACCACAGTCATACCCCCCCTTTTTCGGCACACATTATACCAGTGAAGTCCATGAACTATCGGAGATGGGGTACACAACCCCTGCATCTAGCCACTTGATAACTTCCTTCTTGACCACCTCTTGTATAGCCTCATTCAACCTCCTTTGATGTTCCATGGAGGGTTTGGCATCATCCTCAAGTATAATCTTGTGCATGTAAAAGGCGGAGCTTATCCCCCGAATATCAGCTAGAGTTCATCCAATTGCCTTATTCCTTTGTTGGAGAACCTAGAGGGTGGCTTCTACCTACATGTTAGATAAGCATGCAGAAAGAATAATAGGTAAAGTTGAACAAGGGCCCAAGAATTCATACTTGAGGTGTGGAGGCAAAGGCTTCAACTCCAATACGGGAGGTTCCTCGACTGAGGGCTTTGTTGGTGGAGTCTTTCTATTCTCAAGATCTAAGGAAAGTTTACGGGGCTCATAGGAGTAAGAACCCATTCCTTGCAAGGAATTGACATACTCTACCAAGCCATCATCCTCAGTCACATCATGGTTCACCAGTACAGCTTCCAAAGGATCCTCCACATTGATCATGGCACTCGTGTCATCAACTATCACCTCCGTCACCAGATCTAGAAAAGAACAAACCTCAGTACTGTTAGGCTACTTCATTGATTTGCACACGTGGAAGATAACTTTTTCGTCACCCACCCGGAAGGTGAGCTCACCTGCTTCCACATCAACCAATGCCTTCCATGTTGCTAGAAAAGGCCTTCCTAATATTATCGGCACCTCATAGTCGACTTCGCAGTCAAGAATCACAAAATCAGCAGGCAAAATAAACTTGTCAACCCGGACAAGAACATCATCAATAATACCAAGTGGCATCTTCATTGTTCTATCTGCCATTTGCAATCTCATTGAAGTAGCTCTCAGTTGACCAATACCCAAAGTTTTGAATACAGAGTAAGGCATCAAATTTATACTTGCTCCAAAATCACACAAGGCCTTTGCAAAATCCGCACTCCCAATGGTACATGGAATGGTAAATGCACCGGGATCTTCAAGCTTTAGAGCCATCGAGGGCACAATGGCACTCACTTGATGAGTCATTTTGATGGTCTCACAATCCATAGATCTCGTTTTAGTTACCAAGTCTGTCATAAACTTGGCATATCCCGATATTTGCTCAAGAGCTTCCACTAAGGGCACATTGATCGACAAACTTTTCATTGTCTCAATAAACTTCTTGAACTAGTTTTCATTCTTCTGCTTTGTAAGTCTTTGAGGATAAAGTGGAGGAGGCTTTGGAAAATGAGCCTTAGCTTTAGGCATTACCGTTTCCGGTATGTCTATCACGTGTTCCCTATACGGGTTCACGTCATTTTAAGTCTCCTCCTCATTGTCATGAATATCAATTCTCACCTCACCATCCAAATTCTCTTCACTCACTTTCTCATCAACTATTGGATCATCGTCATTTTGCACTTCAACATCATCACTCACAACTTTCTTTTGCTTGGAGGTACTTGCTTCACTACCTCTACCGCTCCTTCTGGTCACCGCCATTGCATGGCCAATATTGTTCCCACCCTTCAGGTTCACTACCGTGTCACTAGGTAGTGTCCCCCTAGGGCGAGTGTTCAAAGCTTGCGAAATCTGGACAAGTTGGACCTCTAAGTTGTGGATAGAAGTATTATGGGATGCCAATTGGGCATCGGAGTCGGCGTTCTTCTTTATCATTTTCTCAAATATTGACTCAATCGGTCCCATCTTATTTTTGGACGAGCTTGGACCTTGTAATGGAAATGGAGGCGGATTGTTTGGTTGTTGAAACATTGAAGGCATTTGAAAACTCGGCCCCCGATTACCTTGATTATCGTTATTCCAACCTTTTTGGTTGTTGTTGCCACCCCAATTGCTATTGTTACCCCAATTCTGGTTGTTGTTCCCCCAATTGTTGGAGTTATTGTTGTTATTGTTCCAATTACCTTGGCCTTGGTTGCCCCAAATTTGATTATTCCCTTGAGATCTCCATTGTTGATTTGGAGCATTACCTTGTGGTCCTTGATAGTTGTTGGCATACAAAATCTCTTCATTTTGCTCACCATGCCCATCATCTTGGTTGTAACCACTACTACCTTGCTCATATTGATCTTGATTGTTTTGCATTTGTTGCACATGTTGTCTCCTCTTGTTTATCAATAGATTAACCTATTCCATTGCGTTTACTTGCTTTGGTCCCTGAATCTGCTGAAGCCTTGCTTTGGCTAACTGGTTCATGGTTGTTGTCAACTCAGTTATGGCTTATCCGTGGTCTTGAAGTTCTTTGTGAAGATTTATGACATGAGGGTCCCCCTGAGGAACATTTGCCTGACTCTGCCAAGCTGAGGAAGTGTCAGCCATCTCATCAAGAATCTCGCAGGCCTCAGCAAAAGGCAGCTTACCCCCTGCTAGTTGGTTTACCACACATCGATTGGTTGTGTTTATACCCTAATAAAATGTCTGTTGGATTATTGTTTCAGTCATATCATTGTTAGGGCATTCCTTGACCATAGTTCTATATCTATCCTAGATTTCAAGAAGGAGTTCATTTGGTTCCTGTTTAAACGCTAAGATCTCATCCCTTAATGCAATCGTATGTCCCGGTGAGAAAAAGTTGGTATAAACTTGTCGGCCAACTCATCCCACGTAGTGATGGAATGGTTGGGGAGACTTTCGAGCCAGTCTAAAGCTCTACCTCTAAGTGAATAAGGGAACAATCTCAGTCTCAATGCATCCTCCAACACATTTGTCTATTTGCTTCCTCAACAGGTATCCACAAAGACCTTTAGATGTTTATATGCATTCTGATGGGAAGCACCTGTGAAGTACCCTCTTTTCTCCAATAAGGTCAACATGACATTTGTAATCTAGAAATTGTCCGCCCGTATCCCTGTTGGGATAATTGCACTTGCGTACCCTTCATTTTGAAGCACCCGAGAAGCTACTCGCGGAGGAGCTATGGGAGGGTCTGGAATATTTTCATTGGCCTGTCGGCCTCTTCTTTGAGCTTGAGGTACTAGAGGAACCTCATCTTCAACATTATCATCTACCTCATCCCCTAAGAGAACATTTCTGATAGGATCATTATTTGCCAATTCTGTACCTAAATCGATTAACTCACAAAAGTTAGTAAAATAGAAGGAAAGAAAAACAAGACACACAACTACTGAGATACATAGCCAAAACCGTTTAACTCCCCGGCAACGGCACCAAAAAGTGGTCAGCTCTAACCTTGCACCACTATATAATAGTGAGGAGTGCAGGATGCAGCTTTTACCCGAAAGGTCGAGATCGATTTCACAGGGAGTTAATATTGGTTGGGAGTTGGGTTTCTATCTAATCTAGCTACGCGTGTTGCTTTTAATTGCACTTCTAACCATGCTTGGATTCATTGCTATTCTACTTTTAATGCTATTAATTACTGAAAACAATCTAAGTACAATGTTTATGTAAAGTTTTCTCAATTGATAAAAAGCACTAGGGAAGTGACTGACACCTAGGCGAATATCTAATGGGATCTAAAATTTAGGACAAGCTTGTTACATTTGGGGTCATGATATAACTTTTACACAAAATTACTCACTCTATATCTCTCGGTAGTTTGAGTGACTTTACCCTAGTTGGTTTTCTCAAGCCCAATTGAGTGTTCAAACAATGCAAGTAAAATTGGTTCAAGTCTGGTATTACTATCTCTATGTTTAACCATTTAATTGGGGCTATCAATCTCTTAAATGCACCTCAATTCCTTGTTAGCCAAATTTTCCTAGATTTAGTCCCTCTTTCTCAAGAAGGGTCTAAGTCATAAAGGCACGAATCAGTGTTTTCAACCACTAATTCTATAATTAAAGCATGAATCAAGCTAAATATCACTAACCCATAAAAAATTAAGCCCTAAAATTGAAGACCCATTAAATATCCATACTAGGGTTGGGTCACAACCCTAGCTAATGGGTTTAGCTACTCATAATCAAGGTGGAAATCAAAGATGAAGATGAAATATAAGCCATAAAAGTTGATTACAAGAATAAAATCTAAGAATAATAGCTAAAGCTACTCTAAAATTACTCAAAGTGGTAAAGTACGGTTGTTCACGAGCTCCCTGATACAAAAGATGACCTAAAAATGTGAAAAGGATCTATTTATACACAACAGAAATTACTGAACAGAAATACCCCTACGGAGGTTCCGCTGTTAGCAGAATACTAGGCGCCTCAGCGCATGAACTTTCACGACCGCACAAAAACAAGCACGAACCGTGTTTCTTCAATTTTGGACAGGGACTGGGCTAGGTTTCACGAACAGCGTAGATTCTGTCGCATCAGCGTTAGCTTCAATCGTGGCTGCATAAAATGTTCGCGGGTCGCGTTCCTCATTTGAGCTCATCTTGCAAGGCCTCTGAGTCTCTATCTCACCCTCAGTGGAATATGCACTGCGGCCGCATCAGGTATTCTGTTGCCACGCTATTTTATTGTGGTCAGCGGTCTCTGTTGTACCCCAAAAATGCCTTCTCTGAATCTCAATTCCGTGGACAGCATAATTGTGGCCGCTTCAGCGGTGGACCTTTTGCGGTCGCTCTTTTCCTTCGCGATCGGCTCTTTCATCTCAGCTTTAAACATGTGCAATTTTAACTCCTTCATGAGTTGGTTATGGCTTTCTTGCCTCATTTTAACCAAACCCTGCAAACAAGCACAATAAGTCAGTTTTCGGGAATACTTTTACCCATTTTTTATCCAAAACCTAAGCAAAAGAGAGCATAAGATAGGCTAGAATCCATAGTTATCAGAGTCCCCTAGTCGCAACCATTGGACTCTTGATTTTTGTCTAGCGATGCTTTCTTCCACCAAGGACTATTTCTCTAGCTGCATTTTCAGACTTTTCTCTTCTTTGAACAGACTACTATGTTGATTACATTTTCTCATCTGCCCTTGCAAGTCACTAAGTTGCTGCCTCGGTGTTTTAATTTTATATACAATCATGTTGTATTGAGTTGTAGATTAATATTTTAGCTCCCCTTTCACGGCTTGTAGTCCTCTCCATACTTGCTGCATTCCACTTCTTTCACTTGTGCTTCTCTAGCTTTCTTCTACAATTCTCATGAAGTCCTGGTGATCCGCCAAGTAGTTGAAAAATCTGAAAAGTTTGATCCTCTTGGTTTGCCTTCCCCCAAAATTTACACATATGGGAGCATGATCAGAGAAAGAGGGGTTTAATAGTATTGCTTCAAGGTGAGACCATTGTTGCATCCATTCTGAGTTTCCTAATTCTCTATCAATACGGCTTTACACATGATTGTTGGTCCAAGTAAACTCTCTGCCCAAAGTTTTGAGTTCAGCCATCGCAGCATCCTGTATAAAGTCATTGAAGTCTCTTACTTCTGCTTCTTGTACAGAGCTACCACTAATTCTATCATCTATGTTCCTAACAGCATTGAAGTCCCCCATTAATAACCACGGACCTTTTTGAAAAGTAGTCAGCCCATTTAATTCATGCCATAATAATTTTTTATCGTGTATAATGTGTAACCCATAGACTCCAGTAAATTTGAGTTCAATGTTTGCTAGCTTGACTACTCCATGCATCCATTGAGTACTGGATGCTAATAACTGAAAGTCACATTGAGTTGGATCCCATAGTACCCAAATTCGCCCCTTTCCATTAGCCTGATAATTGTTGCACCATTTCCATCCTCCAGCTATTTTCTTTATTATCGCGGCAACAGCAGGTTGGACAACTCTGTGTTAAGTTAGCACTAGCAACCCTACTTTTGTTACATCCCGTACCTTAGCATTAGGATGTGTCGTAGTAAATTCACATGAGTTTGAAGGGATTATGTCTATTAGGAGGTTATAGAGGGTTTAAGACATTATTATTATGGGACCCTGTAAGTTTACAACCTTGATTCCGCTAGATATTATGTTACTATGGTATATTCTTTTAAGTAAAGTATTTTAGTAAAAGTTTTATAAGTATAATTTTGGATAGTTATCATTATTACTATTTTCGGATATGATAAATTATACATCTAATATGAGAAAGTTTATGAGATTTTCTTTATTGTAAAGATATAAATTATTTTACACTCGTTACAAACAAAGGAACTATTTTTTTCATTTTCTTACTTGTTTCATATTATCTTCCACATTCACTAAAATAATAGTACTATATATTTTGAATTAATATTTAAACTTTGTATACACTCATTCAGATACCATATCGTAAATAGTGAGACAGAAAAGGAGTAATATATATGTTATGTTAGGTTACCAAAACTACTAGTATAAATTTTTCCTTTCGAAAAATATCAATATATAAAGCTAATAAAATTTTGACTCATTAGTCAGGTGTGTGAGATCATTTCTCGCCAATGAAGGAAAATGTCATTAATTTGTTGATGTTCTTCTCAAATGTGAGTTATAATATTATTTTTTTCTATTAATAGGTTAGTGTGAAGAGCTAAATGTAAAATACCCTTGGTATTGCTTGCAATCTGCTAATAGTATGTAGCCTATTAGGCAGCAAGAAAGACAGTACACATCTTCACAAATAGATCACACTTGGCTCCCTTTCTTAGAGTAAACATTGACACGTTCACCATCGCATGTACCATCAGAAGAATTCTGTATATTAACACCTTATTTCTCCTATCTAATAAGAGGGACTTAGCACACACCTGGACGACATGCCTGCTTCATACTTCAAGGATAATTTTGTCTTTTCATCTAATTTTTAATGTTTCACTTGGATTATATCGATCAACACTCTACAGGCTCTTCTTTCGCTTCTCTCTTCTCACTCTTCTTGTTCTTATCGATACCAGGCTGGCAGCTCTTTGAGATACTTGGCAGATGCAGGTTATTTGTATCAAAAGGTTAACAGCCAGTTTATTGCAAATTCAGTATCACCATTATCAGAAAAGCTTTGTTGATCTTATCTTTGCACTTTTGTGAATTTTTCCGTTTGGATCGTTGTTTCTTGTGAGTTTTCCTCCTCTTCTTCTTCACCCATGTTTCTCTATTTAATCTTTATGGCATGCTAGGGCTGTATTGCTCAGAGAGTTTAATCTGTCCGTCAATTTTAGTCTTTAGGTGTTTGAGGCAATTCTTGAATGAATTATGTATTTTTTTTAGATTTCTACTATTATTTTGGGTTTAATTTCTCGAGTATGAAATAGTTGGGGAAACCTACGATAAAATGCTAACAACTGCTTTTGCTTTCAATTAAACACTACAAATTGAAATAAACCATCCATGCCTGGTATCTTTTTCTCAAAAAGGAGAGAAATTTCAATAGAGTTTATTTTTTGTTCACATTGATTAGCTGTTGAATCTGTAAAAGTCGATAGGTATTCTCAAAGTCTTGTTATTTCACTTACGTAGAAGAGGATGTTTAGAACGAGTAGAAGAAGATATTGTTTTAGCAGCATAAGCTACTAAATAGCTATTTGGGTATGGTAGTATCTTGAATTCTTGATATATGACATAGAAAGGAAAAAATTAATTTCTAATGAAACATTATTTTTGATATAGGTTACATGCATATACTTATTTTATGCACTCAGTATGTTTCAACATATATGCCCAATGCTTTAAATCAACTAAGAAGATAAAAAGAAATAGCAAATGAAAGCATAATTAGAAGAGAGAGAGAGAGAGAGAGAGAGAGAGAGAGAGAGAGAGAGAGAGAGAGAGAGAGAGAGAGAGAGAGAGAGAGCTGACTCCTAGAATGAAGAATTAGTAGGAAAAGGATTAACCCCTGCCTGCTTATATAAATACAAAGTCTCAAGTTGGATTCTTTCCTGAATTAAAAAAAATTATAGATGTAGATCTGTTTGCTGGGCTCAATATGAAAGGGCACAACATTAATCATAATTTTATAGCCAAAGAGAGAGATGAACGAATTGTTCAAAGTCGCTATTAGCTAGCCTAAAGTGCCTTTTGGTATTATTCATGTTCTTCTCCTGACTGATTTCTAGCATCAATATTTTTTTTGGTTGGTGCATAGTAGCCTCAATATTAAAGAGTTATCGTGGCTTTATTTGATCGAAATAATTGAAAATGTAGTGTAAGAAGACTTTGTAGCAATTATCTGCTCTCTCCTATGTCAACCTGGGTATGTCAAAGGCTAAAGTATAATTTTCACTTTTTGCAAGTTTTTTTAAAGCTGATAAACGTTGCAACTTTATTATGGCAAATACTTTTTTGTCATTCATAGATGATTATCATTGCCTCTTTTAAATAGTAGTCTGTTTTGTGTCACTCAGTTCTTGCTTTAAAGGTTTGATCTTGTTTCAAATTTTCATATGAAATATTGCTGCAAAAATTATCATATTTCAAGAACGTTGGGAATTTGTGTTCAGGTGTTGATCCAAAATCTATCTTATGTGATTTCTTTAACGTGAAGATGTCTGGTTAGCATTTAGGGGGGCACTAATGTATTTTTGGTGTAATTTGTGCCTCTTTTTTTCAAAAGTAGAAAAAAAGAAGCTAAACCTTTGCACTATACATCCAAAACAAAAAGATAGATCAATAAGCTAATTTTGATCAATGGAATTACCTTAGTGAAATAAGGTTGAGTGGTGAAGAACCTGTCCAGAAACACTGATTTCTCTTGTCCAAATATTTCTAGCGCTTTCATACATCGAAGTCGAATTTAATTTATCACAGTTTGTTTTCAGTGAGATTGTAACTTGCATCATACAATGTGTGTGATGATCACACTGAACAATAGTTGCACAAACATTATACGTAATTGATTAGATAAAAAATATATTCACTGCTAAGCAAATTGTTTTATTTGCTCCAAATAGCTGCAAAATTTAAAATAACAATATTTTTTACATTGTTTGTGCAATTGTAGACTACACATATACTTATGATGACTATATTGGACAAGGATTCAGCCTGGTATTAGGTATAATAATAATAATAATAATAATAATAATAATAATAATAATAATAATAATAATAATAATAATAATAATAATAATAAAATAAAATAAGAAGATGCTGAAATGAACGTTATGCTTTGCTGGATTTACTAGGATGATTTCATAACCAAAATCATTAATGAGGATTTTTAAGGATATACAAATTAATATAAAGCCAATTTGTTTGCCAGTGATGTATGACATGTCTCTGAGACATGAGCCCTCAGTGATTAGTATGCCATTTTTTGGTCTCCTAGATAGAATATTTAATAGATATTGTGTTATGTGATATTAAAAATATAATTTATGTCTTTTTTAAACATCTCATGAGAACTTCTGCTGGGAATATTTATAGGTGAAAAGGAAAATTGAACTGCAATAAACTGATGTATTCTAAAGAACCAAACAATTACTCATATGAAGAAAAAAGAAGGCTTCAATGCAGCTCAAACGACGTGATACGCAGAGCCAAATATCTGCTCGTAGAAAGGAAGCGATGTTGTTATCGCGACGTATGAGAAGACAAAATTTTGCAAAGCACAACCTTCTTGAAAGTCTGATTGTTGCTGTCCCAGAGCAGGCAACATCATCTTGGGACAAAACAGGATTTCTAAAACAAACTGCTCTTACCATACGAGAACCTCCTTCCCTTGCGGAAAAAGGTTAGATTTTTGTACTCATATTTAGAAACCATATGTTATTAATACATTGGTTCTCATGTATTTTGCTTGGAAACTTAGTATAATACCTTATTTATCTTATGTGCCTACAAGCTAAAATACTCAAATAGTATGTGCTCTATTGCACTCTACTTAGCACATGTTGAAGCTTCACTGTACACTTTTAAACGCTTTCGATGTTGTGTTACTAGGTACCAACCATCAAGCTTGCCTGACTATATTGCGTGATAATTTATAAAAAGGAAAGGGTATATTGGATACCCCTATCATTTGTGAAACAGGTAACCATATCCTTCTCTTCTTTAAAAAGGTTATATTGTTACTCATGTTTATACATTATATATTATTAGGACAAGGATGCTTCTTAATTTTGCTTGGAGATTGAGTATGATATCTTACTTATCTTATATGTGCATAAAAATTAAAATACAAAAATACCATTGTCTTACACTTTATTTTGGATCTACTGCGGCTTCACTGTACACTTTTAAATGTCTTGGCTTTTCTATTTAATAGCTGCCAGTCTTCAACAGTGATGGATAATCTAGAAAAAGAAAATTCTATATTGGGTCCCCCTATCATTCGTGAAACAGGTAAACCTGCGTTTAGATTATATTTTCTTTGAGAATAACATATTGTTTGTACATTACTGTAATCTGTGACTATTTGTATATAAGGGTCCACGTCGGGTACATCTAAACTGCCTCCTGTTTCCTTGCGCTGTTCCAATCAAAGGTTTGCATAAACTTTATATTTTAATAATGTCCACCATACGTGTGCCTTCATGTTTCGTTTTTTTAATAACACTTCTTATATATTCAGCTCATAGCCGGGCCAGAAAGGTGTGTTTGGCTGCTAAAGAGCAACGAAGTGACTATGTTGCTCTAAAAAATATTCTGCACTACCAATACTGTCGTGCAAAGAGGTTTGAATATGAACATCCAAGATTTTGCTGTAACAGTGGTGCAATAAGGTCGACATCTCATAAAATGCTACCTGAATTATCAGAGTTATACTTTGGAAATACTAAAGAATCTGAAAACTTTCAAACTTATATTAGAACGTACAACAACATATTTGCATTTACTTCACTTGGTGTAAAGTATGATAAAGAGCTAGCGAGAAAAAATTGTGGTATCTACACATTTAGAGTCCATGGAAAAATATATCATTTTATAGATGATTTAATTCCTTCCAATGAAAAACCCAGGAATTTACAGTTGTACTTCTATGATCATGATCATGAACTAGCCAATAGGATGGCTTGTTCGACAAGAACTAATGAATCAATAGTGAAAAAGTTGATGGACATATTGAAAGTAAATCCATACACTATTTTCCTAAAATGTCTCTTAAATGTTCCTCAATTATCTGATTTCTATATTGCTCTTAAATGTCACTCAACCTTAGATCAACGGACATATAACTTACCCAGCTCATCAGAGATTGCAGCATTATGGCTTGAAGAAAATCCTATAGACATTTATGCACCACATATTCGAATTTACACCGATAGCAATAGAGCTCGATTAGTACATTATTATTATGGATGTTATGATCAGTTATTATTTTCCTTTGGTGAAAAAGGATGGCATTGTGAAATCAAAAAAACTATTCAAACAAATATTGTGACGAAACATAGAACTTACTGTGAACATGAACAGTTGCCCAGTATATCAAACATGTGTTCAGTTGATGGATTTCTTGATATGGAAGACGAATCCTTACAAAAAGGAAAACGAAAAAGAGATACAGTGTCTTGTCGAGAGTGTTACTGTTATAGCTTTCAAATAAGAGATAATGAAACAAATGAAGTGATACATTATGGAAGAATATTCCAACAATTTATAGTGGATGCATATATAAAACTTGAAACACAAAGATTAGACTTCTTCTCATTTAATCCAGATTTATTTAGAATTGAAGTCTTGCAATGACTCCTTGATATTTTAAGATTTGGTGAAGGGAAGCCTCTAAAATTGAAAAGAAAATGTTCCTCCCTGTTACATTTATAAGGGGACCAAGGGACATGCGCCGACGATACATGGATGCTATCGCATTGGTACAATATTTTGGAAAACCTGATTTCTTTATAACAATGACATGTAATTCTTCTTGGCCAGAAATAAAAGAACATTTGTCACTAGCTGATTAGGTACAAAACAGACCTGATTTAGTTAGTAGAGTTTTCAGAGCAAAGGTAGAAGAATTAAAGACGGATATTATAAAAAGACAAATCTTTGGAAGAGTTGCTGGATTCATGTATACTATAGAATTTCAAAAACGTGGTATTCCACATGCTCATTTCCTTATTATACTTGCTGATGAACATAAATTACTTACTCTTGAATCTTATGATAAATTTGTCTGTGCAGAATTGCCTGATTCTAAAAAAGATCGCGATCTATATTCACTTGCTATTAAACATATGATGCATGGTCCTTCTGGAAAGGTAAATCCTACAAATATTTGCATGAAAAATAATAACTGCAAATTCAAGTATCCAAAAGATTTTGCTGAACAGACATTAAAAGGAAAGAAATCATATCCAATATATAGAAGGAGAAGAACCGGAGAAGCTGTAGAAGAGGTGAGTTTCTCGATAATTCTTTGGTAGTTCCATATAATCCATTTTTTCTATGCAAGTATAATTGTCATATGAATGTTGAAGTTTGTTCTGATATCAAGGTAGTGAAATATATTTACAAATATATTTGCAAAGGACACGATAAAATTACATTTCATATACATGCTAGTGATACAGATATAGACATAGATGAAATAAAAGAATATCAATATGCTATATGGGTTTCTCCTCCAGAAGCTGCATGGCGATTATTTCGCTTCCCAATAAGTGAAATGACTCCAAGTGTTTTTCACCTTCAGTTATATTTAGAAGGACAACAATTTGTCTCTTTTAAAAGTATTGAGAATGTTGATAGAATACTGAGTAATTCGATGATTCAAAAAATAATGTTAACTGAATTCTTTGTTATGAACAGAACAAATAAAGATGCTATGCAACTGTTATTATTATATAAAGAATTTCCTGAGTACTTTGTATGGTCATTTAAAGAAAAAATGTGGACACATCGAAAACAATGTAATGTAATTGGATATATTGTAGCATGTCATCCAACAGAAGGAGAAAGATATTATCTTAGATTATTGTTGATGAACGTTAGAGGACCAAAATCATAGCAGGACTTATGTAAAGTTGACGGTAAATGTTATAATACATTTAGAGAGGCTGCAGAAAAAAGAGGATTGTTATACTGTGATAACAACTTGGTTGAATGTATATCTGAAGCTACAAATTATCAAATGCTATATAGTTTAAGTCGTTTATTTGCAACATTATTGGTGTACTGTAATCCCACTAATCCAGCAGAACTTTGGAAACAATTTGAAGATTCAATGTCCGAAGATTTTAAGAATATACGTAACATGAATGCTAAAGATATTTGTTTTATGGCTTTAAATCATATTAATGATATTTTGCATTTGATGGGACGTGATATTAATGAATATAATCTTATTCCTGAGAAAATTAAACCTTCAACTGCTATCAGAGAAACCAATGACTGTCAGTGAAAGAAATATCATTATTAGAGAAGAAGATTTGCTTCTAGAGAGAAAATTAAATACTGAACAACGAAAAGCATATGACACCATTCTTGATAGGATATTTTCTAACAAATCGGGAGCATATTTCGTTGACGGACCTGGACGAACTGGAAAAACTTTTCTATATCATGATTTATTAGTTGTTGTATGATCAAAATGTTTTGTCGTTTTAGCAACAGCAAGTTTAGGTGTTGTGGCTTTGATCCTCCCAGGAGGACGAACTACTCACTCCCTCTTTAAATGTCCTATTGATATCGATGAACAATATTCTTGCAACATTAGTAAGCAAAGCGCACTTGCAACTTTAATACGTGATGCAAAACTGATTGTCTGGGATGAAGTATCTATGGCAAAAAAGAAAGTGATAGAAACTTTTTATATTCTCTTGAAGGATCTAATGGATACAAATGCTCTATTTGCAGGAAAAATAGTTGTTTTCGGTGGTAATTTTAGACAAACTCTCTCGGTTGTTAGGAGTGGGAAAAAAGAAAATTTTATTCAAGAAAGCTTATTATATTCTGAAGTTTGGAATCAACTAGAAAACTACGATTATTAGAAAATATGCGTGCAAAGACAGATCCTACCTTTTGTGAATATTTGATGAGAATTGAAAATGGACAAGAAAAAACAAATAGCCATAACAAAATCGAAATCCCTAATTGTTTTGTTATCCCTTTCATTTCTGAAAATCAATCATTAGATCTGTTGCTTAGAGTTACTTATCCAGATCTACATACATGTTTTTCCGATGTATCTTCTATAACTTCGCGTGTAATTCTGACAACCAAAAATGACTTTGTTGATGAAATAAATGATTTGCTCATAGCTCAAATTCCTGGTGATCCTAAAACATATGTTGCATTTGATGAGACTATTGAAGCAAACGATCAAAGTCACTATGAAGATTTTTTGCATACTTTACATCCTGCTGGTTTACCTCCCCATAAATTGACCTTGAAAAAGAATTGTCCTATTATGTTGTTACAAAAGTTAAATCCATGCGAAGGTTTATGCAATGGTACACGACTTATATGTTGTGCTCTTCGAAAACATGTTATAAGTGCTAAAATTGCCACTGGGGACTTTAAGAATACGCATGTATTTATTCCTAGAATACCATTATTATCATCAGCGAATGAAAATTTGCCTATTCCTTTCAAAAGAACACAATTTCCTGTGAGATTATGTTTTTCTATGACAATAAATAAAGCTCAAGGTCAAACATTGGACTTCGTGGGAGTTTATTTATGCGAACCTGTTTTTTCCCACGGTCAACTCTACGTAGCTCTATCAAGAGCAAAAGGTTCCAATTGTGTAAAATTGTTAATTCGACCAACCACAACAGATAACGATGATAATCATTAAACTTACAATATAGTGTATAATAAAATCATTAAAAAGCTTTTCGATAAATAGTTCCACTGGATGGCCCCAAGTTTGTTCTTATAATGTGATCATATAATTCATAGAAAGTTGGCTTGAGGTTTGGCATCATCGCAGGAATTACTCTGGTGTTATTACAGAGGTATTTTAACCATTACCTGTATGCTTATTATTCATTTAACGATTCTTGTTGAAACATATTTTTTGCACTTTTACTATGTAATAACAAAAGGTTAACTTCTGTTCTTGCAAATCTTTGCTAAACTTTTATCGTTCTTTTTAACGCGCAATAAATAGCTCAATATTGTATCTATTTGATTTTACTATTTCTATGGCATGTATAATATGCTCCATCTCTGTCTTATTTTGTCTATCTATCTTACTTTCTTTTTCTTGCTTCAATAATATTTGATAATCCAGATGCATTTTCTTGCATCAATACTATTAAGTTCTTTCATGCTAATAATTTAGAACATAACTACTGTATGATGAAGAAAATTTAAAGCTCACTAACGGAAAATTAAAAAAAAAGTATTATAGCTGATGTATTCATATCATTTAGATACTTGCTTGGTGACATACTTGAAAAACTGGATGGTTACTTTAACATTTCTTTTTCTATAAGATTGATTCTCGCTTAACTATTACAACTAATTCTTATGTGAAGAACCAGAAGGAACTCCATTTATACTGTAACCCAACCGGACCCAATTCCAAATAAAGGAGGACGGTTTACTGTCTCTTAAAAGCAACATCGCTAACTATATGTATATGTATCAAAATTATTACCAATTTTAGTTTTATTGTGACTAACTTCTACTTTCTTTTTTGTGCTTATTAATTAGGAATTGCATTTGCATTTCAAAATTTTACAAGATAAGGACGTATCATATGCCTGGAATAAAGCGGGTAGAACGTATCAAACTACTATGTTATATATTTTGATTAAATTACAGTTAAACTCTTCTGACTACTTTATTTCAATTTACAAAATTTCAAGTATTAGACTCATGAACATACTTCCAAGTAATTATATCTACATGTGTGCCCCATACACTAATTTTCATTTTGCTGTTTAGGAAGTGGAAGTTGCCAAAAAATCAGGGCAGTCTTCTGATGCTAAAGTTAAGTGTGAAATGGGGTACCCCACATGTTTGGCTGGAGAATCACAAAAAGTTGATGCAAAATCATGTTGATAATTCTTTGTTGTGTGGTGAACTTCTTTCTTCTTATATTGATAGTTTTGCACATAATCTTGGCTCTTCTACGAAACGGTTACACAACCTGTGTAATTTTGAAGCTGGATACTTTCAAATTAGATATTGATTGTCCATTCAATTTGATCGATTGGATTTACAGTGTCTTGACTAATTGATTATGGATTTTAATTTAGATTATCATTGGCATTTCAGCTGGTTCTACGTCAAGCATACATATGGAAGGCACACAAATCACCAGCTACTGATAAAAGGAATTAATGATGAGAAGCCATCAATTATGAGAGAGCCTAGCCTAGCCAACAGAATTTGACTTCAACTCATGGATCCTTTAAGAGGTATTTGGCTACAAAAAGACAGGTGATTTAATATCCTTCCATGTATCTGCCTTTAGTTATTCTACTTGCCACTGTTTAATCAACCTTACATTCACTCTGTGTACTATTTAAGACTTTAGCAATGAATCTGGAAGTTTATCATATTATATGTCTTCTTATTCTGACCAATGTGTTTCTCAGTGCTACTTAAGCAGCCAATGGGTTAGAATATCATCTAAGAATGGTGAAATATCACATCTTTTCCTGTCTTTTAGAAGATATTTTCAGTACTGAGGAGGTCTGTTCCTCCTAGACATGCTCAATTATAATTCTTTTTCCTTTTTCTAGAAAGCTCATACACAAATGAAAAAAGGTGGTATTTTCTAGGACATCAGTCTGGAAGATTTGTCAGAGGTTTGACAAAGGAGAGCAATCCAAAGCAGATGCTGAAAAGAGCAGGTTTTTTTTACCTTTCCTTTTATTATACTCTAACATATCTCACATAACATATATACAGATTCATTCTAATGTCATAGAGCAGAGATGAGTGAAGTTAGAGTTCTTGAATAGCCCCAGTTACTCTTTGGATCATGCCTCAAACTATCAAATCTCTCTTAGTATCATCTATGTATACTTTCAAAATATACAATTGTATTGAAAGTTGTGAGATAGAGTTGAGATTATAGTTGATTCGTAAGCCTTGAGGGCACTTGTGGTCCAGTTACGCCTGAGTATACTTTCCCAGTCATAATTGTTTGAAGAACAAGATATGTCTATTGTGATCTAAAATCTTACGGCGGAATTTTGCTGACCTATACGTACACTAGAATATGGCGACTACGCCTGCAGTGAACTAACAACGCATAACAACTACTGACTATTCACTCCTTTAATTCTCCATCAATATCAAAATTGTTCTTGACCTCTGTATTTTCTCCGTTAACTGTCGATTTCTCTCTTTGATTCATCTTCTGTCAATATCAATACTTCTGGTAAGGCTTTCTCTATTATTGTATTCCCCTGTTTTTTAATTGGCTTTGATTCTTGCTTTCATAGTGTTTATTAAGAATATCTGAACAAAAAAAAGGAACAAGAAAAGTTGCAATAGGATCACACCTTGAAATGATCAGCCTTATATATGCTGGTAAATTATTCAAAGGTGGTGATGGAACTGAGAAGTTAAGCTAATTGGCTATCAAATGAAAAAAACCAAAAATATTCAATTCACAAATCCATAGTCTTTTTGAAATATGGACCCTGAAGCTGATTTATGTTTCATCCTTAAATATTATCATTATGTTTACAAATTACTTCTCTAGGCACATGTTGTCAGGGTATCTTCGAGACGTTTGAGCTAATAACATTTTCTATTTTTCATACTGTTAGTATTTAGTTACTTTCTCTAGATATTACCAATCTCAGTAAACTTCATTATGTATTTCTGGGAAAATAACTTAAAAGTCTTGGATACTAGTGTCATCTGAGCATATGTGGTCATCTGTATATACATGGCTTAGTCCTGTCCAGCAAAGCTATATATATACCTTTAGCCTTTAGTGACTTATCTGTATAGAGACATGTAAAAGTGATTTTCAAAGTCTACAATGAAGTGAAACATAGGAGCTTCCAGCAATATGAAACTGATATGTGGTATTGCTTATGCTCAGGCAAAGCACCATTGAGTGATATAGATCAATGTTTGAAATTAATGAGCAAGCGAAGGTACTACAAATACATGGAATCTGTAACTTCCACACCTAATATCCAAAACCAAGAGAGTTACTGGTACAGAATTTTACTCACCTGATCAGTTGTCTCCATTCCCATTAATTTACAACAGTGGTCTCTGTTGTCTCACCGGAGCCTTCTTTGTTGGTATTCCATGCTGTAATTGCTCTCTTTTGAAATGGTGTGATTCCTTTACACCAGTAGTAAAAATCTGTACATTTGTTTTGCTTATGCTATTCTAAAAGATAAGACTAATGAAATCAGTCCTTTTAACTTATAGGAGATATTAACTAAGTAACTATGTTGTACCAATGTATGTCATTTTAAATTTTATTAATTGAGTACATGATATGATATATCAAATTGTCGAACTTGGACAACTTTTAAAGAAAAAATTAATTACATTAGCGTGCTAACAGAAATATTTTTGAGCAGATTAAAAAGGTATGGTGAATGCTTTCCTTCATGTAATCTGCTTTGTTTGTTATTGAATAATTTGATTCTCAAAATGATGTGCAATTCCGGAGCTTCAGAGGTATGGTCATGTCCTTGAATCCATTATCAAAATTATTGAAGAATTAGCATATCAACAAGCAAAAGAAGTTGATCAACTGCTTTCAAAAGGCAAATATTTGGGTGATATTCATCCTTCCTCTCTTCCCCTTGGCCATCTTCCTTTCTTGTATACCCTTTCTACTATTAGCATTTTACCTATTCTCAACATCATCCATTATTCCAGCACTTTTCACTTTATTCTAAGAAATGAATCATGTCGATTTTTTAATCTTAATTAGAAAACTTCAGATACAATTAGCTTTCTCTGAATTTGCTGAAAGGGAAACATTTATTTGATTCTATTCTTTATAGGTCCTCTTCATGGGGTTCCGTATGGTTTGAAGGACATTATTGGCTTCCAAAACTTTCAAGGATCAAGTTCTTGATGTTGAAGCTTGGGTTTATAAGAGGGATTGATAAATTAATGAATGTAGAGCCCTCATCCTGAGGCACCCTGTACATGTATTTGTATAACTTATAGATATGGGTGATGCAAACTGAAATCTGTTGGTGTAGTTCTTATTGCAAAATTAGTCGTTGATTCTTTAGTATGTGGTATGATATCTGGTTTGGCGATAGAACAACAAACCCATAGAATGTGGAAGAATTTTCTACTATTTCATCAGCAAGGCCGTCTTCCTGTACCTCAGCAGATATATAGAGTTATTAAGCTATTACTAATACATGTATTTTGATTGAGGTAAACATATCTTCTAGTGTGGCAAATATGATATTACTTGTTTTGCTAGATGCTTATATCTGTTTGCGTATCTGCACGGTCGAAAGAATAGACTTGAACTAACTTTTCGTCATTCAATGATCCAAATCAATAGAATTTTAAAGATCTTATGTACCATGTGCCTTATCCTGAAATTGGTATAACAAAGATGGCCAACAAGAAGGAAAATTGTGTGCAATAGGTAAATGGTGATGAGCAAGATCATCCCCCCCCCCCCCCCCCCCAATGAACTTTGTGCTTGTAGATGGAATCCTCCATCAAGACTTAGAATGGAAGTTCCTGCCTTTCGTGTTAGTTTTACTTATTAGTAGGCAAAGTATATTCTTTTGACAACTGTGTCTTTGTGTACCTTGCTGCTAGGTGTGGTTTACTGCGTTGCAGCCCATTTTTGGAGTTGTTGGTCGTTCTGTACCCAGTTGCTAGGCCTGGTATTACTGCGTTGCCGCCCATTTTTGGAGCTGTTGGTCGTACTGGAATTATGAGCACATCTGAAAGCTTTGTACCACATTTCTTCCACAAAACACAATTTGATGTCATTTCATGTTATGCTTTATCTTTTATTATAATAGCACTGACACTTAAATCTGGTTGTTCAATTAGGACAAAGTAGAACCATTTTGTAGAAGTGCAGCAGATTGCGCAACGTCAATTACCTTCAATGTTTATTTTCTTCATTCATATACTTGTTTCAAAATTTACATCCTCGCCAAGGATTGTATTGGGAAAATTCAAAATTTCCAAGGTCATTGGGCCCGTAATTGTTCCTGATTTGCACACATCTACTATACTTTTTTTGATAAAATTTATCTTTTGGTACCAACTAATGAGTTCTGAATTAAACAGTCTTACCAAAAATTATGGTATCGCCTATTTTTATTTCAGAATCTCTATTAGATACTTGTTCTTTTTTATATTCGAGAGTATAATTAGCCGCTCCTGCTGTCTGCTTTACTTGAAAAATTCTTTTATAAGTAAATTTCTGTTTCCACATTCCATAGAACTGAACTAGCATATTCTCCTTCCTATACTTCAAATGAAAATTGGATGTTTTCAGGCGTTGATGCACTGTGTTTGTGGTGGTGAGATTTTTCTATTAGGCACAAAGTTAGTTTAGACATGAAATGTTTGAGATATCTTATTAGTTGCATAGGGATTGATTATGGGATTTCACAATGAGGATGCTCTTCTGATTTGGTGAATTATTGTAGAATTTAAGGTTGTTGGGATGCATATTGCTTCTGTTTTTTTTAGCATTCTTGTGGCTATTGTATGTATCTAATTCTATGTTGGTTGGTGAATGAAGAGATAATAATATTAGGCTGATGAATAAAATATGTAACAGCTTTTACCTTTTGTGAAAATAGTATGTGATTTGGTACCAAACTGGCACTATAAAATTTTGTAGTCATATTTCTTGTAGTTAAATATGCTTTGTCAGTTATTAAAAACATATTATTAAATTGTTCTTCTATTCGTAAGATTGTGATTCGTGTTCTAGGCTTCTGCAGCTGGTCGCTCTGTTGTAGCTGATGTCAAAAGTGCTGGTGTTATAGGAGCTGCATCAGGACTTGCAAAAATAGTCTATTCCAAGTATGAGCCTGCCGCCAAGGGACTTTACACCAAGTACGAGCCAATGAGCAATATGCAGCATCAGCTTGGCTCTCTCTAGGCTGGATTCCCATTGTTCCTAAAGTTATTCAAGCAGTTGCTCCAACAGCTGCTTACTATTTTGGGAAGTACAATGAGATCGTTCAACAATCCACTCAGAAATGATACAAGGTTGATTGAGAAGATTTTTAAGGTGTTCAGCACTCAGCTTGTGGCTTCCAACGAAGGACCTTCTAATTTTACCTTTATGGTTCATACCTAGCTGTTTAGTTCTTTGTGAGGAGCTCAAGGATATGATCTGGAGTGCCTTGAAATAATTTTTATTTGTCTACTGTGTTGTGGATTTTGTATTGTATTTTAAGTAAATATTTGTGTTTGTCTATTCGGTTTTCATTGTTGAAAGTTGTGATGAGTTCTTTGTCTTTTTGGATGTCTCTGATACACAGCCAAATTTTGTTTGTTTGCAGTGTCTATATATCAGGATTGCTCATCTGTTCAAGACTTTCAAGTGCCTTGAGAGAAAAAATGAAGCTCTCCATAAAACTAAAAAGAAAATTTGGTTATTTTGCGGAATATAGAACGGGCATTAACAATATGGTCTTGACAATGCTATGCATGGAGTAAATTGATGTTTTTTATGGAGTCAAAAATCGAACAGCACTAATTTCTCCATCCTTTTGGAAAGAAAAAATAATTAATGCTATCATATATTTATAATTTTATGTACCCTTTTCCAGTTTGCTACTTTCGAGAAGTCTAAATTGTGTTAAATGAGACTACATGCATGTTGTTTGTTGCAAATAGATAGTAAGGGCATAGATAAGAGAGGGTTGCCCGAGTGATAAACACTCCCCACCTCCAACTTGAGACCGTGGATTCTAATTGGTGTGAAATATCATATCTTCATTGAATATATTTGGGTGCAAACTCTCGATTTTCATCTAATAGTTTCGTGAAGCTAAAGTTAATTCGCTTAGGAAGTCAACTTGCTTTTCACATAATTATCATGATAGTGATCATATGAATTTTATATGAGTCTTTCTAACTGCTACCGAACTTTCTTTGCTCGAGTTCTCTTTTTTAGCTCATTTAGTGGTCAAAGAGTACTTTTGAATTTTTAGTCAAATTTCAGTGTTGCAACAGCTTATTAGACGTAATAGTTTATTATTTTTTTTAATAGTACACATATTTATATCAGCAAGTGTTGTTGCAAATCTATATGTTTTTGGGTAACATATCAATTAGAAAGAGCATAATTAGAATAGTATAATTTTGTTCACGTTGGGCCTGGGCGAATATATTGATGATTGTGTAGTGGACGCTTATTTGTTTTATTCATAAAATGTAAAAATTGCACGGGCCGCCTATTTGGTCACCCCCATTTAACCTATACCCATTTTTTATAAACTTTTAACATGTACCCACTTTTTAAATAACTTCATCCCCCTTTCTCCTCCTCCTTCGTTTTCTTCTTCAAGTTACAAAACAAACTGGTATTTATCTCTAGAAGCAACGCTGTTTTAGT
The DNA here is from genome assembly GCF_000393655.2 of Nicotiana sylvestris. Taxonomy (NCBI): domain Eukaryota; kingdom Viridiplantae; phylum Streptophyta; class Magnoliopsida; order Solanales; family Solanaceae; genus Nicotiana; species Nicotiana sylvestris. Next base: position 140,878,740 of record NC_091059.1, on the reverse strand, counting down.
TATAAGGTCAATTTTTTTTAATTGAACAGTTCGGCAGTTGTACTTCTACTCCAAATTTACAGCAAATTAGTCTTAGGAAAACGTTTAAGTTAACAATAGGATGAGCTGTGAAATTTTGGAATTTTCGTATATTTATTCGTATTTGAGCTGAGAAGATATACACTATTTTTCTTTAAAAAATCACTGCTAATTATGGTGCTTCAGTTCTAGAGCTGAAGTTTGCCAGTTACAAAACAAAAACTTCGTCAGTTACATACACAAAAACTTCAGCTCTAGAGCTGAAGGTCGCCAGTTACAAAAACAAAAACTTCAGCGAGCTGAAGTTCGCCAGTTACAAAAACAAAAACTTCAGCTCTAGAGCTGAAGTTCACTAGTTAAAAAATAAAAAACTTCAGCTCTAGAGCTGAACTTCAGGCTCGTCTACTAGAATGCTAAAGTTTTGCGTGATTACCTTTGCTACTTCAGCCCCGTATGATGAAGTTATGCGAAAAGGCGAGTACGCTTGTAATTTTTTTGCAAAGCGGGCACAAGTTAAAACGTGATACAAAAAATAGGTATAGATGCAAATGCCCCTCATAAAATAGTACAGGACCATGCATGGTTGGCAGCTATAATTAATTTTGTCACGACCCCAAATACCGGACGTGATGGGGCCTAGCACACTACTAGGCAAGCCGAACTAACCAATATAATTACAACTCATTTATCAGTTAATAAGCCATTTTCTAACACAAGTTTTAAACATTAAATTTCATAATAACGTTTAAAACAACAGAAGATATGCGGAAAGTCGAGATAATAGGAAACTACACAACCTCATCAATTTGGTGTCACGAGTCTAGAGCCTCTAATACAAGTCTGAATACCTACTACATCAATAGTCTAGAAAATGCGGAAAGATAACAAGTTAGGAGGGAGAAACAGAGCTGCGGACGCCATGCAGTTACCTCGAAATCTTCAGCAACGCTAAATCAGCTGAAAGCCCTTACTCGGCCGCTCGAGCACCTGGATCTGCACACAAGGTGCATGGAGTAACGTGAGTGCGCCAACTCAGTAAGTAACTAAGGTAAATAAGGACTAACAGTAGTGACGAGTAGTTCAAAAACATATAACTGAATAATCAATAGAATAATGGGTCAACTTTACCGTTTAAAATCAATTCATCATAAAATCAACATTTCTAGTTTAAAACATTTGAAATCAGATACTTAGAAATATATCCAACTGAGGCTTATTAGAAAGGAGAGTGGAATCAGTGAAAACATCACAACATGGCCCATCGGGCAGCCTCTTAGTCACTCGTGACTCAACTCTCATCACTCAGTACTCACTCTCAGCACTCGGCTAATTAATATCTCATAATAACAAAAATCATAGTAACCGCTACGGCGTGCAGCCCGATCCATAATTTATAGTCGACTACGCTCACTGGGGGTGTGCAGACTCTGGAGGGGCTCTTACAACCCAAGCGTCATATCGCTGTGGCGCGCAGCCCGATCCAATATATATATCGTTGCGGCGTGTAGCCTGATCCATATGAGTATCGCTGCGGCGTGCAGCCCGATCCATAACTCACATTTATACAAATATCCTCACAATTAGCTTCTCAACCTCTTTCAGTCATTAACCTCATGGCCTCTCGGGCACAACAATAGAAATTAGGGAACTCAGCCCAAACTCCTCACAATTAGGGGTAGAGTGATAAAATCAGTTTTAATTATTTAAACAGGTAAAACAAGACTGAGGATATACTTCTAGCAAGTAAAGTAAGGAAAAATAGTCAAAATGCCCCTAAGGGTTTCTATAGGTCGGCACAAGGCCCCAAACATGGTATACAGCTCATAAGACAGTATAAATGACTGAAATACAGAATAATATAAAATTTCCAAATCAATTGCGCGGCATAATAGTCTCTACGGGACGAACCATGTCACAATCCCTACCGGTGCATGCCCACACGCTCATCACCTAGCATATGTGTTACCGCATTTATCAAAAACAAGTCAAATACCGGAGTTTGTACCCTCAGTTCCAGATTTATAATGGTTACTTGCCTCTAACCGGTGAAAATACTACTCTGTGATGCCTTTGCCCCTCAAATCGGCCTCCACTCGCGTCGAATCTATCCAAAATCGGAATCACGGCATCAAAATATGCTAAGGGAATGAAGCCCAAGCGAAAACAATCGAAAAATACCAAAAATCCCGAAATTGGCCAAACCTGACCCCTAGGCCCACGTCTCGAAACTCGATAAAAATCACACCAACGGAATCTTTATCCTCCCATGAGTCTATACATATCAAGAACACCAAAATCGGAGTCCAAATGACCCCTCAAATCCCCATTTAAAGGCCTCTTAAACTCAAGCCCTAATCCCCAATTTTCCCTCCTTAATCCCCACTAAAACCATGATTAATTAGTGGAAAAATGGTCTTAAACCCAAGTAATTAAGCTTAGGGAACTTACCCAACTGATATCTTTTGATTCCTCTTGAAATCCTATGCCTTAGCCTCTTTCCCGTCTTCAAAAATGGAGTTCTTTACAAAATTCACGAAGAAAGCAATATATACCTTCTGTCCAGGGATTTTCGCATCTGCGACCATCCCACCGCTTCTGTGGTACCGTATATGTGGCCAAATCGCCACTTCTGCGGTCCTTCACTTAAAATCCCAAGCCGTTTCTGCGCTCAGTCTTCTGCACCTGTGACTCCGTAGGTGCGGTCCCTGGCAAATTCTCAAAATCCGCCTCCACGGTTCCTCTCTCGCACGTGCAGTGTTGCGCCTGCGGTCTACAATCCGCCGGTGCGGAAATACCAGAAGCAGCAAATTTCAGAAGCTGCAATAAGTCTCAACCTCTCCGCCAACCATCCGAAATTACCCCGAGGCCCTCGGGACCTAAACCAAAGGCACAAACATATCCTAGTACCTTATTCAAACTTGTTCCAATAATCAAACACCTCAAACAACATCAAATCACCCAAAACACATCGGATTCAAGCCAAACTTTTCTAAAATCTTCCAAATTATGCTTTCGATCAAAACCCAACCAAACCACGTCCGAATGACCTGAAATTTTTCACACGCATCCCAAATAACACAACGGAACTACTGCAACTCTCGGAATTCCATTCCGACCCATATATCAAAATCTCGCCTACCAACCGGAAATTGCCAAAATATCAACTTCGCCAATTCAAGCCTAAATCTACTACGAACCTTCAAAATTCATTCCGATCACACTACTATGTCACAAATCACCTCCCGAAGCTAACCGAACCATCGGAACTCACATCCGAGCCATCTAACACATAAGTCAACATCTGGTTGACTTTTCCAACTTAAACTCACCTAAAGAGACTAAGTGTCTCAAACCTTACGAAATCCCTTCCGAACTCGATCTGACCAACCCGATACCACATAACACGGATAAACAAAGCAGAAATAGGGAAAACGGAGCGGTAACTCATGAGACGACTGTCCGAGTCTTCACATCCTCCCTAACTTAAACAAATGTTCGTCCTCGAACGTGTTAAGAAACATACCTGAAGCCTCAAACAGGTGAGGATATCTACTCCGCATCTCCCGCTCAGTCTCTTAGGTAGCCTCCTCTACGGGCCGACCTCTGCACTGCACTTTCACTGAAGCTATATCCTTTGACCTCAACATTCGAACCTGGCGACCCAAAATAGCTACTAGCTCCACATCATAAGTCAAATCATCATCCAACTGAACCGTGCTGAAATCCAAAACATGAGACGGATCCCCAATGTATTTTCGGAGCATAGAAATATGGAATACCGGGTGCACACTTGACAAGCTGGGTGGCAAAGCAAGCTCATAATCCACCTCCCTAATCCTCCGAAGCACCTCAAAAGACCCAATGAACCGAGAACTCAATTTTCCTTTCCTTCCAAATCTCATGACACCCTTCATGGGCGAGACCTTCAGCAAGACCTTCTTACCAACCATATAGGACACATCTCGAACCTTCCTGTTAGCATAACTCTTTTGTCTCGACTGCGCTATATGAAGTCTCTCCTGAATCACCTTCACCTTCTCCAAAGCATCTTATACCAAATCAGCCGCCAATAGCCTAGCCTCACCGGGCTCGAACCAACCAACTGGAGATCTACACCACCTCCCATACAAAGCCTCATATGGAGCCATCTGAATACTCGACTGGTAGCTATGTTATAGAAAAACTCTACAAGCGGTAGAAACTAATCCCATGACCCTCCGAAATCAATGACACAAGCACACAACATCTTCTACAATATCTGAATAGTGCGCTCGGACTGTCCGTCCGTCTGAGGGTGAAAAGTTGTGCTCAACTCAACCTGAGTACCCAACTCTCGCTGCACATACCTCAAAAACTGCGAAGTAAACTGAGTGCCTTTATCTGAAATGATGGAAACCAGAACACCATGCAAGTGAACAATCTCTCGGATATATATCCCTGCCAACCGCTCTGAAGAATAGGTAGTACATACGGGAATGAAGTGCGCGGACTTGGTCAGCCGATCCACAATCACCCAAATAGCATCGAACTTCTTCAAAGTCCATGGGAGTCCAACAACAAAGTCTATAGTGATCCTCTCCCACTTCCACTCAGGAATATCCATCTGCTGAAGCAAGCCACCCGGTCTCTGATGCTCATATTTCACCTGCTGACAATTGAGACACCGGGCTACAAATCCCACAATATCTTTCTTCATTCTTCTCCACTAATAGTGTTGCCTCAAATCCTGATACATTTTCGCGGCACCCGAATCAACTCCCGAAGTCCATCCACATTGGGCACACAAATCCGGTTGCATCCTCAATACCCCATCATTTCTAATGGTCACGTCTCTAGTATTGTCACGTTGAACTCTGTCCTTAAGGACGAGATAGTGCGGATCATCATACTGGCGTTCTCTGATGCGATCATATAAGGAAGACCGAGAAACCACACAAGCCAATACCCGACTGGGATCCGAAATATCTATCCTCACGAACCGATTGGCTAAGGCCTGAACATAAACTGCAAGAGGTCTCTTCTCAACTGGAATATACGCCAAACTCCCCATACTCACTGCCTTTCGGCTCAAAGCATCGGCCACCACATTGGCCTTTCCCAGATGATACAATATAGTGATTTCATAATCCTTAAGCAACTCCAACCATCTCTGCTGCCTCAAATTGAGATCCTTCTATTTGAACAAGTGCTGGAGGCTACGATGATCAGTAAACACCTCACAAGACACACCATACAAGTAATGCCTCCAAATCTTCAGCGCGTGAACTATGGCAGCCAACTCCAAATCATGAACGGGGTAGTTCTTCTCATGAGGCTTCAACTGATGAGAAGCATAAGCAATAACTCTTCCCTCCTGCATCAACACACAACCAATCCCAATTCTCAAAGTATCACAATACATGATATATGAACCCGAAGTTGATGGCAAAACTAGCATTGGAGCTGTGGTCAAAGCTATCTTGAGCTGATAAAAGCTCTCCTCACACTCGTACGACCATACAAATGACGCACCCTTCTGAGTCAACTTGGTCAAGGACGATGCGATAGATGAAAATCCCTGAACAAACCGGTGATAATAGCCCGCCAAACCAAGAAAGCTGCGAATCTCTGTGGCTGAGGACGATCTGGGCCAACTCTGAACTGCCTCTATTGTCTTCGGATCAACCTGAACACCCTCACTGGACACCACGTGCCCGAAGAAAGCCACCGAACTGAGCCAAAACTCACACTTGGAGAATTTTGCATAAAGCTTCTCCTCCCTCAATCTATGTAACACAACTCTCAAATGCTCCGTGTATTCCTCCTGACTACGCGAGTAACTAGAATATCATCAATGAAGACTATGACAAACGTGTCAAGATAAGGCCGGAACACACTATTCATAAAATGTATGAACGTTGTTGGGGCATTGGTCAGCCCAAATGACATCACCAAGAACTCATAATGACCATATCGGGTCCTGAAAGTTGTCTTAAGAATATCCGTCTCCCTGATCTTCAACTGATGATAACCTAAACGGAGATCAATCTTGGAGAACACTCTCGCTCCCTGAAGTTGGTCGAATAAATCATCAATGCGAGGCAAAGGATACTTGTTCTTAATTGTTACTTTGTTCAATTGCCTATAGTCAATGCACATTCTCATAGTGCCATCCTTCTTCTTCCTAAATAGAACTGGCGCACCCCAAGATGACACACTAGGCCGAATGAACCCTTTATCAAGGAGTTACTGAAATTGTTCCTTTAATTCCTTCAACTTTGATGGTGACATACGATATAGTGGAATAGAAATGGGCTGAGTGTCCGGCACCAGGTCAATACCAAAATCAATATCCCTGTCCGGTGGCATACCCGGCAGGTCTGCGGAAACACATCAGGAAAATTTCTCACAACTGGGATAGAATCAATATTGGGAGCCTCAGCTCCGACATCCCTCACAAAGGCTAGATACGAAAGACATACCTTCCTAACCATATGGCTTTCAAGAATGAGATCACTCTACTGGGAACATGATCAGTCATACCTTGCCACTCGATCCGTGGCACACCCGGTATAGCCAATGTGACTATCTTGGCATGATAGTCCAGAATAGCACGACACGAAGATAACCAGTCCATGCCCAAAATGATATCGAAATCCACTATACACAATAATAAAATATCCACTCGGGTCTCCAGACCCCTAATAGTCACTACACACAACCAGTACACATGGTCTATGATAACAGTATCGCCCACTGGAGTAGATACATAAATAGGTGAAACAAGAGACTCATGGGGCGTATCGAGATAACAGGAAAAGTATGATGACATATAAGAAAAGGTGGAACCGGGATCAAATGATACATAGGCATCCCTATGGCAGACTGAAAAAATACCTGAAATCACGACATCTAAAGCAGCAATATTTGATCTACCTGGAAGAGCATAGAAACGGGCTTGACCACCACCTGATCGACCTCCCCCTCTAGGGAGACCCCTGGCTGACTAACCTCCACCCCTAGCTAGCTGGGCGGGTGGTGAAGCAATTGGAGCAGAAGTCGAGGGCTGATCCCTCTGCTGAGACTAACCATCATGAAGATGAGGACACTGCCTCCTCATATTCCCAAACTTTCCACACTCATAACAACTCCCTGGTGCTGGAGATGGGGACTGAAGGGAACCCCTGGCACCGGAGTGACTAGTGGAAGGACCTGGCATGGAAGAACCTACACTGATGGAGCACGGGACGAACTCTGGGCTGGGAGGGCACTAAGTGATGAGTGGCCCTGATGAGAAATGTGGAAACCATGACCCGAAGATGCCCCATAATACTCTGGGCGAGCTAAATGAGCCTGCTTGAAAGGACGGCCTCTGCCCTACTAGAACTGACCCCTCGAAGGAGCACTGTTGAAGCTGCCAGATCCCCGAGGCCTCTTGGCCTCCCTCTCCTCTCGCTCCTGACGGCGAACCAACTCAATCTCATCGGCAATATCAACAACCTTCTCGAAGGTGGCACCTGTCACCCTCTCCCTAGTCATGAGAATCCGAAGCTGATATGTGATACCATCAACAAACCTCATAATCCTCTCTCGATCTGTGGGAACCAACCAAATCGCTTGATGGGCTAACTTAGAGAACCGCATCTCATACTGTGTCACCATCATCTCCCCCTGATGTAGCTGCTCAAACTGCCTGCGTAGCTCCTCTTGGCGCGACAGTGGCACATACTTCTCCAAGAAGAGAACAGAGAATTGCTACCAAGTAAGGGGCACTGCACCAACAGGCCTACGCTTCTCATATGCCTCCCACCAAGTGAAGGCAGCCCCAGAAAACTGAAAGGTAGTAAACGCCACACCACTAGTCTCGAGAAACCCTGATGTACGAAGCATCCTCTGGTACTTATCCAAGAAACCCTGGGCATCCTCGCCCTCTGCACCGCTGAATGTCGGAGTCAAGAGTCTACCAAACCTCTTAAGTCGATGTTTCTTGTCGTCCGGCATAACTGGTGTCGCACCTCCTTTTTTACGCGCCCGCGGGGCGCGTGGGGAGTTTTCTCCAATTGAAGGACAGTCGAAACGGGATTTATTTAATTATTTCAGAGTCGCCACCTGGGAATTTTAAGGCGTCCCAAGTCACCAGTTTTAATCCCTGAATCGAGGAGAATATGACTCTGTTTATTATTCTGCGAACCAGAAATCCTGAGTAAGGAATTCTGTTAATCCGGAAGAAGGTGTTAGGCATTTCCGAATTCCGTGGTTCTAGCACGGTCGCTTAACTGTTTTTATTATTGGCTTAATTATCTTGATTTTACTAAATACGTTTTTATTGCATGATTTTACTACCGCTTTTTACTTATTGTTTACAATTATATGGACGAATTACGCGTACGTATATTCGTATTATATACTTTTTATAATTATCGGGGATCGTGCCACGCGTACGTGTACACAATAAAATTGTCCATGTTATAGTTTTTATAAAATATATATTCGAAAATTAAAAATAAAATCAGGAACATCATCACCCTTTTTATTTAGATAATGAACTGCACACCTCGGGTTATATGAAATTATTTTGACATCCGCGGAGAAATCATTTTTATTAAAATATTCGCTCTAAATTTCGCGTACGCATAATCCGAATTTGCTTTTTTTTTTTTAATCAGGGTGCGCGAACGCATCCCTGATTGCGCAAAATCTTTGTTAATAGTATTATGGCCTTTTTCCCCAAATTGTTTATTATATCATGAGAAATCTCCATTTAAGATACCCTTGAATTCTTGAAAAGAACTTGCAATTTATTAAATGTTACCCGTCGATTATAATTTCCGGATATAAATTATATTCAGCCAGACTATTCAAATTCAAAGAAAAGCGTAAAAATATGATTAACACTATTTTCGGCAAATACAACATATATATCTATATGCCCAATAATGAATTGTATATGAAACTAAAAATGATTTATAAAGGGAAGAATATTTTTCAAGAACTTTTATTATTTCTATTTAGTGCAAGTCCTATTTCTAATTGTCGTTGATATAAAGTGTTGCAATTTGTATATCTCATCTTATTCTCATATACTTGCTTTTAATCTAATAGGCCTAATTATTTATTTAGGATGGTAAATAGGCATCAAATTGATAAGAGAGGGAATTATTATACAAATTGATTAACAACATTGCCTTACATGCCACATATTTGTATGTCTTGAAACATTCGTAGCACTTTAACATCATAATGAGCCATAACAACTCAACTTACCATCCACTAATGGTTCTATAGATACCTGTTATAATGCCACATAAGAACGTACAACTTATATCATTCCTTCCACAACTAAATCAGATATCAGAATAAACTAGCAATATGGTTTTGACATTTTCACGCTATTCTTTATTCAACTAACAACGTCACAAGGCCTAGTTAATGGCCAATCTTTATGTCATGTTTCCTACCTTGACAGTTCAAACATGACTAAACTAATGAGATGAAGGGCTAACATTATTACAAAGCTTTATACGAATTTCAAAGTAAGACAATTAACTCATAGCTATCAAATTGAATTCACTACTAATTAACTAACATGAAACAAAAATGAAATTTAAACTGATGAACTTGGACAAATGGAAAACAGAATTGCAATTCAAGCTTCATTGATTAGTCATGTTGAATCTCTTTCCAACATAAAATTTAAAAGACATGTACCTGAAAATGAAGGTAGAAGGAGTAAATTTCAGCAGTAGCAGCAATAACAAAATCAGTAGAATGTACCGATAACACAGCAAGTCTGAACAAGACCCGTTAACCTAGATGAACAGTGACAGAAACTTGAGGGAAAGATTTCAGATTCAAACTGAATAATATTCACACAAAAATAATTGCACAAACAACGGACTGATTCTAGGAGGATAACATTTTTTCAGATTTCAATTTCTTCCTGTTTCGGATTCCTGTTTCTGACTATATTTTCTGTTTTCTGTTTCTGTTTTCTTCTTCCTATTTTTTAAAACTCTCCTCTTAAAATCTGATTTTTCTTCTCCTTTCTTTCTTTCTGTCTTTCTCTCCTTTCTTTCTCTCTCAAAGACTGATCTTTTTCTCTTTTAAAATCTGCCTGAAAGCTCTCTTTTTTCCTTGTTTTTCTTTCTTCAAAGAGCTCTCTAAAATCTGATCTTAAAAATCTATTTGCTTCCTGTATTTATACAGGTCTGTCCCTTTCTTTTTAAGTGCTGCCTGGACCCCCTTTTTGTTATCTAAGGCAGATTTTCCCTTAAAATCTGCCACTGAACTGCTTTTTCTTATTCAAACAGCACTAAGGATACCTTTACTTTATTTTCAGCCCCTCCACTTCCTTTGGTTTCCTATTATCCTATTAGATTAACAGCCACTAACACTCCACTTCCAGCACACTAGCACTAACACTATTTTTTACTGTTTCATTCCCAGAAATGCCCTGAAATCCTACTGTTATTACTGCCCATTAATACAAGATCAGAATCTATTATGAAACAGATTTAAAAATCTGTTCAAACCTAATTATCAACCTGATTTAAAACAGCTAATACCAATTCTCTTAAGTTCCTAACACAGTTGTATCTACCCAACAATTGTGAAATTGAATTTACCTAACATCTCAACAACATTATACTGAATTTCAACATAACAAATTACACTGAACTTCAACTTTGAACTAAAATCAAACAAACACAGGAGCATTGTCAATATATTGACAATGCCCTGTTCAGAAAACAATATATACACATCATACATTTGAATTTACTGATTTGCAAACAAACATGATTTAATTGACAAGTATTAATCAGTAGACTATTTACAACATTTGTCCATAATCAGTCTAAAACAATAGAAGCAGACTGTTTCCATTAGCATTATCATAAATGAGAATTCACAATATAACTAATCGACGAACTTAATCGAGTCGATTACTTACATTGTAAATAATCACAACCAACAGAAATAGTTTCATATTTGATCATATAGACGGGCATGAGACAAAGATGACAGAATTAATCAAATAAAATCATGAAAAATTAACAGGCTATTAAGACAAACAACAATACACGTAGAATACACAAAAGAAATAGAAAAATACCTCTGAATCTTCAAACTTCATACGGACTCGAACTCAACTTGGATTCGGACTTTGTTTGAAATCAAACAGACCTTAGTCGAAGTATTTTCCACTGAAAATACTTCGACTAAGGTCGATTAAACCTCAATCTTTATTTAATTTGGGCAGAATCCAAAAGTCTGGTATTTCTAGGTTTTTTGAAGATTCGATTTGGGACTTAACCATTTCTGGTCAGATTCGAGGGGGACCAAATACGACACAAGGGTGAGGGTAACCTAGGGGTCATTTGGTGTCAATTTAGAACAGATCTGAGTTTGTTCTTGTTTGGTCCGAATCTTCAAAAGAAGATTCGAGAAGCTCGGAAGTGATTCGAGCCAAACAAGCAACAGATCCATACCTAGGGTGGTTAGGGGAAGCTATGGTGTTATTTTGGAAGCCATTGGAAAGGTTGGAGTTTTCAGACCCACCTTCGATTTAGTATTCGAAGAGTTGGGGTCTGATTCGAAGAAAACTAAGGTCAGATCTGTGTAGAAGATGTTCAGGGGGTTCTAGGGTGTTATTTTGGTGACCGGCGGCGTTGATGCCGCCGGGTTTCAGGCGGTGGGATCCTAGGGCGGCTAGGGTTAGGGGTGAGTTTCGGAAGGGATGATGAACAGGGAAGGAGGGGGGGTGTTTGGCTAGGGGCCGGGGTAGGGATTTATATAGGAGGAAGGTGAATTGATACTAACCGTTAGATCAAGTAGAATGAAGGGCCAGGATTAGTTCATTAAACCAAACGATGTCGTTTGGTTTAATGCCAGGGTCGGCTGAGTCGGGTCAATGGGTCGGGTTACGGGTTACGGGTAAGGGGGTGAGATCTTAACCGTTGGTTGGATTTGATCCAACGGTCCCTGAGAAGCTACGACCAAACGCTGTCGTTTTGGCTCGTCTGGATTGGACCGGACTTGGGGCTGCCTGGATTGGGCTAAGGGGGGTAATTTGGTTTTGGGCCTGGATTTTAATCCAGGTCCGATTTTCACATTCTATTTTATTTTATTTTATTTTTTATTTCAATTTTCTAATTTAAATTCCTAAATTTAATTATAAAACAATTTTAACTTCTAGACAATATTAATCACTTTATAACAACTGTTCAACATACAGACAAAACATTAATCACATAGTGGAATATTTAAAATAGAACAAAAATGCATATTTTTGTGTTTTTATTTTGAATTAATGCATAATTAAATCCTAGATATGCATGCAACATGTATTTTATTTTATTTTTCATTTTATTATGACAACGTAAATATTTACGGACATAAAACAAATATTTAACAAACACCACGCAAATTCACAAATTGCATACTAACAGAAATTTATTTTATTTTTGATTTATTTTTGGAGTAGTTTTCGTAAGGCAAAAATCACGTGCTCACAGCTGCCCCTCTTTGTGCGGAAACTCGAAGAGTTTTCGTGCAAAGATAAAGTGAGCGGATACGAGCGATTTTTGCCCGTTCAAATACTCCGTGGGAAGCATTTTTTGAAAGATTTGACCGAACCTCTGCTTCAAAGGTTTCCTACATATCCTTGGCTATAAAGGAATCAGGTCAATGTAGTTCGGGAAGTTTTGGGTAGCTGGGACTACCGTGGGACTGTGATGTTACTGCTGCTTCGTGCTGTTTTTACTGCTTGCTGACCTCCTTATTACACCTTACTTTCAAGGTAATACAAAAAGCTAAACTAGACTATGATACATGAATTATAAAAATCTTATCTAGATCATGCCCTTGCGTTTCTTGTTGTCTTGATATCTTGGTGACTCTTGGGCATTTGGCTTATTCTGTATTCCTTTTCATTGTGTCCCGTATTTCTTTCATCTGTTTGGGACTCTTGTTGTTTCTTGCTGGGGATTTTGTTGGATTCCTCTGCTTTATTAATTCTAAGTGTGCTCCTTTTTCATATGAGCGGGCTTTTGATTTCAACACTTCAATTGAATTCCCTCGTTCTCCAGGTGGGTTCCTTGACTGCTTCTTTTCTTTCTTCATCCTCATTCTCCGGGTGGACGCCTGACTTCTTTTTAACTTCTTCATCCTCATTCTCCAGGTGGACGCCTGACTTCTTTAATTCTTATCATCGTTCTCCAGGTGGACGCCTTACTTCTTCAATTCTCCATCCTCATTCTCCAGGTGAACGCCTGATTTCTTCAATTCTTCATCCTCATTCTCCAGGTGGACGTCTGACTTCTTCTTTTCTCATCCTCATTCTCCAGGTGGACGCCTGACTTCTTTAATTCTCATCCTCATTCTCCAGGTGGACGCCTGACTTCTTCTTTTCTCATCCTCATTCTCCAGGTGGACGCCTGACTTCTTTAATTCTCATCCTCATTCTCCAGGTGGACGCCTGACTTCTTTAATTCTCATCCTCATTCTCCAGGTGGACGCCTGACTTCTTTAATTCTCATCCTCATTCTCCAGGTGGACGCCTGACTTCTTCTTTTCTCATCCTCATTCTCCAAGTGGACGCCTGACTTCTTTAATTCTTCATCCTCATTCTCCAGGTGGACGCCTGACTTCTTCTTTTCTCATCCTCATTCTCCAGGTGGACGCCTGACTTCTTTAATTCTCATCCTCATTTTCCAGGTGGACGCCTGAGTTCTTCAATTCTTCATCCTCATTCTCCAGGTGGACGCCTGACTTCTTTAATTCTTCATCCTCATTCTCCAGGTGGACGCCTGACTTCTTCTTTTCTCATCCTCATTCTCCAGGTGGACGCCTGACTTCTTTAATTCTCATCCTCATTCTCCAGGTGGACGCCTGACTTCTTTAATTCTTCATCCTCATTCTCCAGGTGGACGCCTGACTTCTTCTTTTCTCATCCTCATTCTCCAGGTGGACGCCTGACTTCTTTAATTCTCATCCTCATTCTCCAGGTGGACGCCTGACTTCTTTAATTCTTCATCCTCATTCTCCAGGTGGACGCCTGACTTCTTTAATTCTTATCCTCATTCTCCAGGTGGACGCCTGACTTCTTTTTTTCTCATCCTCATTCTCCAGGTGGACGCCTGACTTCTTTAATTCTCATCCTCATTCTCCAGGTGGACGCCTGATTTCTTTAATTCTTCATCCTCATTCTCCAGGTGGACGCCTGACTTCTTCTTTTCTCATCCTCATTCTCCAGGTGGACGCCTGACTTCTTCAATTCTTCATCCTCATTCTCCAGGTGGACGCCTGACTTCTTCAATTCTTTGTCCTCATTCTCAATCAAAGAAAACTTTGTTAGTTTAAAGCAGGGTGGTTAACTGGGGTATTCCTGCCGATGGTGGGGCTTCTTCTTCGTCTTGTTTTATTGCCTTGGAATGGTTGAAAAAGACTGTTTTGTCTTTGTGATTGATCCTTGACTATAGGATTCCCCTCTGTATGTTTTCCTTCAAACCCTTTTAGCTGTAATCATATGTCCCTCCTGACATTGCTGATCCACTTTTGATTTCACTTTTCTTACACCCATATCCTATTATTTTATCTCCCGCCTTTCATGGCCGTATTTTGCATCATGTAACCTTGAATCTTGGTAGTATACCTTGACATTCCTTCTTATTTGTTTGGAATAAAACTTATCTCAAAGCTTTAGAAAAGTAAGATTATTAGTGACGAAACACGCTGATTTCGACAATTATAGAATGAAAAGAAAAATCCGAATTTGGATGACTGTTTGGAAAAGGAATAAACTTATCTGATTGGAGTCACTGGCGCCAATGATCAGGGTATGCATTTTGGATTAATCAACCCAGACTTTTAATCAATCTCCTTTCAATTACCTCATTTTTTGGTTTTCCCCAAAATTTCCATAATTCTGAGTCCTTTATTTTTCATTTTGCAGACCTGTTGGACTTGCAGTATCTCAAAGAGTTTTCACCGATAAACCCTCCTCATTTGTTCATTTCTTACTTCTTTTTCGCTTTATGGTGCCTGCGAAGGTTTTCACCAATAAGACTCTCTCATTTTACTTTCTCTCAACTTCCATCGCCTTATGGTGCCCGTGTGGGTTTTCACTTATAAGACTCTCTCATTTTTACTTTCTTTTCTTGTTTGTACCAGAGTGTTATGAACCATCTTCAGTTGTTCGACTCAGCATTTTTCTAAGATTGATCGAAAGGTCTTTTTGGTATGTGGTTGGAAATGGAAAGGTATCAAAAGATAAACAGTTTTGGTATGGGTTTAAAATTACAACTCTTGTAATCTTTTCTTATTTCCAATACAATTCTTGCCCCAGTTTTCGTGATTGAGGTCGCTTGATGTTTCTTTTTGTGCACATTATGTATATTGTGCACCCTATGACCGAGCCATGAGGCGCCTACGTATCCTTCTTTGAGGAATCAGGTCAAACGTAGTTCACTAAATAATAGTGATTTTTCTTTTCATTGATTTCAAGAGAGGGTAGGAAAGAAACAAGTATGGCTCAAAGGGGAAACAAAGGGTATAGTGTTTGGATAGTAGAATAAATTGCCTTTGTCATTCCAATCTTTGAAATAATGTTAAATACAAACATTCAAAAAGTTATGCATAATATCTCTTCACCGCGTCAGAATTGATCGCCATGCCTATGCATTTGCCTTCAATATCTGTTAAGCATAGTGCACCATTCGACAATACTCTGGTCACAATGAATGGTCCTTGCCAATTCGGGGCAAATTTGCCTTTCGCCTCAACCTGATGTGGAAGAATACGTTTCAGCACATGCTGACCCACTTCAAACTTCCGTGGACGCACCTTTTTGTTGTATGCTCTTTCTATTCTTCTTTGATATAATTGACCATGACATACTGCGGCCAATCGTTTTTCATCAATCAAGTTTAACTGTTCCAGACGGGTTTTGACCCATTCATCATCATCAATCTTTGCTTCAGCGATGATCCGAAGGGAAGGAATCTCAACTTCTGCAGGAATTACTGCTTCAGTGCCATATACCAACAAATAAGGAGTTGCTCCTACTGAAGTGCGAACAGTAGTGCGGTATCCCAATAATGCAAATGGTAATTTTTCATGCCATTGTTTTGAACCTTCTACCATTTTCCGAAGTATCTTCTTTATGTTTTTGTTGGCTGCCTCCACTGCTCCATTCGCCTTGGGCCGATATGGGGTAGAGTTGCGATGTGTAATCTTAAACTATTGACATACTTCCTTCATTAAGTTGTTGTTAAGATTAGCACCGTTATCTGTGATGATCACCTTTGGGATTCCGAATCGACATATGATATTTGAGTGGACAAAATCGACCACAACTTTCTTGGTCACTAATTTGAATGTCTTGGCCTCAACCCATTTGGTAAAATAATCAATAGCTACCAGAATGAACCTGTGCCCATTGGATGCTGCTGGCTCAATCGGTCCAATCACATCCATGCCCCAGGCAACGAAGGGCCATGGTGCCGACATTGTGTGCAACTCGGATGGTGGAGAATGAATCAAATCTCCATGTATCTGGCATTGATGACACTTGCGCACAAAACTGATACAATCTCGCTCCATGGTAAGCCAATAGTAACCAGCTCGGAGGATTTTCTTTGCCAATACATATCCACTCATGTGGGGTCCGCAAACTCCCGAATGTACTTCAGACATGACAGCTGTAGCTTGTCTGGCATCTATGCATCTTAATAATCCAAGATCTGGTGTTCTTTTATACAAAACTCCTCCGCTTAAGAAGAATCCATTTGCCAATCGCCTAATGGTCCTCTTTTGATCTCCTGTGGCTTGTGCGGGATATATCCCCATCCTGATATACTCCTTGATGTCGTGGAACCATGGTTCACCATCAAATTCTTCTTCAACCATATTGCAATAAGCGTGCTGATCGTGGACTTGAATATGTATCGGATCTACATAAGCTTTGTCCGGATGATGCAACATTGATGCCAGGGTAGCCAATGCATCGGCAACCTCATTATGGATTCTTGGAATATGTTGGAACTCCACTGATTGAAACCGCTGACAAAGATCATGTAGACATTGTCGGTATGGTATGAGCTTCAAGTCTCGAGTTTCCCATTCTCCTTGAATTTGATGTACCAAAAGATCCGAATCTCCCATGACTAAGATTTCTCGGATACCCATGTCTGCGGCTAGCCTTAACCCCAAAATGCAAGCTTCATATTCAGCCATATTATTGGTGCAATAAAATCGCAATTGAGCCGTAACAGGATAGTGATGCCCTGTTTCAGAAATGATTACGGCTCCTATCCCGACTCCTTTCATGTTAGCGGCTCCATCAAAGAAAAGTTTCCAGCCAGGTTTTTCAATTCGCTCCACCTCGTCGATATGCATTGTTTCTTCATCAGGAAAATAGGTTTTCAACGGCTCGTATTCCTCATCGACCGGGTTTTCGGCTAAATGATCAGCCAGTGCTTGGGCTTTCATTGCAGTCCGAGTCACATAGATGATGTCAAATTCTGTGAGCAATATCTGCCACTTTGCAAGTCTTCCCGTTGGCATAGGCTTTTGAAAAATATATTTCAATGGATCCAGACGAGAAATGAGGTAAGTAGTATAGGACGACAAATAGTGTTTCAACTTTTGAGCTACCCAAGTCAGGGCGCAACATGTCTTTTCCAGATGAGTATACTTAACCTCATAGGCTGTGAATTTCTTGCTAAGGTAATAGATGGCCTGTTCTTTTCTTCCAGTGAGGTCATGTTGCCCCAATACACAACCAAATGAATTTTCCAAGACTGTCAAGTAAAGAATCAAAGGTCTTCCTGGCTCTGGCGGGACCAACACGGGTGGGTTTGACAAGTACCCTTTTATCTTATCGAACGCTTCTTGACACTCATCGGTCCATTTGACCGCAGCATCCTTTTTCAACAATTTGAAAATTGGTTCACAGGTTGTTGTGAGCTGAGCAATAAACCTGCTGATGTAATTTAACCTTCCCAACAAACTCATTACTTCAGTTTTGTTCTTTGGAGGTGGCAATTCTTGGATGGCTTTGATTTTTGATGGGTCTAGCTCGATGCCTCGCCGACTGACTATGAATCCCAGCAACTTTCCAGATGGAACTCCAAATGCGCATTTGGCAGGGTTAAGCTTGAGGTTGTACCTGCGAAGTCTTAAGAAGAACTTCCTCAAATCCCCAACGTGGTCGGCCTGATGCTTTGATTTTATGATCACATCGTCCACGTATACCTCAATCTCCTTGTGTATCATATCATGAAACACTGTGGTCATCGCTCTCATGTAGGTTGCTCCGGCGTTCTTCAAACCGAATGGCATTACCCGGTAGCAATAAGTTCCCCATGGTGTGATGAATGCCGTCTTTTCTGCATCTTCTTCATCCATTAGAATTTGATGATACCCAGCATAACAATCCACGAAAGATCCTATATCATGCTTGGCACAATTATCGATCAAAATATGGATATTGGGTAATGGGAAATTATCCTTCGGACTGGCTTTGTTGAGATTGCGGTAGTCGACGCATACTCTAATTTTGCCGTCTTTCTTTGGCACAGGAACGATATTAGCTAACCAAACAGGATATCGAGTGACTCGAATGACCTTTGCTTCCAATTGTTTGGTGATTTCTTCCTTAATTCTCACACTTATATCAGGCTTGAATTTTCTCAGCCTTTGCTTGACAGGAGACACCGTTGGATCGATGGGTAATTTGTGAACCACTAAATCAGTGCTTAGGCCCGGCATGTCGTCATATGACCATGCAAAAACATCTTTGAATTCTATGAGTGCTTTAATTAACTCCTCTCGGATCTTTGGTTCCAGATGGACACTTATTTTAGTTTCTCGGATATTACTCGTGTCCCCTATATTGATGTCCTCGGTATCACTCAAGTTAGGTTTGATTTTTTCCTCAAAGTGAATTAACTCTTTACTAATCTCTTCAAAAACCTCATCTTCATCATATTCTGATTCATAATCACAATATATTTCTTGAATTAATATTTCGGAACCAGATTGATTTTTAAGACTGGGCTGAGGATTCCTCATGCATGCCATATCACTAGAGCCAGCGTAAAAAGAACTGTACAGAAAAAAGAAGAAAAAGAAAAGAAAACTATCAGGAATGATAATAAAAAGGAAACTGCTTTTTATTGGATGATGAAAGATAACAAGGTTTGCACACTTCAAACAAACTGTAAGATAAGCTTTGGGATTACAACCCTGAAGTAACCCAAACAAACTTGAAAGAAAATCAAAATAAACTACCAAGACTCCTTTCGAATGGGGAGAGGAGTGGCTTTCCAATTATTAAGCTTTGTTTCTGGCCCAACGAATTGAACTTCTGCGTCGCTACACCCTTCTCCATTTTCCAACATATTCACATCATCAAACAATTTCTCGAATCTTTCAATTAATTCTTCCTCAGGATTGACCCGGGATTTAGGAATTGTTGTTATCGGGCGGTTTTTAACACCGGTCTTGACAAAAGACTTTGACAGACGTGGGACTGGTTTTGGAAGAACCTATGCTTGGTGTTTCAACTTCCTGGCCTTTATTACGTCATTTACAGTGGGTGTGAACCCCAAACCGAATGTTCCCCAGTTCTCGAGGAGAGATACTAGTTGTATAATTCCTTGCAAAGATAAGCCCAGACCTTTGCCGGGTATAAAGCCATTTTTTAACATTTCATAAGCTACCATGACTGATGCAGAGGATATCTTTAGATTCGGAAGGTATTTCCCCTCTGGAATTTTCTCCACCGACACTGTGTCGGACACTTGGTATACCCATGGTCCCTGGTCATTTTCTGTTCCCTCGACTGGTACAATGGTACTGCTGCGAGCATTTAAACTTTCTTCCCCATGCACAACTATTTCTTGATGATCCCATTCAAACTTGACAACCTGATGTAGTGTTGACGGGACTGCTTTAGCAGCATGGATCCATGGTCGGCCCAACAACAAGTTGTAAGAGACAGTTATGTCCAACACTTGAAATTCCATTGTGAATTCAACTGGCCCTATTGTTAGTTCCAACACTATGTCGCCAAATGAATCTCTGCTTCCACCGTCAAACCCCCGTACGCAGATACTATTCTTCTGGATCCTCTCCTCTTTAATTTTTAATTTGCTTAAAGTGGAGAGAGGGCATATGTTTGCACTTGACCCATTGTCAACCAATACCCGGGTTACTACGGAGTTTTCACATTTCACGGTGAGGTAAAGAGCTCTGTTATGCTCGGTACCTTCCACAGGTAATTCATCATCAGCAAATGTAATTCTGTTTGTCTCAAAGATTCTGTTGGCTATTCTTCCCAAATGATTTACAGAGATCTTTTCAGGAACATGAGCCTCATTCAGGATTTTCATTAAAGCCAGACGGTGCTCCTCTGAATGGATCAGTAATGACAACAATGAAATTTGAGCGGGTGTCTTCTTCAATTGATCCACAACAGAATAGTCATGGAGTTTCATTTTTCTTAAAAACTCTTCCGCCTCTTCTTCCGTCACAGCTCTCTTTATTGGTGTTGGATTATTTTTAGTTTTTCTTAACTCTTCGGGCGTAAAACATCTTCCCGAACGAGTCAAGCCTTGCACCTCACACACTTCTTCCTTGACTTCTTTTCCCTTGTACATTACAGTCACCCGTTCATAGTTCCATGGGATGGCTTTGTTGTTGATGACTGGCAGCTGGGTCACAGGTGTGATGATGACCCGATCTGTACGGGCTCCTTCCACGAATACAATGGGTTTGTTAGCAACCCCTGGTACTATCACTTTCGGCCTTTCTTGTTTTGGGGCAACTTTGCTCGATGATCCCTCCTTGTCTACCACAGATGATTCATCGCCATTTCTGCTCTGTTTAGGTACCGGCTTCTCCTCTGTTAACTGCTTATCTGGCTTGGCTTCATGAGACTTGATCATCATGACAGTTTGTGACGGCTTCTTTGTCTCCCCATCAGCTTGTATGATTTCTATCATATTGGCCTCTTGATGGGCTGGCATTGGATTTCTATTGATATTGGGAGCTTCGGGGGTTTGAACCTCGATTTTATTAGTATCAATCAGCTCTTGTATTGCATTTTTCAAATGCCAGCATTTCTCCGTATCATGGCCTGGTGCACCTGAGCAATATTCACAGCTAATGGTGTAGTCCAGATTCTTTGGAGGAGGATTGGGTAGCTTGGATTGTATTGGTCTCAGCATGTCTAGCTGTCTCAGCCTGTGGAACAGACTAGTGTAAGACTCTCCCAATGGAGTGTAAGTTTTCTTTTTCTGTTCTCTTTCCCCCCTGAACGCTGGCCTCGGCCTGAAACCTGGTCCGGGATAGGCTCGTGGGTAAGTACTTGGTGTGGCAGGAGCACGCCAATTGGTGTGAACAGGTGGCTGATTGTATGCTTGAGCATGGTTAATGGAGAAATGAGGCTCCGAAGGGTGATAGTAGTGTTGGGATGAATCATGGTGGTAAGCTGATTGGCGAGGTCGTTGTTGATTATAGTAAAGCGGTGAACCTCTGGGTCCCGACCAAATTCCTGAATCAACTACCGCTGCTTCCTCCCTCTTCTTTCTTCCGATTCCTCCTACCCCGCCTTGAATAGCTTGAGTAGTTGCCTTAATTGCTGAATAGCTCATAATTTTATTTGTTTTGAGACCTTCTTCCACCATACCTCCCATCTTCACCACTTCGTTGAATGATTTTCCAACCGCTGAAACCAGATGGGCATAGTAAGTTGGTTCCAAGGCTTGGAGGAAGTAGTCTACCATTTCGCTCTCCTTCATAGGAGGATCCACTCTTGCTGCCTGTTCTCTCCACCGAAAACCATACTCTCTGAAACTTTCATTGTGTTTCTTCTCAAATTTTGTCAAAGATAATCGATCTGGGATGATTTCCAGATTGTATTGGAAATGGTATGTGAATGCTTGTGCCAGGTCATCCCAGGTGTACCATCTCCCATGGTCCTGGCGTGTATACCACTCCAAAGCTGATCCGCTTAAACTTTGACTGAAGTAAGCCATCAATAATTCATCCTTTCCCCTAGCTCCTCGCATCTTGCTACAGAAACCCCTTAAGTGGGCCACTGGGTCGCCGTGCCCGTTGTATAGGTCAAATTTGGGCATCTTGAAGCCGACTGGTAATTGTACATTGGGGAATAAGCACAAATCTTTGTATGCTACACTGACTTGCCCACCTAATCCTCGCATGTCTCTGAACGATTGCTCTAGACTCTTGACCTTCCTGAATATCTCTTCATGTTCAGCATTTTTGGCTGGTTTGTCAATTTCGGTTGGGAGATCAAAACGAGGAGCATTTGAATGAATTTTGGAGACTTTGAGGGTGGGCTCCGGGGGGTAATATTGGTTGTCCTGGGCCTGGAATGTAGGCTCACTAGGAGATTTGTGGAATGTGGCAGGGGGAGGTGCTACGAAAACAGGATTCATAGGTGGAGGAAAATATGGAACTGGTTTCGGAGGTGGAGACTGCGGTGTCTGAGAGGTGGTGCCTCGGTAGTGCTGGTAAATGGGGAAATTTGGGGATAATTCAGTGGTAATATTATCCTGAGTTTGGGTCATTGATGGAGCAGGGTTATTTGGGTAAGATGGGGGTAACTGTCCTGTAGACCAGGCTTGGTACATCTCAGCCATTTGCTGCTTGAGTTTAAACATCTCTTCTTTCATTTTCCCGACATCCATCTCCTCTAGCTCCATACCTGTGTCAACATCTGGGATAGACATACTTTCGGGTATTGGTCCTTTTGATCTTGTGTGATAGTGATAATATGCCAGTATACTCTTTAGAGAAACTAACTGCTTGAATTCTGAAAATGAACAAACTTGTTAGTTTTGAGAGTTTAACACATATATAATCACACGTTGAGATGCAATGCTCCTAGACAAATAATCCCTTTCTATTATGCATTTGCTCGGCTGCTTGTGTCGTCCCAGCTTTCTTGAAATTTTTATTGTTATTCACTTTTATTTATTATATATGTCTTTTATTGTGGTGGTCGAATCCTATAGAGATTGCCTACGTATCATGCCCTTACATGAATCAGACCTTGCGTAGTTCGGACTAAAGGCAATCACTTTTATTCATTATACAAAGATGGAATTACATTTGAAAACTTTTAAGAAAATGGTTTGAAACACACACACTTAAATCAAAATAAAAGATACAATTCTTAACATCTCACAACATGCCCCACTTTCCACTTTTGTTGTCAAATATTGGATTATCTGCTCAATGTGGGGCTTGACCTGGATGGCCTCCCAGCGTACGATACATCCTTTCCAACTCCATTGCTAGATGACGAGCAAAAGTGGGTGCATGCTCTGTAAACCTTTCATAATCCATTCCTTGGCAGTTTACATAACTTTGAGATGTGAAGACTGCCAGGTCGTGGATTTGTGCCCTGAAATCTTGGAGACGTTGATCTTGGTCTTGCAATTGCTGCTGACGAGTGGTGGCTATATCTCTGACACGGTTTTCACGATCTAGAGCTGCTTCTAATAGAGCTCGGAGTCTGGCCTGCTCTAATCTTGCTTGCGCTCTTTCCCTATCGAGGTCTGCTTGTTGATGTTCTCTGTTGCATCTTCTTGCCTCTTCTAGTTGTGCACGAAGCTGGTCTTCTGATCGCATCCAATAGTCTTTTTCCTTCTTGAATTGTGCCTTGTCTTTTTCGGATTGCCTATCTTGGCGTTCCTTGTTAGATCTGGCTTCTTCGTTTAATTGTTGGATCCTTTCTTTTGCTTTGCTCAATGCCCTTTCGTTTTCCGCAAGAATGGAATCATAATCTTGCATTCTTTCAAAGAGATTGGCGATGGTTTTTTGATCCTTCCAGCTCCTCTTTGGCGTTTCAGAAACTCTTTTCATTTTTTGGAATCGAGCATGAAGATTTTCATTCTCACAAGCTAGACTCTTCTTCTCGCCTTCGGCTTCTTGTGCTTGCAAATCTTTCTCCAAACTGAGGCTTCTCAGATTTTCTTTTAGGGCATGGATAGTTTGCTTTGTACCCTTTTTCCTTTTCTCCCCAGATCAACCGCTCTTGGATTTTATCATTGAAGTTTTGAACATGGGGTCTTTTTGTTGGCCTTCTTAGCTCAGGCTCTGGTACATCATCCACGCGAGACCGTTTTTCAAACCACCTTGCATATCCAGGATTTATCTCACCCTTTGTAGTGTCTGGGACTTGAGTATCACTTTTCAAGTATCGACATCCATTCCACATCTGCTGAAGTAGAGCCTCGGGAATAGTGGCTTCTGGGTGTAATTCGATTACTTGCATACTCAAATCTTCATCATCAGGAACTACTTGATATCTCCCTAGTTGCCTTAAGACTCTTAGTGGCGCATACGGCTGAATGCTTCTCAATCCCAATAGTAGTAGATAACTATTTGAGGTTGACATGTGTATTACTTCCCTCATCGGGAGCCATCCCAAAGTCCATTCAATCTGATTTGCCGTTAAAGCCTTTAGATGAGATACCCATGCTTCTATCCCTTCTGGAGCCTGATAATTTTTTGTTCTTTCCTCATAGCTCTCGATGCAATTATCATTGTTTGACCCATACTGTATGATCTTGGGCTGTTGTTGGAGATGTTCCATCACCCACATTTGCAACAAAATTTTGCATCCTTCGAAGACTTTTGCTCCTGATTTACATAAAGTCAAAGCCCGATAAATATCTGATAGAATGATGGGGATAAGGGTGTGATTTTCTTTGGTGGTGAGGATTTGCACAACTTTCGCGGTGCGAATATCAATTGTTCGCTCTTTGTTTGGGAAGACCATGACTCCTAGAAAAGCCACCATGAAGGCAAAGCGACGGTGAATCTGCCAAGTGTCTTTGTTTTGCTTGTTGGTAAGGCCTTTCTCATGAATTTCGAACCCATCTGACTTTCCGAACCTTGAATACAAAAAGTTGAAGGAACAACATCCATTGATGACATTGTTTTTCCTGATTTGACTGCTGATGTTCAGAAGACCGAAGAATCGATGTACCGAAGGAGCCTTTGTGAATATCAAGCTTTGATTTCTTAGACTTCCGTCAAAACCAGCATATCCAGCTATCTCCTCTAATGTAGGAGTAAGCTCGAAGTCAGAGAAACGAAAGACATTGTGAACAGGGTCCCAAAAAGTTACTAACGCCGCAATCAGATCATCACGGGGTTTAACTTTCATAATGTCCGTGAGATTTCCCAAATGCTTGACGACCCATTTTTGACCATCTTCGCCTAAATCATACCACCACATTTGAAGCTGAAATAGAAATTCTTCTGTACTCGTGGATGAGGGGCTTTGTGTGGTGCTCATTTTGTATCTGAAATTTAATTTTAATAAAGTCAAAATTCATTTTGAAAATTTATACTAAAAAATCATTTTCGAAAATTTTTTATTTATTAAATACCTTTATTTCAAGATTTAAAACTATTTTTCTTTTTTTGAAATTTTTAAAACAACCCATTTTATTCCTCTCTTCTCACCATGATTTCATTTAAGCTGGTCAACAAGCATGTTCGAGGCAAATGAATGCACAAGTAGCAAGTAGGATGCATCAGGATGGTCTTTTTGTTTCGGGTTCACCTGTCCTAGACAGACCCAACCCCTGTGTTGAGTCTCCAAGGCCAAATGTATATGATGCAAATATTCGTTCCTACTAGGGATCCGGTACATGGTTGAGTTATTCTAAGTGTAAAACCTGAGGTTGATTGCTCTAAACCTGGCTTACCCAAACGGACAGTTTGAGCCGAAGCGGGGGCAACGTACCGGGAGCACGAAAGTCTGCCCGGCCTAGTTACTTGTCCCAACTCCGTCTTATTTGGTATGACTTTAACAGAAAGGTGGGTCACGCGCACGTGTACACCATAAATTCAGAAGACTCAGAAAGAAGGGGGTTTCGTAGCAGTTGTATATATTCACAATTCAAATAATATTAAAGCGGTAAAAAGCAACATTTAGCATATTAGCATATAAACAGTTGAAAATCATATAGTAAATAAAGCCAATTAACACAGATATTTTAAGCTCGAATTCTTTAAACCCTGAACCAATGGTTCTGGGTTACAGTTTACCTTTTATCCCCAGCAGAGTCGCCAGAGCTGTCGCACCTACTTTTTTACGCGCCCGCGGGGCGCGTGGGGAGTTTTCTCCAATTGAAGGACAGTCGAAACGGGATTTATTTAATTATTTCAGAGTCGCCACCTGGGAATTTTAAGGCGTCCCAAGTCACCAGTTTTAATCCCTGAATCGAGGAGAATATGACTCTGTTTATTATTCTGCGAACCAGAAATCCTGAGTAAGGAATTCTGTTAATCCGGAAGAAGGTGTTAGGCATTTCCGAATTCCGTGGTTCTAGCACGGTCGCTTAACTGTTTTTATTATTGGCTTAATTATCTTGATTTTACTAAATACGTTTTTATTGCATGATTTTACTACCGCTTTTTACTTATTGTTTACAATTATATGGACGAATTACGCGTACGTATATTCGTATTATATACTTTTTATAATTATCGGGGATCGTGCCACGCGTACGTGTACACAATAAAATTGTCCATGTTATAGTTTTTATAAAATATATATTCGAAAATTAAAAATAAAATCAGGAACATCATCACCCTTTTTATTTAGATAATGAACTGCACACCTCGGGTTATATGAAATTATTTTGACATCCGCGGAGAAATCATTTTTATTAAAATATTCGCTCTAAATTTCGCGTACGCATAATCCGAATTTGCTTTTTTTTTTTTAATCAGGGTGCGCGAACGCATCCCTGATTGCGCAAAATCTTTGTTAATAGTATTATGGCCTTTTTCCCCAAATTGTTTATTATATCATGAGAAATCTCCATTTAAGATACCCTTGAATTCTTGAAAAGAACTTGCAATTTATTAAATGTTACCCGTCGATTATAATTTCCGGATATAAATTATATTCAGCCAGACTATTCAAATTCAAAGAAAAGCGTAAAAATATGATTAACACTATTTTCGGCAAATACAACATATATATCTATATGCCCAATAATGAATTGTATATGAAACTAAAAATGATTTATAAAGGGAAGAATATTTTTCAAGAACTTTTATTATTTCTATTTAGTGCAAGTCCTATTTCTAATTGTCGTTGATATAAAGTGTTGCAATTTGTATATCTCATCTTATTCTCATATACTTGCTTTTAATCTAATAGGCCTAATTATTTATTTAGGATGGTAAATAGGCATCAAATTGATAAGAGAGGGAATTATTATACAAATTGATTAACAACATTGCCTTACATGCCACATATTTGTATGTCTTGAAACATTCGTAGCACTTTAACATCATAATGAGCCATAACAACTCAACTTACCATCCACTAATGGTTCTATAGATACCTGTTATAATGCCACATAAGAACGTACAACTTATATCATTCCTTCCACAACTAAATCAGATATCAGAATAAACTAGCAATATGGTTTTGACATTTTCACGCTATTCTTTATTCAACTAACAACGTCACAAGGCCTAGTTAATGGCCAATCTTTATGTCATGTTTCCTACCTTGACAGTTCAAACATGACTAAACTAATGAGATGAAGGGCTAACATTATTACAAAGCTTTATACGAATTTCAAAGTAAGACAATTAACTCATAGCTATCAAATTGAATTCACTACTAATTAACTAACATGAAACAAAAATGAAATTTAAACTGATGAACTTGGACAAATGGAAAACAGAATTGCAATTCAAGCTTCATTGATTAGTCATGTTGAATCTCTTTCCAACATAAAATTTAAAAGACATGTACCTGAAAATGAAGGTAGAAGGAGTAAATTTCAGCAGTAGCAGCAATAACAAAATCAGTAGAATGTACCGATAACACAGCAAGTCTGAACAAGACCCGTTAACCTAGATGAACAGTGACAGAAACTTGAGGGAAAGATTTCAGATTCAAACTGAATAATATTCACACAAAAATAATTGCACAAACAACGGACTGATTCTAGGAGGATAACATTTTTTCAGATTTCAATTTCTTCCTGTTTCGGATTCCTGTTTCTGACTATATTTTCTGTTTTCTGTTTCTGTTTTCTTCTTCCTATTTTTTAAAACTCTCCTCTTAAAATCTGATTTTTCTTCTCCTTTCTTTCTTTCTGTCTTTCTCTCCTTTCTTTCTCTCTCAAAGACTGATCTTTTTCTCTTTTAAAATCTGCCTGAAAGCTCTCTTTTTTCCTTGTTTTTCTTTCTTCAAAGAGCTCTCTAAAATCTGATCTTAAAAATCTATTTGCTTCCTGTATTTATACAGGTCTGTCCCTTTCTTTTTAAGTGCTGCCTGGACCCCCTTTTTGTTATCTAAGGCAGATTTTCCCTTAAAATCTGCCACTGAACTGCTTTTTCTTATTCAAACAGCACTAAGGATACCTTTACTTTATTTTCAGCCCCTCCACTTCCTTTGGTTTCCTATTATCCTATTAGATTAACAGCCACTAACACTCCACTTCCAGCATACTAGCACTAACACTATTTTTTACTGTTTCATTCCCAGAAATGCCCTGAAATCCTACTGTTATTACTGCCCATTAATACAAGATCAGAATCTATTATGAAACAGATTTAAAAATCTGTTCAAACCTAATTATCAACCTGATTTAAAACAGCTAATACCAATTCTCTTAAGTTCCTAACACAGTTGTATCTACCCAACAATTGTGAAATTGAATTTACCTAACATCTCAACAACATTATACTGAATTTCAACATAACAAATTACACTGAACTTCAACTTTGAACTAAAATCAAACAAACACGGGAGCATTGTCAATATATTGACAATGTCCTGTTCAGAAAACAATATATACACATCATACATTTGAATTTACTGATTTGCAAACAAACATGATTTAATTGACAAGTATTAATCAGTAGACTATTTACAACATTTGTCCATAATCAGTCTAAAACAATAGAAGCAGACTGTTTCCATTAGCATTATCATAAATGAGAATTCACAATATAACTAATCGACGAACTTAATCGAGTCGATTACTTACATTGTAAATAATCACAACCAACAGAAATAGTTTCATATTTGATCATATAGACGGGCATGAGACAAAGATGACAGAATTAATCAAATAAAATCATGAAAAATTAACAGGCTATTAAGACAAACAACAATACACGTAGAGTACACAAAAGAAATAGAAAAATACCTCTGAATCTTCAAACTTCATACGGACTCGAACTCAACTTGGATTCGGACTTTGTTTGAAATCAAACAAACCTTAGTCGAAGTATTTTCCACTGAAAATACTTCGACTAAGGTCGATTAAACCTCAATCTTTATTTAATTTGGGCAGAATCCAAAAGTCTGGTATTTCTAGGTTTTTTGAAGATTCGATTTGGGACTTAACCATTTCTGGTCAGATTCGAGGGGGACCAAATACGACACAAGGGTGAGGGTAACCTAGGGGTCATTTGGTGTCAATTTAGAACAGATCTGAGTTTGTTCTTGTTTGGTCCGAATCTTCAAAAGAAGATTCGAGAAGCTCGGAAGTGATTCGAGCCAAACAAGCAACAGATCCATACCTAGGGTGGTTAGGGGAAGCTATGGTGTTATTTTGGAAGCTATTGGAAAGGTTGGAGTTTTCAGACCCACCTTCGATTTAGTATTCGAAGAGTTGGGGTCTGATTCGAAGAAAACTAAGGTCAGATCTATGTAGAAGATGTTCAGGGGGTTCTAGGGTGTTATTTTGGTGACCGGCGGCGTTGATGCCGCCGGGTTTCAGGCGGTGGGATCCTAGGGCGGCTAGGGTTAGGGGTGAGTTTCGGAAGGGATGATGAACAGGGAAGGAGGGGGGTGTTTTGCTAGGGGCCGGGGTAGGGATTTGGGATTTATATAGGAAGAAGGTGAATTGATACTAACCGTTAGATCAAGTAGAATGAAGGGCCAGGATCAGTTCATTAAACCAAACGATGTCGTTTGGTTTAATGCCAGGGTCGGCTGAGTCGGGTCAATGGGTCGGGTTACGGGTTACGGGTAAGGGGGTGAGATCTTAACCGTTGGTTGGATTTGATCCAACGGTCCCTGAGAAGCTACGACCAAACGCTGTCGTTTTGGCTCGTCTGGATTGGACCGGACTTGGGGCTGCCTGGATTGGGCTAAGGGGGGTAATTTGGTTTTGGGCCTAGATTTTAATCCAGGTCCGATTTTCACATTCTATTTTATTTTATTTTATTTTTATTTCAATTTCTAATTTAAATTCCTAAATTTAATTATAAAACAATTTTAACTTTTAGACAATATTAATCACTTTATAACAACTGTTCAACATACAGACAAAACATTAATCACATAGTGGAATATTTAAAATAGAACAAAAATGCATATTTTTTGTGTTTTTATTTTGAATTAATGCATAATTAAATCCTAGATATGCATGCAACATGTATTTTATTTTATTTTTCATTTTATTATGACAACGTAAATATTTACGGACATAAAACAAATATTTAACAAACACCACGCAAATTCACAAATTGCATACTAACAGAAATTTATTTTATTTTTGATTTATTTTTGGAGTAGTTTTCGTAAGGCAAAAATCACGTGCTCACAACTGGTACCACAAACTCCTGAGTTGGTATAACCAGTTGGGCTGGAGGTGCCCCCGGTGTCTAGACTCCTTGCACAACCTGCTTAGGTGTGTGAGCAATAGGAGTCTGGGTGCCTCCCTTGGCCTGAGAAGTAGATGTGGCTGTAGTAACTGAAATCGCCTGAGCCAAACTGGTACACACTGATAAGATCTGAGCTAAAGCCTTATAAAGGCCTGGAATCATAATGGGCACAGCTGGTGCCTGAGCTGGTGTTGCTGTAGCGTCCACAACTGGGACCTATTCTTGAATTGGGGCAGCTGGTGGATCTACAGGTGCTGCCCTAGCTGCTTTGCCCCTACCACGGCCTCGACCGTGTCTTCGGCCTCTGGTGGCCCCAACTGGTGGAACTAGTGGTCTCCACCCTGCCCGGTAGCACATGTCCTCACCATCTGTGAGAGAATGGAATAACAGAAGTTTAGTATTTGGATCAACAAGTTCGCACGATAAGAATTTTAAAAGTATGAAGAATTTTCCTAAAGGTTCTGCAGCCTCTCGAGGATAAATACAGACGTCTCCGTACCGATCCGCGAGAATATACTAAACCGGCTCATGACTCGCGAGACCTATGTAACTTAGGCCCTGATACCAACTTGTCACGACCCCAAAAATCGAACATGATAGCGCCTATCACACTACTAGGCAAGCCGAACTAACCAATATAATTACAACTCATTTATTAGTTAATAAGTCATTTTCTAACACAAGTTTTAAATATCAAATTTCATAATAACGTTTAAAACAACAGAAGATATGCGGAAAGTCGAGATAACAAGAAACTACATAGCCCCATCAATATGGTGTCACAAGTCTAGAGCCTTTAATAAAAGTCTGAATACCTACTACATCAATAGTCTAGAAAATGCGGAAAGATAACAAGATAGGAGGGAGAAAATAGGACTGCGGATGCCATGCAACTACCTCGAAATCTTCGGCAACGTTGCATCAACTGAAGGCCCTCACTCGGCCGCTTGAGCACCTGGATCTGCACACAAGGTGCAGGGATTAACGTGAGTACGCCAACTCAATAAGTAACTAAGGTAAATAAGGACTAACAGTAGTGACGAGCAGTTCAAAAACATATACCTGAATAATCAACATAATAACGGGTCAACTTTACCGTTTAAAATCAATTCGTCATAAAATCAACATTTCCAGTTTAAAACATTTGAAATCAGATACTTAGCAATATATCCAACTGAGGCTTATTAGAAAGGAGAGTGGAATCGGTGAAAACATCACAATTGGGACCCTCGGGCAAGGAATCACTCAGAATATGGCCCCTCGGGCAGCCTCTCAGTCATTCGTGACTCAACTCTCATCACTCAGTACTCATTCTCAGCACTCGGCTCCTTAATATCTCATAATAACAAAAATCATAGTAACCGCTGCGGCGTGCAGCCCGATCCCTAATTTATAGTCGACTACGCTCATTGGGGTGTGCAGACACCGAAGTGGCTCCAACAGCCCAAGCGTCATATCGCTGCGGCGCGCAACTCGATCCAATATATATATTATTGTGGCGTGCAGCCCGATCCATATGAGTATCGTTGCGGCGTGCAGCCCAATCCATAACTCACATTTATACAAATATCCCCACAATTAGGTTTTCAACCTCTCTCAGTCATTAACCTTGCGGCCTCTCAGGCACAACAATAGAAATTAGGGAACTCAGCCCAAACAGCCCTCACAATAGGAGTAGAGTGATAAAATCAGTTTTAATCATTTAAACGGGTAAAACAAGATTGAGGATATACTTCTAGTAAGTAAAGTGAGGAAAAATAGTCAAAATGCCCCTAAGGGTTTCTACAGGTCGGCACAAGGCCCCAAACATGGCATACAGCCCATAAAACAGTATAAATGACTGAAATACAAAATAATATAAGATTTCCCAATCAATTGTGTGGCTTAATAGTCGCTATGGGACAAACCAAGTCACAATCCCTACCGGTGCACGCCCACACGCTCGTCACCTAGCATGTGCGTCACAGCATTTATCAAAAACAAGTCAAATACCGGGGTTCGTACCCTCAGTTCCAGATTTACAATAGTTACTTACCTCAAACCGGTGAAAATACTACTCCGCGATGCCTTTGCCCCTCAAATCGGCCTCCACTCGCGTCAAATCTATCCAAAATCAGAATCACAGCGTCAAAATATGCTAAGGGAACGAAGCCCAAGCGAAAACAATCGAAAAATACCAAAAATCCCGAAATTGGCCAAACCCGACCCTCAGGCCCACATTTCGAAACTCGATAAAAATTACACTAACGGAATGCTTATCCTCCCACGAGTCTATACATATCAAGAACACTAAAATTGGAGTCCAAATGACCCCTCAAATCCCCATTTAAAGGCCTCTTAAACTAAAGCCCTAATCCCCAATTTTTCTTCCTTAATCCCTACTAAAATCATGATTAATTAGTGGAAAATGGTCTTAAACCCCAAGTAATTAAGCTTAGGGAACTTACCCAACTGATATCCTTTGATTCCTCTTGAAATCCTATGCCTTAGCCTCTTTCCTGTCTTCAAAAATGGAGTTCTTTACAAAATTCGCTAAGAAAACAATATATACCTTCTGTCCAGGGATTTTCGCATCTGCAACCATCGGTACCGCATATATGCGGTCAAATCGCCGCTTCTACGGTCCTTCACTTAAAATCCCAAGCCGCTTCTGCGCTCAGTCTTCCGCACCTGCAACTCTGCAGGTGCGATCCCACACCGGATCTGCGGTCCCTGG
This sequence comes from Nicotiana sylvestris, assembly GCF_000393655.2. Classification (NCBI taxonomy): domain Eukaryota; kingdom Viridiplantae; phylum Streptophyta; class Magnoliopsida; order Solanales; family Solanaceae; genus Nicotiana; species Nicotiana sylvestris. The sequence goes on along the minus strand of NC_091059.1, from coordinate 140,845,331 downwards.
CAAATTCTCAAAATCCACTTCTACGGTTACTCTCTCTCACGTACGGCGCCGCACCTGCGGTCCCCAATCCACAGGTGCGGAAATACCAGAAGTAGCAAAGTTCAGTAGCTGCAACAAGTTTCAAACCTCTCCATCAACCATCCGAAATCACCCCGAGGCCCTCGGGACCTTAACCAAAGGCACAAACATATTATAATACCTTATTCAAACTTGTTCCAATCATCAAACACCTCAAACAACATCAAATCATCCAAAACACATCGGATTCAAGCCAAACTTTTCTAAAATCTTTCAAATTACGCTTTCGATCAAAACCCAATCAAACCACGTCCGAATGACCTGAAATTTTGCACACACATCCCAAATGACACAATGGAACTACTGCAACTCTCAGAATTACATTCCGAACCCTATATCAAAATCTCGCCTACCAACCGAAAATTACCAAAATATCATCTTCGCCAATTCAAGTCTAAATCTACTACGAACTTTCAAAATTCATTCTGATCACGCTCCTAAGTCATAAATCACCTCCCAAAACTAATCGAACTATCGGAACTCACATCCGAGCCCTCTAATATATAAGTCAACATTCGGTTGACTTTTCCAACCTAAACTCGCTCTAAAGAGACTAAGTGTCCCAAATCTTACCAAATCCTTTCCGAACTCGATCCGACCAACCCGATACCACATAACATGGATAAACAAAGCATAACAAAGCAGAAATAGGGAAAATGGAGCAGTAACTCATGAGACGACTGTCCGGATCGTCACAAATTTACTACATAAGGACGTCTAAAATAGATACTCTACTATTAAATCATCGGAAGAATCTGTTTCTATCGATTATTATGGAAAATTTCATTATTTAGAGAATTTAATTAGGGTGCTTCTTTTACAAGGTTTGTTGCATTACCAATTTAGCATTCATATATTCCAAAATAAATGATCAAGATCAACTCCATTAAGTAGAAACTGACAAGCAATAATTGTGTATTTGGTGAAAAAAATTACTTATTCAGTAAAAGTTGTCTTTTATTTACACTAGGCACAACTTTTATTTTGCATTCAAAATTTTTCTTTTACTTCAGAAAAATGAGTTTTTGAAAAAATAATAGTTTTTAAAGTTAAATTGAAAATAAATCGATAGCTTTATCAAATAGTTCTTATCTTTTTCAGCTACCAAAGGTTGCGCGAAGTGCACCGTAGCCATTTTTAAGCCCGTTGTTTAAAATATATTTACAATTTATAATGTATTTAAAGATTAGCCAATTCATCCAAACTTGAATTTGGACGTCAGGACTTAGTGTCCTGAATTTTTGAGCTGCTAATGTCCTGAATTTATGAACCGCTAATTTTAAATTCAGGACATAAGATTCAAACTTCTAGACACAATTCTTAAACTTTAGGCAATGTCCTGAAGCTTAAACGAATTGGCTAATCTTTAAATACATTGTAAACTGTGGAAATATTTTAAACAACATACATAAAAGTGACTACCTGGTGTCATTTCCACCCAAAGGTTCGTTGCTGGTTTTCACAAAGGTCCACCTTATTCTATTTGGGCTTGAGTTTTTCCTTTTGGCGATATTGCAACACAGTTAATTTCAACCTTTCATTTAATTGAAAACACAAAATAATGGAGTAATAATAATAGAGAATATACTAAAATTTGTAAAATAGCATAGTACTGCAGTATTAGGAGAAGGAAAAAAAGAAAATCCAATGACTATAATTCATGTGAAAATGGAAAATGAAAATAGAATATTAGTAGTAAATTTATGTTTTTGAAATATATATTATATAAGAAAAAAGTAATCTAAAAGAAAATAACATGGGTTCAAATTAGAACTCACGATATTACTATTCAAACTATAATAATTTTACTATCTTCATGATTATTTTGAAGGTCAAGTAAATATTTAAGGTGTAATTGCTCAAATAATTGTCTTTAATTCAAGCACTTAATAAGAAAAGTATCTAAAAAGAAAGAGTAGAGCTGGTATTCTTTTAGAAATATTTGTTTTTATATTTTCAGATCCACTTTTAATGTACACGTGATTTTCCTTGTGCTAGAAAAGGACATCTCATCATATTTAAAACTATTAGCAAATGAATTATCAAAGGAAAAAGTGCAAATTCTTTAGCTATTCACAAATTGATGAGGTTTAAATAAATTAGGGTCTTTTTTTCTCTTATATTTAACTTACTAAGAAAGTATCAATATGTGTTGCCTATGTATTTTTTTGTTTACCAACAAGCCTACTTATTATTTTGCTAAAAAGATTTATTGTAAATTTTAAATTAGAATATGAGGGAAAAACAAACATAAAAAACAAAAAAAGAAGCAATCTAATGAAATATTTGAAACCTTTTTATATCTTTTTCGCTGATGTTTAATTCCAACAAAATAAGTTTAAAATCAGATGGTTAACTCGAAAAAACAATATTTTTATTAAATAAAGATCCCTATATATTTTTTATCTTTAAATAGATTATTTAAATTAATATAAATAATCTTTACAAAATAACTAGAGAAATAAAATTAAGGAAATTATTTTTGTAATTGCCATCCCTCCTCTACTGTTGGATATAATGAACAGTCTAAAAAAAATTCCCATCTACAATATTAATCTTGAGCTAGTAAAAAATTATATTTGTAACCGGATGTTGTTGATTAACCGGTGTTCTATGCATGAATAGGACCTCCGCAAAGGGTAGTGCTGTCATTGCAATACTGCTGGTTTGACCTTAAAGTTTTCCCTTTCTGCATGTGAATTTCATACAAAATTATTGTCCATAGAAGTTCTTTCCGCAGCTTATCGCATCTGTTGTTACATGCCTTCATAGAATAAGTGCTTATAGACAGTTCATGTTAGTCGTTGTTCATTGAAGGAGCTGGAGTCAACATCGACAAGCCTCAAGGCTATGCTAGTGTTGGAGAAGATAATAGCACATATTTAAAATAGGGACAGAGGTTTTGATTAGCCAAAAATAAAGAGTCACCTAATGAGAAAAACTTATTGATTACACTAAATTCCTTTTATTGAAATAGAGAAGCAACCAAAGGATATATAGATGGCGCAGAGCAAAGATGAATTTCCAAATAGCAACGTTATTGCTTCGGGTATTTCATACGAATTGTTCACTATTTCGATCTCGTTGTTATGTGTTTCGTCACGATTGGTGTATGTTGGAGGGATTGTCAAGAGAATCGGTTCAGGTATGTTAAGGCTATCCCTTCTTTCTTTTGGCATGATCCATACGATACAAACGAAACGTGCAAATACACAATTTTCATACATGACTATATTCAAAGAAATATTAGAGATGCTTATGTTCTTGATTCCCCATGTGTCATATTATTCTATCATTTGTCCATGGGTCTCAGAAAATACGTAAGTTGGTAAAGTTTATTTCATGATATTAATCAGAAGCATAATGGTATTATGACGTAGCGAGAGATTTTATTAACATATTTCATATGTATTTCATGCATTTATACATACACATTGACCCATGACCAGATGGAGTTATATACGTATATATATATATATATGGGATATGGGAAAGGTTATGGCGTTATATACGCACCACCACCTGATCAGCTGGTATACGTTGATGATTTTGCCCACAGTGGCCGAGATGATTTGATGGGATGCCCTCAGAGACTTGATGATGTTATGAACACATGTACCTAAGCACGACATGACATTCAAACACATATGCATGACACTATAAATATTTCATGATTTACAGAGTTATCCAGACTTACAGGTTGAGTCCTTTACTCCATGCTTCTTCTATGTCCTTAATTAATGTTGACTTACTGTTATGTTTCAGTTCCGCCTTACATACTCGGTACATTATTCGTACTAGCGTCCTTTTGTTGGGGACGTTGCATTCATGCCTGCATGTATAGATAATCAGTTTGACGAGCCCTCATAGTAGACGAGGTTTGCATTTAGCGAAGGATCGGTAAGACTACACCTCATTCGGAGTGCAACCGAGTCTATTAGTCATCGTGTTAGAGTTTTTCTACAGACTTATGGGTAGGCCGGTACCCTGTCCCATTTGATGTCGAATAATTTTAGAGGCTTTGTAGACAGAGATTCGGTTTGTACAGTATGTCAGAGGCCTTGAACGCCCATATGTATTCATATTTTAAGAAAAACGGTTCAATGATACAGTGTTTTTCACTTACAGTTGTGCATTGTGAGTTGTGTCCATGTTGGCCCATGATAGTTAGAAAAGGAATAAATGAGTTACAGAGTGGTTTGCTCGGGCCACAACGATACCGGGTGCTAGCCACGCCTCCCCAGGTTTGGGGCATGACAACTTTAATCTCCTTCACAAACACCTTTAACTTCTTCTACTTGTGAACTTTATTTATGCCCCTAACATCCAAATCTACAATCTTCATATTAGATTAGGGAAGTATTTTAAGGCTATCAACCCTCACATAACTACATTGTGCCTCATCTTGTATGGCCTCTAAAGTAGCATTTTCATTCTAACACTCCAAAACCATTTGTTATAGCAACTATCTTAGATAGCGGCCCTTGGGTATTTTTTACTGCTTTGCGTTTAACCTGCCTCTAGTCGTCCCTTGTTTCCTGATATGCTCTTTGTGTGTTAACACTTTTTTGTACAGGAAGAGTATTCCTACTCCGCACACCTTCATTGCTCTTCTTTTGTAACCACATTGGCTTTATTATTTTTTGTTTATGTTGGTTGTCCTTTAGCTGTAGTCTAGATTGTATTTGCCCTTGTTCCCTCTGTTTTAGTTGATGGTTCATTTGGCCTTGCTTTTGTCCACCGTTAGATTGATATTGCTCCATTTGACATTGATCCCAACTTGTAAACATGTGTGGTAGTATAATGGTTTCCAGTCATATTTTACCACTTGTGTGAAGAATTTACCAGATGGATCCTGGACTATAATGGTTGATGGTAGCTCCTTCATAACATCCATTTCAATAAGAATCTTGGCATATGATATGCGCTCAACAACTAAAGTGCATTCATCTGCATATAGAGGTGCCCCCAGGCCACTCCCAATTCTACTTAGCTGCATATAGAGGTGCCCCCAGGCCACTCCCAATTCTACTTAGGGTCTTCATTCCCCAACAATTAAGCTGCAGGTTTGGCAATTGTACCCAAATAGTATAGTACGTAGCACTTCATCATTCAAATTAAAATCAGCCGCCCATGCCTTAACAATTATAGGCCTATTGTTGATCGTGTAAGGTCCCGAGTACAACACCTCATCCCTATCCTCCACACTAGTAAATCTAATAACGAAGTAGTCATCATTGTGATAGTATACTTAGGTTTAGCCGCAAAGTTCCAATTTGTTGAAATAAATCGTTCACTGCTCCAATTGATGGAGATTCTCCCACAACATATAGTATTAGAGCTTGATTCCACTTTGTCATTTCTTCTGCAAGTTCATCTTCTTACAATTGAACTACTCGTTCCCCATCCTGTATGACTGGCGGAACATATGTCAATTTCATACCTCGGGTTACTAATCTATATATTGCCATTGAACATATTTGCCCAGGTTTTCTTGTAACACCCCGGAAAAAAATTTCGAAGTACTTAAGCGCTATTAAGAAAGTTGATGTGCGTTAATTATATTATTAGGTATGAAAATGAGGACTATTAATATGACGGATATCAATTGGATATGATAATAAGTGTACGAGGCATATTATAAGTGACTTGGGGTCTAAGCAGAGGCCTAAGTCCAAGCCAAGTTGAAAATTTTCATTTTAAACGAAAGTTTCAAATGAGCACGCACAAGACCAAACTTTAAACGAATATCTCTCTCTCTCTCTCTCTTTCTATATATATATATATATATATATATATATATATATATATATATATATATATATATATAAGGAGTTACGTGATTCAAAACCTATCAAATGAAATATCTTTGAGTCTAGTTTCTAACGCTTCAAACTATTCTGTCATTTGGACACTCCTACAAGAAGTTATGGCCAAATTACCAAATGCTGCCGAAAATTGTACTACCGCACCGCCCCATGCGGCGCCGGGCGCACCGCGCCTATAGGGAATTCCAAAATGATCCGAAATTTTATTTCCAGATATATTTTGTGCAGCCGCCCCGTGCCCCGCGGTGTCCCACGCACTGCGGCTGTACAAAAACGGGCTTTTAAGACCCGAACCCCATTTTATTTAACTCGTTTGGGGTTTGTTTTTTTGGGATATTCTGGTGCTTTTAGAGAGATGGAAGAGAAATTCTAGAGAGAGGAAGAAGCTCAAGTGCCTTGTTCATCAAAAATCTCGTCCAATCCTTGAAATCCAACAAGAAATCCCTCAAGTTCTTCATCAAAGAGGTAAGGATTTATACCATATTTTCAATTTCGTTTTTTGGGTGATTATTGAGCAAGAATTCATGGGAAAACTAGCGATAAGTCATTTGTAGTCATTGGTACTCAATAATATGGGATTATCATCGAATATCCCGACTAGATTACTTCTTTTTGGAGTGAAATCCGAAGGTTTGGGCCTAGGTATTTGAAAATTGATTTGAGGATTTGAAGGTCGAATTGATGTCGGAATTTGGTAAAATTTATATGGTTGGACTTGTGGTGGATTAATGTTCATATTTCGTAACTTTTGTCGAGTTCCGAGATGTGGGCCCCACTGGTGATTTTTGGGTGTAATTTCGGATTTTGTGGAAAAATTAGTATTTTCATATGGAACTAATTCCTGCAATTTGTATTGAATGAATCACATTAATTGTGGCTAGATTCAAGGCATTCGGATGTCGAATTCCGAGGCAAAGGCACAGCGGGGTAAAGAACTTCACGGTTTGAGATAAGTAACTCTTTTAAACTTAGTGCTGAGGGTATGAAACCCCGAATTATGTGTTATGTGATTGATGTTGAGGTGACACACATGCTAGGTGACGGGCGTGTAGGCATGCACCTTGTGAATGGTGACTCTGTTGTTTCCAGGACACTGTGTAGTGGTCCTACTTTGTTGATATCTGTGTTTTCACCATGTGATAAGTTAATTGAGCTGCACATCATGATAGATATCATGTTTAGGCTTTATGCCGATATTGTTGGGACCCATAGTGGTCGTTTCTTGCTGTCATCTCACTGATTTCATTGATATTTCATACTCGGTCATATTCATTTATTCATATAATATCTCAGTCTCAATTGTTATTATTGATACATAATATCATCATTTTTGGGCTGATTTTCATGACATTTTGAGCCCGAGAGACTAGAGAGAATGATGACTGAGTGAGGCCGAGGGCCTAATTGTGAGGATCATTATGGGATCAGGCTACACGTCGCAGCATGTTGCTACTGATTTATGATTGAGTGAGGCCGAGGGCCTGATTGATTTATGCCACGAGATGGCTTATTATAGCGCATGGGCTGAAGGAGCCCCTCCGGAGTCCGTACACACCCCCAGTGAGCATAGGTACCTACTGAGTACGAGTGTCGAGTGACTTGGGAGGATTGAGTGATTATGAGGCATGGGTGACTGTGAGGATTGAGTGACTGGAGGAGAGTGACTGAGAGGATTGAGTGACAGAGAGGACTGAGTGAATTGATACTCTGAGAGTATACATATGGTTTTATCACTATTTTGCATTGCATTGGCATTCACATTGAAATATAGGCATAGAGATGTACTTTCCTCATGCCATTTGAAAAATAAAATCTCCTATTTTGAATGAAAGTTTTATGGGAAAAATCATAGTCTTGAGACTTACTCATGTTTTGGTGATTTCAGTGAAAAGAATTGAGTTTCACTAGTATACTTGAAAAGAAAATATATTTTCTTTTGGACTGTGAATGAGCTGAGAATTTTATTATTGAGTTATGCCTTGTGATGCTTTAACTATATTGTTATGAGATGTTACTGGATATTGGAGTGGACTCTGACCTTGGTACAAGCTCGTCACTACTTTCAACCTAAGTTTAGGATTGTTACTTATTGAGTAAATGGGGTCGGTTGTACTCATACTACACTTCATGCGCATTGCGTGTAGATTTCGGATGTTGACGTTGTTGTGTTCAATGGGAGCTGACTTGGAAAATGTACTGGCGTCCCTGTTGTAGCTGCCTCTTGTTCATGGTAGCCTTAGATTCATTAAACTCTGTTTATGTACTTTTCAAACAGAAGATGTATTTATTTCATATCAGTTTTGTATATTCCACTATTAGAAGCTCATGATTTGTACTACCAGTCCTTGGGGAGTGTATTTGAATTTGTTAAATATTTATTAAATCAAATTGTGGTTATTCGGCTTACCTAGCAGGTGAGGTTAGGTGTCATCACGGCTAGTTGGATTTTGGGTCGTGACAAGTTGGTATCAGAGCTCTAGGTTCATAGGTTCTACAATTCATGAGCAAGTGTCTAGTAGAGTCTTGTAGATCGGTATAATGACGTCCATACCTATCTTCGAGAGGCTACAGGGCATTTAGGATAAACTTTCCATCTTTCTTTCCTTATCGTGCGGAATTGATTCAGCCTTGAAATATAACTCTTTGAATTCCTTACACGCATGCGTGTGTGCATGTGAGCGCTCGGTATCAGTTGTGCATTGAAGGCTTGTAATTTCATGAACGAGATTCTAGATGTGTAATTTATGTTTTGGTAATGGGCAAGTCCGAAGAACTTGAGGTCAGGTGTAGACCACAGCTTATGCTCGGTACTTTCAGTTGTAACAACATGTGAATTGAACTTATGTGTTTGGTAGTATCCTTATGAGTTGAAATTTGTGGCTTGATGAGCGATTGAATGGTGATATGATGAGTACGAGATGACTGCGGGATGTGTTCAAATGGTTTGAAAGTGATAAAAAAGCGGGACTTTTGAGTATATGACTCCTATCTCGATTTTGACATAGAGTCTCGAGTTATGAATGTGTTGAAGGATCTTTCATGTTGTGAAATTGTGGGACAAATTAAAAAATTTCATGTCTTGTTGATGAGTCCAAACTCAGAAAGATTAATTCATGGCCTAATAGTTGTGGCTGTGAAAGGTCATAGAGAGATGCCAGTTTGAAGCTAAACAGGTGGGTTATCACCTGCGAGGTAAACTACAGATGTGTGATCCTTACAATATTGTGGAGAATTTTTTTCTTTACTACCGGTAGGGTAGTGGTATTGGGATTTGAATTTAAATTTGTCAAGAAAGTTGACCTGACCGTCACAAGAATGATGACGAGCTTAGTAGACGATTTGAGGTATCATATAGGTTGTGTTGCATGAGCTTGGAAGGAATTTAGCTGAATCTCACTATGGTATTATGGCATTAACAGAGTATGGCATTGTGAGTTTTGTGTATTTTGATTTATGGCTTTGAGCCAAGTGGGGGAGTCTACTATTGATAAATTAATTACATGGTTATGTGTTATGTTGGTTTCGTTTTGAGGCATACTTGTAAATTGGTTGTGATTTGAGGAGGTTGGGGTCGAAGATGACTCGAGTAAGAAATTTCTGGATACGAGGTATGTTATACTTTATGAAGATATGAAAGTCATGGAATGATTAAGTTGTTATTTTGAAGAATGTAATGTATCTGAAGTATGAACTTGATTGATAATGTTAAGACATGGTTACTTCTTTAGGTGTTTTGTATTAATGTGACATGTGTCTTTTGGCCCATTTGGGCGGTACAATTTAAATTGAGCAGAGTAGATGACTCTTGAGAGAGTTCTAATGGATTCAAAAATGTATATGTAGCAATTGAAAATTATTCGGATTTGTATACCGCTATAATCAATTATTTACATTGAGTGATACCGGGACTTGTGGTAATTCTGTATGACTATGGATTCTACATTCCAATATAAGAAAGGTAAAAGAACCATTTATTTTAAATTCATATAAGGTACTTTTAGAGTGGGCATTTTGGGTTGTGATGCTTACGGGGTGCTTGAGAAGAATATCATGGCTTATGGGCCTTATGCCCGTGTGGTTTTATGTTGGGATCTCTAGTAGTAAGCTTTGGGTAATGATCATGATTTACTTATGATGTGGTGAGGCTCTATAGAGGTTTGGAGGCAATATTCCTTGGTTTTGCGACCTACGTGATTTGGTCGAGTTAGAGGAATTCATTTCTGACCGCTTGGTTATGTCCAAATAAATTTTAAGGTGTTCTTGATGGGTTCTGCCATGGTTTGAGATAGATATTTTCTACCGGTATGGGGGACATATCGTGTATTGTGACTTCCTCCTAGATGGGAGCAAATAGAAGGTTTCTAACTGACTGGCATGTAATTTGCATATAACCCAGAATTTATAATGAGATTCTTGTGCTTGTCGCATGAGGGCATGATGGACGTGGTATGTTGTGCGGGATTAAGATTTTCATGTACAAGGTGGCAGTTCATTCTTAAAGGAAATGTCACGAATTCTGGATAGAATAGTTAGTTTCAGATATTTATATGAATGTTATAACTGCTCGGTAATCCCTGATAGGGGTGCGCATTTCAAAAGGGCGCATTATGTTTCGACTATCTGATGTTCATTGGTATTACGGTACTCACCTGGTTGATCGACTACTAATATTCAGATTTTATTATATAGCACGGAAGAATTATGGAAATATTTCTCGTGGGATGATCGTACTTCAGGGATGTATTAGTCATTTGAGTTCAGAGGTTGTGATCAGTTACGGTGATTTATGTGATCTATGAATTTGGAGACTGGGAGTTCTTAAAATTATACTATTTCGGGATTGTGTCATGTTTGAGATGAGTATTTTATTTAAACTCAATGGAGGCACTAGTTGCACTAATTGATTGTGATAACTACGCGCTTCAAGTGCGCATATATGTGAGGTTTGAACCCATGTGCGAGCACCGGGGCAACTATTAATGCTCATGAAAATGTTTGGACTATAACAAGCTTAGAATTGACTATTGAGCTATGATAACATACTTGGTACATGATTACACTTTAGCATGTCACTTATATCAGTCCAGGAACATTAAAGTCTATCTTACTCAGCATGAAAATGTATACCTGTTTGAATGCTCCCATATAAATGTTTGAACTGGAGGTCTGAGACTATACCAGGCAGATTATATTATTGGCACGTGAGTTGTCCGTACGTATTCTATTGTTATCATGTGAGTTATGTGGAAATTGCGATTCCCCGCTCATTTATATGATTAATGGTTTCCTTCTTATTCATGCTATGATATTTCCAGATCAGGGCAATTTGAAGAAAAAAAATTGGGCGCATCCACATATAGATGGCCTTCTCTCATAATTTGATGAGTTGGATTTAAATAATGTTCTATGTCGAAAAGGCAGGATTACATCGGAATAGCTGGAATAGTTGTGTTTGGTGATATAAGGTCATTGGACCTAGAATGAGTACTATGGAATGTGATTACGGTAGATTTGGGAGAATAATATCGGAAGTGTACGAAGATTTTGGAACGAGACTTTATGGAAAATGGAGTTTCATGCTAGTACTTGGTTGGTTTAAGCAGTTACTGTGATCGAAAATGGTGTTGCGAGTATGCAAGTTGCGTAGTATATTGTGTAATTATATTTGGGGTCATGGTTAAAGCTTAATACAACTTGCTCTAAATTATACAGTATGTAGACATGAAATTCGTGTCTTGAAAAAAAAATGGATGTTGGAAGTTTGATTCCAAGGTTTATGGGCTAAGGCCAAATTAGTAATTTTTAATTATGTGGTATCGCCAGGTCTATATAGTATAGGATGACGTGGGATCACCCTCGGGTATGCATATGTGATAGGTGAATTAGTGATTTGAAGGTTCAAACATATCAAAGAAGAAGCATTACCCCGTGATCAAATATATGGGATATGAAATTCTATCATCATTTTTGTACTAGAACATCTTAGAGTAATTAATGGAGGTCACCAAGGGTTTAGTTCGGATGTTTGGCATAGAGATTTAGAGTTGAAGAAAGTGAACGGGTTATTCTCAATATTTTCTCCATGAGGATGTTATGTTAATTTCTAATATGGGTAAATTATGTGTAGTTACATCGGGCCTTATGAAATCCCAAATGGAATATTCCAAACTATGAGTATGATGTCTCCCTATTATTTTTCTCCATGTATTCTGTGTTTTCATATATCTATGTCTAAGAAGGTAGATGAAAATCCTTTGTTTATCATTCCGGTGGGAGACTACTAAAGGTAAAGCTAATGGGTAATTGGCTTATGAGGGGAATCTATTTGTAATACTTGTTAGATAAGTCTGGGAGTTGAGATTGCTTCCATGAATGTATTATGGCGAAGTCTATGAGTCGAGGAACCCACCTTGAAGGTCGAAAATGTTAAGGAAATAAAATGTTCTCACTTGGTTGTATAGCCCAATAATGGAGGATCGAAATGTATTTTCTATGTGTTATGATTCAAATAGGTGCAACTCATGTACATGTATCAATTTTGATAATATAATGCATGTAATATGGAGATTAATGTTGTTGATATACATTGTGATGCTTGTCGAGTTGTGGATGTGTTGTTAGGATGGTTTTGGTGATTCTCTGGCAGGTGGATAGGCCCAATTACAAAGGAGACTCTGCCGAAATTTTTCAAAAAATTGGGAATTAGTAAAATAAAAATATTTTGGGAGCTGGAAGTGTGTGACAAAAGGGTTAAATTATGTTATGTGTTTGGGGGCGAACACTACTTCTCATTCGAGGAGGAATGATCCTAAGTGGGGGAGAATGTAACACCTCGGAAAAAAAATTGAAGTACTTAAGCGCTATTAAGAAAGTTGATGTGCGTTAATTATATTATTTGGTATGCAAATGAGGACTATTAATATGATGGATATCAATTGGATATGATAATAAGTGTACGAGACATATTATAAGTGATTTGGGGTCTAAGGAGAGGCCTAAGTCCAAGCCAAGTTGAAAATTTTCATTTTAGACGAAAATTTCAAATGAGCGCGCACAAGACCAAACTTTAAACGAATATATATATATATATATGTATACATACATACATACATACATACATATATATATACATACATATATATACATATATACATACATATACATATATATAAGGAGTTCTGTGATTCAAAACCTATCAAATGAAAGATCTTTGAGTCTAGTTTTTAACGCTTCAATCCGTTCGTCATTTGGACACTCCTACAAGAAGTTATGGCCATATTACCAAACGCTGCCGAAAATTGTACTACCGCGCTGCGCCTGTAGGGAATTCCAGAATGATCCGAAATTTTATTTCCAGACACATTTTGCACAGCTGCCCCGTGCCCCGCGGCGTCCCACACGTCGCGGCTGTACAAAAACGGGCTTTTAAGATTAGAACCCCATTTCATTTAACTCGTTTGGGGTTTATGTTTTTTGGGATATTCTAGTAATTTTAGAGAGAGGGAAGAGCAATTCTAGAGAGAGGAAGAAGCTCAAGTGCCTTGTTCATCAAAAATCTCGTCCAATCCTTGAAATCCAACAAGAAATCTCTCAAGTTCTTCATCTAAGAGGTAAGGATTTATACCTTATTTTCAATTTAGTTTTTGGGTGATTGTTGAGCAAGAATTCATGGGAAAACTTGCGATAAGTCATTGGTAGTCATTGCTACTCAATAATATAGGATTATCATCGAATATCCCGACTAGATTATTTGTTTTGGGGGTGAAATCAGAAAGTTTGGGCCTAGGGATTTGAAAATTGATTTGAGGATTTGAAGGTCGAGTTGATGTTGGAATTTGGTAAAATTTATATGGTGGGACTTGTGGTCGGATTAGCATTCATATTCCACAACTTTTGTCGAGTTCCGAGATGTGGTCCCCACTAGTATTTTTGGGTGTAATTTTGGATTTTGTGGGAAAATTAGTATTTTCATATGAAACTAATTCCTACAATTTGTATTGAATAAATCACATTAATTGTGGCTAGATTCAAGGCGTTCAGATGTCGAATTGCGAGGCAAGGGCACAGCGGAGTAAAGAACTTCACGGTTTGAGATAAGTAACTCTTTTAAACTTAATACTGAGGGTATGAAACCCCGAATTATGTATTATGTGATTGATGTTGAGGTGATGCACATGCTAGGTGACGGCGTGTGGGCGTGCACCTTGTGAATGGTGACTCTGTTGTATTCCAAGACACTATGTAGTGGTCCTACTTTGTTGATATCTGTGTTATCACCATGTGATAAGTAAATTAAGTTGTACATCAGGCTAGATATCATGTTTAGGCTTTATGCCGATATTGTTGGGACCCATAGTGGTCGTTTCTTGCGTCATCTCACTAATTTCATTGATATTGCATACTCAGTCATATTCATTTATTCATATAATATCTCAAACTCAATTGTTATTATTGATACATTATATCATCATTTTTGGGCTGATTTTCATGACATTTTGAGCCCGAGAGACTGGAGAGATTGATGACTGAGTGAGGTCGAGGGCCTAATTGTGAGGATGATTATGTGATCGGGCTGCACGCCGCAACATGTTGTTACTGATTTATGATTGAGTGAGGCCGAGGGCCTGATTGATTTATGCCACGAGATGGCTTGTTATAGCGCTTGGGCTGAAGGAGCCCCTCCGGAGTCTGTACACACCCCCAGTGAGTGCAGGTACCTACTGAGTGCGAGTGCCGAGTGACTTGGGAGGATTGAGTGATTGTGAGGTATGAGTGACTGTGAGGATTAAGTGACTGGGAGGACTGAGTGACTGAGAGGATTGAGTGACAGGGAGGACTGAGTGAATTGATACTCTAAGAGTATACATATGGTTTTATCACTATTTTGCATTGCACTGGCATGCACATTGAAATATAGGCATAGAGATGTACTTTCCTCATGCCATTTGAAAAATAAAATCTCCTATTTTGAATGAAAGTTTTATGGGAAAACTTATAGTCTTCAGACTTACTCATATTTTGGTGATTTCAGTGGAAAGAATTGAGTTTCGCTATTATACTTGAAAAGAAAGTATATTTTTTTTGAACTGTGAATGAGCTGAGAATTTTATTATTGAGTTATGTCTTGTGATGCTTTAACTATATTGTTATGAGATATTACTGGATATTGGAGTGGAATCTGACCTTGGTACAAGCTCGTCACTACTTTCAACCTAAGTTTAGGTTTGTTACTTATTGAGTACATGGGGTCGGTTGTACTCATACTACACTTCTTGCGCATTGCGTGCAGATTTCGGATGTTAACATTGTTGTGTTCAATGGGAGCTGACTTGGAAAATGTATCGGTGTCCCTGTTGTAGTTGTCTCTTGTTCATGATAGCTTTAGATTCATTAAACTCTGTTTATGTACTTTTCAAACAGAAGATGTATTTATTTCATATCAGTTTTGTAAATTACACTACTCATGATTTGTACTACTAGTCCTTGGGGAGTGTATTTGAATTTGTTAAATATTTATTAAATCAGATTGTGGTTATTTGGCTTACCTAGCAGGTGAGGTTAGGTGTCATCACGGCTAGTTAGATTTTGGGTCGTGATATTTCCCTTCATGTTGTGGTTGCAATTCAATTTTCCGTTGTGCTACTAGCGTTCCTTTAGGTTGATTAGCACCTTTCTCTTCCTCCTTAGTACCACTGAGACTATTCTCACATAGAGTAAACTCCTTCATTTTTCCATTCCCACATGTGCCAATAGCAGGTGTTGATTTAGGAGTTACGGTAGAACTCCCTGCAATTGAGGTTAGCTGTGCAGATTTTGAATTTACCGTTGAGGCCCCTCCGCTACGATTTGGCATTACAACAGTTGCCCCTTCCACCGGAGAGTTACCTTTTGTCAGTATCCGTATCGTGTCCATCTTCGGAGCTTTGTTGCCATTCTTTTTCGGCCTTCCCCTAGGCATTTTCCAGCACCGGCGCAGTAGAACACCCTAGCGTACGCCTGATAGAGAAACCCTAGAGAGAGAATGCCTTTATTTTATCATTCTCTTTTTTATTGTTGTGACTATTATATAATCTTAAATAACTTTTGGTAAGACATAAATTCTCTGGAATTTTGCTTATTATATTTTAACTAAAAGTAAGAGTAGGGGTACTTAAGGAACAACACGAAATTCTTCTGTGCGGAAGAAGTAGGATCACGCTGAGTTAAAATTGAAATCTGTTATATAACACTTCCCTTTTATTTTGTTCCTACTTATTATCTTTGAAGACTAAGAGGGTGTTTGGCTAAGCTTATAAGCTGGTCAAACTGGTTTATAAGTACTTTTTGGCTTATTTACGCGTTTGGTAAAATTAAAAGTGTTTATAAGTCAAAAATAAGTCAAAAGCCATAAGTTGGTTTCCCTCAACTTATCAAATTTCAGCTTATAAGCACTTTAAGTTTGACCAAAATATTTATTATTTTATCCCTAAAATACTTCTTTTTAAAACAAAACTCTTCATATACCCAGTTCTTCAGCTGCTTATTATTAATTTCAACACTTTTATTCAAATACGTAACTGCTTATTTTTTAAATCAATTTCAGCACTTAAAAGTGTTTTTCAGCATCTAATGTTTATCAACTACTTTAAATCAACTAATCCAAATGGGCTCTTAACAGTATATGTTTATGATGTCCGTTTGTTTTATATTATCCTTTTAACCTTAAAACCAAATTGGCAAGTTCTAGTTAAATACATGTATCATCTTAATCTTTTTCTAATAAATCTGGATGTACTACAATGAAACGCAAAATACACCTATCATGGAATCAAAGACTTGTTTCTTATTTATTCGACCAAGAAGAAAATGTAGATTCTTTTATACAATTTTATGACGTAAGTAGAAAGACTTTCTTTGTTTAAGAAATTAGATTAACAGGGGTCGCGCCAACGCCCAACATGGAAAATGACTTTATTACAATTAAAATGGTGGTCTTAAGGTAACCCCTTTATAAAAGAATTAACTGCCGATACAATCTCTTAAATTAAAAATAGTTGGAGACTATATAATATATGTATACTCGTGTGTATTTTATGTATACCGGCTAGGAAAAGTAAATAATGAATACCGGCTATTTGTGTATGGATTCCAAGTTTTATCTAAGTTCCAGTCTCCGGTTAGCGTTAAAATAGCACGATCTAGCCAGTTTTCAGACTGGTCATTCGAAAATAGCCAGCGTTTACCAAGTCAATGAAAAATAGTCACTATTTTGCTGCAACAGAGACCGGTCCAGCATAATATACTGGAGTTCGGTGCACCTGTGTATGAACTTCCAGCATATTATGCTGGACCGGTATACTTTGCTGGCTCCAGTATAATATACTGGAGACTGGAGCACCGGTGCTCCAAACTCCAGTATATTATGTTGGACCGGTATATTATATTGGAACTCCAGTATATTATGCTGGAGTATTTTTCCGGATTTTGAATAGTGTTTTCGTTCAGATTTATCTTTACATGAAAAGTGGCTAAATTTTGATTATTTTTGAAACTGTGGCTATTTTTGAATGACCACTTGTAAATCTGGCTATTTTTGAACCCCCCCCCCCCCCGCGGTTAGCTAGTAGTTACAGGGCAAAAAACTGGATAAATACATCACATTTTGGGGTGGTCTTTAACTTTTGACCCCTGCTTGCCTCATGGACAGAATTTAAAGGTCAAAAATTAAAAGTGTAGTCCATGGGGTAAGCGAGAGGCAACACTTGTTAAACTTGAAGTTCTGTCCTTGAAGGCAAACGAGGACAATAATTTAAGACTATCCACTTTGAGGGCTATTTGTGTACTTCACTTGTTACAGTGGGCTTCTAGACTAATTGTCCAACACCTCAGCTGTTGAGGGTTTACAAATTTTTATTTTTATTTTGGGATTTTTTCATTCCTATACACTATTGGAAACTTTATTACCCTAAATGTTCATGTTTAGTAAATTACTCTACCTACACAAGTTTTGTTTACAAAATATATACATTCCACCTTAAAAGGCTCACAATCCATTATTAATGCCTTCGGTTAAGGGATTTAATTATACCCTTTACCTTTTTTTGGGAGTTGTCCTCGAGCTCAGGGGCGGATTTAGGGGGCGCAAGGGGGTTCACCCGAACCCCCTTCGCCGAAAAAATACACTGTATATATAAGGCAAAATCTGTTTTTTACCTCTATATATTAAGTTTTGAACCCCCTTACCACAATCCAAAAGTGTAGTTTAGTGGTCAAGGGGTTCAAAATCTACATAAGGTCATGAGTTCAATTCCCACTAGATACAATTTTTTTTTTGAACCCCCTTCGTGGAGATCCTGCCTCCGCCACTGCTCGAGCTATCTTAGTTTTTTGTGGATGTCCTGTTTCCACGTTCAACACAATTCTCCCAACATGCTAAAAAGATACATTATGCATGTCTAAAAAATGTTTATTTTCTTTTTAATGTTGTGTGATAATAAATTTCAACCGAAAAATTTATTCTCTTTCTTAAATTTTATAAAATTAAATACATAAGAATTTTCTATTTGTATGTTTAATGTGTCTCTTAGTGATCTATTTTAATATATAGTAATAATAGATATATATCATCTTTATGAAATCTAAGACGTAATATCATCTTAAAATAAATATATTATTCAAACTAATAACTGTGTAAGATTTTCATTTTCATAATATAGAAGGTGTAAGTTTTTTATTTTAAAATATCACACATGTATAACCCTTTTGAATATTAGCTTGGACCTTTTCCATAAATCTAAACATTTTTTCTTGGCGGACATTGGGAAGAAGAGTCGCAAACTGCAGATCTTTATACTACCTAACTCTGAAATGTGAGATAAATCTGAGATTTTATCAGTGTCGAGTCTCAGCCCGCTGGATCTCTCATTCTCTCTTCCATAGTCTTCAAGTCAATCAGTTGAGTATTGTTAAAAGTGTGATAAACAAGGAGAGACGGGAGTAGAGCATGAGGCAGATGAATTTGGTGGCCAGAGATCGAATTGAGGCGTTTGTTTCATT
This sequence comes from Nicotiana sylvestris, assembly GCF_000393655.2. NCBI lineage: Eukaryota > Viridiplantae > Streptophyta > Magnoliopsida > Solanales > Solanaceae > Nicotiana > Nicotiana sylvestris. The sequence goes on along the minus strand of NC_091059.1, from coordinate 140,826,390 downwards.
TTTCGTCACTACCAACATGCTTAAACATATCTTGTATCTGATACAAATTTGTACAGTAGAAATTTTTCCTAAGGAAAAAATATTTCTGTGCAAGTCTTTAAAGATATCCAAATAAATACACCTACAATAACATACAACTTAAATGCAAATTTTATACAATATGTCTTTTGTATATTTTGTATCTGATTTATACATAGTAAAAATAAATTTTATACAACTAATTATATATTATACAATTTATCTACAACTTTCACATATTATTTCTACTCAGTTAAATACAACTACAATAACATACAACTTAAATACAAATTTTATACAAAATTTATACAATGTGTCTTTTGTATATTTTGTATCTGATTTATACATAGTAAAAATAATTTTTATACAACTAATTATATATTATACAACTTATCTACAATTTTCATACATTATTTCTACTCAGTTATATACAACTACAATATCATACAACTTAAATATAATTTTTATATAATGTTGTTCAACTTTCATACAATAGTTAAATAAATAAATAAAATGTATATAAACAACAGAATATAATTTTTCTACAATTTTTTTTACAATTTTACTACAATTTCATAAATATAATGTATATCATGTCGTCGTCTTCTTCTTTTTCTTCGAGTTTCAATCTGAAATTCAGCCAAAACCAAGTCTAATCTTCACCAAAACTCCTCAAAATTGAGATATAAACTCCAAGTCATATTCTCAATTGTTTGCAACAACACTCAATCCAAACAAATAATGATTTTTGAAAACCCAAATTCGAATTCAAAGTTTCAAAGTTTTTTAATGGCTGTCAATGGTGGAATTGCTGCTTTCTTTTCCTTTGCTTTACATTACTGAAATTAGGAATTGAGAGATAGTGATAGACGTAGAGAGAATTCCCAATTCTTTGCAACAACATCCAATTCAAACAAATAATGTTTTTTGAAAACCCAAATTCGAATTCAAATCTTTTTAATGGTTGTCAATAGTAGAATCGTGGATGAGTGCAAGATACGTGGGGGAGGAGGTGGGATGTGGAGAGTGAAGCGTGGGAGAGTGGAAAATACGTTAGAGTAATTTTAGAACACTAATTATTATCATTAATTCCTTTAAAATGTACAAAAATAATAATTGGGTATATAAAATATAATTATAGTAAAACTTGAATAAGGAGGGTAATATAGTTTCATATAGTGTATAGGAATGTAAAAATTCCTATTATTTTTTATTGAAACGTGGACCAAATTAGTAGTTTGTTGGATTTGATGATACTGATCACATTTGTGTCGCCCATTATTGCTTTTTGAGGCCCATTATTTCCTCACTTCTTGCCTGGGTTCAGATGGAATGGGATATTCATAGAGGCCCAGATTACTTATCTCAGAGAGCGTAAAAGAATGGATTTTTTACCTCAAAGGTTGATACCTTATTTATTTTAAATAAATATCTTTTTAAAAAATTATATTCCATAGCTATCTTTTATTTTTTATAGCCAAATATCTATTTATGGTCCACCTTCTATCCTTAAGCCATAAAATACGTTTTGTATTACTAGTATTCGAGTACGCGCTTTGCGCGTGTACTTATATCAATGAATAAACAAATTTTAAAAATTATATACATATTATTAGATAATTTATTTTATAAAATAAAACTTGAGAATTTTTTTTTAAATAATAAATATTATTCCCATTAGTTAGCTTAACAAATGAAGAAATTTTATTAGAGCGTTATTGTGATTTATCCGAATTTATGTCGAAATAAAAATTATTGTTTTTATGTGACTTAATACTGAAAATAAAATATAAAAATATTTTTTATCACAATTCTTTAAAGATTTGACAAATAATACAAATTAAAAATAAATTAAAAAAAGTTGGTGTTATATCTTCTAAAAGTTTGATAGTGACAATTTTAACGTTTAAAGAATGACTAATATTGAACTAATATTTACAAGAAAAAACTTAGTATAAATATTTAGCGAGACGTTTTCATTTGTTGGACTGAATGCAAGAAAGAAACAAATAACAACTCATTTATAACTGGTTGTCTTCTACAATTTTATCTTATTGCTAATTTATACTTTTACCTATTTGAATCTTAATTTTATACTATAATTGATTTTGCTATATTTATCATTTCTTTAACCATCGATACTCTTCTTAAAAAATAAATTAAGTGTTTTGTCAATTTAACAAATAAATTTTCTTATACAATAAATTTGTAAAATAAATTGAATTGGATTTGCTAATTAGTTAATTCAATAATTAATTATTTGTTCTAAACATTAAAAGAAATAACTTAGTTTCTATAATTTAAATTCTAAATATTAGATTATTCTAATTTTTAAATATTTGACAATAATTATATTTTTTTTCTAATAAGAATTCGATTTTTAAATAGTAAGAAAAATCATATGTTTTGAATCTTTATTTGAGAATTTGTAATTGCTAACTCACGTTTTGTATAGTAAAGAATCTCATAGGAATAGTTCAATACAACTTTAATATTAATGGTCTTTAAATAAGAAATCTATATAAGGTAAAAGTGTTATTCGATTTTAAAGTCTCTTCCTACCTAGTTTAATTACGAAAAATATAATAATAAAATTTTAGGTGATCTTAAAATTCTTTAATTAGGAAATAATTAAATAATTATTTTGTCTAATATAAAAAAAATTTAAGGGTAAAATAAGGGAATAACATTTCGCTAAGTGCCTTTATGCTTTTAATATAGTATAGATAGATAGATATAGATTTTATTTCTCTAATGATGAGATGTACAGTTGCCCCAATATTTTGGGACGGTTCTAGTTAAATCTATCAAAAAGTTAACGTACCATTTCAATAAACAAAGAAAGAAACCAAAATTCAAAATAACAATTTGTTAAAAAAAATTATTTTGCCTGTTTTTCGCTTTTGGTTACCAAATTAGCCGATAACTCTAATGGAAATAGACTAAGAAGATGTAAAAATTATGTATAATTTGGATTTGACCAAAGATTTAATTTTATTATAGTTAACTATTCAAGCTCAAGCAAAATTTAAATTATTTATAACAAAACAAAAAGATTAAAGATTTGAAAAATAAATATGCGTGATGGGAATTTGGAAATATATAGAATTTTATTATAATTAACTATCTAAGTTTGAGACCAAGATTAATTAAATTATTTCTATCAAAATAGAAAGGGCAAAGCCTTGGAAAAAAAATTGCCGACGGTTCCTAGCATGGTTAAAAAACAAACTTGGAAACCTAGACGGATTTGAGAAGAGTCCTCATATTTAGGATTTTGTATATATTTAAAATAAGGAAATATTTGATAAACAAATTTTTAATTGACTTCAAAGTCCAAAATATTAGGGAAATAATTAAATAACTATTTTGTCTAGTATGAACTTTATCTTTAGAGGGTAAAAAAGGCGATCGACATTTCGCTAAGGGCCTTCGTGCTTTTAATATAGTATAGATTTTTCTCTCTCATTCTTTAAGATTTTTCTCCACCCTCTCTCTCAACCAATGCCACAAATCACCGTACCGACAGGTGTAACTGTGGTGCCGGAGTCGCCATTTGTACCAGATTTTGATGCTGATCTACCTATTAGGCCTAGTGATGATGACCCGAACGAGAGTCTAGAAGCTTCTACGCCGTTGGCTGGGCAGCAGGAAGCTTCTGACGTAAAACCTCCGCCCTTTCAGATATTTTTTAAATATTTAATATTTTGAGCTTCTCTGTCTTTGAACTTCTCTTTCCTTTTTAGTGGTTGAAGAGTCTGTTTAGAAATCAATATCTTATGTTTCGTATCAATGTCGAAATCTGACATAGGGTAAATTGGGCCTGACAATGGAGATTCGAAATCTGCTATCGACGAGACGACATTAGGATTATTATTGAACAAAGACGACGGAGTTTTGGGGCTGAGCAACGTGAAGAGTCTGTTACCTTTTTTACAATGTATTTCAATGTATCTCGCTGTATTCCATGTATTTCATTGTATTCATTGTCTTCTTTTTTCATTGTATTTCAATGTATCTCGTTGTATTCCATGTATTTCATTGTATTCACTGTCTCGCTATATTCCATGAATGTATACGTATATAATTTTTTAATTAATATAATTTATGTATGCAGATGTATTTATGTATTCGGATTTATAATTGAGTTTGTTGAGTTATATTAAGAGTCTATTTGTGTTAATTGATTTACTTTTCGTTTAAAAACAGCTGAATAGACTACGATTTAAGCTATTTACGTTACTGTATTCACAAATATATATCGTGAATATAGTCAAATACAATAATTGCCTAGCTGTACTCCCCTGTTTCACGCCAAGTTCTGCTACTGTATTCATGAATACAGTAGCTTAAATACATCGAATACACTCTAGCAAAAACTAAAAACATAGTTATAGGAAATAATATAGTAAATGGTAGCTACATCTAGCTAATAACCACTAAACAATAGTGGTTTGTGAAAAATTTTCTAAAAAGATTCAAGTTAAGGATTGGGTACTTACAAGCCAAAAAAGTCAAATTAAAATGGAAAAGAGTTGGCAGCGGATACTTAGCTCCTTGTTTGTTCGGAAAAAAAAAATTGAAAGTATTGTTATTTTGGGGATAACTTTCTAATATATAGTGATTTTAGGGATAAATACTTTATATTTGTTGAAAGATTTTTAATATATTTAAATTATATTATAAGAATTAAACTACTTTTAAATTTTATTTTCATATTTTACTTAAATAAAATGAAAATATTTAATTTTTCTTTGATAATAAATTCTTGAGATTATTTATTTACTTATAATATTAATTATTAAGTAAATCTATTCATGTTCTTATTCGTAATTTGATACATAAGAGCACTTTTTAAAAAATTTGGCCAAACACAAATTATTAATCAAAAGTAATTTTCAAAGTGATTAGCCAAATACAAACTACTTCTCTCTAAAACTATTTATGTATGAACCCTATTTATTAGGATGGGCTAAATAGAGAGTTGGCAAGTACAACTCTAGTTTAGTGACAGGCCTAACGAAACAGTAACAATCATTCCAAAATCAAAATTTGTATCTAACGGGACAACTTAGTCGTTAGAGGTCAAGATGTACGAATTCTCTATAAGGAAAAATTGTCAAATATTAAAAATTTGCTCAACTTCTTTTGCATTTATCTTCTTATTACTTTTTCTTGATGTACTTTGAGTTTTTTTAGCACGAAATACTAGACTACTAGTGTGAGTCTAGGAATATGATAATTCGTTTTATAAATTAGTGTGTCTAGGAATGTGTTGGTTTAAATGTTTTAATTTCTTTTGGTCCCAAATTGATATTTTTTAGATTTATATTATTTTCAAATGACGTCGGCCTATTGTGTGTATATATATATACATCAATATAACATTGCTATTTATAGAACATACAAAAAGAAAGTTTTTGGCGAATGCGTATCATGCTTCACGCCTACGAGTTAAACTTTCAAACTAATTTCTCATTGCTAATTCTTTTTTTCTTATATTATGAGAAACTTCATAAGCTTTAAGAGTAGATAAAATGATTTGACGTTTTGTTCAAAGTAACTCCAAGACAGTTCTACTGGTAACTCAATAATTGGACACAAGTTGGGCAAGCAAAGCATGGGCGGTACAATATCAACGTAGCAATGCAACATGCTGTAGTTATGATCTAAAATTAACTACTATTTCAATTCTGTCATTATATATCATGACAACCTTGAAATTGGCCTTTGGCCCAAGTGAGTGTCATTATGCAAAACTAAGACTGTTTAACAATTTCGTAAACGTCTCCATCAATGGAATATTTGTGGCATTCATATATATGCCTTTTAAACTATTTTTCGGGGCCTGATTTGACATTGATTGTCTACCAAAAAACTGTTTAAGTCCTAAAAGTGAGTGGAATTGTTTATTACATCTACTGCCTCTCGCTTTTGACCTACTCGAATGGGCACCTCTCTTTCACTACTTTACTTTTTATGTTAAGCTGTTAACAAACTAAAAGCATGAGCAGGAGAATGACCATGCGGCCACTAGCAAGACCAACTAAAGAAAGTGCCCATAGTCGGCAATTCCTTGCCTGGCCTAAATTAGGTACTACACATAAGTCATAACAACCCTATGCTTACTAAGTTTCTTCGACTATATATATATATAGTATTTGCTTTGCAGCACATGGAGGTCGCCTCTTATGTTGGAAAAATCAAATTTCACTTTTCCACTTCTTGCTTCCAAAGGCTATTGTTTGTTACATTGCCCTTCATTAGTTGAGTTAACTCATGAGGTAAAGATTGTTCAAGATCATTACAATACGTCTTCTCGACTAATATGGGACATTCTAACAGTTATTTTGATGTTGAACAAGTTAGTGGGATGTATATTGGTAGAGATGAGATCGTCAAAAGTAACGGGGACCTAAACTCAAGCAGCAACAACAACAACAACAACATACTCAGTATAATTCCACGGGTGGGGTCTGAAGAGGATAGTAAGTACGCAAACCTTACCCCTACCTAGAGAGGTAGAGAGGATATTTCCGATAGACCCTCGGCTCAAGAAAAGGTGGAAAGGAAGAATAGGGGAGAAGAAGAGAAAAAAAAGAGTGGGGAGAAAGGCAATAAGTAAAGAGGAGAAAAAATAATATCACATAGTAACCATCAGGGACCTAAACTCAAGCATGAAGTGAAATATTTGCACTTGAAACACTGAATTTGCATGGATATAGTCTTAAAAAAAAATACTTTATGATTGTGACGTTAGGTCCAGTGATAAATGTCACGAGGTGACTTGAAGGGAAAAAAGAGGATTAAATTAGTTTCTAAATGACTTTTTATCAACTTTTGACAAGTAAAAATATATTTTCCACACATGATATTCTATGCCATGTTGTTGGACCTTCGACATGGCATTCTACCCAACTAAGAAACTTGCACTACAAGTAATTAGAAAGCTTTCATTACCTAAAGCAAGTTCTCCCCAATAAGATTGTCACTTGTAGGAGAATCGAGACTATTGACTCAATTTAACTTTAGTGAAATGCTTTTTAGTGTGTGACATGTCAACATTTTAGTGGATGTGTAAGTGGTGAATAAAATAGGAGCACATTCTGTTGGTTTTTAATGGAGGATCCGGTTTGTATCACCATCACGTCCTTTTCTTTCCCACTTTCACGAAAGGCAAAAGCAGAAATCCAAGTTTTCCTCTCTCTACGTTCATTCTATGGTTGCAACTGGCAAAGCTAAGTTGCTGCTAGATGCGGATGCTAAATTCATGAGTTTAGGTTGTATACATTGTCATGTAAAAACAATTTTACACTAGCAGATAAACTGTTGTAGCAGATAATCTATTTTACTTCATAATTTCAAATCTTACATTTTAAGGAGACTTACATATAAATATCATTTGAGGTGACTTGATAGTGTAAAACATTCTTTACAATTTATAGTAGGTAACATGTTCTAGTTTCAAATTTAAAAATTATAAATATTTTAAGGAGGTTCATGTGTGTATGGGTCAAAATTAGATCAGAGAAATTCGGCACGCAGAGACGCAAAGTCGAGGTCGGACAGTCATCAATAAATCTAAGGTCGGACAGGCCAAGGTCGGACAAGCCGAGGTCGGGCAGTGATGAAACAACTAGTCTGCTGTGGAATCCTCAAAAGGAATATTCGACTGAATATTCCCTCTAATTATACCTTTTCTTTTAGGGGTTTTCTAGGAATACCCCTTATAAACAGGAAGAGAGGACTTCCCAAGGGGGAAGCTCTCGGGCTCTTTCCTTCTCCCTCTCTCTAGAAAATATGTAAACACATCTCTCTAAAGAGATGGGAGGATCTATGATCCCATACCTTCATCAGATCCAACAAGAGTCCTAAGGTTCTTGTATTTGCCTATCATTCATCTTTATCAAATGAAAGAAGATCCATCTCACTCAAGATTGGGTGAATCTTTTCCTTTATTCACATTTTATTGCCACTTAATATTATTTAATGCATCTTTCTTTATGTTATTAAATCTGGTCATAATCACTGTCAATATTTATACTCGGTTATGTTTTTCTATTCATATTATTCATCTCGGATCTAGAGTTAATTATCCTTAACTAGGATTTACCCTTCATTTTCTTTGATTGATTTGTTCAAAAAGGTTTCAATATCTTTTGAGTCAAACAATTTGGCGCCGTCTTTGGGGATTTTCTAGTTAAGATTCTAGTTTTCTCTAGATCTCTAAAAAATATATGGATAATATATTCAATCCAGATGAGTGATATTTTCAACCTAATCATTCGTATTTTTTAATTCTCCTCCCTTTAATCCATGCTTGTTACTGTAAATGGAGGGAATGGAAAAGTACTCCTACTACAATATTCTAACACTAGCAAGACTTCTTATAACCAACCTTTTCTTCCAAATATAATATTACATTATTAAATATTATTTTCTATAAACGAGACAAAGCAAGAATCTGCTCCTGATTTTGATCGTAGTATCTCGCCTTTTTTCCTGTTGACTTGACTTATCTTTTTGCTTATTTGATTTTGATTTCTCTAAAATAATAAAAGTCTTAGTTGGGGTCCTATCTACCTTTATAAAGTTAAGGTGTCTAACTGACACCCCGCGCCAAGTTTGAATGGTCGTTATATTCGGCCTTGAGTTTACCAAGTATATGAATAGTACACAAACGAGTTTTACATAGACTGCTGATATATCAAATTCTCTTATGGACCATTTAGAGCTGCATATGAAACCAACCAACCAAATAGTGACACTCTACTCAGTTACGGCTTATCCAACCTATGCAGATGCCTCCACTACTTATTTGCTCACCTAACTAGCGAGCGAGAAAGCTTACAGGTAGTATTCATTTACATCTACTGAGTTAACTTCTTCTTCTTTTTATATAAGGTAAAACTTTTTTAAAAAGGCACCAAGATTGACGGCTTTCTAATCGGATTGTGTTGCGTTCGGTTCTGCGGCCACTCTACAACTTTGAAACAATCAAACATGGATATATTTCAGAGTGTTCATTGTCAATCAAGTCACAGAGACTTCCCAAATCAAGAAACAAATATTGCAAGAATACCACGTCGAGATTAGCAAGCCGTTACCCGAGTCCGGCGAATGCCAGCTCGATCAAATCTCTCGAGCACTGGATATCAAAGCATACGGCCTTGCCAAACTGGTAGCGGCCACTAAAAGCATAACCAGAGGAGTGATCGTGGCCACTCCTCTCCACTCATCGACCGATCAAATCGAGGTAACGAACGATTTCATTTGGTTTAACTGACTATTTTTTTAAATGGAATAGAAGCAGGAGCATTCTCCCAGATACACGAACAGGGAATGATCGTCATCATAAAAAAATTCGAAGACGCCAAGAGACCATATAAACTGGGACTCACCCAGGAAATGCATCATATTCTCCAGCGCAAGCAAAATTAAGCAAACCGGGACTCCCCTAGGAAATGCATCATATTCTCCAGCGCAAGCAAAATTAAGAAAATTGGGACTCCCCCAGGAAATGCATCATATTCTCCAGTGCAAGAAAAATTAAGAAAATTGGGACTCCCCCAAGAAATGCATCATATTCTCCAATGCAAGCAGAATTAAGCCAATTGGGACTCCCCCAGGAAATACATCATATTCCCCAGCGCAAGCAAAATTAAGCAAATTGGGACTCCCCCCAAGGAACACCCTTTAAGGCCAAGGCCTTCGCCAAAGAAGAAGAATTTCTACCTTGATCAAACGACGACGGGTTAACATTTCAATACGCTCAAAATAATACCCTTTAAGGCCAAGGGCTTTCGCCAAAGAAGAAGAGTTCGACCTTGATCGAACGGCGACAAGTTAACATTTCGATACGTTTGAAATAACACCCTTCAAGGCCAAGGGCCTTCGAAAAAGAAGAAGAATTCAACCTTGATCGAACAACAACAGGTTAACATTTCGATGCGCTCGAAATAACACGCTTTAAGACCAAGGGCCTTCACCAAAGAAGAAGAGTTCGACCTTGATCGAACGACGATGGGTTAACATTTCGATACGTTCGAAATAACACCCTTTAAGGCCAAGGGCCTTCGCCAAAGAAGAAGAATTCGACCTTGATCAAACGATGACGGGTTAACATTTCGATACATTCGAAATAACACCCTTTAAGGCCAAGGGCCTTCGCCAAAGAAGAAGAATTCGACCTTGATCTAACGATGATGGGTTAACATTTCGATACGTTCGAAATAACACCATTTAAGGCCAAGGGTCTTCGCCAAAGAAGAAGAGTTTGACCTTGATCGAACGACGACGGGTTAACATATCGATATATTCAAAATAACACCCTTTTAAGGCCAAAGGCCTTCGCCAAAGAAGAAGAATTCGACCTTGATCAAACGACGACAGGTTAACATTTCGATACGTTCGAAATAACACCCTTTAAGGCCAAGGGCCTTCGCCAAAGAAGAAGAGTTCGACCTTGATCGAAGGACAACGGGTTAACATTTCGATACGTTCGAAATAACACCCTTTAAGGCCAAGGGCCTTCACCAAAGAAGAAGAGTTCGACCTTGATCAAACGGCGACGGGTTAACATTTCGATACGTTCAAAATAATGCTCTTTAAGTCCAAGAGCCATCGCTAGAAAAAGAAGAGGTCAACCCCTACGGCCAAGAGCTTTCGCCAAAAAAGTAGAGGTCGACCCCTACGGTCAACAGCCTTCACCAAAAAAGAAGAGGTCGACCCCTACGGCCAAGAGCCTTCGCCAAAAAAGAAGATGTCGACCCCGTACGGCCAAGAGCCATCGCCAGAAAAGAAAAGGTCGAACCCTACGGCCAAGAGCCTCCGCCAAAAAAGAAGAGGTCGACCTTGTACGGCCAAGAGACATCGCCAAAAAGAGGAGGTCGACTGTGACGACCCAAAGGGTCATCACCTATTTTTAATTGAATTTTGTGCCTCCAAGGCCCTGGAAACCTCATTTAGAATAGCCTCGATTTATGTGCGCAGTCCGAGCGCGTAACTAAAAAGCTTAAATATGAAATTCTGTGAAAAATATTAAGTCTTGACTTTAAAATGAGTTAATTTGACTACGGTCAACCTTTTGGGTAAACAGACCCGAACCCGTGATTTGACGGTCCCGGAGGGTCTGGAGGAAAATATGGGACTTGAACGTATGTCCGGAATCGAATTCCAAGGTCCCAAGCCCGAGTAATAAATTTTTAAGTGAAATTATTTTCTGAAATTGTTTAAAGAAATTCGAAATGAAAACTGATTAGAATGTGATGGTATCGGGCCCGTATTTTGGTTCCGGCGCCCGGTACAGGTCTTATATATGATTTGAGTCATTCGTGTGAAATGTGATTAAAAACAGATGTCGTTTGACGTGATCCGGACCTTAATTGGGAAATTGGATGTTTAAAAGAGTTTTCGAGAAATTTTATTGATCTTGAGGTTTAATTCGATGTTCATGATGTTATTTTGGTGATTTGATTACACGAATATGTCCGTAGGATGTTTTTGAGGTTGTGTGTATACTTGGGTTGGAGTTTCGAGGGCTCGGGTGAGTTTCGAGTAGGTTCTAGGGTGCCTTAGGCTTAGAAAGTTAGATGTTGCAGGTTCAGGAAGTTGCAGGTCTCTGAACCCTCTAGTGCAGTCCACGAGAAATTGCATATGACTGCGGAAGGGACAGCGCGGCCGTGGTCGCCTTTGTGCGGAGCGCGGTGGAGGCTATGCGGCCGCAGTTGCCTTTGTGCGGTTCGCATAGGGTGCTGAACTGCAGGTCTTCAGGGTGGCCTGCGCGGCCGCGGTCCATTTGATGCGGTCCGCACAGGGGGTCTGAGAGGGGTATAAATAAACGTAAATTTTAATTATTTTCCACTTTTCAAAACCCCAAAAACATAAGAGGTGATTTTTCAAACAACTTTTCTTCTCCAAAACGTTGGTAAGTGATTTCTAACTTATTTTCTTCACTCCTTAACATCTTTTAACATGATTTCAACTTCAAATCAAAGATTTTCATGGGGGAAATTGGGTGTTTTGGGTAGATCCTAGGTTTTTCTAAAATTTTGGATTTCGACCTCAATTTCAGGTCTGATTTCAAAACAAATTATATATTTGGATTCGTGGGGGAATGGGTAATCGGGTTTTGGTCCGAACCTCGAGTTTTGACCACGTGGGCCCGGGGTGATTTTGACTTTTTGGGAAAAACTCATTTTCATGCATTGGGGTTGATTCATTTAGCACTTATTTATGTAATTAAGTAACTTGTGACTAGATTCGAGCGGATTGGTGTGGAATCAAGGGGTAAAGCTATGGGTTGATTCAGTATGGGTATTCTTGCTACATTCAGGTCGGTGAGAGGCCACTTGCTTTGGATATTCAGGCTTTGGCCAATCGGTTTGTGAGGTTAGATATTTCTGAGCCTAGTCGAGTATTAGCTTGCAGGTCGCTCGTTCTTCTTTATTGGAGCATATCTGTGATCGGCAGTTTGATGAACCCCATTTGTGTATCCTTAGAGACACGGTACAACATGGAGGTGCCAAACAGGTTACCTTAGGTGATGATGGAGTTTTGAGATTGCAGGGGCGAGTTTGCTTGATTAATGTGGATGGGCTCCGAGAGTTGATTTTAGAGGAGGCTCATAGCTCCTAGTGCTCTATTCATCCGGGCGCGCGAAGATGTATAAGAATTTGTGGCAGCATTATTGTGACGGAGAATGAAGAAGGATATCGTTGCATATGTAGCTCGGTGTTTGAATTGTCAGCAGGTTAAGTACGAGCATCAGAGGCCTGATGGTTTATTTCAGAGGATTGAGCTTCCTGAGTGGAAGTGGGAGCGGATCACTATGGATTTCGTTGTTAGACTCCCGCAGACTCGGAGGAAGTTCGATGCAGTATGGGTCATTGTTGATAGGCTGACCAAGTCAGCGCATTTCATTCTTGTGGCAGTCTCCTATTCATCCGAAAGGTTAGCTGAGATTTATATCCGGGAGATTGTTCGTCTTCATGGTGTTCCTGTATCTATCATTTCGGACCGAGGTACGTAGTTTACCTCGCATTTTTGGAGAGCAGTTCAGCGAAAGTTGGGCACCCAGGTTGAGTTGAGTACAACATTTCATCCTCAGACGGACGGGTAGTCCGAGCGAACTATTCAGATTTTGGAGGATATGCTCCGAGCTTGTGTCATCGACTTTGGAGGTTCATGGGATCAGTGCTTACCTTTAGCAGAGTTTGCCTACAACAACAGATACCAGTCGCGTATCCATATGGCTCCTTACGAGGCTTTATATGGTAGGCGGTGTCAATCTCCGGTTGGATGGTTTGAGCCAGGGGAGGCCCAGTTGTTGGGTACGGATCTGGTTCAGGATGCCTTGGATAAGGTCAGGATTATTCAGGATAGGCTTCGTACAGCTCAGTCCAGGCAAAAGAGTTATGCAGACCGCAAGGTTTGAGATGTGTCTTTTATGGTTGGTGAGCGGGTATTGCTTTAAGTATCACCTATGAAGGGCGTGATGAGATTCGGGAAGAAGGGCAAGCTTAGCCCTAGGTTCATTGGTCCATTTGAGATTCTTGATCGAGTGGGAGAGGTGGCTTATAGACTTGTTTTGCCGCCGAGCTTATCAGCCGTGCATCCAATGTTTCATGTGTCCATGCTTCAGAAATATCATGGCGATCCATCCCACGTGTTAGATTGTGATGACCCGACCAGTCGTCTTGTGAGTTACCACCCCGTTTCCCCCATTTCCTATTTCTTTATGCTTCATTATCAGTGTTGGGTGTGAACGAATTGATTTGGATTGGTTTTAGTAGGAAATGAGACACTTAATCTCTTTAAGGAAGGTTTGTTTTGGAAAAGTCAACCGGACGTTGACTTATGACTTAGAGGGTTCGGATATGAATTCCGATGATTCAGTTAGCTTCGGGGGATGCTTTGTGACTTAGGAGTGTGATCGGAAGTAATTTTGGAGGTCCGGTGTAGAATTAGGCTTGAATTGGTGAAGTTAGTATTTTGGCGAATTCCAGCTGATAGGTGAGATTTTGATCCGAGAGTCGGAATGGAATTCCGAGAGTTTCTGTAGCTTCGTTAGGTTATTTTGGATATGTGTGCAAAATTTCAGGTCATTCGGACGTGATTTGGTCGGGTTTTTGACCAAAAGTGTATTTCGGAAGTTTTTAGAAAATTAGGCTTGAATTCGATGAGTTTTGGGTAATATGATGTTGTTTGAGGTATTTTGATGATTGGAAGAGGTTTGAATAATGTTATGAATTATGTTGGCATGTTTGGTCGGGGTCCCATGAGGCTCGGATAAGTTTTGGAAGAGTTTTTGGAAGATTTTTGCCATTTGAGCATAAGCATGTAATGATCCAAAGGTCCATTCTTAGTTCTAGAGATTGAAATTTTATTTCAAGATTTCCAGAATTTAAATAATGAATTATAGGAGTGATCTGGAAAGTTTGGTCTAATTTCATCAAGTCACGATTGGGTTTTTGACACGAAACATGAGTTAATTATTTAACGAGCGAAATGGGTATTGAACTGAGCAAATGAGCTCCGAATTGAGTTTCGACTGAAGGGCTATGTTTGTATTATTATTTGTGAATCATAGGAACAAGAATCATCGAATTCTAAGTTCGTAAGATGGAGTTAGAGCCTTTTTAGTGAAACGAAAAGCTACTGCAATTTTCTGGGCAGTTTCTGTATTTTTCGCACGTGTGAACAGTAACCACATCTGCGTGAACAGTATCCGTGTACAGTACCATGTACAGTAAACATGAACCGTATCCGTGTACAGTACCGTGTACAATACATATGAACAGTATCCCCGTATACAGTGCCGTGAACAGTACCCATGAACAGTAACCGCGAAAATTTCTGGACAGTGTATGATTCGGGTAGTCCGTGAGTTTTCTCATTTTTGGAGCTATGGAGCTCGGATTGAAGCGATTTTCGAAGCGATTTTCACCATATGGATTGGGGTAAGTATTCTATATCCAAAAGTGATTATATTTAATAATTTCATGGTTATTTTCATCAAGAATTAGTGAATCAAATGGAAGAAATTTGTAAACTTTTCAAAAACGAAAATTCTAGATTTGGAGGCCGAATTGTTATCGGAATTTAGTAATTTTGGTATGGTTGGACTCGTGGTTGAATGGGTTGTCGGATTTTGTGAGTTTCTTCGAATTCCGAAGTGTGGGCCCGGGGGCCGGGTTTGAGCAATTTCGGGATTTTGATGTTAAATTGGATATTTTCGAGTTGGCTTCGCTCCCTTAGCATATTTTAATGATTATGTACTGATTGTGGCTATATTTGGAGTATCCGGAGGTTGATTCGTGTGGGCGAGGCATCGCGGGCTAGATTTTGGACCGGATCGAGGTGAGTAATTGATGTAAATGATGTCCTGAGGGTTTGAAACCCCAGAATTTCACATCGTAACGCTATATTGAGGTGACTTGCACGTCGGATAACGAGTGTGGGGTAGAGCACCGTTCGGGATTGTGACTTGGTCCGTCCCGAGAGATATTTTACTACATTTTTGGTTGAGACGTATACTTTATTATTGTGAATTGGGCTTGTTGTCATGCTTGGGGCCTTGTTCCGACCTGTAGAACCCTTAGGGGATTTTTGACTGGTTTTCCTTACTTATTTTGTTAAAAAATTTATATCCTTGGTCATGTTTTCAATTGTAGGCTCCTTGCCAATTATTTGAATCCTTCAGGGATTGATATCATTGCTTTTGCATATTTGGCATATTATTTGACCTCAGTCCAAGGTTTTAAATACTGTTTTGCAAACACAGCCATCTTTATAAGATTTGAAAACTTAAATGTTATTTCTAAATGATATTTCGGGCTGAGAACTACTGTTTTACAAATGCCCAAAGGGCTTATGATGATTTCTGGACTGAGCATGGATCGGTTTGTGCGCCGCAACAATGTTATATTGATATTGAGGCCGAGAGCCTGGTTGATTACATTGATATTGAGGCCGAGAGCCTGGTTGATTACATTGATATTGAGGCTGAGAGGCTGGTTGATTACATTGATATTGAGGCCGAGAGCCTGGGCAATTATACTGAGATTGATATGAGGCCGAGGGCCTAGATTTGATGTCACGAGATGGCTTGATATTGCGCTTGGTTTGTAGGAGCCCCTCCGGAGTCTGCACACACCCCCAGTGAGCGCCATCGACGATAAATAAATGGATGGCTCGGGCTGCACGCTGCAGTGGGTACTAGAGTGTACCATCATATGCATTGCATTGCACTCATGCATTTGTTTTTATCTGTTATACCTGTCTCAGTATTTGGTACTCTGACTTAATTGGCTTGTTGCTTCACCATTTGCTGTTCTAAACTGCCAGTTATAGTTTACTTTGTATTTTTCCATGATTTCTTATTCTCAGCCTTTATTTATGTTTATTACTCACTAGGTCGGAGTACTCACATTACTCCCTGCACCTTGTGTGCAGATCTAAGTACACTACAAGTTAAGTGAGGATTTGTTTAGCTGAGCAGCAGTATCCGGGAGTATCGAGGTAGCTGCATAGCATTCGCAGCCTTGATCTCTCCCCTCTATCTCTATCTTTTATTCCGTATTTTTCCTAGACAGACTTGTAATAGGTGGATATTCTGTATTAGAGGCTCATATTCGTGACACCTGATTCTATTGGGCTATGGTGTGGTATTTTAATTGAACTTCCACAGATTTTATTATTAATTATACTCTTGAATGTAATGACTTAGTAAATTCTCTGTGATATTTATCTATAATCTGAATAAGAATTTGGGATAATGTTGTTGAATGGTCGGGCTTTCCTAGCAGTGTGTAGGGCGCCATCATGACCGGGGTTGGGGTCGTGACAAGTTGGTATCAGATCCTAGGTTAATTGGTCTCGCGAGTTATGAGCCGGTTTAGTAGAGTCTCGCGGATCGGTACGGAGACGTCTGTATTTATCCTCGAGAGGCTGCATAACTTTTAGTAAAACTTCACATTCTTGAATTCTTATCGTGCGTCCTTGATTCATCCTGAAAAGAAACTTTTGAAATTACCTCCACACGTTCGTGTGCGCGCATGGGCGCTTAGTATCAGATGTGCCCGATGGCTTGTGATTCCCCGACCGAGGGGCGATGTGTAATCTCTGTGAGTTTATGGTGGGCCAGTCTGAAGGACTTGAGGTTGGATCTTTGCCTATGGCTGGAGCGCCGAGGTGCTAATTGTGTAAACAAGTGTTTTTGGACTTATATGTTCGGTAGTGTCCCCGTTAGTGAAATGACGGTTGTGGCTATGGGAGAAGTATGTTAGTTCTACGAGGCATATCCATACGAATTGGAAGCGACGAGAAGGGGTCTGTTGAATGATGGAAGAATTAGTAGATGCTTGAAGTCTATCTTGATTCAAGTTATAGCCCGAGTTATGGGCGTTTGAAGAATCTTTTCATGACTCCTAGTTGGGAGTGAAGTAAATTTCATGTTGCGGTATGAGTACAGACTCAGGAAGATCAAGTGACTGCGTAATGCTTATCCCGGTGGAAGGTATACGAAAATGTTATATTGAGGCGAAGCAGGTGTGTTATCTCCCGTGAAGTGTGCTGAGGCGGTGTGATCCCCATGTGAATGACAGAAGATCTCATGTGCAAATGAATTGTAAGTGTTGAAGTTTGAAATTTTTGGTTCACTTAAGAGAGTGAGTTTAACTATTGCGAGATTGCCAAAGAGTTGAAGTACTAGATGAAATGTGTTTACACAAGCTTACAGAGGATTTGAGTTTAACCTCACTAAGGTATTGAGGCAATAATGGAGTATATGCGTTATGAGTATAGTGTGTTGTGATCTATGGCTTCGAGCCAAGTTGGGGAGCTTGCTATTGGTTAGAGGATTGTGCGGTTATGTACTATGTTAGTTCCGATTTGATGCATGCTGGTGAATCAGTTCTGGTTGTGGAAATTGGGCCGAGAATGGCACGAGTGAAGGAAAATTTTGACAAGATATCATGAGCTCGGATGAGCATGAGATAAGTTTCGATGTTTACGGTAAGTTGGTATTGTCTTCAGTGTCACCTAAGATCGGTGTTTTGTAAAAAGGGTTTTGCATCCTGGTTAATGATTCTTGATCGCTCTTCAGCGTTAGTGCGACCGGTGGTTTGGAGGTACGCTCCAGATATTGTTGTGGTAGGTTGTGGGAGTGTGTCCCACGGGAAGATTATATAAGTGTGGCATGTGATCACTTGATTGATTAAAGATGTAAACCAAGTATGAAGTTTGTGATGGTGTCGTTAAATTGAAGATTCATGCCTGGAGGGCACTTGGCTTATTGGGTTGTGAACTGGGGAGGATTACTCTGATTGTGATGGTTGCTCTTGTGTGTTATGAGAAAAATGGGAGTTATTATGGACATTTAAAAGGTTATCAAACTATCTCAGTGTGATCAGAATCAGCTTGCAGTCGGTGGATAGATTTAATGTGAATAATGGCTCTATATCAGGACAGATATGTGGATTTTAGTAATGCGGTCCTCATGGAGGAGTAGTTAGGTTGATGTTTCGTTGTCAAATATTTCGCGTAGTAATGCATTGTGCCGTGTGAGTTGTGAGGCGGCTTGAGAAATTGCTATATGTTGAGAATCCGCGTAGGAATGACGTTATATGAGCTTCTTGGCTTTTGAAATTCAGAATGTACATCGCACCTCAGTTGTGCTTGAGTTTTGTAGCTTATAATGCTATATGTCCCTCAGAGATATTATTATACACTTAGCATGCTTACGACTGATACTCGGTATTTTGTAGTAATGAGCAAATTTGGCTCGATGTGCATCTCCTTATGTGAGATCTATGTGTGGATCGGGTGGCACGCCGCCATGGGTATGTTATCTGGATCGGGTTGCACGCCGCAACAGTGTGATGTTGAGTATAGTTTTCTATATGCTATTTTGTATGCCTTGTTTCCTGTTTTCTAAGAAAAGTCCGTATTAGTGCGTGGGATTGGTAATTCCTTCCAGAGTTCGTTTTCTTTTTTTGTATCGCATTCGAATTGATAGCCTATTGGCATATTAGGGCATCATATGTAACTTTTGATTATGTCTAGGGTGGCTTATTGCCTGAGCAGTTCGTAATGGGTGAGACGAGATCATTGAATTCGAGATCAGTGCAATCTGAGTATATGAAGTAAATTAAGGGGATAAGACTATTGTTTGGTTCATAATGAGGTGATAGTTCTTACCAAAAGTATAGATCCAATGAATTGTTGATTCGGCGGTGTTATGAATTTATACAGATCGCATCCGTCGTGTCGGTATTGTAAGAATTTGAACAAGACCTATGTATGTCATGCAGAGCATGGGATGTGTAATGATTTTTCTTCTAGATGGGATCAATGAAAGTTCTTGACTAGTTGAGTACGTAAACGTTCATGGTTCGAAAGGGAGGTGAAGTCCTCATGTTACCTTAGGATGATATGGTATATGCGATATGTTGTGAAGGATTGAGATTTGCATGTGTAAGGTTATGGTTTAGTTCTGAATGGAAATTCATAATATTCTTAGGCAGTACGGGCAACTTTACGTGATTAGAGGGATGAACTTCAGATGATTAGGGTGAATGATCTTCAGATGATTAAGGAAATTGTATTTCTAATCATAGTGATTTGTAGAGGGTATATATTTCAGAAAAAAAAGGCCAATGTGATTAAGTTGATGGCACTTCAATAGTATTGCGGTACTTTAAGGCTGGATCGACTGCTGATATTCGAGTTGCTTGTATGGAACATGGAAATGTTAGAGTATTTATCGTGGAATGATTAGGTATCAAAAGTGTGCATGTATTCGCACGGTGGAAACTAGAATCAGGTATGATGATTTGTGTGCCATATGGAGTTGGAGACTGGGAGTTCTCATGTACAGGCTAGGTTGTGGTGGTGGATCGTGTGTATTCGGCACCGTTTAGCGTCAATCAGGATATGGAGGCTCGAGTGGATCTTTGTTTGCTGGTATGTCAGATTTTGGATGTGATGTCAGAATTCAGACTGGTTGTCTTAGTGTTGAGTGATTCTGAACTATTGCGCTACGGGCAATACTGAAAATGCCACGGGTTGAGTGATGAAATGCATTGGATTATGATCTAGCAGAGTGGTTTATATTTCAAAGGACCAACGAACGGTTGGGAAGGATTGCTTTCTTAATTGGGCATTCGTGATGGATGTCAGTGCAAAGGTTGCTATCATTAATTAAATTCCGGTGTTGGGCGACTTTTTAGATGAGTTTCACATGGCTAGGCATGTCGCTGGGCGAGGTTGTTGATTTCGTTATTAATTTGGTGCCGCGCACTGGATCGTCTGGCTCCGATAGGAGTTGTAGTAGTGGAAGTCGAGCGGGATGAGTAATTGGGTGTTGCTCGGTGGATAACGTACCGGTTATGTTTTATCAGGTTTGCGTGGTGTGTGTTATTTGTTTCACCATGGGTGTAATGATTTGCTTTGTCTCCAGACATCAATTGAGCATGGTTGTCGATTTCAAGCATAGTGACTTGAGGTGTTTCATGTGGAGTAGTATTTGGATATGATCGCGTGTTGCAGCAAAGCTGTGTGGAAACATGACCTTGCGGGTCAAATTTGTGTGTCCTATTTCTATGATGTGAGACAGGGTCTCAGCCTTGTGTTGTGGCAATACTGGTGAGTTTGAGGTACAACTCTCTCAGCTGATTCATTTTCATGATTTGAGTATGTTCGAACTGTGTCTTATTGGTGCACGTATTATGCAAGTTGTGGCTTAGGCATGTATTGATGGGTCATGTCACCTGAGTAGTGTGTTTGGTTAGAAGAGATCGTTGAAATCATTAATGAATGCGAACGGATTTGATTTCAGTATGTGTGATGGGTAAATATTGAGGTTCGGTTCAAAATTTGCTATGGTTATTACCAGGAGAGAAATGACTTCATGAATGGTTGACATAGGAAATGTTTATGATTTATTGCGTGTTTCCTTTATCATTGGCAGTATGTGAAAGTGTTGGAATGAGGCTTTAGTTGTTAAGAGGTTTCCTATCGATATTCGATTATTATGTGTAGCTACTGTGAATAGAAATTATCGTTTCGAGTGTTTGAGTTATATGGTATATCAGATAATTGCACCTAATATTGCAGGTATGGGTTATTACAGCTGGTTCGAGCTTATTCTGAGTATGGATGTGAAGTTCTAATCTTGTGTATGATTTCGGAAGGTGCAGTGTGGTTCTATGGTTTATAGACTAGATGGATTGTGAAATTTCAGCTATATTATGTTATCGGACCTATGCGAGATAGGGTAGTGTGGGATCACCCACGGGTATATTCTTGGTAAAGTCGTTCAGCTATTGGTTGGCTTCTAGGACAACTCTGGGTACGCTCGAGGATGAACGTTTGTTTAAGTTGGGGAGGATGTGACGACCCGACCCGTCGTCTCGTGAGTTACCTCCCCGTTTCCCCCATTTCCTATTTCTTTATGCTTCATTATCAGTATTGGGTGTGAACGAGTTGATTTGGATTGGTTTTAGTAGGAAATGAGACACTTAGTCTCTTTAAGGAAGGTTTGTTTTGGAAAAGTCAACTGGATGTTGACTTATGAGTTAGAGGTCTCGGATGTGAATTCCGATGATTCGGTTAGCTTCGGGGGATGATTTGAGACTTAGGAGTGTGATCGGAAGTAATTTTGGAGGTCCAGTGTAGAATTAGGCTTGAATTGGCGAAGTTAGTATTTTGATGAATTCCGGTTGATAGGTGAGATTTTGATCCGAAAGTCGAAATGGAATTCCAAGAGTTTTTCTAGCTTCGTTAGGTGATTTGGGATATGTGTACAAAATTTCAGGTCATTCGGACGTGGTTTGGTCGGGTTTTTGATCGAAAGAGTATTTCGGAAGTTTTTAGAAAATTAAGCTTGAATTCGATGAGTTTTGGGTAATTTGATGTTGTTTAAGGTATTTTGATGATTGGAAGAGGTTTGAATAATGTTATGAATTATGTTGGCATGTTTGGTCGGGGTCCCATGAGGCTCGGATAAGTTTTGGAAGAGTTTTTGGAAGATTTTTGTCGTTTGAGCATAAACATGTAATGATCCAAAGGTCCATTTTTAGTTCTAGAGATTGAATTTTTGTCGTTTGAGCATAAACATGTAATGATCCAAATGTCCATGTAATAAACATGTAATTATGTTCGTATTATTATTTGTGACTCATAGGATCAAGAATTATCGAATTCCGAGTTTGTATGATGGAGTTAGAGCCTTTTTAGTGAAACGAAAAGCTGCTGCAATTTTCTGGGCAGTTTCTGCATTTTTCGCACGTGTGAACAGTAACCGCACCTGCGTGAACAATATCCGTGTACAGTACCATGTACAGTAAATATGAACAGTATCCGTGTACAGTACCCGTGTACAGTACATATGAACGAGTCCGGAACCAAAATATGTTTTTTTTTACTCAAACTACACAAATAGGTAGTAAAAAAAATGATCTTTTTATATATAGCGTCATAATGCCTGGCGCTATATACTAACAGTAACAGAACCGTTAAGGTATAGCGCCAGGTATTGTGGCACTATACTGTAAAAGCTGAGATGGCCAGGTATAGCGCCACAATACCTGGCGCTATATATACAACATTAATGTATAGCGCCAGGTATAGTGGCGCTATACATATATATTTTTTATACCCCTCCTTCTTCTTCTCCAATTCATCCATCCACCATTATTTTAAAACTCTTCCCCTCTTCTTGGTCCCCCACCGATTCTGCCCGTTTCTTTAAAAAAAAAAAATTGGGTCCCCCGACACATAAAACTCGAAGAAAAAGGGTCCCACATTCGAGTAGAGTTTTGTGCTATTGTTGATTCATAATTCCGGAGTCAAAATTTCAATCTTTTTGCTTTGCCAAAATTCTAAATCGAGGTATTTCGATTTATTTTAAGTTGAAACATTTATAATAATGTATATTATTTGATTTGTATGTGTTCTATTTCGCTTTGTGTTTTTTTCCGAAACTAGCATGTTAAATTTATCCGAATTTAATATTAGTGTTTTCTAATAAAATATAAATTAGTAAAATAAATTTGTCTGTTAATATCCTGATTTATATATATGTTTTTTCATTCCGTTTTGTATTTTATTTGCAATTAAATTTATTTCTTGTTTATGCTTAGTTTAGATTATTTTTTAGCGTAGCAAAATCCAGACCCTTATAGCGTAATAAAATTTAGAGCCTTGTAGCGTAGTAATGTGTAGTATTTTAGCTTAGAATTCCTTTTGTTTAAGTATCTTATACTGGTAGTTGAAAATGCAAACTTTGTACAATTAAGTTAATAATTGTATCAGCACACATAATTAGTAATTTGTACAATTAAGTTATTAAAAAATATGAATTTAAATTATAATAAAAACACATTATTTTGTACAAATTATATATATATATATATAATGTGTTTTTATTATAATTTTTTAATAACTTAATTGTACAAATTATATATATATATATATAATTTGTACAATTAAGTTATTAAATATATATATATATATATATATAATTTGTACAATTAAGTTATTATAAAATATGAATTTAAATTATAATAAAAACACATAATTATATATATATATATATATATATATATATATATATATATATATATATAATTTGTACAATTAAGTTATTAAAAAATATGAATTTAAATTATAATAAAAACACATTATTATATATATATATATAATTTGTACAATTAAGTTATTAAAAATAATAATTTAAATTATATATATATATATATATATATATATATATATATATATATATATATATATATATATATATATATAATTTGTACAATTAAGTTATTAAAAAATATGAATTTAAATTATAATAAAAACACATAATTATATATATATATATATAATTTGTACAATTAAGTTATTAAAAAATATGAGTTTAAATTATAATAAAAATACATTATATATATATATATATATATATATATATATAATTTGTACAATTAAGTTATTATAAAATATGAATTTAAATTATGCTAAAAACACATTATATATATATATATAAAATTTGTACAATTAAGTTATTAAAAAATATGAATTTAAATTATAATAAAAAACACATAATTATTAATGATAGTTTAATGATAGTTTATAGTTGACGACATGGACGCGACTATACATCCCGACCCCCGGACGTTGGATCTATTAGCCCTACAGCCCCAGCATAGATCCGAGTATATATGGGATGGACAGTTGCTTACGCAGACTTTCCGGGCTAGGAGAGTGGATCTATTGTGGGAGTTTTTGAGTCCTCCCCACGTTCTACATCCCCGCGTGGTCCATTACTTGGAGGAGATGGGATTTTATAGGATTATTAGGATTGGCCGGATACAGCTCGACTATGCTTTGATCACTGCCTTGATTGAGCGGTGGCGACCGGAGACACACACTTTCCATTTGCCCATCGGCGAGGCCACCATCACACTCCAGGACGCTGAGATTTTATATGGCCTGTTCGCTGATGGCTTGCCAGTTTTACTGCCTGCGACCATGAGATATTATCCGCGGCAGACATATTGGGATATGTTGCACATGCTTACGGGTTTCATGCCGGAGGAGGAGGCGGTAGCGTCTAGGTCCAGTCGTATACAATTGGTCCCCATTAGAGACCACCTGGTGCAGATCCACCATACTATCACCGATGAGTCTGCGGAGGTGGATGTACAACGATATACGAGGCTGTTGTTGCTCCTTCTATTTGGGGGTGTCTTGTTCCCGAACACTTCGGGGAACCTAGTGAGCCTCCGTTTTCTGCATCATATTGCCCGGTTCGAGGATACATCTTTGTACAGCTGGGGTGGTGCTGTCATCTCATATCTGTACAGGTAGATGTGCCGGGCTTGCGTCAGCACACAGAGAGACGTTGGTGGCTTTCTGCTGCTTCTACAGGTGACAACATATTCAAATAATATGTCCATTAGTTACAATTCTACCAAGTTATAGTTAATCTTATACTTTACGTCAACTTTGTATGTTAGGTTTTGGTCTGGGAGCGATTTCTGCAGTTTTAGCCACCTCTACCATAGCTACCGGCTAATGTAGAAATTCCGCAACTCCCTCTAGCCTGTAGGTGGGTTATGCGTTGTACTCTTGCACAAGAGTATGATGCCCATCATAATCTCCCCCTCTGCAGGGATGTGTTGGATCTGCTGGAAGACGCACAGGTGAATATCTAACTAAACTTGCCTGTTATAGATTAACTTAGTGATGCGCACTAACAGTTTGTGTTCTTATTTGATAGTTCATCTGGACGCCGTACACCGATGAGGTGATAGGAACGCTGCCAGCGTATTGCAGGTTTGGCCGACATATTTGAAGGGCTTCTGTCCCGCTCATATGTCTCGATATTGTCGAGCATCATGCCTTCGTGCGGGTATTTCGTCAGTTTGGCCTGCCGCAGCCTATACCGACTCCGCTTGCATGGCATGCTTTACATTATGAGAGGGATGATCGGTCCAAGGCAGACGACACATTTATGGCATGGCTTAACAAGCAGTTGGGTACCTGGGACCGGCGAGGGGACTTGACCCCACCTCCGTAGCACTTTCCTATTCCACGTTATATGGCATGCTACCGCACTGTTTCCCGGCTTTTTATCGGGAACCCAGTTCATCAGGCACACAGTTAGTACATCCCATACGTCGGGAGACACGAGGCCCTGGTATGTTTTCTATTATTATTAGTTATATAGCTATAATTTAGTACCAAATATGTGGTTTATATTATTTACTTTGTGCAGGCGATTGGATTGCATACCGTCTATCGTATGGGGCAGCAGATGCAGAGTTATGTCCACGATCCTGTGGCCATGCAGGAGTATAGTCGTCGATTCATGGATGTGGTTGCGCAGACACTGCAGCGAGCTCGATCGGATCAGCGTTTGGCACACGAGGCTGATTATATGGACCCAACAACGTACCAGCGAGGCCGTGGTATCCCACGAGCTGGTGGTGCCCGACGAGCTGGTGGTGTCGGACGACGTGGTCGTGGGCGGAGAGGAGGTGGTCCCCAGCAAGGGGGCGTTGAGGCTCTTGCTGATGATGTTGCTGCTGATATGGCAGGTGGTATGCATGAGACGGACATGCCGTCTTACAGCCTTGGAATTTATCGCACTCCAGTGCCATCGCAGGTGACCCCATCGGGTCAGTTATTGATTACGGGCTCGGATATTCAAGGAGTGGATTGGGGTAGATACTTCCCAGGCCTATCTACCACTGTTGAGGATCGATCGACCCGAGATTTTTATAGTGGGCGCCGACTGAGTTATGGCTCCACATCACATGCGCAAGTATGAGTTTATTAGTATTGAATTTGAATTTGTGTTAACTTTAACTTATTTATTTTCTTTAACTTTATTAATTTCCTTTTTAAGGCTTCATGCGATGCAGCGACAGATGACTACATTCAGGATCTAGAGACGATGATGGCAAGACAATATAAATTGTTGTGAATTGTTATGTAGTTTTCTATACTAAGTTTCATATTATTATGTAGCCTTCTACTGGAGCTAACAGCACCACCGATACATGTCATCCTGCGCCGCATCCAGCTATAAGGAGACGACTTGATGATGATGATCCTGATAGCGTACTCGGGCGGGAGGGGATGTGCCTCAGGCCAGTGGCTGCATTGAGACACACCGGATGCGGGACACATTGACATGATGTAAATAATATTTTGGTATACATTAACTATATTATTTAATCGAATATGCGCATTACTTTTTTTAGTTCTCCATTCGTTTGATAGTTTCATAAAATAAAATTTAGTACAACACAAGCACTTAAACTTAACTTCTACTTCAATTAAAATAAAATTTAGTACAACACACAAGGAAAACATTACTACAGTACAAACACAATCACAAACACAAATATAGCAGGCCAACATAATAAAAATGCATGAAATATGAAAAATACACTAAACACATACATGCCAACGTTTAGCCCCGGTTGCTATTTATTCTCCGCTCCAACCACTTAAATCGTTCTTCCAGTTGTTCTTTTTCTTCTTCTACCTCTTTCAGTTTTGCCTTCACCTTCGCAAGTTCCAGTTTATATATTTTTTTCGATCCTTTTGTGCTTCACAATTCCATTGTGTTTTCCATTTTTCTTCTCCCACCTCCTTCAGGTTCGCCCTCAAGTCTGCAATAATTCTATTGCTTTCTTTTTCATGTTCCTGTTCTCTTAAACACATATTATGAAGAAACTGAAGTTGTTCTCTGTAACATTCCTGATAACATGGTTCATCAACCCATTCTTGAAAATCACAAATAGGTTCGCCGGGAACCTTGTAAAACTGGTTCATACAGTGCCAGTAGCGGCGTCCAACTTCACCACTTTCCCAACAATTTTGCATCAAGCATGCTTTTCCACAGTTGCACTTTGGTGGACGAAGAGGTTGAGCCATTTGTGTAATATTTGCTTTTAGTAAAAAAACCTTACCTTTAATAAAATATTTGCTTTTAGTAAATTTTGAGCACACAACATAACTACAATGAGCCCGTTATTTATAGGCGAGACAACACCCACATAACGTACTATCTAATGGTGCTATACTTTGCGTGTTAAATATCATGATGTTGACAAGACAACTTTATGTCAGCTGGTCGGCTTTTTCAGTTCGACAAGACAACACACACATAACGTACTATCTAATGGCGCTATACTTTGCGTGTTAAATATCATGATGTTGACAAGACAACTTTATGTCAGCTGGTCGGTTTTTTCAGTTCGACAAGACAACACCCACATAACGGACTATCTAATGGCGCTATACTTTGCGTGTTAAATATCATGATGTTAACAAGACAACTTTATGTCAGCTGGTCGGCTTTTTCAGTTCGACAAGACAATACACACATAACGGACTATCTAATGGCGCTATACTTTGCGTGTTAAATATCATGATGTTGACAAGACAACTTTATGTTAGCTGGTCAGCTTTTTCAGTTCGACAAGACAACACACACATAATAAATATACATATAATTTTATTACAATAGGTAAAATGGGAAAGTACAAATAATAGTTAACAAGCATAATTTTTTTTCATAAATCTTGCAACATAGATATAACAACTAATTATTACAACATCAACTCATGGGTAGTTAGGTACACTAGAAGAACACCCACCACGAGCTTGATTAGTTTTGCCACCCAAACCAGCTGAAGGACATTTACGACGGTCATGTCCTGTTTGCGAGCATATACCACATTTGCGCGCATAAACGGTGTCACTAACATCCATTTGGTTACGTATACGTGTTCTCTTATGCACCTGTCTTTTACGCAAATAGGACTTGTTACATACCATTTTAAAGGGTTCCGGAGGCCAATAATGCTCAGCACTCACTGGCTGCAACTGACCACTATATGTGTTTAGGTACTTGGAAACACTATATTGTTGATCAACATAGTTGGTCTCCGCATAACCAACACGTTGAAAACACTTGATGGCATGTGATCAAGGCATGTGGTAGATGGACCATTTCCCATAGGAGCATAACCTTACAGATTCATTTATAGTATGTACATTATTACCCCGATTATTATGGATAGTGGTGCGAACTTCAAAAACACCTCTTTCGTTATCATACTGCAAAAATGAATGCCAATGTGCTCACCGTCTGTATTTCTCAAATCTTTTCATAGGCACTGGCATAAATTCAACACCCCTCTCCATCAATTCCGTTGCAGCTGCAGACCGTTGAACAAACCTCTCCGCCATCTGCTTGAACGACATCCGCACCATGGCTGTGACGGGCAATCCTCTTGCCGATTTCAATAACCCGTTAAAGGACTCTGACACGTTTGTAGAAAGAATTCCCCATCTTCTTCCACCATCCGCATGCAACGTCCACTTTTCAGGGTCATGTCGCATTAACCAACGATAGGCTGCCTCGTCTTCTTGCCTGATAGAATCCATATGCCTCCGTAATTTATGTTGTTGGTAGTCTGTTGCTGCCATCCACATCAAATCATGTAGATCCTTGTTGGGATGTGCCTTTTGGAAATTGGCCTTAAAGTGCCTCACACAGTAACGGTGGTATGCATAAGTTTCTTACCACGCAGGCAAGTTCTCCACAAAACTTAATATACCACCATGTCGATAAGATATTAGACAAATATGTGAACGCTGTTTGACAACGTGCTCTTTCATGTGGTCCAAAAACAGCGTCCACATCTCTGTGCTTTCATTGGAACAAATAGCAAAAGCTAGAGGAAATATCTGTCCATTAGCATCTACTGCCACAGCTATCAATAGCTTGATATCGTACTTTCCATAGACATGAGTTCCGTCTATGGATATTACTGGCCGGTAATGCGAAAAACCATCAATTGCTGGCTTAAACGCCCAGAACACGTAATTGAATATGTATTCTGGTGTTCCCGGACTCTGCTCAAGCTTCCATTCAACAACTGTCCCGGGGTTAAAGTGCTGCAGTGAGGCCATGTACTTTGGCAGAGATGCAAATGACTTATCCCAATTACCGTAGACAATTTCAAACGCTCGTTTGCGCCCGAGAAATGCCTTTCTTTTCGTAATGGTATGGCCATATTCCTGGTGGACCGATGTAATGCACTCTTTGATTGTATACATTATGGACGCTTCAATATGCGGAATAAGTACAAGAGAAATCAAGTCAATATCCAAGTTGAAGTGATTCCCGTTGAATGTGTCCATTTCGCATGTGTGGGTGGGAATGTATTTACCCACTTTCCACATACCTGTCTTCTTCTTGGTCGCACGCAACATCCAATTACATGGCCAAAACCACCTGCGGCAAACAACCTTGTATACCATCGGACTTGACTCTCATACCTGCATCTCACGACACTCTTTTACGTTGTGCATTTTACAAGCCCTGCTTAAGCGCGTTTTATCAGGAAAAAGCATCCCCTTTGCAAGCACCGTTGGTCTAGACTCATCCCACATTGCTGTCCGGATTTCATCAAAATCCCTTGTTAGAGCTTCCACATCCGGCACGGTTGGCAAGTTATCAATGTAAGGAATCTCCCTTGAATGAAACGACACTTCAGACTCATACACACTTCGTCTAGGGGGCTCTCTCTTCAAATCAGGTCCTTCCTCCTCATCCTGCTCATCACCATCCTCACGAAAAAGGGTGTCTCGTCTCCGGATTCATCGGCATTGTTATCGTAATCACTGTTCTGTTCCTCACTCTGTGCATCTGTTAGATCCCGATGTAATACGTCGTTTTCGGTCAATTGAGTGAGTACGGGTGGTTCAACTTGCTCGTTTTCGCTGCACAACCAACAAAAATATAACCTACTGAATTAATAAATGATTTCCATATGGCTATATCACTTCACTTACAAGTCGTAATGTGATGAAATTTCATGATGGGCGTTTTCAATTAAGTGATGACTACCGGATGGGCCACTTGTAAAATACATATCCGGTCGGTACCCCCTATTAAATATATGAGTGTTAATACAAATTCAATATGCCAAATATATACATAATTAACATAAATGAAAATTGAAGTTTACCACTCGTTTTATGAATCATGGAAAGCAGGGTATAAATTCTTTTCTCGCTGCTCATTCGCCGACGGTGATAAGTTTAAATCAAGGAAAACTCTTTCAACCTGTCCGGCAAAAACTGCTCCATAATAACCACCCGATGACTGAGGGTTATCTCTGCTACGCACAACCTCATTTTTTGGAACGTCTTCGACCTTCACGTACATCTCCAACATTGTGATTACAAGAAATTCCCGGCATTCGTCCGGAGTCCTCAGAAAATCACTCAAAGTTTCATCATCGTCGATGTTAAACTCCGAGTAAAAAAGCAACCCCTTGCGGAGTGACGGAATACGGATATCTTCCAGTTACTTTAAGTATCACTGAACGTTTCCTCACACTCAGTTTTTTGCATAACAACGATATCAATTTATCGTACTCTATTGTAAGTGGCAATTTAACATGACACTAAGCAGGTAAACTGTAGTCCACAAAGTTATTCTCCATCACAACCTCACCTCCCCCCCCCCAATATAATGAAACTCTTATTCTACGCTCTTCAGACATAATGAAAAAATGCTGGAGAATTTAAGAACAATAAACGTTTCAACAAGAGGTAACAAATTTTTTGAATGAATTTCTATACAATTCTAACCTCTTTATATAGGAAATGGCTAGCCGGAATTTTTTTATATAGGTATAGCGCCCAAAAGGTTGGCACTATACGCTTTTGAATTATTGAAGTCACGAATTATTGGTGGGGCCAGGAAATCTATGCATAGCGCCGCTATACCTGGCTTTATACATTAATATTGTATATATAGCGCCAGGTATTGTGGCGCTATACCTGGCCATATCAGCTTTTACAGTATAGCGCCACAATACCTGGCGTTATACCTTAACGATTCCGTTACTGTTAGTATATAGCGCCAGGTATTATGGCGCTATATATAAAAAGGTCATCTTTTTTACCACCTATTTGTGTAGTTTGAGTAAAAAAAAACCACATTTTGGTTCCGGACTCCATATGAACAGTACCCCATATACAGTACCCATGAACAGTACCGTGAACAGTACCCGTGAACAGTAACCGCGAAAATTTCTGGAGAGTGTATGATTCGTGCAGTCCGAGAGTTTTCTCATTTTTGGAGCTATGGAGCTCGAATTGAAGCGATTTTTGAAGCGATTTTCACCATATGGATTGGGGTAAGTGTTCTATATCCAAAAGTGATTATATTTAATGATTTCATGGTTATTTTCATCAAGAACTAGTGAATCAAATGGAAGAAATTGGAGAAAATTTGTAAACTTTTCAAAAACGAAAATTCTAGATTTGGAGGCCGAATTGTTATCGGAATTTAGTAATTTTGGTATGGTTGGACTCGTGGTTGAATGGGTTGTCGGATTTTGTGAGTTTCTTCGAATTCCGAAGCGTGGGCCCGGGGGTCGGGTTTGAGCAATTTCGGGATTTTGATGTTAAATTGGATATTTTCGAGTGGGCTTCGCTCCCTTAGCATATTTTAATGATTATGTACTGATTGTGGCTAGATTTGGAGCATCCGGAGGTCGATTCGTGTGGGCGAGGCATCGCGGGCTAGATTTTGGACCGGATCGAGGTGAGTAATTGATGTAAATAATGTCCTGAGGGTTTGAAACCCCGGAATTTCACATCGTAACGCTATATTGAGGTGACTTGCACACCGGATAACGGGCGTAGGGTAGAGCACCATTGGGGATTGTGACTTGGTCCGTCCCGAGAGATATTTTACTACATTTTTGGTTTAGACGTATACTTTATTATTGTGAATTGGGCTTGTTGCCATGCTTGGGGCCTTGTGCCGACCTGTAGAACCCTTAGGGGATTTTGACTGGTTTTCCTCACTTATTTTGGTAAAGAATTTATATCCTCAGTCATGTTTCCAATTGTAGGCTTCTTGCCAATTATTTGAATCCTTCAGGGATTGATATCACTACTTTCGTATATTTTGCATATCATTTGACCTCAGTCCAAGGTTTTAAATACTGTTTTGCAAACTCAGCCATCTTCCTAAGATTTGAAAACTTAAATGATATTTCTAAATGATATTTCGGGCTGAGAACTACTGTTTTACAAATGCTCAAGGGGCTTATGATGATTTCTGGACTGAGCATGGATCGAGCTGCGCGCCGCAGCAGTGTTATATTGATATTGAGGTCGAGAGCCTGGTTGATTACATTGATATTGAGGCCGAGAGCCTGGTTGATTACATTGATATTGAGGTCGAGAGCCTAGGTGATTATACTGAGATTGATATAAGGCCGAGGGCCTAGATTTGATGCCACGAGATTGCTTGATATTGCGTTTGGGTTGTAGGAGCCCCTCCGGAGTCTGCACACACCCCCAGTGAGCTCTGTCGATGATAAATAAATGGATGGCTCGGGCTGCACGCCGCAGTGGGTACTAGAGTGTACTATCATATGCATTGCATTGCACTCATGCATTTGTTTTTATCTGTTATACCTGTCTCAGTATTTGGTACTCTGACTTAATTGGCTTGTTGCTTCACTATTTGTTGTTCTAAACTGCCAGTTATAGTTTACTTTGTATTTTTCCATGATTTCTTATTCTCAGCCTTTATTTATGTTTATTACTCACTGGGCCGGAGTACTCATATTACTCCCTGCACCTTGTGTGCAGATCCAGGTACACTACAGGTTGAGTGAGGATTTGTTTAGCTGAGCAGCAGTATCCGGGAGTATCGAGGTAGCTGCATGGAGTTCGCAGCCTTGATCTCTCCCCTCTATCTCTATCTTTTATTTCGTATTTTTCCTAGACAAACTTGTAATAGGTGGATATTCTGTATTAGAGGCTCATATTCGTGACATCAGATTCTATTGGGCTATGGTGTGGTATTTTAATTGAACTTCCGCAGATTTTATTATTAATTATACACTTGAATGTAATGACTTAGTAAATTCTCTGTGTTATTTATCTATAATCTGAATAAGAATTTGGGATAATGTTGTTGAATGGTCGGGCTTTCCTAGCAGTGTGTTGGGCTCCATCATGACCGGGGTTGGGGGCATGACATAGATTTCAGCATTGTCTAGTTGGACAAGGACTTGTCTTATGAGGAGGAGCCGGTGGCTATTCTAGACCGGTAGGTCCGTCAGTTGAGATCGAAGAGTTTTCCTTCGGTTTGTGTTTAGTGGAGAGGTCAGCCTCCTGAGGCGTCGACCTGGGAGTCCGAGTCCGATATGCGTAGCCGTTATCCTCATCTTTTCCCCAACTCAGGTACTTCCTTCTTCTGTCCGTTCGAGGACGAACTGTTGCTTTAGAGGTGGAGAATGTGACGACCCAAAGGGTCATCACCTGTTTTTAATTGAATT
This sequence comes from Nicotiana sylvestris, assembly GCF_000393655.2. Lineage (NCBI taxonomy): Eukaryota > Viridiplantae > Streptophyta > Magnoliopsida > Solanales > Solanaceae > Nicotiana > Nicotiana sylvestris. The sequence continues at coordinate 140,792,476 of NC_091059.1, read as the reverse complement.
TTGTGCCTCCGAGGACTTGGAAACTTCATTTAGAGTAGCCTCGATTTGCGTGCGCTGTCTGGGCGTGTAGCCGGAAAGCTTAAATATGAAATTCAGTGAAAAATGTTATGTCTTGACTTTAAAATGAGTTAATTCGACTACGGTCAACCTTTTGGGTAAACGGACCCGGACCCGTGTTTTGACGGTCCCGGAGGGTCCGTAGGAAAATACGGGATTTGGGCGTATGCCCGGAATTGAATTCCGAGGTCCCAAGCCCGAGAAATGAATTTTTAAGTGAAATATTTTCTGAAATTGATTAAAGAAATTTGAAATGAAAACGGATTGAAGGTGATGGTATCGGGCCCGTATTTTAGTTCCGGCGCCCAGTACAGGTCTTATATATGATTTGAGTCATTCGTGTGAAATCTGGTTAAAAACGGACGTTGTTTGACGTGATCCGAACCTTAATTGGGAAATTGGATGTTTAAAAGAGTTTTGAGAAATTTCATTGATCTTGAGGTTTAATTCGATGTTCATGATGTTATTTTGGTGATTTGATTACACGAATATGTCCGTAGGATATTTTTGAGGTTGTGTGTATACTTGGGTTAGAGTTTCGAGGGCTCGGGTGAGTTTACAGTAGGTTCCGGGATACCTTAGAAAGTGAGATGTTGCCGGTTCAGGAAGTTGCAGGTCTCTGAACCCTCTAGTGCGGTCCGCGAGAAATCGCGTGCGACCGCGGAGGGGCCAGCGCGACCGCGGTCGCCTTTGTGAGGAGCGCGGTGGAGGCTGTGCGGCCGCATTCGCCTTTGTGCGGTCCGCACAGGGTGCTGAACTGCAGGTCTTCAGGGAGGCCTGTGCGGCTGCGGTCCATTTGATGCGGTCTGCACAGGGGGTCTGAGAGGGGTATAAATAAACGGGAATTTCAGTTATTTTCCACTTTTCAAAACCCCAAAAACGTAAGAGGCGATTTTTCAAACTACCTTTCTTCTCCAAAATATTGGTAAGTGATTTCTAACTCATTTTCTTCACTTCTTAACATCTTTTAACATGATTTCAACTTCAAATCAAAGATTTTCATGGGGAAAATTGGGTGTTTTGGGTAGAACCTAGGTTTTTCTAAAATTGGGGATTTAGACCTCAATTTGAGATCCGATTTCAAAACAAATTATACATTTGGAATCGTGGGGGAATGGGTAATCGGGTTTTGGTCCAAACCTCGGGTTTCGACCATGTGGGCCCGGGGTGATTTTGACTTTTTGGGAAAAAACTTTGGGAAAACTCATTTTCATGCATTGGGGTTGATTTATTTAGCACTTATTGATTTAATTAAGTAACTTGTGACTAGATTCGAGCGGATTGGTGGCGGAATCAAGGGGTAAAGCTATAATTGAGGCTCGAGTGGCGTTCAAAGCTTCGAGGTAAATGTTTGGTCTAACCCTAGCTTGAGGGATTAGGAGTTGAGTTATATTTGCTACTTGCTTCTTGTTGAGTACGACGTATAGGCATGGTGACGAGTATCTATACGTTGGTGTCAAGCATGACCGTGAGTCTTAAATTGAAAGTTGTTGTGTTCTTAAATGACACTTGGGTGCTTTACTTAATGATCTTCTATGATTGAGCATTTTTAATAATTGAACTCAGTACAAACTAAGTTGAGATTGGTTATAACTGATTCTCCCTTGCCGGGATGACAATTTCAATATTATTGATCCCTTGCTGGGAAAATTATTACATTGTTGTGTTCCCTTGTCGGGAAGTTATTATATTGATTATTTTCCCTTGCCGGGATTCCTTGATATCACAAGATATTATGAAATGGGAGCGGGTGGTATGCCTACCACAAGATATTATGAAATAGGAGCGGGTGGTACACCTACCACAAGATATTATGAAATGGGAGCGGGTGGTACGCCTACCACAAGATATTATGAAATGGGAGCGAGTGGTACGCTTACCACAAGATATTATGAAATGGGAGCGGGTGGTACGCCTACCACAAGATATTATGAAATGGGAGCGGGTGGTACGCCTACCACAAGATATGAGAAATGGGATCGGGTTGCACGCCTGCAACAAGATGAAAACTGAAAGTGAAAGTTGTCTTTACTTTTCTTTACTTGTGTTAGAAGTTATATTGTTAGCTTCCTTATTTATTCCTTGCTATTTTGTTTTATCAGCTATCCCCAAGGAATGTTTCCCCTCCCCGCTTTAATTGCTTATTGTCTGTTTACTTTTCCGCCACATATTATATAACTGCACAGGTTTATCTGGAGTCTGGTCCTAGCCTCGTCATTACTTCACCGGGGTTAGGCCAGGCACTTACCAGCACATGGGGTCGGTTATGCTGATACTACACTCTGCTCTGTGTGCAGATCCTGGAGCAGCTTTCGGGCAGTAGTTGGAGGGCTTCCTTCAGTCCATCCGGAGACCCAAGGTAGACCTGCAAACATTCACGAGCCCTGGCGTCTCCCTCTATCTTTATTTCATGTTTCCTTTATCTCTTGCTCAGGAACAATACTATGTATTTTCTTCAGACCTTGTATGTAGTGACTCTTAGACAGTCTGTGGTACTGTGACACCAGATTTTGGGGTATTGAAGTTTAAAAGTGGTAATAGACATAGCTCTAAGCTTTATAAATGTTGACTTCCGCCTATTTCCTAACTTCCGCTTTATTTATTTTGTCGCCCTATGTTTGTTTTAAAATAAGTAATATGATAAAAGGTAGTAGATAGTTAAGGGTTGGCTTGCCTAACTCACATTAGTAGGCGCCATCACGACTCCTGATGGTGGGAATTCCGGGTCGTGACATCGACCCTGTACGGCCAAGAGACATAGCCAAAAAGAGGAGGTCGACCCCGTACGACCAAGAGCCATCACCAAAAAAGAAGAGTTCGACCTCGTTCGAACCACGACAGGTTAACATTTCGACAAATTCGAAATAACACCCTTTAAGGCCAAGGGCCATCGCCAGAAAAGAGGAGGTCGACCCCCTACGGCCAAGGGCCTTCGCCAAAGAAGAAGAATTCGACCTTGATCGAACGACGACGGGTTAACATTTTGATACGTTCAAAATAACACCCTTTAAGGACAAGGGCCTTCGCCAAAGAAGAAGAGTTCGACCTTGATCGAACGACGACGGGTTAACATTTTGACAAGCTCGAAATAACACCCCTACGGCCAAGGGCCATCGCCAAAAAAAAGAATTCGGCCTCGTCCGAATCAACATTTGGCCTCGTCCGAGTCAAAATTCGGCCTCGTCCGAATCAACATTCGGCCTCGTCCGAATCAACCTTCGACCTCGATCGAATGACGACGGGTTAACATTTTGATAAGTCGAAATAACACCCTTTAAGGCCAAGGGCCTTCGCCAAAAAGAAGAGTTTGACCTCGATCGAACGACGACGGGTCAACATTTTGAAAAGTCGAAATAACACCATTTAAGGCCAAGGGCCTTCGCCAAAAAGAAGAGTTCGACCTCGATCGAATGACGATGGGTAACCATTTCAATAAGTCGAAATAACACCCTTTAAGGCTAAGGGCCTTCGCCAAAAAGAAGAGTTCGACCTAGATCGAATGACGACGGGTTAACAATTCGATAAGTTGAAATAGCACCCTTTAAGGCCAAGGGCCTTCGCCAAAAGGAAGAGTTTGACATCGATCGAACGATGACGGGTTAACATTTCGATAAGTCGAACTAACACCATTTAAGCCCAAGGGCCTTCGTCAAAAAGAAGTGTTTTACCTCGATCGAACGACGACGGGTTAACATTTGATAAGTCGAAATAACTCCCTTTAAGGCCAAGGGCCTTCGCCAAAAGGAAGAGTTCGACCTCGATTGAACGACGACGAGTCAACATTTCGATAAGTCAAAATAACACCCTTTAAGACCAAGGGCCTTCGCCAAAAGGAAGGGTTTGACATCGATCAAACGACGACGCGTTAACATTTTTAAAAGTCGAAATAACACGCTTTAAGGCCAAGGGCCTTCGTCAAAAAAAAGTTCGACCTCGATCGAACGACGACGGGTTAACATTTTGATAAGTCGAAATAACACACTTTAAGGCCAAGGGCCTTCGCCAAAAGGAAGAGTTCGACCTCGATCGAACGACGATGGGTTAACATTTTGATAAGTCTAAATAGCACCCTTTAAGGCCAAGGGCCTTCGCCAAAAAGAAGTGTTTGACATCGATCGAACCATGACGGGTTAACATTTCGACCAGCTCGAAATAACACCCCGATGGCCAAGAGCCATCGCCAAAAAAGAAGAATTCGGCCTCATCCGAATCAACTTCGTCCTCGCCCGAATTCACAGTAGGTGACCTCCTCCGATGCCACCATCCTTGCCAAAGCCACTATCCTGGCCTCGACGACCTTCCCTAACTCTACCATCTTCTCGATCGACTCATCACTCGAGTCATTGGCCCTGATCAAACTCTGCTAAAGATCAGCCCGCGAGGATACTTTGACCTAATGATCGGCACCCTCAGCCGCGATCCACACTAGTCGACCTCGCCATCCAAATTTCTCAAACTACGATTAATGAAGTCCGCTCACCGAGCTCGACCAAGAGATGACCTCGATAAGCGGAGGGACTAACTGTATGGGTCAAAATTAGATCAGAGAAATTCGGCACACGGAGACGTAAGGCGAGGTCGGACAGTCATCAATAAAGCTCAGGTCGGACAGACCAAGGTCGGACATGCATCAATAAGGCCGAGGTCGGACAAGCCGAGGTCGGGCAGTGATGAAACAACTAGTCTGTTGTGGAATCCTCAAAAGGAATATTCTACTGAATATTCCCTCTAATTGTACCTTTTCTTTTAGGGTTTTTGTAGGAATACCCCTTATAAACAGGAAAAGAGGACTTTCCAAGGGGGAAGCTCTCGGGCTCTTTCCTTCTCCCTCTCTCTAGAAAATATGTAAACACATCTCTCTAAAGAGATGGGAGGATCTATGATCCCATACCTTTATCAGATCCAACAAGGGTCCTAAGGTTCTTGTATTTGCCTATCATTCATCTTTATCAAATGAAAGAAGATCCGTCTCACTTAAGATTAGGTGAATCTTTTTCTTTATTTATATTTTATTGCTACTTAATGTTACTTAGTGCATCTTTCTTTATGCTATTAAATCTGGCCATAATTACTGTCAACATTTATACTTGGCTATGTTTTTCTATTTATATTATTCATCTCGGATCTAGAGTTAATTATCCTTAACTAGGATTTACCCTTCATTTTCTTTGACTGATTTGTTCAAAAAAGTTTCAATATCTTTTGAGTCAAACAATGTGTAAGCTATATATGCTTTTAGTAACCTAGCCAATGATGTTATTTAACATTATTTACCCTAACGGTGAATATTACTTAAGCTCGTTTAACCTTTAGCGAGTGAAAAGTACCGCATACATTTGCTACTTCGAAGCAATGGAAGCTTAAAACAGAAGTTTCGCAACAAGTACTTAAAATTGTTCAATTTTATGTATGTCATATTAAAAAATATATTTTATAGGAGTATACTATATATGATTTACCGAAAATTGCATGAGGGTTGTTAATTAATTAGTCCAATGACAAAGGTAAACCAGATTTTGAAGTCGTCCCCTAATTAGTAGTTGAAGTTGACACGCATTTGGCCCTACCTAATTTATTATCATAGTCAGTCATCATTTACAAGAATAACGTCTAATTAACAACTTCCATTGTCAAGACTCAAGATTGATAATGGCTGTTTAGTACTGATGGGAGTTAATGGAGATTTATATATGTGGTCCAGTCTATTAAGACATGATTAGTGGTTAATTAATTTTTAAGGATACCTTCCATGTATAGCACATATAACATGACTCTAGCTAATGTTAACATGATTAACAATGATTAGCATTGAACCCATATAGTTTAGGGAGGTCTTAATTCTGCTGATACCATATGTTGCGACCACAAGCTGTGTAAATATTTTCCACTTGACATTATATATATTTTATTGCACCACGCGCGAAGTCCTAAAATTAAAGTGCCAATTCTCTTTGAAGTAATTGGTGATATGGTCTGCAAAATGTCCTTTTGTGGGTTTTTTACAATTATTTATACATTGAATGAATTAGTACATGTTGGGTTGATCAAGACAAGAGCAATTGTTACTTTGCCAATGATGAACAATCTCTTTAATGTAATGATTGAGTAGAGCCATCATTAAATTAAACATCTTTAAATCGAATTAAATGGAAATTATAGGATTTACTATAGATGTATTACAAGTAGAAAAATATTTGGTATAAGTTCCGTTGAATTAAAAAAATGTAGCGTCAATTAGTTAAACCTGTTTCATGGTCTAACAGATCTTAATAGACTTTTCATATTATTTAACAAGCATCTAAGAAGTTCCTCTACTTCAATGTTTCATTACATTGACATTTTTTATTGTTAGACGTTAGTGTATAGGTCCAAATTTGGCAACCACAAAAACATATAAGTAAGATTTGGGAGGGAGTCACAATCATACAACGACTGGCGGTCACAGTAGCAAAGGATGACGACCAGAGGCGAGCAGTCAAAATGAAATAGTTTCGGTAGTCCAAACTCAGAAAACGACAGGAAGAATATGCCTTTGGAATTATCACGACCCAAAATCCACTAAGGGTCGTGATGGCGCCGGACACCACTGTCAGTCAAGTCAACTACAGTTTACTAGCAATTTCTCATTTTAATCATTTTGAAATCATTTCTTTTAAACAAATAAATAATAAATAATAAACTCCGCTAGATATGTGAGAATGTCTTTATAAAATTTAACTACTGAAAAATCTCGTGATCATCCCAGAACCCGGTGTCACAAGTACATGAGCATCTACTAGTAAATGAAATAAAATACTTGTGACTGTCCGGGATACAAGTGGACAGAAATGAAAATACAATACAATACTCTGAAGGAGACTCTGCCGACTGTGGGGCGTCTCGAAAATGCAGCTTACCTAAGTTTACGTACTAACCATACCACTATGCCACTGAGCCCCACATAAACCTGTGCAACAAAAATGCATAGCAAGTGTAGTATGAGTACGAAAACAACGTATACCCAATGAGTATTCCGTCTAATCTCGAAGAAGTAGAGACGAGAGGTCGACTTCGACACTTACTAGTGGTCCAATAGTAATATATTATCAATGCGAATAATCATGGATTTATCAGGAACGACAGTAATTTCAAATAAGTCACGAACAGGTAAAAGTTCTTTTTTATATAAAAAAATCTCCGGATTCATAATCTATTAATTAACAATTATCTCAAGTCGGGGAGGCAGGGGGAGCAAATATCCATACCAATAAATCTCAAGGCAAGCAATACAAGTATGCACAAATCATGCCGAGGACGTACGGCCTGATCCAACAATATTTAAACTGTGCACTGCCAGAGGGTCGAATGACACGAACCATAGATGCATCTATTTAATCTGCCGAGACGTTCGACCCGTTCCAGAATTTAAACACGCATAGACAATCAATCAAGAAGTCATCAGGAAACAATTATCCAAAGAAAACCAATTCTCTTTTAACAATTTAGAAAAATAAAGTTTAATTCTTTTTAGAAATCCATTTACCAATTCGATAGGATTTGAGCACTGTCAATAAGGTTACAGATATTCCAAGTACAACATGCTTTTGGGTCCTAGACTACCCGGACAATAGCATAATAGTAGCTACGCACCGACTCTCGTCACCTCGTGCGTACGTAGCCCCCACAAATAGGAGCACATAACGAATTATTTCACCTATGGGGACAATTCCCTCTTACAAGGTTAGAAAGGACATTCACCTCGCTCCGAAGATCCATAACCAACATTTCATGCCCTTCCGAAAACTCGAATCGATGCACAATGCTAAAAAATTAGCCAATAATTATGTAAATCCATTAATACATGTTCAATTACTCATTAAAATCCAATTTGTAACAATTCCTAACCCCGATCGAAAAGTTGGCCAAATTGCCCTCGGGCCCATGTGCTCGGATTCCTAAATTTTTTGAAGATAAACTTTACCCATGAATTCACGAACTCAAATATATGATTTTTTTCTAAGTTTCATACCCAAAATCGTGGTCAAAATCTAAGAATACGAATTTTCTAGGTTTTCCCTCAAACCCCAAGTTTCTACCAATTTTCATGTCGAAATCCGTATATAATCATGTATTTTAACTAAAAACTAGGTTAAATTACTTACCTCATGCTCGGTGGTAAAAATGGTACCTCAAAGTTGCTCCAAAATCGGCTCCAATAGAAGAACTAGGGTTGAAATGAACCCACCCTTGATTTAAAAGAACCTCACTGCCTTCAGTATTTCCGCACCTGCGGTCCCTTGACCGCTTCTGCGGTTCCACTGGTGCGGTTCTAATACCACTTCTGCGGTCCTCCTCCAGCTGCCCCAGACCGCTTCTGCGCCGCACCGACCGCATCTGCGATCACGCAGGTGCGGGAATTCCTTCGCACCTGCGACCTCTGACTCCTTCGCTTCTAACCGCTTCTGCGGTTCCCTTCCTCGCTTCTGCGGGGCCGCTTCTGCGGTGAACCCTCCGCAGAAGCGGTTACACCAGCAACCAGACCCCTTCAGCTCATCCTTTAAGTTCCAATTCGATCCGTTAACCTCCCGGAATCCCCCGAGGCCCCCCCCCCCCGGACTCCAACTAATCATACCAACCAGTCCCAAAACACGTTACGGACTTGCTCGAGGCCTCAAATCATATCAAACAACGCTAAAATCATGAATCGACCTCCAATCCAAGCTTTATGAACTTTAGAATCTCACACTTCTACTTGCAATGTTTAAATCTATCAAATCACGTCCGATTGACTTCAAATTTTGCACACAAGTCATATTCGACATTACGGACCTACTCCCACTTCCGGAATCGGATTCCGACCCCGATATCAAAAAGTTCACTTCCTGTCAAACTTCTCAAAAACCTTCAAATTCCTATCTTTAGCCAAATGACTCCAAAATGATCTACGGACCTCCGAATTCACTTCCGATCACGTTCCAAACACCAAAATCACCATACGTAGCTATTCCGAGACTCGGAACCCAAACGGACATTGATAACACTGAAATGCACTTCAACCCAAACTTATGAAATTCCTCCAAAAATGCTAACTTCCACAATAGGCGCCGAAATATTCCCGGGACTTCTAAAACCCAGTCCGGACATACACCCAAGTCCGAAATCATCATACGAGCCTCTTAGAACCTTCGAATCCTGATTCCGAGGTTGTTTACTCAAAAATCCAACCTTAGTCGATTCTTTTAACTTAAAGCTTCTGAAATGAGAATTCTCTTTCCAAATCAACTCCAAACTTTTCGGAATTCAATTCCAACCGTGCGCACAAGTCATAGTACCTGAAGTGAAGCTGCTCATGGCCTCAAACTGCGGAATGACGCGCTAGAGCTCAAAATGATAGGTCGGGTCGTTACATTCTCTCCTATTTAAACATACGTTCGTCTTCGAACGTGCTAAGAATTGCGTTGGAGTTACCCGAAATTATTGTTTAACACCTCGAGCACCTACCCGTGCTACCACAACTCAGCTGGGCACCCTAGCTCAATCAATCTGAAGATACCCCTTTTCATTTAGGCAAATAAGCCTTAGAGACCAATTCCAACATCCGAAATTCTCTGCCAGGCCTGTTCCAACATACGCTCACCGAATCAATAACTACACGCAGCACCAAAACATGACTGCATACCTTAGTTGAATTCACACCTCACACCACTTTACTCAGAGGACCACAATAACTTTCTCTAATCCATTTAGTCGAAATTCCATGAATTTGATGCTCCTATTGCACCTCATGACATACATAGGTTTTGCTCTAACTCTTACAATACCGCCACGATGGAAGAGATGTGTAGAAATTTATAACCAACTGCCGAATCAACAATTCATTGGGTCTATACTCCTGATAAGAGCCATCACCTCATTCTGAACCAAATAATGGTCTTTGCTCCTTAATATACTTCATATAATCCGACTGCATTGTTCCTAGATCCAATAACCTCGTCTCCCTCAGTACGAACTGCTCAGGCAATAAGCCACCCCGGACATGATCAAAAGCCTCATATGATGCCGCAATGTGCCGATAGGCTACGAATTCGAACGCGATACAAAGGAAAACTCTAGAAGGAACTACTCAACTCACGCACTAATATGGACTTTCCTTAGAAAATGGGAAACAAAGCATACAAAAATAGCATATAGAAAACTGTACTCAACATCACACTGTTGCGGCGTGCAACCCGATCCAAATAGCATACCCATGGCGGCGCGTCACCCGATCCACATATAGAATTCACATAAGATGATATACATCGAGCTAAATCGCTCATCAAAACAAATACCGAATATCGGTCACAAGCACGCTAAGTGCATAATACCATCCCTAGGGAGACATAGCGCTATAAGCTACAAACTCAAGCACAATTGAGGTGCGATATATGATCTGAATCTCAAGAGCCATTCTGATGATATATCACCATCGTTACGCGGAACCTCAATACATAAGATAATTATCGAGCCGTTCACAACTCATACGACACAATATAGCATTACATGAAATAGCCAACGACAAAATAACACCCCATGTCTGAATACTCCTCCATAAGGAGCGCTATGCTGAAATGAACATATTCGGCCTGTTATAAGGCCCATATTCATATTTAAATCCATCCGCAGAACTCAAGCTGATTCTGATCGCACTGAACTAGGCTAATAACCTTTCGAAGGTCCATAATCACTCCCCTTTTCTCATAACACACAAGAACAACCATCTTAACCAGAGTAATCCTCCACAGTCCCCAACCCAATAGACCGAGTGCCCTCCAGGAACCAATTCTCAATTTAACGTCATCACCACAATCTTCATACTTGGTTTAACTCTTCAATCAATCAAGTGACTACATGCCACACTTATACAACCTTCCCGTGGGGCACGCTCCCACAACCCTTCTGTATCAGATAACAGGTATGTACATCCAAACCACCGGCCGCATTAACGTTGAAAAGCGATCAAGAATCCTTAACCAGGATGCAAAGCCTTTTTCACAAAGCACCAATCTCAGGTGACGCTGAGGATAATACCAACTTACTTTAAACATCGAAACTCCCTTCCTGCTCATCCGAGACCGTGACATTCTTGTCAACACCGAACTGCAACCTTGATCCTTACTTCAACTTTCATACCACTTACTGCACCCATCATGCCAATATGCGATAGAACACGGTTTTCATCATAACTCCGGAACTATTAATAGGTTAACGTTTCATTATATAAAAACTTTTCACTTAACTCACTTCAGGAGAACCATAGTAACACACAGGTGAATTCTCATAACCGTAGAATATGCCAATCTCTAAGTAGTGGTCTAAGCCACCATAGCCCTTCCGGGATCCGCCTCCACATAACAGGCCATAACAGTAGAATGCTTCTGAATAACATCAATTACGGCGGCCGACAAGCCTCACATGTTCCGTCACAATCACTTGCATAACTTGATCACGTTGAAGAAACTGATCACTACCACCAATATGCCAACTCAACTATGGCTAGCCAATCTATCTTCGCCCAATTTATCCTTGATTGCCTTTGAAATAATAATAACACCATTCAACATATAGCTCAATCCATCCGTACTCATCCCGAGTGACCTTGAATCACGAGACCATGCTGTCTCAAATCCTACGAACCATTTCATACCTCCCAAATGCTACACTGCAAATCAAAACATCATAGAACATTCTGGGCCTCTTCTCATAAGCTACTACAAAAGCTTGATTCTTAACCATACCTACAGGCTAGAAATCATTAGGTACCACACTTTTACCCCTTTGAATCTGCTAGGACCGTTGTTGAGAGCCACCCGCTCTGACTTGGCCCCAAATATAATCAACTCCATGAATCTTCTAGCACATGAATACCCTCTCGATGAAGCACCCGGCAGAATCATTTCCCTTGAAACCCGCATCTATACAAGGCATAAATCTTGAATCCTTCCCCAAGTCTGAACATGAGCAAATAAGGTCAACCATAGCACACCTTTAACAATTCATTTGCTCAAATTACCACTTATGTTCTTTTCCCACAGCTGAAATAACCCATCAATATGCTAACATCCAGAAACCTCGCAAGTAGTTAACCATGCAACCCAAATATAGGTGGTGGGACTCTCCCACTTAGCTCGAAGCCACTATTACACAACTCTGGAATTCACCAGGATTCTTTATCTCTTTTTGACGTAACCTTGCGTAATCAACCGCCAAAATTCTCGGAATCTTCCTGCAAAACCCTTTTTATACTCTGAATCATCAACCACACTCCCACGACCGATCTCTTTACTGTACAACCAATAGAATTCTTCGCAGAAGCCTGCCAACCACGTGACCGCTAACCTGCTCACAGGGAATAACCCACCTGTGGAAATCACTTCCCGACATCTTCCAACGCTTCTGCACGGGGTACAATCACTAAGACATCAATAACTCATCATGAGTCCAAGCTCACTCTCTAGCTGCACAAATCCATTCACCCCTCGTGGACATCAATTAGACGTACGACAACATCCTTCCAATCCAGAGTTATGTGGTATCTTTCTTCATTTCAAGCAACTCCTTCCCGTTATATCAAATCTCTTGTCGCATAATAGCCCATACTTCAACTTAAATCCGTAGACCCCAATCACCAATCACTAAAATTCCCAAATTATTTCAAACTCTCCTTAAGATGCGTAGTCATCCTACCACAAAGCCCATATGCAACTCCGCCACTCTCCCACTTTGGTGGAACTCACCCTTTTAATCGACTACTCGACCTTTGCTTCTCATATCTGGCCTTCTAGAAATTTTAATCACCGCCTGACACTTCCTACATGTCCTGCCTCATCCTTGCTGCTCAGTTGTTTCCTTAAAAAAAATCTATCTTCGTAGCACTTGAACCCACAAATTGTTACTAACTTTAAACCTTTCTGAAGATCATCTTTCTCGAGTTGTCAACATTAGAAACACCGATTCAATCCTGAACCACCGCACCCTGCGATCTCTGACAGCCGTTTCTCCAATATTATTTTACAATATCTTACCCCAAAGGCGAATCGCAGAAGACCAAACACCGGCGAACTTAACACATACAATAGAGGACGACGACACTACATCGCAGATGAAAATTCAACCACGCTCGAAAATACAGAGTCTCGTTACTCCATCACCCCGAATCTGGACATTCATAGGCCAATTGCTTTTCCTCCGCCAGAAATGAATTATCAGATCGCTGAATCGTGCACTAAGTAGACTTCCTTTCAATTCATTCACCGCCCCAACACATAGGCAAGGATCCTACCATCAAGTCAATACTGTGCGATAACCAACCGTGAGCATCATAGCAACCTGTGCATAGCCTCCAAGCTCTTAGAAGCACAACTACCGAGCCGAAACAATAGAAAAATCCTTCTGTAAAGCGACGACAGTAGCCCAATCAACTATACCCGGAGGAACATCCCGCACCACATATGTAGTACCAATACAATTCCTCAATTATCGATTTATAACAAGTGATTCGCGTCGCGTAAGACTGAGTAGGAAGGAATCAAGGGCATAAGCCTCAAGGAATCAAATCACACGATGAGGAATCAAAAGGGAAGTGCTCCTAATAGCCTTGTAGCCTCTAGAAGATAAGTACAGACATCTCCGTACCGATCCGCAAAACTCTACTAGACTCGCTCATGACTCGTGAGACCTTAGGGAACCTAGTGCTCTGATACTATGTTGTCACGATCCAAAATCCACTAAGGATCGTGATGGCGTCAGACATCACTATCAGGCAAGCCAACCACAATTTACTAGCAATTTCTCATTTTAATCATTTTGAAATTATTTCTTTTAAACAAATAAATAATAAATAATAAACTTCGCTAGATATGTGAGAATGTCTTTACAAAATTTAACTACTGAAAAATCTCATGATCATCCCAGAACCCGGTGTCACAAGTGCATGAGCATCTACCAGTGAATGAAATAAAATACTGTGACTATCCGGGATACAAGTGGATAGAAATGAAAATACAATACAATACTCTGAAGGAGACTCTGCCGACTGCGGGGCGTCTTGAAAATGCAGCTCACCTAAGTCTCCGTACTAACCATGCCACTGAGCCCCACATAAACCCGTGCAACAAAAATGCACAGGAAGTGTAGTATGAGTAAGAAAACAACGTGTACCCAATGAGTATCCTGTCTAATCTCGAAGAAGTAGAGACGAGAGGTCGACTTCTGCACTTACTACTGGTCCAATAGTAATATATTATCAATGCGAATAATCATGAATTTATTAGGAACGACAGTAATTTCAAATAAGTCACGAACAGGTAAATGTTCTTTTTTATATAAAATAAATCTCTGGATTCATAATCTATCAATTAACAATTATCTCAAGTCGGGGGGATCAAATATCCATACCAATAAATCTCAAGGCAAGCAATACAAGCATGCACCAACCATGCCGAGGACGTACGGCCCGATCCAACAATATTTAAATTGTGCACTGCCAGAGGGTCGAATGGCGCGAACCATAGATGCATCTATTTAATCTGCCGAGGCGTTCGGCCCGTTCTAAAATTTAAACACGCACAGACAATCAATCAAGAAGTCATCAGGAAACAATTATCCAAAGAAAACCAATCCTCTTTTAACCATTTAGAAAAATGAAGTTTAATTCTTTTTAGAAATTCATTTTCCAATTCGATAGGATTAAGCAATCAACTGTCAATAAGGTTACATATATTCCAAGTACAGCATACTTTTGGGTCCTAGACTACCCGGACAATAGCATAATAGAAGCTACGAACCGACTCTCGTCACCTCGTGCGTACGTAGCCCCCACAAATAGGAGCACATAACCAATTACTTCACCCATGGGGACAATTCTCTCTTACAAGGTTAGAAAGGAGACTCACCTCGCTCCGAAGATCCATAACCGGCATTCCATGCCCTTCCGAAGACTCGAATCGATGCACAATGCTCCAAAACTAGCCAATAATTATGCAAATCTATTAATACATGTTCAATTACTCATTACAATCCAATTTATAACAATTCCTAACCCCGATCAAAAAGTTGACAAAATTGCCCTCAGGCCAAGGTGCCCGGATTCCTAAATTTTCGAAGATAAAGTTTACCCATGAACTCACGAACTCAAATATATAATTTTTTTCTTAATTTCATACCCAAAATCGTGCTCAAAATCCAAGAATACGAATTTTCTAGGTTTTCCCTCAAATCCCAAGTTTCTGCTAATTTCCATGTCCAAATCTGTATATAATCATGTATTTTAACTAAAAACTAGCATAAATTACTTACCTCCTGCTTGGTGGTGAAAATGGCACCTCAAAGTTGCTCCAAAATCGGCTCCAATGGAAGAAATGGGGTTGAAATGAACCCAACCCCCGATTTAAAAGAACCTCACTACTTCCAGCATTTCCGCACCTGCGGTCCCTTGACCGCTTCTGCGGTTCCGTAGGTGCGGTTCCAATACCGCTTCTGTGGTCCTCCTCCAGTTGCCCCAGACCGCTTCTGCGCCGCACCGACCGCATTTGTGATCACGCAGGTGCGGGAATTCCTTCGCACATGCGGCCTCTGACTCCTTCGCTTCTAACCGCTTCTGCGGTTCCCTTCCTCGCTTCTACGGGGCCGCTTCTACGGTGAACCCTCCGCAGAAGCGGTTACACCAGCAACCAGACCCCTTCAGCTCATCCTTCAAGTTCCAATTCGATCCGTTAACCTCCCGGAATCTACCCGAGGCCCCTCGGGACCCCAACCAATCATACCAACCAGTCCCAAAACACATTACGGACTTGTTCGAGGCCTCAAATCATATCAAACAACACTAAAATCATGATTCAACCTCCAATCCAAGCTTTATTAACTTTAGAATCTCAAACTTCTACTTTCGATGTTTAAACCTATCAAATCACGTCCAATTGACTTCAAATTTTGCACACAAGTCATATTCGACATTACGGACCTACTCCCACTTCCGGAATCAGATTCCGACCCCGATATCAAAAAGTCCACTTCCGGTCAAACTTCTCAAAAACCTTCAAATTCCTATCTTTAGCCAAATGACTCCAAAATGACCTACGGACCTCTGAATTCACTTCCGATCGCGCTCCAAATACCAGAATCACCATATGGAGTTATTTCCAGACTCGAAACCCCAAACGGACATTGATAACACTGAAATGCACTTCAACCCAAACTTATGAAATTCCTCAAAAAATGCTAACTTCCATAATAGGTGCTGAAATGTTCCCGGGTCTTCCAAAACCCAGTCCGGACATACGCCCAAGTCCGAAAATCATACGAACCTGCTGGAACCTTCGAATCCCAATTCCGAGGTCGTTTACTCAAAAATCCAACCTTAGTCAATTCTTTCAACTTAAAGTCTTCGAAACGAGAATTCTCTTTCCAAATCAACTCCGAACTTTCCGGAATTCAATTCCGACCGCGCGCACAAGTCATAATACCTGAAGTGAAGCTGCTCATGGCCTCAAACTGCTGAACGACGCGCTAGAGCTCAAAACAACCGGTCGGATCGTTACAGGAACATTCTCTATATTATACTTTTTAGGATTTTTTTTTAGGAAAATATCCCTTATAAATAGAAAGGGTTAGTAAATAAGAAGAGACGGCCATTTTTCAAGGAAAAAGAACATATTGTAAAAGGGAGAGAAGTTATATACAAAAGAATTGTCTAATTCTCTTTACTCAAGCACATATTGCTTAACTTTTATCCATAAATCTCAAGATTCTTCATTCACATCTGCTTTATACCTTCTCATATCTTGCATTTATTGCATTTTTATGATATTATATATATTTTGCGAACCATATCGTATTGCACATACTATTTAACACCCCTATATTGTCTTCACTATATCAAAATCTCGTTCCATTTGATCTAGAGATTATTAAGTTCAACTGAAATTCACCCTATTAATTTGTTATTAATTAGTTTAGCAATTATTTGATCAAACAGTTAGTCTCTATTATCAGCTCATAGAAGAGTAAAGATGCCGAATTTTGCCTCTTAAATCCAATTTAGCCGAGACTTTAATATAGTATTGAACACCAGGTAAAAACCAAAAAAAAAAAGAAAAGAATAGAGCTTAAAAACAAAACGAAAATCACGAAAAAGAGATGACCAAAGTCACTATGCCATTAGCCCATCGCCGCCTCATCCACCATTCCACTTGGCGTTTGTCAGTTTGCAAAAACTTATTTTTATTTTTTAGCTTTCGCAAAAAGTGTTGTTCCAGCTGCTTTTTGAAGAGTTTCAAATATTACGAAAACTCAAAAACTGAGTTTGAAATTATAAAATATTTTGTGTGTGTGTGTGTGCAAAAACAACTCAAACAAACAATTTCTTTCAAAAACTGAACTTTGCAAGCTCCAAAACAAAAGCCAATAATTAAAGGAAAATATGTTTGTAAAACGAACTTTGTTTAAATAAAAGGAAGCCTAAGCAGAATTGGAACAGACTAAGGCAGCGGTACTAAACAAAGTATATAAGAGCTGAAAGAATGTCTGTCTTTTGACAAGGACCACATTCAAATGGCAAAATTAAATGTTGGCTTTTATTTTTCTAAGGGGAAAATATGAAATACTGTAAGCTTTAGTTTGTGGGATCGAGACATGTTTAAAAACTTTGGAAAAGTGTAATGGCATTGCGTGTAAACCACAAATCATAAAGTTGCATTTTCTATTAAAAAATATAAAGGTATCATGTGCTGCTGATCTGTAAAAGATATTCAAGACACTGGCTGCTGCGTAGATGCCAACAGGTATCAGCTCAGTCATTTTCTTCCCTATCTTTTTGTTAATTCTCATTACCCAACCCCAAACTCCTTCCAATAGCAGCGGATTCAAGATCTTAAGTATATAAATTCTTAATCTCAAATTAATATATAATAATAATTAAATAAAAAATCAAAATGTATAAATATTTAATTAATTTTTTAATAAAAATATAGAGTTTAAGCAAATATTACTGGATTCACGTGAGCTCATAAAATATAATCAAATCCCCCTCCACGTTTGAGTCTTTTCTTCTTTTACTTTTTCTTATTTTTAATTATACTGGTCCTTTCATTTTATAGTGTCAATCACTTCCAAGATTTTGAGAATTAATAGCATGTTTAGTCCACTAGTAGAGTGTAGTCCTAAAGTTAGTCTTATGTTAGATTAACTTAGAGGCAGTAATTAAAATCATTTTAATGAAAACTAGGGCCTAGGGGCATTAGTTGGGTTCATTTATAAGTGCTCCCACAGCTCAAAGATGCGCATATAGTAGAACAAGAACAACGTAGAGATTCCTAGTTAGTTTCTAACTTTCTTTATAGATAGTAGACCAACAAAGAAAAAAAAGTGAGAGACTATATGTAAAGCTACAAACTTTAAGCCACAACTTTTAGAACGTGCAGATTTATTTGCCTTTTGGAGTGGCCCAATTTTAATTTCTTCTTTGGAAAAGTTGCTATCACACGAGGCAATATCCAGTGCATACTAATCACTGAAGAGTAAAAATAATACTACTTATATTTTGTATTAATAAAAAGAAAAATAGAATGAGCCAATGAAATTGAAGCAAATATTAATACTGTCGAGCAAATGGAAAATTTAACTTTTAAGTTGCTCCAATTGGAAGCATCCCAAGAGCTTTGGTGCGTATATAACAAGAAAATGACCTACTTAAATCTTTCTGGTAAAGTGGTACTGGTTCAAGGCTCTCTTTTTTGCCTAAATATAATCAGTGTTCTGCTATTCGTTTTTAACTACAGATTCCAATAGTGAACCAAAAGTCCATATCAGAACACAATACTATATACTTTCTGGCCTTCTCATGTTTTTTACGTAGTTTAGCCTAATTGGTTCTCTCCATCTGTTGGGTTATAACTGCAACCTTAAAAAGGAAGTTTATTTGGACTTGCGATTGGCAGCAAACGTCCAGTTTGTGCTTATGATCGAGACCCTTATCTAGCTAGTTCAATAGAATTTCTATATACTAACGGTGTATGATTTTTTAACATCATAAGATTAAGATGATGTACGACAACAAGTATCCTATATATAGTAATCCTAATTTATGAAAAAATAAAATGCGTAAGTTACCTGCTATAACTTGTATCAAATACACTAATAGAGCAAAAAAATTCTTGCACTTTCAGTGCATATAAGTTTAATTAGTCCATTTCGATAAATTATATCAAATCACAAACATAATTAGAATATAGTTACTAGAATTTGGAAAATAGTTTCAGAAATTCTATAGTTAATTTATAATTGGCAGAGATTAAAAATGAATGAATTAGCTGTTTAGAAGTTCTGAAGATAAACATTTTTCTATTTAGACGAAAATCTGAAAAGGTATTTATATTATGATTAGGGATGTTTACCCATAAATCGGTACAGTTGAATTTATACGTGGTTTATAGACAAGTGAATCGATTTGATCCGAAAATGATAAATAAAGTAAACAAGAATATATGACTTAGCGTTAAAAACGAGATAAAACAGTAGAAATCCTGGTTCGGGGAGTAGAACTTCCGAAGGCAATAGTGACAATATTAATAAGCAAGAAGATAAAATAGTATTGAGATTTTAACAGAGTATAATATATGTTTGTCAGAAAATTCGTGTCTTTTTACAATGGTTGTAGAACTTACTATTTTATTTGCACCTAGGGTAGGATCAAGCCCCTCTTACATGACCATTATGAGGGCTATTGAAGAATGTGTAATGGTAGGCAGTGAATGTCACATTCTCTGTAACGGACCATGCACTTAATGCTATAGAATATTCTCCATTAAATGTCACCGGGTGGCAGACATTTATTTTACCTTTATGGGCGCCATTCTCTTCGGTAAGAAACGAAATCATTGCCTTCGGACCTAAATGTCTTCAGTCTTTGGCTCCACGTGTCTCTTTATCATGCGAGCATTTAGTATGAACATATTTACCATCTACAGATAGTCCTCCTACTTTTCGGTGGCATATTCTTGTGTCACTGGAAAGTTGGTAAAGATACCTTTCTTGGCGGGAAATTTTTTAACCTCCTCTGATAAGTTTATGACGGTCTATTAGACGCACGTCTCTCCGCATTTAATGTCCTGAACACGCATCATTCCCTGATTCAGCAGCGTTTTCACTGGTTCTCGAGGTAATCATGACCACGATTTTAGTTGCTATTCCTTTACTTTTATACATCAACCTTCTCAATTTACACGTCATAACTTTCCAAACTCTCTTTACTCAACTCATACTTGTCCTTCAATTATCTCTAATCTTCTTCTTTTGAAAAAACCTTTTCTCCTTTCTGATAACAATGGCCTCCTCTTCCAGAAATCCCAGTCCTCAAAGAACAAAAGTAGTGCTGATGATACTGCTCCTCCCACGGTGAGCACCATTATTCCAAGAAAACCCATCACAACTAAGGACTTTGAAAATAAGTATCCTTCTGCCAACCCTCGCACATGGGTTGTTGGCATGTATCCTTCTTTCATCCGCCCTTCCAACATTCCTGCTGTGAAGGAAGACTACCGTTTTATGATTTAAACATCATCGCTCCTGACCTGGTGAAATGGATAATCTTACCTAAGAAGATTTTACGTATGTTTACACTGAATTATTCCTTCACTTTGGGCCCATTCTCTTTGAGCGAGGAGCTTGACTCTGTTATCGTGGAGTTTTGCATATGTTACCAGGTATGCCTGGCACAGGTAAGTCCTTTTGTGTGAAGGACAATTGCTTGTCTTCGGCGTCTATGCCAAGAGATGGGAAAAGAACTATTCCTGGCTCGACTAATGAACCTTTATTCTCCCAAGATTTTCCGTGGGGGGTTGATAAATTTTAGCAAATGTGGCCATCATGCTTTGCTAACTAGCATGTATGATGACATGGTGGATGGAATGGTTCGTTACAGTTGCCACCAGGGATATCATTCCGGCCACGACTCCATCCTTTCCGGAATATGGAACCATACTCGTAAGTTCACCGTCCGTCTTTTCTTCTAGTTAAAGACTGCCTCATGCTATTTCTGATCCTTCTTCTTTCACTTATTTCAGCAACTCGGTGGACACCGCTTAGGGTTGAAGGCTTGGACTAGTGGGTCCATAAGATTTTGGATGTCACTATGCATGAGACCCGCATGTGAAAAGAACGGGCCCATAAATATGGGTGGAAGGCCAAAAATCATGGTAGGTCAAACTCATCTTGTTTTTACCTTTCGTATAGGAAAAATGATTAATCTTTCTCTCCTATTGAATACAGGTCTACCTCAGGGCTCTGTTACTGTCCCCTAGGAGGATGTTGTAGATGATCCCTCAAATGTGGCGTGGTTGCAGGAGGCCTTTGCCCAAACGGGTGTAGTCGATCCTACTTCTGGTGCAAGTGTTTCTTCTTAGAGTCCTCAGCCGGAGAGCAAGAAACAAAAAAGGCGATGCTCCTCTGCAGCCGAGGAAAAAAATAAAAAGGCAAAGAGTGCGGCGCCCGAGCCATCCTCAGATGCTGTGGTGAAGAGCGTCACGTTCGACCCGGCCATAGACACCATATTAATCGACGATGATAGAAGAGTCAGTGATGAGGGGGCTTCTCTACATAGAAGATGACAACTTTCATCAGCTCAATAAAATGCTCAATCTGTTGAGTTAGTTATGCCAACCGAGGACAATGCCTCGGCACTCTAGGGAGTGTAATATAGTGGAAGATTCCAATTCTCTCTTTCGAGTCCCAGTCACTATTCCTAGTACGATGAGGTGGGTACCGGGACTCTCCCGTCCTCAGTTGATGAGAAACCAACAACTAGCATTGTGGTTGTCGTAGCTGTTTCTCTACCTACAATGCCATCAGCTTCATCTCTCTCTTCAGCAACTTTACCTTCGTCACCAGCAACTGCTACATCATCTCCACCGACCACAGTTGTCCGAGAGGAGGATATCTTTATTCCCCAGCCCCCAGTTCATGGGAATTTAGGGCACAATTATTCTGTCCCCCTCCAAAGATCCCCAAAGGAGGAGGAGCATCTCCCTCTCGGTTTCTATCAGATGCCATCTGCTATCCCAGCTGGTGGTGTCACACCCCTTTTTTTCAACCTCACTACCCCTCTTAAAATATTTAAAAGATTAGATTGGTAAAGCTCAAAAAGGTTTTTAATTAAAAAGTGACAAAATTGTGTTCAAAATAATATAACTCAGAGTCGCCACCTGACTTTGATTTCGGTGTGCCAGGTCACCGTTTTTAAAAAAATTGATTTTTCCTTTAAAACACTTTGGACTCCAAATTGAGTCTGCACCGGAGATTTGGTAAGGGAGTTCATTTGACTCGGAGAGAAGGTGTTAGGCACTCCCCAAGTCCCGTAACTAGTATGGTTGCATACTTGATCTAGTCGGCTTTTAAAATATTCAAATTGAGGTAAAATCACGAAAAAAACAGAATAAACACACATGAGGCTCGAGGTCGTCCCCACCTAATAAAAAGAAAAATAAAAGTAAAAATACTACGAGTTCTACTATCGATCTCCAAGTACAAATACTTCGAGGCATACCCCAGAATAAAATATATACAAATCCTCCAGGGCATTCTCTCATAAATTTAACTAAGGGAACGTCCTCTCGCCTCGAGACCAACAAAAATTCTAAGGCTTGCCTATCCAAATGTGGTCGGCCTAAACATGCTCCTAACAAATAACAAAGTGAAATAGGAGGAAAAGTAGAACAAAAACAGAACAGTCACGCCAATCCAATGCTTACTTTCTTTTAATTCTGTTTAAACTCAAATCCCCCATACCAACAGGCAATTCTCTTCATTATCTTTTCCATTAGTATGTGAACTAACGTCAAACATCAACACATAAAGAAACTCAAGGCGCAAACCGACAGTCAAGCAACAGTATGACCAAAACTAATTAATTTAACTAGATACTCAGCTCAAACAATCAATCAAAGGAAAATAGTAGACAAATAGTATTAAACTTGGATGAAGCTCAAGACAACTTAAAGGAACCAAAACTCAAAATACCTAGATAAGAAAGAACTAGGACCAATAAGACTAAACAAATTCAATTAATACTAAGGGTATTCACCAAAATGATATATGGGCGATGTTAGTATGATAACGTTACTCCAACTGATTAAGAGCCACATCATTCCATCCAAGAGATATCACTTTTATGAATAGACTATTAAACATTTCCATCAATTAAAATATTTTCATGGTCATTAGATTCCAACAACTCTAGAGACCAAAACTAAAGAAATCACTCCTCAATTGGATACTACGACTTCATGAACATGCTGACCTTTTCTTCTGAAAAATGACAGTGAATTCAAACATGCGGTAACAATACTAACCAACAAGAAGCTAATGAATTAACGAGAAGAAATGGTATCACAATCTTGTAGTAAAATTCCATAGTAAGATTATTGAAGTTCAAAAATAGTATTATAATCTTTTCACCTTCTATAACATTCCATGAAGTAAAATTAAATTCAAACTGAAAATCCAGATCCTCAAGTTAAATCTGAAATCCAGATGTGACTTCTTGCAATGAAACTTATTGAACCCATAAATAAAACGAGATTGTCACATAGATGACCAACCAAGATACCAAGATTTCTGGAGCAACACGTTGATTTCTCAAACCAAGGATATAAAATATGCTCTAACAAGACATGAGAATGAAATTCAGAGAAAAGTCCAGTAATACCTTTAAATCACACATCAAAACTGAAGGGGAAAGAGGGAAGAGAGACAGACCTGAGCACGCAAAAACTTTTAATTAAATTTCGCTTGGGATCAAATACAAGTGAATCCGACAATGGAAATCTGAAGCAACAACAGCCAAAGGGCAAGAGACACACGCTCGGATTCGGGACAAAAACTCGAATCGGCACTTCAACTCCGCTAAATCCACGCAACTTCAACCATCTTCGTAAACAAAAATTGGAAGGAAGAGATTAAAATATTTTGGGGTATTTTCTGATTTTTGAAATAAAAACAAGATTCGAACAAAACCTAAAGTCAAACTATTTTTTGTATTTTTGTTTTTCTGGAAAGCAAAACCAAACAAAAAAACCTCAAGAACTGAAAAGAACCCTAGAACTTTTTTCCCAATTTTCTCGAAATGTATGTCTAGATTTTTCGATTTTTCTTCTCCCTCCTCAAAATCCCCCGATTTCTCTCCTTTATAGTTTGAAATCGAATAAACAGAGGGTCTAGATTGACATTTATTCATTCTACGACCCCCATTGATTCGATTTGAACTTAGAGAGCAAGAAAACGCGTAAAAATGATGAGGCTTTGTACGGAGTGTGTGACATGGAAGAAGGAGAGGGGAGTAGAGGGGGGACCATGGGGACCAGTTGAGTTAACTCGCCGAGTTGGTGAGTTTTTCCGGCGAGTTTGGGTGATGGCAGCGGCGGAGAGTGTAGGAGGGGGTGGCGTCGTTTGGTTAGAGAGATTAGGTTTAGAGTTAGCAAATGTTAAGGTTTTATGTGGTGGGGGAATTAATTGTGGGTTGTTGGATTAATGTGAATGGATGGCCAAGATTGAGTGTGAAAAGTGAAGCGGGCCATGGGTTGAGAGCGGGTCAACGGGGTGGGCTGCCGATTTTGGGCCTCTATTTGGACTAAAACTGTCTTTAG
Source organism: Nicotiana sylvestris (assembly GCF_000393655.2). Lineage (NCBI taxonomy): Eukaryota > Viridiplantae > Streptophyta > Magnoliopsida > Solanales > Solanaceae > Nicotiana > Nicotiana sylvestris. Next base: position 140,767,766 of record NC_091059.1, on the reverse strand, counting down.
AAAATGGCCCTTTGGTTTTACAAGGCTAAAAATGTTGATATCTTTTCTAAAACAATATACTATAATATTGTAAAATTATTACTAATTAATCAAAACAAACTACTATGGCATGAAGATATTTTTGGTATTTTCAAAATTATTCTAAAATAAAAATGAATATAAATAGATTAAAATCCTAGTAGAATTAAATAATATATTATAATAATGCTAAAATCCTTAAACAAAATAATTATTATAATGGTAATACTAATAGAAATGTATAACAATATGAGTATTAAATGTACTTATATATATATATATATATATATATATATATATATATATATATATATATATATCAATCGACGGGTCAAAAATTACATGTCTACAGCTGCCCCTCTTTGATTGGAAACACGAAGAGTTTTCAGACAAAGAACAACAAGACATGCTTTTGACTCGACCCGTGTTTAGAGAGACCAAAACTAAAAGAAAAGAGAATGTGACCGAGCCCTGTTATCTGAGCTGCCTATATATCCTTGGCTATAAAGGAATCAAGCCACGTGTAGTTCGGAGTGAGAAGAGCGATGGAGTATACCGAGGTGGAGAGCCGAGTGAATTGTCGTCGAGGTTCTGGTCCGCTATTCCTGCCATTACATCGAAAATAAAAGGAAAAATTACAGCAAAAGTAAAAGAAAAATACAAGATCCTATCTACTTCTTGTCTTGAATCTCTACTTGATCTCCAACATGAAATTGAAAAATAGACCCTGTTCTTCAGGCGAGCTCCCTATGCTTCTTGAATTTGCGAATTGAAAGTAACTCTGAAATGAATTCCCTTGTTCTCCAGGTGGTGCCTGATTGCCAAAACTTGAACTGTATTTCCCTTGTTCTCCAAGTGGGCGCCTGATTGCCAAAACTTGAATTGTATCCATTGTTCTCCAGGTGGGTGCCTGATTGCCAAAACTTGAACTGTATTCCCTTGTTCTCCAGGTAGGCGCCTGATTGCCAAAAACTTGAACTGTATTCCCTTGTTCTCTAGGTGGGTGCCTGATTGCCAAAACTTGAATTGTATTCTCTTGTTCTCCAGGTGGGCGCCTGATTGCCAAAAACTTGAACTGTATTCCCTTGTTCTCCAGGTGGGCGCCTGATTGCCAAAACTTGAATTGTATTTCCTTGTTCTCCAGATGGGCTCCTGGTTGCCAAAACTTGAATTGTATTCCCTTGTTCTCCAGGTGGGCGCCTGATTGCCAAAAACTTGAATCGTATTCCCTTGTTCTCCAGGTGGGCGCCTGACATTACAATAAAACAGACAAAACAAAAGAAATTTTTCTACCCCAGTTTGGAATCTGGTCACATCTGTGAGTGTTAATTGAATCATGTTACCTAAAGATCTCTAAGAATTTAAAAGCTAAATCCATTATCCATGACGGCCCTGAAAACTTCAAATTAAATCTCATATTAAGAGTGACAACTTTAAAGCTAAATTATATTTCCTAAAGGTAGAACTTACGCTAAAACTTAAATCTAAGTCCCATTATCCAGGAGGGTCCTGAAAACTTAAAACTATATCCCATTATCTAGGAGGGTCCTGAAAACTTAAAATTAAGTCTCATTATCCAAGAGGGTCCTAAAAACTTTAAACTAAATCTCATTATCCAGGAAGGTCTTGAAAACTTGAAAACTAAATCCCATTATCCAGGAGGGTCCTGAAAGCCGAGAATGAACTTACCTGAGTCATGCTCTCGTCTTGGGGGATTCTGAACATAATTTCTTACCCATGAACCATGCCTTTTTCATGGGAGGGTCCCTGTGGATTAATAAATTTTTTTGCCACTGTTTCAAACAAATAAAATCTTGTTAGTTTGAAAACGTGGCGGTTAGTTTGTGGCATCATTACTGAGTGTCTGCTTCTGCCACTTCCATGCCTCATTCTAATCAGTTGCTTCGAGCCAGCAAGGAGTTGTTTGACCTTTTGATTGGAACTAGACCAAAAAACCTCTGAATGACCTGAATCTCTTACACTCACTTGTTGCATTGTGTTTTATTCTGAACGTTGCTGAATCCTTGTATTTTCTCAAAATTCAAGATTTACTTGATTGCCTGAACCTCGGTTATCACCATACTTCTTATTCTAAATCATGTCAATTGTGGTGTGCCTGGCCGAACTCCGCTTTGTGAAATTTAGAAGCTGGTAATAGGCTTTGAAATCCTTTCCTGCTTGTTTAACAAGGGCTAATTCGAAAGAGACTCATAAAGATAGACTCAAAGAGCAAAGTGAAATGATTTTTGACAAAAGGAACAAAGGAAAATTTTGAACACAAATGACTCTGTGAAGAAGAATGGGAAAAGGAAGACTTATCTGAGGGAAGCGACCAGCTCCAATGATCATGACATGCATTTCGGATTGATCAGCCTAATCCGTCCAATCATATTTTCAGTTCTTGTCATGTCTTCATACTTCAAAAATCGGGCTTTCACTGATCCAATTTCTCTGTAAAGTCATGAGCCTCATTCGACTTGTAATTCCCCAAAGGGTTTTCACCAACAAGTCTCTCTCATTTGTTCATCTCTCAACTCACCATCGCCCTATGGTGCCCACGAGGGTTTTCACCAATAAGACTCTCATTTTAAATTTTCTCTCAGCTCATCATCGCCTTACGGTGCCCATTAGGGTTTTCACCAATAAGACTCTCATTTTAAATTTTCTCTCAGCTCACCATCGCCTTACGGTGCCCACCAATCAGACTCTCTCATTTTAAATTTTCTCTCAGCTCACCATCACCTTATGGTGCCCGTGAGGGTTTTCACCAATAAGACTCTCTCATTTTATTCATTTTTCCCTTGTGTCCATGAATAAAGTATTACCCATGATGTAAATCATACATTTATCTTGCTTGACTTGGCAACCTCAAAGATTGATCGGAAGGTCTTTCTGGACCGTAATTTAGGCTTTTGGATAAGGCTAGAAAGAAAGGGTGGCATGAAGGCTCAAAATAATTTAAGATGAAAAGGGTTCAAAATTTCAACTTTTAGAATCGGATCTTTTGCAAAACCAAAACTTCTGCCCCAGTTTCTTTGGGTCTGGGGAATTTTGAATTTTTATGTTGATGGGACTGAACCGTGTAAGGCTGCATACGTATCCTTAAAAGGAATCAGGTCGAACGTAGTTCAAACGATAATTGTTTGTTTTTGTTGCTTTTTTCTTTTATTTTCTTTTTCTTCTTCTTTTCTTTTCTTTCTTTTTTTTTCTCTTTTTTTTTCTTTTCTTTTCTTTTCTTTTTCCCTTTTTTTTCATCATCATTTTTTCATTTTTTTCATTCTCTAATGTGCTCCTGATTACAAAAGAGGGGTATGAAGAAAACAAATAAGGCTCAAAAGGGGTAACAAAGGAAGAAAGTGTTTGGATAGCAGAACAAAATGCCTTCGTCATTTCAACTTTGAACATGCCAAGTACAAAATACAATGAAGATAAGCAAAGAACTTATACATAGTATCTCTTGACTGTATCAGAATTGATAGTCATATCTACACATTTGCCTTCTATGTTTGTTAAATACAAAGCACCATTGGGAAACACTCTTGTCACAATGAATGGCCCCTGCCAGTTTGGGGCGAACTTGCCTTTAGCTTCCACCTGATGAGGAAGGATGCATTTCAATACCATCTGGCCCACTTCGAATTTCCGAGGACGCACCTTTTTGTTGTATGCTCTTGCCATTCTCTTCTGATATAATTGGCCATGCCATACTACAGCCAATCTTTTCTCATCAATCAAACTCAACTGCTATAGCCGGGTTTCGACCCACTTATCATCATCAATTTTAGCTTCTGCAACGATCCGAAGGGATGGAATCTCAACCTCCGCAGGTATAACTACCTCAGTTCCATATACCAGCAAATAAGGAGTTGCACCCATTGAAGTGCGAACAGTAGTGCGATAACCCAGTAAGGCAAAAGGCAATTTTTCATGCCATTGCCTAGAACCTTGCACCATCTTACGAAGTATCTTTTTTATGTTCTTGTTATCAGCCTCAATAGCTCCATTTGCCTTGGGACGGTACGGAGTGGAGTTTCGTTGCATAATCTTGAATTGTTGGCATACCTCTTTCATCAAATGAGTGTTGAGGTTGGCAGCATTGTCTGTGATGATCACCTTGGAAATTCCGAACTGACAAATGATGTTTGAATGAACAAAATCCACCACTGCCTTCTTGGTCACGGACTTGAAAGTTACAGCTTCGACCCACTTGGTAAAGTAATCAATAGCCATCAGAAAAAACCTATGCATGTTCGATGCTGCTGGCTCAATTGGTCCAATGACATCCATGCCCCAAGAAACAAATGGACAAGGTGCGGACATTGTATGCAACTCAGATGGCGGAGCATGAATCAAATCACCATGCACTTGGAATTGATGACATTTGCGAACAAAGCTGATGCAATCTCGTTCCATGGTGAGCCAATAATAACCTGCTCGAAGTATCTTCTTTGCCAACACATACCCATTCATATGCATCCCACAAACTCCAGAATGCACTTCGGCCATGATAGTTGAAGCTTATTTAGCATCTATGTACCTCAGCTGTCCTAAATCTGGAGTCCTCTTGTACAAGATTCCCCCACTCAAGAAAAATCCACTAGCCAGATGTCGAATGGTTCTCTTTTGATCACCTGTGCCATGTACTGGATATACCCTCGACTTGATGTATTCCTTGATATCATAGAACCAAGGTTCGCCATCAATTTCCTCTTCAACCACATTACAATAAGCATGTTGATCACGAACTTGGATATACACGGGGTCAACATAAGCCTTGTCCGAATGATGTAACATTGATGACAGAGTAGCCAAAGCATCGGCAATCTCATTATGAATCCTGGGAATATGTGTGAATTCTACCGACCTGAATCGTTGACAAAGATCATGTAGAGACTGTCGGTACGGTATGAGCTTCAAGTCTCGAGTCTCCCATTCTCTTTGAATCTGGTGAACCAACAAATCTGAATCTCCCAGAACCAGTATTTCTGAGACTCCCATGTCTACAGCTAACCTCAAACCCAGAATGCATGCTTCGTACTCAGCCATGTTATTGGTGCAATAAATCAAAGTTGGGCTGTTATAGGGTAGTGTTGCCCTGTTTCAGAGATGAGTCAGCCCATATGCCGACACCTTTCATGCTAGCAGCTCCATCAAAGAAGAGTTTCCAACCTGGCTTTTCATCAAGGTCCACCTCGTCAACACACATGACCTCTTCATAAGGAAAATAAGTCTTCAGTGGCTCATATTCGTCATCCACCGGATTCTCGGCCAAGTGGTCGGCCAATGCTTGGGATTTCATCACAATCCGAGTCACATAAATGATGTCAAACTCTGTGAGTAAAATCTGCCACTTTGCAAGTCTTCCTGTGGGCATAGGCTTCTGAAAGATATACTTTAGAGGATCCATATGAGAAATGAGGTAAGTAGTGTAGGGCGAAAGATAATGCTTCAACTTTTGTGCCACCCAAGTCATGGCGCAATATGTCCTCTCAAGCAGAGTGTACTTAACCTCATAGGGAGTGAACTTCTTACTGAGATAATAGATTTCTTGCTCCTTCTTTCCCGTGATGTCATGTTGACCCAATACACAGCCAAAAGAATTATCCAAGACTGTCAAATAGAGAATTAAATGTCTCTCAGGCTGTGGTGGGACCAGCACAGGTGGGCTTGACAGGTACCTCTTAATCTTATCAAATGCTTCTTGACACTCGTCAGTCCACTTGACTGCAGCATTCTTCTTCAACAGCTTAAAGATGGGTTCACAGGTTGTCGTGAGATGAGTAATAAACCTGCTAATGTAATTTAACCTTCCAAACAAACTCATCACCTCAGTTTTGTTCTTTGGCGACGGTAACTCTTGGATGGCTTTTATCTTTGACGGATCCAACTCTATACCGTGTCTACTAACCACGAATCCCAGCAATTTCCTAGAGGGGACACCAAATGCACATTTCGCTGGATTGAGCTTAAGGTTGTACCTATGGAGCCTTTGGAAAAACTTCCTCAAATCCTTGACATGGTCAGACTACTTCTTTGACTTTATGATCACATTATATACATAAACCTCAATATCCTTATGTATCATGTCATGAAATATGGTGGTCATCGCCCTCATGTAAGTTGCCCCAGCATTATTTAGACCAAATGGCATTACCCGGTAGCAATATGTTCCCTATGGCATGATGAACGCTGTCTTTTCTGCATCTTCCTCGTCCATCAAAATTTGGTGATATCCCGCATAACAATCCACAAAACACCCAATCTCATGCTTGGCACAATTATCGATCAGAATGTGAATGTTTGGCAATGGAAAATTATCCTCTGGGCTCGCTTTGTTAAGATCACGGTAATCAACACATACCCTGGTCTTACCATCCTTCTTTTGTACTGGCACAACGTTAGCTAACCAAGTGGGATATCGAGTGACCCGAATGACCTTTGCACAAAGCTTCTTTGTGATTTCTTCTTTGATCTTCACGCTCATATCAGTCTTGAACTTTCTTAGCTTTTGCTTGACAGGAGGGAATGCTGGGTAGTTGGCAATTTATGAACTACAAAATTAGTGCTTAAGCCCGGCATATCGTCATACGACCATGCAAAGACATATTTGTACTCAAACAATGTTTTGATTATTTCTTCCTTAACTTGTGGTTCCAGATGCACACTTATCTTGGTTTCCCTAACATTATCCTGGTCCCCTAAATTGATTTCTTCAGTTTCACTCAGATTAGGCTTTGGTTTTTCTTCAAATTGTTTTAGCTCTTTACTGATTTCCTCAAATACTTCTTCTTCATCATATTCTATTTCATCATCATATTCTACTTCTTAGATTATTATTTTAGAATTGGATTGGCTTTTAAGACTTGGCTAAAAAAATTTCATGCATGTCATGTCATTGCAACCAGCATAAAAAGAACTGTATAAAAGAAAAACAAAATGAAACACTATTAGAAATACTAGAAAACGGGAAATTGCATTTCATTGAAAATAAAAGGATAGAAGGGTTTGAACATCAAAACAAGTAAAAACTAAAAATCTGGATTACAACCCTAGAATAACCCAGATAACAGAAAGGAAAACAAAGCAGACTACCAAAACTCTTTCCTAGTGGGGAGAGAAGTAGCTTCCCAATTGCTAAGCTTCACGTTTGGCCCAACGAGCTGCACATTTGCTTTACTAGAACATTCACCAATTTCTACCATATTGACCTCATCGAACAAACTCTGGAACCTCTTGATCAGCTCTTCATCAACATCGACCACAGGTTTTGGCACTGATGAGGTTAGAGGTTTTTCGGCCTTTGGCTTGACAAAAGACTTAGAGATGTGCGGGACAAGCTTGGGGAGTGACCATACCTTCTGTTTCCGATTTTTAACCCTTTTTACGTCCTTCTCTGTGGGCATGAATCCTAAACCAAATGTACCTGGATTCCCACTGGGGTGCACTAGATGCACAATAACCTGCAGAGATGAGCCCAGACCCTTACCAGTACAAAACCATTCTTCAACATTTCATTCGCTACCATGACAGACGCGGAGGATAGCTTAGGACCCGGAATGCATTCTCCTTTAGGGATCTTCTCAACGGACACTGTTTCAAGTTTGATAGGCCCAAGGTCCCTTATCATCTTCAGCTTCAATAAACGAAATAATTGTATCATTACAGGCTGATAAGTCCTCATAACCGTGCACAACTATTTCCTGCCTGTCCCATTCGAACTTCACCATTTGGTACAGAGAAGACGGAACTGCCTTAGCAGTATGTATCCAGGGCCTGCCCAACAATAGATTGTAGGAGACAACCACATCTAACACTTGGAATTCCATGGTGAACTCAACTGGCCCTATTGACAATTCAAGCATTATATCTCCAACGGAGTCTTTAGCTCCCCCATCAAAGCCTCGAACACACACTGCTCATATGGATTCTTTCGATGCCGATCTTCAGTTTTTGTAGAGTAGACAGGGGGAAAATATTTGCACTAGAGCCATTGTCAACTAAAACCCTTGAGACAATAGAATCTTCACACTTCACCATGAGATAAAGAGCTCTGTTGTATTCTGTACCCTCCATAGGAAGTTCATCATCTGAGAAAGTGATCTTATTTACTTCAAAGATCTTGCTAGCCATATTTTCCAAGTGGTTCACTGTGATTTTGTCAGGAACATATGCCTCATTTAAAATCTTCATCAGTACCCTGCAACGTTCATCTAAATGTATCAGCAAAGACAGAAGAGAAATCTGAGCTGGTGTTTTCCTTAACTGCTCCACAATGGAATAATCCTGCACTTTCATCTTTTTCAGGAACTCCCCAGCCTCCTCTTCGGTGACCGATTTCTTTACTGGCATTTGGCTATCCTTGAATGTCTTGGCTTTCATTAATTCATCTAGGGTGAAACATCTCCCAAAATGAGTCAATCTTCCAGTTTCATTAACTTCGTCCTCTATTTATTTTCCTTTGTATATCACTATCACTTGTTTGTAATTCCACGGAATAGCTTTGGCATCAACCACGGACAGCTGGGTCACTGGTTTAATGATGATAGAGGTAATAGGATCCCCCTTCACAACTATGACAAGCTTACTTAGAATCCCTGGCACTACCACTTTTGAACTTTCCGGACTTGCCCCAATATCTTTCAAAGGCCCTTTCACGACCAACACAGGTGGCTTCAAATTGATCGAGCTCAGCTTTTATGTCGCCCCTTCAACTGTCAAGGGCTTTTCTTTGTTAGAGTCTAGAGCTTTAACCAAATTACTTTCACAAGCCTGAATCATCATGACGGACTTAGAAGACTTCTTGGGATCCCCATCCTTGTGAACTATCTCAATCATGTTTGTTTCATCATGGGCCGGCAATGGGTTCTGATTGATGTTGGGTGCTTCTAGAGTTTCGACCACAATCTGATTTGTGTCGATGAGCTCTTGGATGGCATTTTTCAGATGCCAACACTTTTCTGTATCATGCCCCGGAGCACCAGAGCAATATGCATAGCTAAGAGAGTAATCTAGATTCTTTGGAGGAGGGTTTGGCAATTTTGACTCGATTGGCCTCAACACATCCACCTGCATCAATCTCTAGAATAGCCTAGTATAAGATTCCCCAAGCGGGGTGAAAGTTTTCTTCCGCTGCAACCTTTCGTTTCTGAATACAGGCGTGGCCGAAAGCCTGGACTGGAAGGGTTTCGGTAGGTTTGTGGAGGCGGGTAGTCATTTTGTGGAGCTGGGTATGTATTCTGTGGGGCTGGGGTATGCCGTTTTGGGTAAGAAGGAGGTTGAGTGTATGACTGGGCATGGTGAACATGGTATTAGGTGGCCTGGCTGAGTATTGGGGGTTTTGCGGGGGAAAGTAGTGTTGGGGTGGATTATATGGAGCTTGGGCGTAGGTTTAAGGTCGGGGTCAAGGACGGGTGTACTGATGAGGTGAACCCCTTTGGCCATGCCATGGTCTAGAGACAACCATGGCGACATCGTCCTTCTTTTTCTTGCCTAGCAAACTTCCGGTACCACTCTGGATTGTCTGGGTGGTTGCTTTTACGGCGGAGTAGCTCATGATCTTGCTTGACCTGAGCCCCTCTTCCACCATTTCTCCCATCTTTACCACATCATTTAAAGACTTACCAATGGTTGAAATCAAATGTCCATAGTAAGTAGGCTCCAGGGCTTGAAGGAAGTATTCAACCATCTCGTCTTCTTCCATCGGAGGATTAACTCGTGCAGCTTGATCCCTCAATCAGAACCCATATTATCTAAAGCTTTCACTGGGTCTCTTTTCCACCTTGGTCAAAGATAAGCGGTCTGGGACAATGTCTATATTGTACTGAAAGTGCCAGGCGAAGGCTTGAGCCATATCGTCCCATGTGTACCACCTCCTGGCATCCTGGCGGGTGTACCATTCTAAAGCTGCCCCACTTAGACTTTGGCTAAAGTATGCCATCAGTAATTCGTCTTTTCCCCCGGCGCCTCTCATTTTATTGCAATAACCCCTCAGATGAGCTACAGGATCCCCATGTCCGTCATACAAGTCAAACTTGGGCATCTTGAACCCGGCAGGCAGTTGGACATCGGGGAACAAACACAAATCCTTATAGGCCACACTCACCTGGTTTCCCAACCTTGCATATTTCTCAATGATTGCTCTAAGCTTTTTACCTTCCTGAACATCTCCTCTTGCTCTACGTTCTTGGGTGGTTTGTCAGTTTCAACATGAGGCTCAAAATGGAGAGTGTAAGAGTAAGGATCTAGGACTTTGAATGTGGGTTCCGGGCATAATATTGGGTATCTGGAGCTGTGAAAGTGGGCTCACTAGATGATCGGTGAAGGGTAGCTTGTGGAAGGGGTACAAAAATAGGAGCAGATGTCGGAGCAGGGTATGAGGTTGTTTTGGCTGGTGGAGCATGAAAAATTTGGGCCGAAGTACCAGGGTAATTATGGTAAGGGGTGAAGCCCGGTGCGTGTTGTGGGGAAAGATCAACGGTATTGGGCATCTGGGATTGGGAGAGTGGTGGAATGGAGACAGAGTTTTCTGTGTAGTTGGTAGGGAACGAGGGTGGAGGGTGTCCCATAACCCAGGCTTGATACATTTCCGCCATCTGATGCTTCAACCTTCGGACCTCCTCTTGCAGTTCCAATTCTGACTCAACAATCTCCCTTAGTGGGTCTACAACTCCTGTGTTTGTTTCTTAGCTAGCCATGATTGTTTGGCGCTTTGACCTAGCGTTGTATGGATGACTTGTCAGGATGCCAACAAACTAACCACCTTCCTGGGAATGAATAAAAATAGCAGAGCAAAACAACACAAAACCACCATGTTAGCGTTAGGGCATTTATCTTATAATAATATCACGTTACGTGAAATGCACCTATCAACAATTAGCGGTTCTAAAATGGCTTTGAGGGTCACAGGGTCATATGGCATCATCCCAATTTGCTCATTTCAATCCTTCCTTCTCTTTCTTTTCTCGCACCTCTTATCATTTTCTTCCCATTCTTTCTCTCTTCTTCTTTTTTCACTATTTTCTTTTCTTTTTTCTTGGTTTTTTTAAAAAATAATTCGATCGAACCCGATGTAGGTTGCCTACGTATCATGTCCCTCATGAATCAGACCAAGCATACTTCTGGAAAAGTGATGGAAAATAAAATAAAAATCCTTTTTTTTCATTTAAAAATTTTCGGTTTACAAAATGGGAAGTACGAGAATGAAAGACTAACTGACTCAACTACACTACGACAGACTCTGACACTACCTTCAGTACTACTAGATAAGGCTAGAAAATAAAAAATGACATAAACAGACTCAAAACATGTGAATAATAACAGAAATCCTCCTCAATCAACTCCTGGATGTGATGCCCCCGGCTGGGATGGTCCTAGGCTGTCCATTATGCTCAAACTCTATAACATGCCTCGTAAAGAAACACCGATGCTGGGAATAAAGGCCTTGGCATGTGCCCCCGCATCCTGAAGGCCGACCCTAAATAAATATTGGCCATGCTGCTCCACGTTTGTTGCCAATCTCTCTAACTGAGACTTTATCAACTCAAGCTTATCCCAAGGATCTTGGTTCGATGTCTCCTCAAAATCATCTGTATAAACTACCCGACCCCTAAGTTGTGCTGGCAATGGGGTGCTGACCCCTAGTGGGACGGACTGTAACCAGATCAAGTACTCATGAGTACACTCGGGCCTGCCAACGTCCTCTACTAATGTATTTTTCTTCATTCTATTTGCATTGTTCCAGTATTTCACGTACTTGATTTCGTCACCCGCCTTTTTGCTAAAATTCATGATGTGCCTCCGAAGATTCAAAGTCGGAGGCTCTTCTTGTCTCCTGCCCAACTGTTGCATTACCTAACGTGAGTGTACGGCCTGACACACTCAAGTCCTATCAGCATCAGGAAAGGATGCATGCAGCATCCTACCAAGATCTCATCTAAAGGTAGCCAAAGGTAAGCCCACAAAACATTCTCATTTGTCCTCAAACCAAGGAACTCAATCCAAGTTGTGACGCCTACTGGGTATATAAACTTAGGAGATTTCATCCTACACTCGATGCATACCACCCGATCCCTCAAGGCACGGTCGATGGGACAAAGTAAGGAAGCGGTATGCAAATGCTCCATCATCCACAATTGTAGCAAAAGGTTACTTCCCTCGAAATACCTGACACCTCCCCTAACCTCACTCAGGGCTCGATACAACTCTGCTAAGATCATCAGCACAACGGTAACGGTTTTGCGTTGCTTCTCATGAAATAGTGTCATAACCACTGATTGTAGACGGATGCTAATGTGCCTCTTATCTAATGGGAAAACCAATAATCCCAACAAAGCAAGGCTAAATGCTTCGAGTCGACATCTTTGCCACTTTGCCTTGGTTGTGCAGAACTCATCCCAAAAGACGTCAAAACTATCTTGTGGTCCAAATCTAGCAAACAAATAATCCAAGGATATCCAGGACTGCTCGAGACATCTTAAATGCCTATTGTCTTTCAGGCCCAGGTTGCTGAGGAATCTTGTCCTAGAGTGGTCTCGGAGAAGTATCATGTCCTTGCCTATATAGCTTAAACGAGTGAGACCAGACATTTCCGCCAAGGTAGGAGTCATCTCACACTTTCCAAATCTAAAAATCAAATTTTGCGGATCCCAATAGGTCATCATCGCCTACACTAAGTTCGGGCGAGGTGTGATCAAGCAGGGAAGTGAGGGTGCCAAATTTCTGCATTAGCTCATGTTGCTCTAAAAGCGAAAACATTTTCCACCACTTGATCAACTTCCTAGGAATCTTTACTACCATCAGAACTTTGGATCGAATCAATGGGTCCATACCTAAATGAAGAGAACATGGTTAGCGACTTGGGACACTACGTGACACCACATCATTTCCTAGTGGACAGATGCAAGACACTATTGGCTATCTTTACAAAATGGCCTAAGTGGCCGAGGGTGGCTATTAGTGTAAACTCGACAAGGTTGCCCCCCTAATGCATGAAAAACACCATATTTAAGGCTTACACGGTTTCAAACTCCCAACAATCATGGCCTTAAAAATTACTTTGCGGAAATGACCCATCTTGCAAAAACGGTCGATATGGCCAAATGTGGCTAGGGACGCAAATACGACAAGGATGGACCTTAAAGTGATATGACACCGAGTTGTGGACTAAAGATCCTAAGACATGGGTAATTGAACCACTTTTGCAAAAACGACCCCATTTTGCAAGAATGACCGATGTGGCCAAAAGTGGCCAGACATGCAAATTTAACAGGAATGGACCTTAGAATTGAGAGGACACTTTGTTGTAGACTCAGGGATCTGAGACATGATATAACAAACTACTTTGAGAAAATAGCCCTATTTTGCAAGAACGACCGATGTGGCCAAATATGACTATACATGCAAGATTTGGCTACGACCCCGGAAGCCAAGAACCTAAGGCTTACTAAGAAGACCAGACCCTATGTGGGTTGCCTACGTATCTCGCCCCGAAAGACGAGAATCAGGTATGCGTAGTTCGGGAAGATTGGACATGGGAGAAAGCTTTTAAAAAGAATGCAACTAATTTGGAGAAACTATATTTTTTGTCTTTTTGAAAGATGATGGAGAATGTAAAATCTTTTTGTATTTTCTTTTTTTCTCTCTTTTTTTTTATTTTTTTGGAAAATGATGGAAAAGTGCAAAAAAAATTTGAATTTTTTATTTTCAATTTTTTTTTTGTTTTTTCTTGAAAAAGTTGTGAAAGAAAAATATAATTGGGCCCTACTTACTTCATTTTTCACCCTTCTTTCCAAAAAATCGGTCCGCCAAATGACTTTTCTACTCTCATAGATGCAACATTTAGCACATAGGATGATTAAATGTCATTTTGAGTCACGGGCCCATTTTTGACATAATTTGGATAGGCCTCCTACGATGGGACACGGTGCTTGAGACCGAGCCCTACTAGGTTTAAATGACATGATGCAAATAAGAATGACCTAAAGGGTGACCTAAGTTTGGGGTTCACTGACAAGGCAATTCGGGGGAGCGTATGGTCGATGGTGGCTGCTCAAGCTTTCCACCCACTCCATACATCTGACGGCACCCCTCCTAAAATAAGGATGACTCAGCGAAGAGTTCGTGTATGTGACGCGTACTCCGAGACTTATTGCAGAAAGAATTGACCGGTTAATGCATATAGTGACAGTTATAAAGTAGTAACACATAAAGGAAAAACTGTAAACACATAAAACAACTAGCAAATAAAGTAACATAAACAAAAATAAATCAAATAAAGAACATAAAGAAAACATAAAAAAACCTCAACCGAATATTCTAAAAAGCCAACAAAATCAAGTATCAGCTCGAACCTGCAACTCCCCAGCAGAGTCGCCAGAGCTGTCACACCCCTTTTTTTCAACCTCACTAACCCTCTTAAAATAATAAAAAGATTAGATTGGTAAAGTTCAAAAGGGTTTTTAATTAAAAAGCGACAAAATTGTGTTCAAAAGAAAATATCTCAGAGTCGCCACCTGACTTTGATTTCGGTGTGCCAGGTCACCGTTTTTAAAAAAATAATTTTTTCTTTAAAACACTTTGGACTCCAAATTGAGTCTGCACCGGAGATTTGGTATGGGGGTTCATTTGACTCGGGGAGAAGGTGTTAGGCACTCCCCAAGTCCCGTAACTGGTACGGTTGCATAATTGATCTAGTCGGCTTTTAAAATATTCAAATTGAGGTAAAATCACGAAGAAAACATAATAAACACACATGAGGCTCGAGGTCGTCCCTACCTAATAAAACTAAAAATAAAAATACTACGAGTTCTACTACCGATCTCCAAGTACAAATACTTCGGGGCATACCCTGGAATAAAATATATACAAATCCTTCGGGGCATTCCCCGAATAAATTTAACTAAGGGAACGACCTCTCGCCTCGAGACCAACAAAAATTCTAAGGCTTACCTACCCAAATGTGGTCGGCCTAAACATGCTCCTAATGAATAACAAAGTGAAATAGAAGGAAAAGTAGAACTAAAATAGAACAGTCACTCCAATCCAATGCTTACTTTCTTTTAATTCTGTTTAAACCCAAATCCCCCATACCAACAGGCAATTCTCTTCATTATCTTTTCCATTAGTATGTGAACTAACGTTAAACATCAACACATAAAGAAACTCAAGGCAAACCAGCAGTCAAGCAACAGTATGACCAAATCTAATTAATTTAACTAGATACTCAGCTCAAACAATCAATCAAAGGAAAATAGTAGACAAAATGGTATTAAACTTGGATGAAGCTCAAGACAACTTAAAGGAACCAAAACTCAAAATACCTAGATAAGAAAGAACTAGGACCAATAAGACTAAACAAATTCAATTAATACTAAGGGTATTCACCAAAATGATGTATGTGTGATGTTAGTATGATAACGTTACTCCAACTAATTAAGAGCCACATCATTCCATCCAAGAGATATCACTTTTATGAATAGACTATTAAACATTTCCATAAATTAAAGTATTTTCACGGTCATTAGATTCCAACAACTCTAGAGACCAAAACTCAAGAAATCACTCCTCAATTGGATACTACAACTTCATATACATGCTGACCTTTTCTTTTAGAAAATGACAGTGAATTCAAACATGCGGTGACAGTACTAACCAACAGGAAACTAATGAATTAACGAGAAGAAATGGTATCAAAATCTTGTAGTAAAATTTCATAGTAAGATTATTGAAGTTCAAAATAGTACTATAATCTTCTCACCTTCTATAACATTCTATGAAGTGAAATTAAATTCAAACTGAAAATCCAGATCCTCAAGTTAAGTCTGAAATCCAGATCTGACATATTATAATGAAACTTATTGAACCCATAAACAAAACGATATTGTCACTTAGATTACCAACCGTGATACCAAGATTTCTGGAGCAACACGTTGATTTCTCAAACCAAGGATATAAAATATGTTCTAACAAGACATGATAATGAAATTCAGCGAAAGGTCCGATAATACATTTAAATCACACATCAAAACTGAAAGGGAAAGAGGGAAAAGAGACAGACCTGAGCACACAAAAACTTTTAATTAAATTTAGCTTGGGATCAAATACAAGTGAATCTGACAATGGAAATCTGAAGCAATAGCAGCCAGAGGAAAAGAGACGCATGCTTGGATCCGGGACAGAAACTCGGATCGACACTTCAACTCAACTAAATCCACACAACTTCAACCATCTTCGTAAACAGAAATTGAAAGGAAGAGATTAAAATATTTTGGGGTATTTTCTAATTTTTTAAATGAAAATAAGATTCGAACAAAACCTAAACTCGAACTATTTTTTGTATTTTGTTTTTCTGGAAAGCAAAACCAAACAAAAAAACCTCAAGAACTGAAAAGAACCCTAGAACTTTTCTCTTAATTTTCTCGAAATTTATGTCCAGATTTTTCAATTTTTCTTCTCACCCCTCAAAATCCCCCGATTTCTCTCATTTATAGTTCGAAATCGAACAAATGGAGGGTCTAGATTGACATTCATTCAATTTATGGCCCCCATTGATTCGATTTGAACTTGAAGAGCAAGAAAATGCATAGAAATGATGAGGCTTTATACGGAGTGTGTAATGTGGAAGAAGGAGAGGGGAGTATAGGGGGGACCATGGGGACCAATTGAGTTAACTCGCTGGGTTGGTGAGATTTTCCGGCGAGTTTGGGTGATGGCAGCAGCGGAGAGTGTATGGGAGGTGGTGTCGTTTGGTTAGAGAGATTAGGTTTAGGGTTAGCAAATATTAAGGTTTTATGTGGTAGGGGAATTAATTGTGGGTTGGTTGATTAAGGTGAATGGATGGCCAAGCTTGAGTGTGGAAAGTGGGCGGTTCATGGGTTGAGAGCGGGTTGGCAGAGTGGGCTGCCGATTTTGGGCCTCTATTTGGGCTAATATTGTCTTTAGAAAATGGCCCTTTGGTTTTACAAGGCTAAAAATGTTGATTTCTTTTCTAAAACAATATACTATAAAATTGTAAAATTATTACTAATTAATCAAAACAAACAACTATGACATGAAGCTTTTTTTGGTATTTTCAAAATTATACTAAAATAAAAATGAATATAAATAGATTAAAATCCTAGTAGAATTAAATAATATATTATAATAATGCTAAAATCCTTAAACAAAAATAGTTATAATAATGATAATACTAATAGAAATGTATAACAATATGAGTATTAAAAGTACTTATGTATGTATGTATGTATGTATGTATATATATAGGTGTGTGTGTGTATGTGTGTGTATATATATATAATTTAATATAAACTCAAATATATATGTATAAAATATTGGAATAGCTTGAACAATCGACGGGTCAAAAATTACATGTCTACAGGTGGAACTGGCTAATTATCAGAAGCCTCTGGCTTCAGAAAAAGATAGGAATAAAATACAATCTCTCTCGAGAGAGAGTGTTTATTGAACAATGCCATGCACATTGCAGCAGCGGTACAAACTTTTCCTCCATTATTTTTTGTATCTTTGTTATAGCAGGGTTTTCAGTTTATATTTCTGTTTTGCAGGCTAACTTCCTTACTTCCAAGGCCTTCAAAGGTTGATTCTTGGTAAGGAGGAACTGACCTCCGAGCGGGATCAACTATTGGCCGAGCGAGACTAACTTGTTGCTCGTCTCCCGAAATTGGAAGCACGAACTGCTGAGGCGGTTGATTTGGAGGCCTAGTTGCAACAAAGCGAGCAAGAGGTAGTGACCCTTGGCTAAGAAGATGTCGTGTTAAGGGTATAATTCGAAAAGGCTAGGGACAAATGGGTTGAAGTCCATAATGTCATTCTTATTGCATCTAATCGTGAGGCTGCCTCTGCTGAAAGATTGAATAATTTGGTGGTAACCTTAAACTCCAAAACTGAAGTTATTGTTGTCGAGGAGAAGTATGCCCGGCTGGAAAAGAGGCATAAGAGGGTCATAGAGCACAATAAAGTTTTCAGCTCCACTGTCCGTGACCTTGATATCAGCCTCCGGGCCACTTGATCCGAGTGGGATAACCTTTCTGCCAAGGTCGACTAACTTAAAGAAGAACTTTAGCGCCGAGCGGCTTCCCTCATTGTTGAAAAAATATATTCTATGTATATCATGAGGAGAAAAACCTTAGAAGAGGCTAAAGCGGGCATCATTGACTTCGATGTTGAAATCGCTAAGGCCCGTGAGTTGGAGTCAACTGCCCGAAGGGGTCTTCCGGTCCGACCTGATGCTACCGACTATTATGGTTTCGGTTCCAGCTTCTCAAGAACTGAAGAAGAACCGAAAGTTGATGATGCTGAAGGCCAAAATGTTGAAGGCCATGATATTGAGCTGGCGACAGATCCACCCACTTCTCTTGGGGTGTAGATGTTTCTCTTCCTACGGGTTCGGGAGATGCAGTAGCTTAGTTTTTGCTTTCTTTTCTTTCCCATATCTTTGTACTTGTGCTGTTTGACACGTTTATTATGAATAGAAGCATCTTGTCATTTAAGTATCGTGCAAGTTTTTCTTTTTGTGTACTTTCTTTTTAAGTATTGCGCAAGTTTTTCTCTTTGCGTTGAATTATGTTAGGCTTCGGATGTATTTTCCCTGATATCATTTGGGTTTCGGGCATAAATTATTCCAGAATGAACCCTTTACCGTGAGGGTTTCATAAGAGAGGGTCCTCTTATATTTACGGTGCTCTTGAAGAGGATGTCCCCTGTTCATATTGCACTAGCATTTGAAGTACTTGTTTAACTTTCAAATAATAAAATTAATTCATAGATAGGACAAGAAACAAGATAAAAATAAAAGAACTTTACTTTATTCCTTCTATTTTTAAAAGCACATCAGCATTCGTTATGTTAAATAAAATTGACATTACTTGTGGCTAACTTGTACAACTTGTTTCTATGGGGCTGGTCGTGCAATCCCCGATCCCAATGATACAACTTTGTTTCCGGATTTTGTGTTCCCAGTTAATGTGGCACCTCTTGTTGTCGTATCCTCATATCATTCCTCTCCCCTCCCCAGCGTTTGAATACGAAGAATGTGAATTTGTACACTGAAAGTTTTGCACCTTTGAGGATTCCACTAGTGAATGGTTAGATAATCTTCAATTCGATAGCAACTAATTTGTATGACCCTTTCCCGGTGACATCTAAAACTCGGTAGGAGGCTTCCCATGTTGGACCTAGCTTTCCTACGTTGCGATCCCGGGTGTTCTAAGTTACTTTCCTTAAAACCAAGTCCCCTACTTTGAAATAACGGAGGTTGGATCTTCGATTGTAATATCTTTCCATTCTCTTCTTTTGGGCTGTCATCCTTATATGTTCCAAGTCCCTGCGTTCGTCGAGCAAATCCAATTTGACCAACATTGCTTCATTGTTTGTTTCTTCATCTACCCAAAAATATCTCAAGGTAGGTTCTCCTACTTCCACTGGGATCAGGGCTTCTGCTCCGTACACAAGAGAAAAGGAGTTTCCCCCGTGCTTAATTTGGCCGTTGTTTGATATGCCCATAGTACTCCTAGTAGCTCTTCGGGCCATTTGCCTTTGGCTGCTTCTAATCTCTTTTTGAGATTTTGTATAATCACCTTATTTGTTGATTCTGCTTGACCGTTTGCGCTCGAGTGATAGGGTGACGATGTGATCCTTTTGATTTTTAAGTCTTTAAGGAATTTTATGACCTTTGCGCCTATAAATTATGGCCCATTTTGCAGGCTATCTCTTTTGGTATCCCGAATCTGCAAATTATATTCTCCCACATGAAATCTACCAATTGGCGTTCGCCGATCTTATGATAAGGACCTGCTTCAATCCACTTAGAAAATAATAGTCAGTTAAAATCAAAAGAAATCTTACCTTATCGGGGCCCGGTGGCAGCGGACCGACTATATCCATCCCCCACTTTATGAATGACCATGGTGACAAAACTGACTGTAGCGGCTCTGTTGATTGATGTACCAACGGTGCATAGCATTGACATTTATCACATTTTTAAACATAAGCCTTGGCGTCTTGTTCCATTCGGATCGCGTAGTATCCTGCCCTAATTAATTATAACACTAAGGAATCCATGCCTGAGTGATTTTCATAGATCCCTTCGTGGACTTCTCGCATAACATAGTTAGCTTCGGAAGCGCCCAAACATTGGGCCAACGGACCTTGGAAAGATCTTTTATACAATTGTCCTCCCTTGAAGCTGTATCGAGCTGCTTTAGTGCGCAGCGCCCGAGATGCCTTGGGATCTTTAGGCAATTTTCCATGCTCGAGATAGTCATAGATCTCATTTCTTCAGTCCTAGACCAAATTGATCGCAACTACTTCGTAATAACTATCTGCATCCAATACTGAATGTGTAAGTTGTACGACCATACCGGAGTCTGATCCCTTCATTTTTATGGACGATCCAAGATTGGCTAGTACATCTTCTTCCGCATTCTCTTCCCTTGGGATGTTCGTAATTGACTATCCCCTGAATCGAGCAAGCAGAGCCTGAACTTTCACCACATATTGTTGCATGTGTTCCTCTTTGGATTCAAAGATCACGTAAACCTGATTTACTACCAAATAGGAGTCGCATTTAATTTTTATGACCATCGAGTCTAGTCACAGCGCAAACTCGAGTCCTACAATCAAATCGCCATACTCTGCTTCATTGTTAATTAGAGGAATGGTTCTTATGGCATGCCTTAGGATTTCTCCCAAGGGCGTGGCTAGCACTATGCCAAGCTCGGACCCCTTCACATTGGAAGCTCCATTCGTGAACAAGGTCCAAAATCCTGATGTTGATTCTTACACCATCACTACTACTTTGGTAGCTAAACGTAGCAGTCCCGGACTGAAATCGACCACAAAGTCGGCTAAAACTTGTGACTTAATCGCAGTCCTAGGTTTATATTCTATGTCAAATTCACTCATTTCGATAGCCCACTTAGCCAGCCTACCTGAAAGTTTAGGTTTATGAAGAATATTCCGTAGGGGAAAAGTGGTCACCACGGCTCTAGGATGACATTGGAGATAAGGCCTAAGCTTCCGAGCAGCGACTACGAGAGCTAAGGCCAATTTTTCCAAATACGGGTAGCGAGTTTCCACTCCTATTAAAATTTTACTAACATAATAGATAGGAGATTGCATACCTTCATTCTCACGGACTAAAACGGCACTTAGCGCTACCTCTGAGACCGCTAAGTAGATCAATAGTTGTTCGCCTTTCTCCGATTTTGAATGGAGGACTTGACAAATAATTTTTCAAATCTTTCAAAGTCTGCTGATATTCCGGAGTCCATTCAAAGTTGTTCTTATTTTTTAGTAGTGAAAAGAAATGATGGCATTTCTCCGAGGATCGGGAAATGAATCTACACAAAGCGGCCAGTCTCCCTACCAACCTTTGAACCTCTCATGCTTGACAGTTGATCTGGAATGTCTTCGATGGATTTAATTTTGTCAGGGTTAACCTCGATCCCCCTTTGTGACACCAGGAATCCCAGAAACTTACCGGAGCTGACCTCGAATGCACACTTCTCGGGGTTAAGCTTCATTTTTTATTTTCTTAGGATGTTAAAGGTTTCTTGCAAGTACTTAACATGACCACCTGCATTCAAAGACTTAACCAACATATCATCTATGTAAATTTCTATGGTTTTCCCGATTTGTTTCTCAAGCATTTTGTTTACAAGCTACTGATAAGTGGCCCCGGCATTTTTTAGCCCGAAAGGCATCACACTATAACAATATGTGCCAAAGTTTGTTATGCATGAAGTTTTTTCCTGATCCTCCTAGTTTATCTTGATTTGATTGTACCCGGAGTAAGTATCGAGGAAACTCATTAACTTATGCCCTGTGGTCGCATCAGTCAGTTGATCAATATTTGGCAATGGGAATGAGTCTTTTGGGCATGCCTTATTTAAATCCTTATAGTCTACGCACATGCGAAATTTATTCTTCTTCTTTGGAATTACTACTACGTTAGCTAGCCAGTCAGGATACTTTACCTCTCGGATTGAACCGATATCAAGCAAACGAGTTACCTCTTATTTGATGAATTTGTTTCTGACCTCGGTAATAGGATGTTTTTTCTGCCTTACCGGAAGGATGTTAAGATCTAAACTTAGTTTGCACATGCCCACTTTCGGAGGGATATCTGTCATATCTGCATGCGACCACATAAACCAATCAACATTAAATTTAAGAAATTCGATAAATCCAGACCTGAGCTTGGGGTTTAGTCTTGTCCCCAAGTGAAACTTCCTTTCCAAGAACTTTTTGAACAATGTGACTTGCTCAAATTCTTCCACCCCGTGGATTTTATTGCGTTTGTTTCTGACTTTCTTCTGGTACCTGGAAATATTGTGGTACTTGGTAGGATTCCGAAGACTCCTCCCCTGGTTAACTTTATTCGGCTTGGGATCAGGCGCCGATTTTGATAATTTCTATATTGCATGCTCATTCCCTTTGCTACTGGAAACTGATATTGCATTCATATCCCTTGCCGCGAGTTGGTCTTCTCTTATTTGTTTAAATCCCTCGGGAGTCGGAAACTTCAGCAATTGATGATATGTTGATGGCACGACCTTCATCTCGTACAACTACCATCTCCCCAGGATAATATTGTAGCCCATATCGTTGTCTACTACCTCGAAAAGGGTCGTCTTCATCACCCTCTCGACATTTGTGGACAGCAGGATCTCTCATTGGGTTGCCACGCGTTCCAGATTGAACCCAGCAAGGAGTTTTGTGTCCAAAATGATATTTTCGGTCAGCTTAGCTTGTTCCATCACTCTCCACTAGATAATATTGGCCGAACTTCCTAGGTCCACCAAAATACGTTTAATTTTAAAATCTAAGACATTTAAAGAGATTACCAAGGCATCGTCGTGCGGCAACAACAGTCCATTTGCGTCTTCCTCTATGAAATTTATGTTGTCCTCAGCGACTTCCCAGAGTCTCTTACTGTGGGTTACTGATACCTTTATCTTTTTTGTTGCCGAAAATGTAACACCATTAATCTCGTCCCCCTCAAAATCATGTTGATCATCAAATGTAGAGGGTCTTCTCCTGCTTTCAAAGGTTCTGCATTATCACAATTGTGGCCGTAGTCGTTTTTAGATTGATCACTTAAAATTTTTTTGAGATGGTCATTTTTCAGAAACATTGCCACCTCCTCGCGCAAATGTCGGCAGTCCCCCGTCGGATGACCATTCGTCCCGTGGTATTCGCACCATAAATTAGGATCCCTCTGACTGGGATCAGTTCTCTTTGGTTGCAGGAATCGTGCTTCTTTAATGTTCCTCATAGCCGACACTAGTTCCACCATACTAACGTTGAAGTTATATTCGAAAAGCCTAGGGTAGGAGGAATCTCGATAACCTAATATCTCCTTATCCTGCAATGACCTGTTATTCCGACCGTGATCAGCTCTCTTATCGGTAGCAAATTTATCTGCCAATCAGAAACCTCTGCCGCGTCCTTTGGTCCTTTCATAGGGAAAAACTAACCCTTTGAAGACCGTTGATCTGTGTCAAAATCATCCTTTGATTTCTCCTTATTCTTTTCTCGGTCCCGACCTTTGGTTGATGCCAGAAAATCGAGCTGATCATCTTCAAGTTTTATCTTTGACTCGTACCAATTGTGAACATCCGCCCATGTCGTTACCTGGATCTCAAGCAAACTTTCTTTCAATTTTCGGGAAGCATAGAAACTTCTCAGATTTCAGCCCTTTCGTAAATACTTATGCTGCCCATTGGTCTGATACGGTCTGGGAGCAGCATCCTTTCTTTCTAGAATCTAGTCATGAACTCCTGCAACAATTCGGACTCTCCTTGTGCAATCCTGGATATGTCGGTCTTTCGGGCATAAACCTTCATGTCCCCGGCATGGACCTTGATGAAAGAGTCCGTGAGGATTTCAAAGAAATCTATGGAGTGCTCGGGCATGAGCGAATACCATGCCAGTCCCCCTTTCGTGAGGGTCTCCCCAAATTTCTTCAATAAGACTGACTCGATCTCATGCGAAGTTAAGTTGTTTCCCTTTACCGCCGTTGTATATGTGGTAATATACTTCTGAGGGTCTGAAGTCCCATCATACTTCGGTCGTCTGGCATTTTGAACCTCTTCAAGATCAATTCTAGTATCGCGTTTGGTTTGAACGGCAACTGGGTGTACTTCTTTGAGTCTGGTCCTTTCAATACTAGTGGTGTGCCCGGAATTTGATCCATTCGGGTGTTTATTTCCCTCACAACCCGCATGAGTTCGGTTTTAAAAGGATTATTCTCATTGTTGTTACCGGATCCGCTATTGTTCCCCCCAGCCCTGTCAAAGCCGACTTCACCCCTCGAGATGTTGTTGTCTACCATCTGTGTTGTTTGATTTGCGAGAACACTATGAGGAACTGGACGTCTATTCGTATTGTTGGAGCACTTGACAATACTTGCCTTAATTTCGTCATGACCTGATCCTGTCATGAGAGATGGCCCATAATGGCCTTTGTTGCTCCCTCAGGATCCTTACGGTTTCGACGACGTGCTCGTCTTCAGCATCGTCAGGAGTTGCCTCTCGAACATGACGCGGATATTGCCCGCCATGAACCGGTGTGGCCTCATCCCCCTCATTGCGGGTATCACTCGTAGAATATTCGTGATGAGGCTGATTTCCCTGGCCTCAATGTTGTGTGCGAAGTTGACATCATTATCTGCCATTTTCTGTGATTTTTGCTAAGAACAAAGAATCAAACAGGTTAGAAATAGATGCAAGCATCAACTCAATTACACAACTGTCTAAGCCTCACGGTGGGCGCCAAACTGTTTACCCGTAAAATTGATACAGTTAAATTTATACGTGAATTATAAACAAGTGAATCAATTTGATCCTAAAATGCTAAATATATTAAACAAGAATATAGGACTTAGCGTTGAAATCGAGATAAAATAGTAGAAATTCTGGTTCCGGGAGAAGAACTTCAGGAGACAATAGTGTTAGTATTAATAAGCAAGAAGATAAAATAGTATTGAGCTTTTAACAGAGTACTCCCTCCGGTTCACAATAAGTGACCAGTTTACTTTTTTATTTTGGTTCAAAATAAGTGTCCAGCTAGGTAATCAAGAAAAAATCAATTTATTTTTACTTGTTTACCCTTATGTGCATATCCCTAAAAAGTTTTCTCACTCCTCACTATAACTATGTGACCAATATTTAATAAGGGTAGTTTAGCCATACTAGGTATTTTTATATAGGATTTAGCATTTTCCTAATAGGCGTGCTAAAAGGAAACTGGTCACTTATTGTGAACCGTAAGGAGTATAATATATGTTTGTGAGAAAATTCGTGTAGGTTGTAGAGGTCACTCTTTATAGTTGCACATAGGGAACAAGGTCCTAGGATCAAGCCCCTATTAAATGGCAATTATGAGGGCTATTGAAGAATGTGTAATGGTAGGTATTGAATGTCACATTCTTTGTAATGGACCATATACTTAATGCTATAGAATATTATCTATTAAATGCTACCAGGTGGCAGATATTTATTTTGCCTTTATGGACACCATTCTCTCCGGTAACACACGAGATCATCATTGCTCTCGAACTTGATTGTCTTCTGTCTTCGGCTCCACGTGTCGCTTTATCATACGAGCACTTAATATGATCATAGTTTACCATATACAAGGGCCTGATACTATTAAAAGGGATATTAGCCTATTAATTTGGCTTGTCAAAGGCTATTTAAAATAGCAAAAGTTTATAATTTTGTGAAGGTCAGAAGTCAGGGACGCTTACCAATTAAATTAGAGGGGGAAATGATTTTAAACAAAAAAAGATCTAACAGTCTAGGTGGACATCTCGATCTATTTAAACGATAAGAAGTTATATTAAATGCTAGAATGAGGTAGCTGTCACGCGAGGTAACTAAAGTTAATATATCTCGTAGAAAAAAAGTTACAACTCATACATATTATTGGTTCAAACATCAGATCTCAGCACCAGCTCACAATCGAACTGTCACAGTTAACAGTTAGCCACCATTTACTTGGAGCTAGCAGCTGCCAATAAAATATTCTACAGCCATAGTTATATTCCTGTTCTTATTGGCTAATGGACATGTTTTATGTTGTCAAGTGGCAAACACCAACTATTTTATTATTTTGTCGCCCGCCTTTGTCATTTTCCTTTGTGTCGGTTTCCTCTATTCCAAGATGTCACTAAGCTAACTTGCTAAGCATAATACAACATAAATGTATCGTAGAACAACATTTACTTGAGTTTCATGTTAATAGAATAGACCTATTAACATAACCCCAACAATACTAAAATTCGGTCAAAACCAACCGCGAACGGCTGACTCAATCGGTCAAAAAAACGGCCGAAACATAGACTGAAATCGATCGGCTTTCCAAAATACTTTATTTTTTAATTTTTTTTTACGAAATTGACCAACTTCGGTCGATTTTTTGGGCGCAAAAATACGGAAAACTATTTTGACGTGTACCAAAAGTTAATTTTTAAGAAACCGACCAACTATATTAGTTTTTTCATGTAAAATAAATTAAAATTAATATTCAAAAAACCGACCGATTTCGGACGATCATTTTAAAAACCCAACCGATTTTGGTAGGAGCTCCTGTCTGAAAAGACGAATACGAATTAGTAGGCTGCCCCCAATAGCTCTTTTTGAATGGACATCTGAGATAGCATCAAGCCGAGCACAAAACAGATCTGGGCTGCAAATAAGGAGGACTGTTAAGCCTTCTAGCATAGGTGATGCCTGTTGAGGCAATTTCCCTCGTCGCTTACCCGCATTTCTCTTGGTATACCCACTTGTGTGCCTCCTAATTCCGTGAAGTACTTGGAGGATGTGCGATTTATTCAGGATCCTTGTCAAGAAAGAAGTCAGTCCCTTATTCTTATTTTATGTTAAAAAGTCTGGACTCGAAGAGGGAGTCGATTCACGTATTTCACCATTTTCTGGGTCGTTATTGCCTTTCCCCGGTTCAGGGTATGGGATCTTTCTCTATTAAGAAAGTCCCGGTGTGAACTCCCCTACTGATCTGACTCCAGCGGATTCTCGAGAAGCCAATTCTTAGGGTACTAGATGGACAGGAGTGTAGGCTCGACGCCAAGTACGGAAAGGTTCTTAACAAAACAAGAAAAGTAATTTTATATTTTTAATAAAACCGACCGATTATTTTCGCACGAAAATGCAATTAAATAGTACAAATAAATTAAAAGAAAGTTTTAAACCAAAATGTATCAATGATCTAGTGGTAGAATAGTATCCTGCCACAGTACAGACCCCGATTCGATTCCTAGACGATGCATTTTTTTAATTACATAATTAAAAATACTGACTAACTTCAGCCGGTTTTTTTGGCAGATTTTTTCATTTTTGACTGTTTGTGAAATTTAATTGACTGATCGAAATCGATTAGAAATTACGATCGACTTCGGTCGCTATTTATTATCGACCAGGCATTTCGATGGATTAAAGTCGATCGATTTTTTCAATTTTTTGACAGATTTCGATCGGTATTCCTGAACGATTTTTGCAGTTTTTTTAGTAGTGCGATAGCTAGCTTTCGAAATGATTGTTCAAAACTGTATATGAAGACATCAATTTATTCCCTCAGCCAGGGACGGAATTAAAGTGCAGCAAAACTCAATAGCTTCAACCCATGTCCTATATTTGTGCTAAAAAAAATCTACTTAATATGTGTAAATAATTTATCTAAAACCCAATAAAATAATTTTTTAGAATATATATTTAAAATTCTAGCTCCATCTCTGCCACAACCAACGTGGATAACACAAATCTAGTATGCAAATATTTACTTGTATCTCCCTTCTCACATGTAAGTGATCTTAATTGCTTTACTTTGAGAAAATGCCAGGAAAATAACTTTGTCCATGATAAAAAATGATGGAGGACATGAATGTTTCTCTCTCTTTTTACTTGGTTGGTAAGCAAACGTATGTTATGAAGTAAAAGGTCAATTTTTTTCAATAATTGGACTCTCAAGTTGCAGTACTATACTACATATATTATGAGCGGAAATGTTAGGACCGCGAACTTATTAATGCGCCTATAATTAATCATTGGTCTTAATTATAAATATTAGAGGGTAGTACAATCACTAAAATGAGCTAAAAGCGACACACTTATATTACAACTCAACAATTTCTTTTAACCAAAAAAAAAAAAAAAAAAAAAAACTCAACAATTTCTAATGGTATATTCAGCTAATAGAGAAATATATATATAGAAAACATGTTATGGTGGAAATTGTATCGTTCAAAATCTGACCACCACAACCTCTTTTTAGCAATCTGGTAGTAGAAATCAATAGAGTCCACTTCGTTCCTCCTCCAAGATATCCAACAAATCGACGAGAGCAATGCCTAGCCACAACCAGAATGCAACGCTGATCCTAGCGCGCCAGGTCACGATGAGGGTAAGGAGGTTTCGACTATATATATAGCCCATAAAGGCTTTCAAAACGGGGATCTGGCCCACAGAGGAAAAATAAGGACAAAACTCTATTCTTGTATCCTGAGAGAAGGAAAAAGACAATCTGTAATCCTGCTTCCTTATCCATCAATGGGGAAGGCAGTGTCGAATCTTATTAAGATTATTGATGGTTCATTCGTCTCATGGGTGATCATTACTTTCAAAATCTTTCGATCCGAAATTAATTAAGTTTGACTACGATTTACCCCTTCATCTTTTATCAAAAAAGAATTTAACATCTTTTGAGTCAAACACAAATTTATGTAAGGAAAGTGTAGATACCCTTCCCACAAGAGGATCATACCTAAACAATTTTAATTTATTACTACAAGTTACACGGTTGTAGCAGTGCATGCAATTGCAAGTCGTCTCCTATGTGGAAAGGTCCAAAAGAAAAGGAATAAAGTTATGAGAAGCAATGCATGTGCCAATCAGCTTTTGCAACCGTCCACGTAAAGTAATGACGGCTTAATAATTATCAATTAATTAAATGAATGTAGTCACAGGCTTACGGTGCTATTAAGCAATAAGTAAGCGAAAATACCAATATCTAAATTGACGTTTCTAATTCTCAATGCTAAATTTAGAATGATTATAATTTGTCGGGTTGAAGTTTCAAAAAACGTGATTTATGGAGAAAGTTTGTACCTCGTTCATATTACCACGTCTTACTAATCCTTAATTCGCAAATCAAAAAAAAAATTGTTCCATCATTTTGGAAACAATATATTGGTGGCAATCACAATTGTTCATCTACTTTATGTTTAGCTAACAATTTTTGTCTATTGAAGTAACTAACTTAGATTATTTATCATTTGTGAATAATTTGTTGTTAGTATATTACTACTTTAAACCATTCAACTCTCTCAAATATCTTAAGAGTCGTTTGGTAGGAGGTATTAGAAAAATAATGCAAGCATTAGCTCTATGCATTACTAATACCTTGTTTGGTATATTTTTTCAACCTGTGTATAACTAATACTTATATTAGTTATACATCATACTTTGTATTATCCTATATATAAGTAATGCATAGAAAATCATGGCATTAGTAATACCAAGACTATTAATGCATGCATTAGTATGGTTAAAGACAAAATTATCCTTAAAGTCCCTTAAAGCTAGAGAATATGGATGACATTTTTGTAAACAACTATTTTTCTTAAAAATTATGCAATGCATTATAATTTTAATACACTACACCAAACAGTAGATAAGAAATAATATCTGCATAATTAATGTTTGCATTACTAATCCATGCATTACATCTTATTCCGCATTATTCTTATATACCCTACCAAATGACCCCTTAGAGTATGTTGACTTATACATGAAAAGGTCTGCCTCTGCTGAAGGAAACATGATAAGAAGCGTAGTAATGAATATTTATCCGAAAAAATGTTCAGCAGGAGGCAGTAAAATGTATTTTCTCAACAACAAAAAAATCAAACATTTAGATTTGAAATAAGGATAAATTACAATCTAACATAATATTGATAGAGGCGGCCGTGGAATATAAAATTAATTTGGATAGCAATGTATACTTCAGCTTATTCATTTTGAGTTTACTTAAGTTTGCTAGCCCTAGGATTACTTTCATTATACACGAATAAAAACTGAAATACAATTGCAAGAGAAATCATTTCACTGAAGCTCTTAATTACGAAATTTTTAAAGAATAATTTTAAAACATAAAAATCGATATAAAAGCAGATTGAGTAGGGAAAATTTATATCACAAGTACTACCTTCTGTATAGTACTCTCCCTGTCCGACAAAAAATAAAGCTTATTTGTTTCTCCTTTTAATCAGCTACAAAATGCTGTCCATTTTCTTCTGAAGAAAAATGTTTCAACATAATTGTATATTACAGTAACTTTTTTTCAATTTTTAATAAGACAAAAGTCAACGTATAACTATATTTTACACCCAATACACACTAAACAACTTACATTTTTAACTCAACTCTAAATAGTCTGTTGGGGTTTTATGTATTTAAGTATATATATTAAATACTTAAAAGAAGGTGAATGGAAAATAGAGGGAAATGAAATTTTTGAGTAAAATTTTAAGTTTCCCCCCTTGGCAAAGGGACATTATCCCATATTGGAAGATGAAGAGGTTTTCATGGGTATATAAGCAATTGCTCTTCTTCTAGCTCTTAAAGAGTTGAGAAGAAGGCAAGCCTCGCGCCGTCGTCATCGTCACTCGGCTTTATTTGTTAATAGTAAAATATTAACAGAAATGTTATTAAATATTTGTTTTAATAACAGAATATTAATATTAAAATAAATATTAATAGTAAATCCTCCAATCCATTTTTCAGTTGTGTAACTGAAAATTAAACTATCCTCTTTAATTTTTTCTCTTTATTTTCCCTCTTTATTGTTGAGTAAATAGTCATTTATGTAGTTCTTCTCCTTTCTTCTGCATATTTTAACTTCAAAGAAAGCAATAGTAAGTGTGATTTGCTACCGAAATTTGTGTTCGCTGAAATACTGGGGTTTGAAGTACCACTACACCAGTGTGTAATTCGTTCTATCCTGGGAGGAAATAATCCATAATCTTGGGTACTAGGAGGGAATTAAATTCTTTAAGGAAACACTGTGAATTTAGTGGGCTCGAATTGGTTTTTGTTATTTCGTTTACATTTCTGTTTATGTTAATTTATTTTTTCCAGAATTGTTTTACAAATACAATTTAGTAACAAACTTAAGGAATTTAATATATTTTTTGTATTTGTACTCACTGTTTCTAGATAGTAAAACCTTTGTGGTTTTGTACTCTATTGGAGATTAAAATCTACGTGATTTTAACGTTTGTGTCATTCTCTTACAGAAATGACTAATGATAATGTAAACCAAGTTGTTCCAATGGTGACTGCCAATGCCTCAACCAGCCGAAAAACACCGGCAACATTGGCTCTTGCGGAGAAACCCGAAAAAATTTTCGGAATTGATTTCAAGCGCTGGCAGCAAAAGATGTTCTTCTACTTGACTACTCTAAGTCTCCAGAAGTTCATCAAGGAAGATGTTCCTGTGCTATCCGATGAAACTCCAGAAACTGAACGCTTTCTCGTGATTGAAGCATGGAAGCATTCAGATTTTTTGTGCAAGAATTATATTCTAAGCGGGCTGGAGGATGCTTTGTATAACGTCTACAGTGGCGTGGAAACGTCAAAAGAACTGTGGACTACGCTTGAAAAGAAGTACAAAACCGAAGATGTCGAGTTGAAGAAGTTCGTTGCTGCAAAGTTTTTGGACTACAAAATGGTAGATAGCAAGTTTGTTATTACCCAAGTCCAGGAATTGCAAGTGATTATTTACGATCTCCTTGCTGAAGGTATAAATCAAATTAATACTGATGTTGAAAGTAGTAATCGTAGTATTTTTACTAACAAAAATTTCATTGAAGGTCTTGTCATCAATGAAGCATTCCAAGTAGCAGCGATAATTGAGAAGTTACCTCCTTTGTGGAAGGACTTCAAAAACTACTTGAAAAACAAATGCAAGGAGATGTCCCTTGAAGATCTCATTGTTCAGTTGAGAATCGAAGAGGACAATAAAGTTGTTGAAAAGAGAGCCCGTGGAAACTCGACAATAATGGGAGCAAATATTGTTGAAGAGAACAAAAAGAGGAAGAAGACTTCTGGATCGAAACACAACCCAAGCAAGAAGCGGTTCAGTGGAAATTGCTACAACTGTGAAAAAACCGAATACAAATCTACGGAGTGTCGTGCTCCGAAGAAAGACAAGAAGAAGGGTCAAGCAAACATGGTTGAAAAGCATGATGATGTTGATGACTTGTGTGACATGCTTTCCGAATGCAACTTGGTGGGCAATCCTAAAGAGTGGTGGATTGATTCTAGAGCCACTCGCCATGTTTGTGCTGTTAGAGAAGCTTTTGCTACTTATTCTCCTGTTGGACCCGATGAGACGTTTTCTATGGGAAATGTTACAAAGGCCAAGATTGAAAGATGTGGGAAGATATTTCTCAAAATGACTTCCGACAAAGTGGTGACTTTGAACAACGTCCTTCATGTTCCCGAGATTAGGAAGAATTTAGTCTCTGTTGGACTTCTTATTAAGAATGGCTTTTGTGAGTACGTGATTTTTGCCCTATATATGAATAATTCCCAAAATCCCAAACAAAATAATTTTTCTTTTGTTTTTACAATTTTTGTGCGTTTTTGGTGTCATCTTCTGATAATTTTTGCATTTTATTTGTGCGTGTTAATTTTATAAAATACAAAAATACGCATTTTTCTGCACTTAGGATTTAATTTTATACTTTAGTATTAATTAAGGATTAACCTGTTTTGGAATAGGATATGAAGAAAATGACAATAATAGTTCACTTTAACGTTTTTATTATTTTAATTGTGAGACAGTCGCAAATAGTTATCAAGTTAATTTTAGGCATTAATTGGTTGTAGCTTAATTGTTAGTTTAATTTCACATCTTTGAAAAAAATCAGAAAATAAATACAAAAAAATACAAGATTGCAAAATGAAAAATGGAAAATTATTGTTTAAAAGAATAATAGAGGGGGTCTTGTTTGAGACCCGAAATTTGGGCCAAATACACCAAATATTTCAGGCCCAAACGCATCAAACATTTTAAAGTGAGTCCAGCCCAAGTCCCTACCAGATTTGCCCCCCCCCCCCTTTAAATGAAACGGCGTCGTTTCAGGGCCCTTGGATCAGGACCGTTGGATCTCATCAATCCAACGGTCCGGAACTAACGAGGTTTCCAGTATTTAAGTGTCCAAACCACCCCCCTACCCCCCATTTCCATCGTCTTCCTCACCCCCACCCCTTCTCCCCAAACCCTAATCCGCGCCGCCCTAAAATCCCTTGCCGACGGTGAACGCGAACTACGCCGTTCACCCTGAAATTAACACCACGGACTCCCCTCACCCTCCTCTTTCTATTGCACCCGTTGGTTTGCCTCGAATAAGGCCGGAACTCTTCGAATCTTGATTTGAAGTTTTCCGGCCAGGTGACAGTTTGTCCGAATCAACCCAAAATCACACCCTACAACCCCCAGCCCTTCCTCAACACTAATCTGTGGTTGTTTTCTTTCAAATCACCTTGAAACAACCCAAATTTTAGATCTAAGAATTGCTGGCCAAACCCTAAAACTAAATCCTTTTGATTTCGAACCGTAGTACCCTTAACCATGTGTTCTCGTGTAAGAACACATGGTTAGGGGTGTTACGCGTCAAAAATCTGAAAGGATTCAGATGTTTATGACCAGCCAGAATCCCTTATGCCTTTGTGAGTTTTTCTTTTCTTTTTTTTTACTGTTTCTTAAACTCGCATGATTAGAATATTATTTGCAGTCATTGTTTCATTGTTGTTCTATTAATTTTAGGGTTTAATTGTGGTTCTGTTAATTACTGTTGATTCTGAGATTGTTAGTTGGTTGAATGATTATAAGTTCATGGTTCAATAATTAGTTTTAAGTTCATTCAATGGTAATCGTGGTAGCTTAAGCTCAGTCTAATTTTGTTTAGCTTGTTTGAGTTGGTTAATTGACCAGAATTGGTTCAGTCAGCCTGATTAGTTGGTTTCTGATTGCTAGTTAATTAATTTTAGTTAGTTTCTGATTGCTAGTTAATTAATTTTAGTTAAGTTCCAGAATGGTTTAGGATATTGGGTATAACTGTTAGGGATAAGGGTAGGTTCAGTGATTCTAAAAGTCTTTCAGGGGTAATCTGGGTATGGAAAAGGGTAGTTCTGATAGGAATAGTAATATCAAGGTATAGGGAAGGGCAGTATGGGTATTGTATGAGTATAGGAATACCTTAGGGCCTTCTAGAATAGGGTTCAAGTGTAAGTTTTAATAATTATACTGCAGTTACTTGTTTAGCAAGATAAAAATAGAGGGACCAAATTGAAAATAGAGAGGGACTAATTAGAAAATCAGAACCTAGTCCATTCTCTTGAGGGTTGCTTATAAAAGGGCATAAGATGCCTTGGGGAAAGGGGGTCTGCTCAGTCTACTGCCTTGAGCCCTAAGTTTTAATTTGAGCTTCATTCCTGTTTTTTTAAATCCAGTTAACATTTCAATTCTGAGATTATTCAGAAAATAAAGACATCAAAATATGGAGATCTGAAACAGCTTCATAGTTCCATTACTAATTCTGGGTTTCAGCTGTGAGGGTCAGGGAAATGTTAGAAGTCTGTTAAGCTGATCTGTGGGAATTTGCTTATATTCCTGGTTTCAAAACAATCTGTTTGTGTTTCTGTGGTGTACATTGCTGGGTTTGTTGTTTGTTGCTGTTGAAAGTAGCTGATTCCTCTCCTTTTCTCTATTTTCATTACAATTCCCAGGTACATTTCCTTGACTCGCATCTATGTAAATCCAAGTTTGAAGTGGAGAAGAATGAGAATGTTACTGGAATTCTGTTGTCTTTCGAAACATTGTCTATTGACTATCTTTTCATAGTTTAATTTGTTTAAATTGTTGGACTGTTACTAACCTACTTAGTTGTTGTTGATTCGAGCCAATAACTGATTTGTATAATCGAGACTGATGAACTGTCTAGTATGAGTTTGGTTATTTTAATTAGTAAGTGGACATTTGGATATTTAGATTTATGTATATAGCCCAGGGTGCGAGCTGTTTAAATGGATCATTTCATGTTTATACAATTGTCATTTTCAATTTGTTTAAAGTTTCACAGTATGCTGGAGTCAAGTCTGCAAAGTTGTGATTGATTTAGAATTCAACACACATGGTTTTTTTAGTTTTGGTCTAAGATGAATTGGGCACAACTTCATACTGGGCCAATTTTGGGCCTGTCGAATTTGCAGTCGGCCCAGACTGTGGTTAGGCGAGAAATCGAAATGGGGCCTAGGTACATCAAGGTTCGAGAGTTTAATTAAATAGGAAGGAGCCTCGAGGGCTCGATCATTGGGCTGTGCATTGGCCCATCCATAAGTAAAATTTGGCCTCCGTAAGGCCTGGTTCTTAGAGCTCTAAGAACCCTCACCTGCAATATATGTAATGACAATGCTTTGGATTATATGAGCTCAAAGCCCATTTCCTCAGTACTTCTGCATAGAAGCTCAAATTTCAGGTTTAACGGATGATTGGCCTTAACCAATTAGGATCCTTAAGTAATTGTTGACATAATTATCTCGCTGTTTAGATTTGGGAAGGTTGTTTAACAAATTTCATGGCATTCCCCCAAAATAACACTACGTTAGCATCTTAGGCACGATTTAATTGAATAACATTCTTAAAATTAGAGTGCGCATTGATGCGACTCAAATCCAAATCTCGACGAAGTCAAAATGTGTTGATAACTACGGGTGCATTGATTGCGACGTGGTTCGAAACGCGTTTTCATGACGTCGCAATTCTTTAAAAATAAACAACAATAAAAGCGGTTTACAAATAAAAAGCACATAAGTTAACATGTATTAAGATCAGATAAATTCAACTACAATAGTTAAGCGACCGTGCTAAAACCACGGTACTCGGGAATGCCTAACACCTTCTCCCGAGTTAACAGAATTCCTTACTCGGATTTCTGGTTCACGGACTGTTAACTGAGTCATAAATTTCTTGGGTTCGGGATTCAACCGGTGACTTGGGACACGATTAATCTCCCAAGTGGCGACTCTGAATAATTAATAATTAAATCCCGTTCCGATTGTCCTTTAAATGGAAAAACTCCTTTACGCCTCTTCTGGGGGTATAGGTGTGAAAAAGGAGGTGTGACAACTTTAAATGTGTATTTGTATCCGATAAGGTTGTAATAAGTAAGAACGAGATGTTGGTAGGAAAAGGTTACCTCACCGAGGACCTTTTCAAGTTGAATGTAATGGTTGTTGAAACTAATAATAAAATTTCAACTTCGTCTTACTTACTTAAGTCAAATGAATTGTGACATATAAGTTTAGGTCATGTTAATTATAAAACCTTACAGAAAATGATTAATTTGGAAGTATTGCCTAAATTTGAATGCGACAAATCAAAATATCAAATATGTGTGGAATCTAAGTATGTTAAACATCCTTATAAGTCAGTTGAAAGGAATTCAGATCCATTAGACTTAATTCACACAGATATTTGCGATATGAAGTCAATACCATCTCGCGGTGGAAAGAAGTATTTCATAACTTTTGTTGATGATAATACTCGATATTGCTATGTTTACTTACTTAATAGTAAATATGAAGCAATAGAAGCATTCAAGTAATACAAAAATATAGTTGAAACGCAACTTAACTAGAAAATCAAAATGATAAGAAGCAATAGGGGTGGTGAATATGAATCTCCTTTTGAACAAATATGTTTAGAATATAGAATTATTCATCAAACAACGTCCCCTTACACGTCCCAATTCAATGGGATTGCAGAAAGAAAGAATCGTTCATTAAAAGAGATGATGAACGCATTATTGATAAGTTCTGGTTTGCCATAGAACTTGTGGGGGGAAGTCGTTCTTACGGCTAGCCGAATACTAAATCGAGTACCCCATAGCAAAACACAATCTATTCCATATGAAAAATGGAAAGGAAAGAAGCTCAACTTGAATTTTTTAAAATGTGGGGGTGTTTGGCAAAAGTACAAGTTCCTAAACCCAAAAGGATAAAAATAGGACCGAAAATCGTTGATTGTGTTTTCATAGGATATGCGACCAATAGTAAAGCATATCGATTTCTGGTTCATAAATCAGAAAATCCCGACATTCATAATAATACGATTATAGAATCAGATAATGTTGAGTTTTTTGAAAATATATATCCGTATAAAAAGGAATGTGAGTCGATTGGTGAAGGATCTAAATGACCTCGGGAAGAAACAAAAGAAAGTACATTTATTCAGGAGGTTCCAAGACGTAGTAAAAGAACGTCTACTTCATTTGGACCAGATTTTGTGACTTTCTTATTGAAAAAATGAACCTCAAACATTTAAAGAAGCTATGTCTTCTTCGAAATCATTGTTTTGGAAAGAGGCAGTCAATAGTGAAATAGAATCCATACCGAACAACCATACATGAGAATTGGTTGATCTTCCTCTTGGAAATAAACCTTTGGGTTCTAAATGGATCTTTAAGAGGAAAATAAAAGATGATGGCACTATTGACAAATTTAAGGCAAGACTTGTGGTCAAAGGGTATAGACAACGAGAAGGTCTTGACTATTTCTATACATACTCTCCACTTACAAGAATTACGTCCATACGAATGTTAGTAGCGTTAGCTACAGTGTATGGTCTTGAAATTCATCAAATGGATGTTAAGACAGCATTCTTAAATGGAGAGTTGGAGGAAGAAATTTACATGGAACAACCTGAAGGGTTTGTGGTTCCAGGTAAAGAAAAGAAGGTATGTAGACTTGTTAGTCCCTTTACGGACTAAAACAAGCACCCAAACAATGGCATGCGAAATTTGATCAAACAATATTGTCAAATGGTTTTAAAATAAATGAATGTGATAAATGTGTGTACATTAAAAATGTTCCAAATCACATAGTCATTGCTTGCTTATATGTGGATGATATGTTGATAATGAGTAATGACATTGCCAACATAAATGCGACTAAGCGCATGCTAACTGGTAAGTTTGATATGAAAGACTTGGGAGTTGCTAATTTAATTCTAGGAATTAAGATCCATAAGACTTCTCAAGGTCTGGTATTGTCACAATCTCATTATATTAAGACAGTACTTGAAAAATTCAAGCACTTGGGCTTTAAAGTTGCAAAGACTCCAATTGATATGAATCTTGCATTAGCAAAGAACAAAGGCCAAAGCATATCACAATTGGATTATGCTCGTGTGTTGGGTTGCTTAATGTACATCATGAATTGTACACGACCAGATATAGCTTGTGCTATAAGTAAATTGAGTCGATATACGAGCAATCCAGGTCAATCTCATTGGATGGCCATAAAATGAGTTTTGGGGTATTTAGTACATACCTAGAACTTTGTTTTGCACTACAGTAAATATCCTGCGATCATTGAGGGATAATGTGATGCAAATTGGATCACAGTATCAACTGATTTCAAGTCCACAAGTGGATATGTATTCATTATTGGTGAAGAAGCGGTATCTTGGAAGTCGTCCAAACAAACTTGTATTACCCACTCTACAATGGAGGCTTAATTCATAGCCTTAGATAAAGCCGGTAAAGAAGTTGAATGGCTCCGGAATTTCTTGGAAGATATTCCATTTTGGCCCAAACCGTTGGCACCAATATGCATACATTGCGATAGTCAAGAGACAATTGGAAGGGCTAGGAACGTTATGTATAACGGTAAATCCCATCATATACAACGAAGACATAAACCGTTAGGCAATTACTCTCTAGAGGAATTATCACGGTTGATTATGTAAAGTCAAGTGATAATGTGTCGGATCCACTTACAAAAGGCCTAACTAGAGAGGTAGTTGAAAAATCATCAAAGGGAATGAGACTGTGGCCGAGAACAAGTCATAGTGGCGGTAATTCTACCTAGAAGACTGGAGATCCCAAGATCTAGGTTCAAGAAGATCAAACAAAGTCATTAATGGCGGTTCAATATTGTCAACTAAACTTTTGGTCCATTCTCGTGATGAGACAATGTTCAAGTACCAAGGATAAAACATTAAGGCTTTTTAATGATTTCTAAATTTGATATGGGGTATATCAAATAGTATATCTACGGGATGAGACGTTTATGAATCACCTATGTAAGTGTGAAGTGTTAGTCGCTTCAAGGAAAATCTTGCAATGCCAGTTCTCTATGCACTTATGAAGCCAGACGGTGTTCATGGGTGAAATGAACACAACAATGAAAACCAAAGATAGTTAAGGGTTGGTTGTGTGACTTGTGGTTGTCTAAGTATACACCAAAGTTCGACATTTCAAAGATATCAAATCTACCGATTGATCGAGTATATCCGACATAAGTTCACTACGGAAAGTTCAAAGGGAAACCTACTTATCTAGATGCAATTAATCCTTGCTTGTGAATTACACAATTTTTCATCCATGTTTCCATGATATAGCCATTCCCTATTCATGTGGGGAATTGTTGGGATTTTATGTATTTAAGTATATTAAATACTTAAAAGAGGGTGAATGGGAAATGGAGGGAAATGAAATTTTTGAGTGAAATTTTAAGCTTCCCCCTTGGCAAAGGGACATTGTCCCATATTGGAAGAGGAAGAGGAAGAGGTTTTTTTATGGGTATATAAGCAATTGGTCTTCTTCTAGCTCTTAACGAGTTGAGAAGAAGGCAAGCTTCGCGCCGCCGTCGTCGTCGCTTGCTCGGCTCGGTTTCAGCTTCGGCTTCGGCTTCGGATTCAGATTCGAATTTGGATTTGGTCAAATGATCGATTGATTGATTAATTTTTTGGACCAAATTTATTTGTTAATAGTAAAATATTAACAGAAATGTTATTAAATATTTGTTTTCAATTTTTCCTCTTTATTGTTGAGTAAATAGCCATTTATGTTATGGCATTTATGCTGTGGCCGTTTTGCATAAACAGTCATTCTGAAGAGTTGCACCTCTTCAGATTTCAGCCCAACTTTGGCTATAAATACAAGACTATTCTGCTCAGAATTTCCATACGGATTTTCTGAGTTCTTCTCCTTTCTTCTACATATTTTAACTTCAAAGAAAACAACAGTAAGTGTGATTTGCTACCGAACTTTGTGTTCGGTGAAATACTGGGGTTTGAAGTACCACTACACCAGTGTGTAATTCGTTCTATCCTGGGAGGAAATAATCCATAACCTTGGATATTAGGAGGGGATTAAATTCCTTAAGGAAACACTGTAAATTCAGTGGACTCGAATTATTTTTGTTATTTCATTTACATTTATGTTTATGTTAATTTATTTTCTCAAAAATTATTTTACAAATGTAGTTTAGTAACATAGTCATGCCGAGTCAAACAATGAAAATCATAACTGGACGAAAGAAGTGCCAAATGAAAAAAACGAAAAAGACAAAATGCTTCTCCCTATTTCGGTAACGAAAAAAATAAGTTTTTGAAGGAAAAAAAAAAAAGAAGCAAATATGTTATTTTGAGCACATGTGCTAGACAAAAAACGGAGGGAAAGGGCATTGGAAAAGCAACGATCAATAACGTTCCTAAGAAAAGTAGTAAGAGAGTAGTCCAAAATCAAGAAGTAAACATTTTTTTAAAAAAAAGGAAGGATTATTGAAGTAACAGTCAAATTATCATCGTATAATCATAGGCCATGTGTTCTAACAGTCACTAATAGTTGTATTGGAGTAGATTCTCTATATCACATCTCTTAGTTGTGGAAATAATATTTTAGGCGAAATACATAAATCAGTCCTTTAAGTTGTGCTCAACGATCGTCCAGACACCTCAATTGGCTCTTTTATCATTTAAACAATTCAAGTGGCTATTAACTTGCCATGTCATTATGAACCGTCCATTCATGCACGTAACTTGCCATGTCATTATGAGGTGTTTACTTGATATAGTTAATAGCCACCGAGTTGTACATTTTAAACATTTTTTTTTATAAAAAAAAGGTTGGAGCATTGAGTCAAAAGGTCAAAAAGAGCTTTCAAATGGGGCTCCGATTTCATCTCTCATAACTCTATAAATTGAGACAACACTGCGTGTAAGAAAGAAACAAATTAAACAGAGAGAAAAACAGCGCGCAGTCGCAATGGGATCGATCAATTGATCAAGTTGTTAATTGTTTTTTCATTACCTGTCATTATTATTAAGGCAGAATCCACCAACGTCTCCTTCCTTTCGTATATACGACCCATTTCACTTTCTCTCTCTCTCCATCATTTTCCAACTTCCTTCTTCTCCATTCCCGTACATTATTATTTCACATTTTCCCCATTATTGCTTGTTTGATATTGACATTTATATAAAAGAAATACGTTCAACTTGTTTCAATTCAACATTTTGGAACTATTTTTTATTTATAGAGCAGAGGATCACAACACAAAAACAAAAACAGATCTATCTTTGGCGTGAATATGGAACAGAAGCACGTATTGTTATCGGCATTGAGCGTAGGGGTTGGAGTAGGGCTTGGATTGGCTTCAGGACAGGCTGTTAATAAATGGACCGGTGGTAATTCGGCGGCGGAAGGGATAACGGCCGACCAAATCGAGCAGGAACTTCGACGGCTCATCGTTGACGGCAAGCATACCAAAGTCTCCTTTGAGGACTTCCCTTATTTTCTCAGGTAACAGTTTTTTGACAAAGCCGCCATTTTTTCTATCTTCGGTTTTTTTTGTTGATAATTTGCTTAATATCTGTCAAATGCATATACATAAAAAAAACTTATCAGTGCTATACAAATAATTGCAGAACATAGTTGTTTATGTTTCAATTTCTTTTTCTGTTGTTTTTTCGTAAATGATCATTTTATATTAATTCCCTGGATCTCATGATTTAATTGTGTTAAGCCTACGTGATGTAGTCCTGTCACCTGTAATGCATTGCGCGCACCATTGATGCTTCTTTTCGAATTTGGAATTTTCAAGTTGAGATTTCTCTGCAATTTTTTCTTTTAATTTTCTTATTGAAAGTTTGTTTCTTTTTTTCTTTTTAAATTTATTTTTTGTTTTGTATCTGTTCCCCTCAGTTTTTAGTCCTTCAATAAAAACAGCTGCTTTTTAGATAAATCAACGATTTTATATTTTTTTTTATATAATTTTACTTTGTTCGTAACTTGTTTACTCTTATGATGTATGGTTTTTCAAAATTGGCCCTTCAGTAAGCAAACTACTCTGGTGCTCAAAGGTCCATTAGTAATAATTAGTAATAGCATGAAACTTGCAAACTTGCAACTACTACTTGAATTTCCAAATTTTATGAATTTGGTAAAACTGGTGATTTCAAAATTGTTGGTCGTGGTAAATCTTAAGCCCAAAATGATCCGACACTTTCATATACACTAGTTTATGGTCTGGTTCAAGTTGAAATTGCTGATACTAAGACAGTGGCAAGATATTGCAATTAAAGCTTACTCCCTCCGTCCCAATTTATGTGGTTGTGTTTTAAAAGGGACAGATTATAAGAAATAAAGGAAGACTTTTGAAACTTGTGATCTCAAACATGCCTTAATAAATATTTTTATAGCGATAAATTATTTTATTAAGAGTAAATTTGAAGTTTAAAGCTAAAATGTTTTCTAATAAAAAAATCATTCTTTTTTGGAATGGACTAAAAAGGAAAGTACGTCACCTAAAATGAGACAGAGGGAGTATATATTTCAACGATTTCGTTCTTCTTCTCTAGATTGTTTAATAAGCATATAGGTGGAAGATGTTTTATTATATAACGATAGTTTTTAGGTCAGCTTGAGCAAATATTATACCATGTACCTCTTTTGCACTACTGCATCTTCTTGATGCCATCAATGAACAAATTACTTTATCAAAAAAAACTATTATACCATATACCTGTTATATATCACTAGCTAGGTAATGGGTAACTCCGTCCACTAGCGGAGAGGAACAATCACCTAGTGCTTTTTGCCTCCCTACGATTTGAATTCTGGTCTCTCACAATTTTTATTTCACTTAATTGACCGCTAACCACACCTTGGGTGCATCAACTATGTGTATTTCTTACTCTTACCTTTTGTTATCTAATTAATAGACAACCTAACTTATCAAAGTACAATACTTCCTCCGGTTTATTTATATGTCTTAGTTTGATCAACACCAAGTTTAACAACGTAAAGAAATTTTTTGAAGCTTGTGTTTATAAACTAAAGGTATGTGTAATATGCGAAAAAAACTTTTTGATTTTTTTAGTCTTCTAATGCCACGTCATTCCCATAAGAAAGTGTTACTAAAGGTAAAATGAGTATTGGAATTACAAAATAGAAAGGTGACATTCTTTTTCTAAACCGACTAAAAAGGAACATAAGACACTTAAATTGAAACGCATGGAGTAACAATAACCAGCCACCCACTAGTGCTTGCAACCTATGAATTTTATGGGTTG
Organism: Nicotiana sylvestris; assembly: GCF_000393655.2. NCBI lineage: Eukaryota > Viridiplantae > Streptophyta > Magnoliopsida > Solanales > Solanaceae > Nicotiana > Nicotiana sylvestris. The sequence continues at coordinate 140,724,287 of NC_091059.1, read as the reverse complement.
CATGTCTGGAGTTCTTCTCAATACAGCAAAGTTGTTGAATGCGGAATCAAAATAAGCAGAAGAATGTAACAGCTTTTTGTTTGACAAAATTCAAGTACTGGTTATCCCTTGACACTTGCACCTAAAGTTCTCATTCCTTCACCTAATGTTCTGTTGTTGGAGACTTATGCTAAATTTCATTGTGGTGGCTCCAGTTAGGATCTTGGTAAAAGTTGATAATTTCAAAAATATCTGTTCACGTCCAACTTGTTGTATCCTCAATCTACTTCTCTGATAATCTCTACGACTATATGTTGAAGATGGTTTCCGTTCACACTTGATAATCTCCTTCAAATGTGATGGCTTTGACAGTGAACGGACGCGCGTGTTATTAACAAGTGCAGCATACGTTCATCTGAATCACTTAGATGTGTCTAAACATACAAGAAATCTTTCTCCTGCAAGCAGGGCCATACTGCTTTCAGGGCCTGCTGGTATGGCTTTCGCATTTAAAGTCTGTTCCAAGTTGATATGTTATCTGCATTTAGCGCTTTAACTATGTTTGATACTTATAATGCAGAACTTTACCAGCAAACTCTAGCGAAGGCTTTGGCGCATCATTTTGATGCTAAACTGCTGCTTTTGGATCTAACTGACTTCACTCTAAAGGTATTGTGTAAGGCCTCTTTTTACAGTACTTTAGCATATCTTCTGCTGATACTTGTATTCATTCTATTTCATGGGTCAATCGTTGCAGATGCAGAGCAAGTATGGCATCTTTAAGAAAGAATCGGTAAGTACTAATTTTTACTATCTTTGAAGAATTATGTTCTTATTTGGTCAAAATATTGTTGTCTTGGGGCCCATTATTCATGTTTCCTTAACTGTTGAATCTGAATTCACTTCCACTATAAGTAAAAGGGAATCATTTCACCCCTAGTGGAATATTACCTGATTCAGAATCTTACTTTTGTAGGCTTTCAAGAGGTCAACCTCAGAGTCTATGTTGGGACGTTGGTCCAGTTTGATTGGTTCATTCTCAATTCTTCCAGCAAGAGAGAATAATGGAGGTATATGAAGAAAGGCCATAGTTCTTCACTATTTGGTACACTTAATTGTATTTGTGTCTGTTTATGTAAATTAATGAATATATCTGAACTTAAATATAAGAATATGAATCACAAACTATTTGATCTCCAGATCTGCTGATTTCTTTACACATACGTTATATTTAAATGAGGTTCTAGATGTTTATGGAGTTACGAAATATTAATAGTCGTATAATACACCAGCTTTAAGCCTTTAACAGTACGTTTATCTTGTGGGAAGTGATGCCATTTCCACATTAACACCAGCAAGTTGTTTTTGTCCTGTACGTGAAGAGTAAAAGCTATCAAAGCTGATCCTAATTTCATAAGTCCTAAGGTGGAGTGAATTTATCGTGAGAACTTTTCAGAGGCTGGTAAGTGTAAAGTTAAAACAATTGATCAGAAAACAAGAAATGTAAAGTTCAAGTAATTGCTGAAGTTCAACATCCATCTTTCACGTGGAGCTCCGCAGCCAGTATGCTGATGGTTCTGATTTCGATCTAGACCTAATCAGAATTTTAGAACTTAAAATCTCAGGCTTGATAATTTCATGTTGCTTTACTTCTCCAGATGCTCTTCATATACAGTTTTTATTCTCTTTTTGGCAGGTACCTTTTCAAGGCAAACCACTGCGTTTGATGCTAAATCAAGGTATATTAGTCTTATTCCTCATTCAGACATTAATGCAGGTTTTTGGAGTTGACATTTCATTTTAACCCTTAGCCTTGGGATATACAGGAATAGGGAAGGTGCAAGCAACTCTATAAAGCATCGCAGGACCGCTTCTGTTTCTTCTGATATAAGTAGCATCAGCTCTGACTCCTGTTCTTCAAATCCAGGTGGGATGCTTGTAGGGAATTGATTTACTTGTCATGGCTCTGCTATTTGCTTCCTGTTACACGTCATGCATGGAGTTCAGAGTCCGCTTGCATTCATGATGTTCATGTATAATTGTTAGTGAAGTTGTTAATTTGGATCATGATTTGAATATCCACTAATTATGTAAAAGTATCATTTTCTTACTCTCATGATCTTGCTACTACAGTGTGGTTTGCATCTTTATGTTTCTTTTATTGAAGGATCTCCTCAAATTTCCCATCTAACCATCAACCAGCTTTACCTGATATAGTGTTCTTGCAACGGATTTTTAGATTCATCTCTTGCATAAGTTGCATCTATCAATTTCACAATGTTGAATTTTGATTAACCTATGAGGGATAATCATTTGATTGAAGATTATCTTCTGATCATTTCTTGCTTCTTCATTTTCATTAGCTCCAACTAAGAGGGTGAACAGCTGGTCAATAGATGAAAAGGCTTTCTTACAGTCACTTTACAAGGTAGTAAATTTTCTCTTAATTTCAAACTTGTATCTGTGTTGTTATTCCATATGATCTTCTCAGTATCTTTCACGTTATGATTGTTTCATCTTAAATCTTACTAAAGAAGGAGGTTACTTGCAGGTTTTGGTGTCGGTCTCTGAAAACAACCGTGTTATTCTCTACATCAGGGATGTTGACAGACATCTTCAACCACCCAGAGTTTATAAACTCTTTGATCGAATGCTGAAGAAGCTGTCAGGATCGGTGTTGGTTCTAGGCTCCAGGATGTTTGAGCATGAAGATGATTGTGAGGAAGTAGATGAGAAACTCGGTCTTCTGTTTCCTTACAATATTGAAATTAGGCCCCCTGAAGATGAGACACATCTTACAGACTGGAAAACACAACTCGATAAGGATATGAAGATGATTCAGTTTCAGGACAACAAGAATCACATTGCAGAGGTGCTTGCAGCAAATGACCTCGAATGTGATGATCTAGGATCTATCTGTCAAGCTGACACAGTGGTGCTGAGTAATTACATAGAGGAAATTGTTATCTCTGCTATATCATATCATTTGATGAACAGCAAGGATCCAGAATATCGAAATGGGAAGCTCCTCATATCATCCAACAGGTAGATGCCAGATTTCCAATTTGTTTGAGTAATTTAGCTTCTTTTATTTTTCTTACTTGATGTTTATGTGCGTACCATGCTTCGTCTGGTGCAGTTTGTCCCATGGATTAAATGTCTTCCAGGACGGAAAGAGTGGTTGCAGAGACTCCCTCAAAATGGAGGCAAATGCTGAAACGTCCAAGGTTCTTTTGCATTTTGGTGTTTCTGTTGAACCTTGAGGAATTATCTCAGACGAAATTAATTCTGTTTTCTCTTTTCAATCAAAAATAGGATACTGGGGATATTGGGTTAAAGCCTGAAACAAAGTCTGGGAACCCAACATCTGAGAGTAAGGGCGAGGCTGAAAAATCAGTTCCTTCAGCAAAAAAGGATGGAGAGATTAAGGCCCCGGTATGTGCCGCACCTGATAGAATTTTTTTAACAACCTTCTCTACTAAACCTTTCAGTTGGTAGTAGTTGATCTTGAGAGCTGTATTCTTTCTTTTTCTTCTCAAATGTCATGTTGACTAATTTATAGGATGTCTTTATATTCCTCTGAAAAAATCAATGCTGATTTACTGGTTTCAACAATGTCTGTCTTGTCACAGTATGCGCTTACATTTTTTACTCTCTGATTTGCGTCTTGGTATATATTTTGACTATTTGGCCCAACTTGATTTTTTGTTTGTTAATTCAATCTTCATTTGGTGCTTCTTCCATTTGCTTTAATGTGTAATATGGTATCTACAGGAAGTTCTTCCTGACAATGAATTCGAGAAGCGGATAAGACCAGAGGTTATACCTTCAAATGAGATTGGAGTGACATTTGCGGATATTGGTGCTCTAGATGAAACTAAAGAATCACTTCAGGAGCTGGTCATGCTTCCTCTTAGAAGACCTGACCTCTTCAACGGTGGACTGCTGAAGCCTTGCAGAGGTATACTACTCTTTGGTCCACCTGGCACTGGGAAAACGATGCTGGCCAAAGCAATAGCCAACGAAGCTGGAGCGAGCTTTATAAATGTCTCAATGTCAACCATTACTTCAAAATGGTTTGGGGAAGATGAAAAGAATGTCAGAGCTCTTTTCACACTTGCAGCGAAGGTTTCTCCTACGATCATTTTTGTGGATGAGGTTGATAGCATGCTCGGGCAGCGGACAAGAGTTGGAGAGCACGAGGCTATGCGAAAAATTAAGAATGAGTTTATGACTCACTGGGACGGATTATTGACTAAACCAGGTGAGCGTATCCTTGTTCTTGCTGCAACCAACAGACCTTTCGACCTCGATGAAGCAATAATCAGGCGGTTTGAGCGCAGGTACTTCTACAGCTCGACACCAATCATTTACTTAGCTTAATTGTGTTCTCCAGTCGTGTGAATTCATTTTCACCAGTATGTTATGCATTTCGAAACTTTACTGCTAATCCTCTACATCTCAAAGAAGCTTTGTAAAAAGAGGAAGAAAAAAAGAGAGGCAGAAAGCAAGTTAGATCTCCTTCTCTGGCGGCTTGAACTAAATGCTGATGCCCTTAAGCTTCTCCACTCTAGGATGAAGATCTATTTCTTATAGTAATCTTCATAGATTTTCTCTTTTGAGCATAAATATGAAGAACAACAAAAATATTATTCATGCATTTGTTATGTGTTTCTGTTAGTTTTACATTATTTTCTGCTAGACTAGTTGCACGATTCTTAATTTTCTGGTGACAAAAAGTCTTCTGTGATCAGAGGTATGTTGCTCATCGTAACAATTTTGTTAGCTCTTGCCTTATCTTCTGAAGGTTTAGTAGGCAGTTAGTTTTGCAGATATTTTACTCTGTGCAATGGTTCCTATTGATACTTTGACGTTAAGGAAACATTTATAAACTTCGAGACCTTTTTCAGTTTATGATGATATAGCAAAATGATATAAATGCTCAAATTTGGTTTTCGTGTTCGCCAGAATTATGGTCGGTTTACCTGCAGCTGAGAATAGAGAGAAGATTTTGAGAACTCTTCTAGCAAAGGAGAAGGTAGAAGATCTTGATTTTAAAGAGCTCGCAGCCATGACCGAAGGATATAGTGGAAGTGATCTTAAGGTTTGTAATGTTCTATTTCCAAAATAATTTAAGAATGTGCCTATTATTATCTTGAAATAACTGAAGGCATTAATTTCCAACAACAGAACTTGTGCACAACAGCAGCTTATCGGCCTGTCAGAGAGCTAATACAACAAGAGAGAAAGAAAGATATGGTAATACTGCAAGCTTCAAGCTCCCTATTTTTCTCGACAACATAACCTTTTTTTATCTATCTGCTTTATTGTGTATTCTTCGTGTTCTCTTATATATTCTTCTTCGTCATAGGAAAAGAAGCGGAGAGCTGATGAAGGGCAGAGTGCAGAAGATCACTCAGATGAGAAAGAAGAAGCCACAGAAGAAAGAGTAATTGCTTTGAGGCCTCTAAACATGGAAGACATGAGACAGGCAAAGAATCAGGTAATCCATTTCTTATATTGGGTCCATGAGGCTTAATGCGTAAAACAAAAAAGATCCTAAACCAAATTATAAAAATACTTCTGTTCTCCTTTGATTGGACCATCTGAAGCATTTAGTTCTTTCATTAATTTTTCCTTTGTCCTAGCATTTGATCCCAAAGCTACTCTTTGGCCATCTTGGACAGGAAATTGCTGTTTTTGGTACACAAAATTTCTTGGATGGACTAATATTATAAAGAATTGGTTCTTTGCACTATCATGACATTACAGTATCTCCTTGCTTTTGAAAATGAAATTTCCTGTTTGCTGTTTATTCCACAGAAGTTGTAATTAGCTGTAGCTCTGCATTATTATTAGTGATGATATTGTGGCTGATTGTAGGATTATGTTTTTCTAACACAAAAGTGCAATACGAACCAAGAATTGTTTTTATATAGATTAAGGCATGGAATAATCAAGCACTTGGCCACTTTGTAGTCTTTCTTTTGTGGAACCAAAGAACCTGGAAATCAATACTTAACAAATAATGCATGCGAAGGACTTATTTCCTTCAGTTCTTTTGTTGTATTCAATTTGGCATACACACAGATCTTCATGGATCACTTCTTTTGCTAGGTTGCTGCTAGCTTTGCTTCTGAGGGATCCGTAATGAGTGAGCTGAAGCAGTGGAATGACCTTTATGGAGAAGGAGGTTCTAGAAAGAAGCAGCAGTTATCTTATTTCCTTTAGGTCGTCAAATATATGCATCAAGAAATGATTGTCAGCATTATTGTTCGTGAAAGGGGTGATAACTGTGATCGGTACAACCTTCAGAATCGAAAACTGCATTCTCCTGAATCTAAGGAAGAGATACTCGAACCCTGTGCCAAACTGGTCTCCACTTCTGAGAGGTGTGACATGAATATGCATGAAATGTGCTTGTCAAATGCTTGCTTGTGTTTGTATGTGGATGGTTGCAGAAGGAAGGAGAATTCAGTCTGTTTCTGCTCAGAGCGACGGTTAGCCCATAGCAGTCTTTTAGGATATCAAAGATGATCTCTGCGTGGCAACTGGAATGGCACATGGGCTCGGAAATCTCACAGCAAGTTATGATTTTGTTCAAATCTATAGTGATTCCATGTAATAGTGTATTGTAAATTAGTCTTGTTTACAGTTAATGCTATAGTGTAATTTATCAACTACTTTTCAAGAGTTTCCTGGGACTAATGTATTCTTCATTTAGACACTTTACAGCACAGGTTTGATTTTCTTTTGAAATTTGGGAAGTCATTTTAATATGAATGTAGTTTCTGCCACTTGTTGCCATGCAACTCTTTCTTAAATACTAGTCTTAGGGTATGCGCTTTGCTCGTGTACTCTATATTAATGAATATAAAATTTTAAAATTATATAAATATTATTAACTAAAGTGTTTGAGTCATAAAATATAATTTAAAAAATATAAGCTCTTGAAAATGACGAATATTGGTCCTATTTGGTCAACAAAAATAATTTTGATAGCTTAGTGATCTATTATTTATCCTTCTTTTGTTTTAACTTTGGATGAAAATAATTGTCTAGGTAATATGTATTCTAGATAAGGCCAACTAAAGAAAATAAAATAAAAATTATAATAAATTATGTAGCTAAAAGGCAAATATTCATTGCTGAGTAGAATTTAGCTATGGGTTAGTGATAGATTATCAAAAAATGTCCTATTAGCTATAAGACGAATTTCAAAGCTAATTCCTACTTTCTTAAAATCAAATTCTATAATAAATATTATTTTTTACCAAAAAAAGTCCTTTTCATCCAGTTGACGGAAATAAGCAATACAATAAATTAAGGTATTTCCTTGTAAACAAAGTGTTTTAATTTAGTATTTTCTGATATGTATTATAGGTAAAATTTTAATGATTTTAAAATCCTAAATAAAAGGACTTCTTATTTAATTCAAATAAGGAAAGAATTAAAAATAATAAATATGATTTAATTCAAACACCTAAATATTAGCTTGGAGAATAATCAAATGACTATTTTATCTAAAAAGGCGAACCACATTCGTTAAGAGCCTTCGTACTTTTAATATACTATACATCTTAGAGCTTGAGCCTAAACAAAACGGCTTCAGGACATTCTGTTACACAAGACAGATTTGTCACAGGCTCATTTACCATCACTTTATCAAACAGCTTAATTCGTGCGCGTTGAATTTTGAACTTGCTTCATAACTAGTCTGGAGGGAAGATTTTTTGATAAGCAGCTAACAACAACAACAATGGGTAAAGAGGCTGTTTCCAAATATAAACCCGACATCCTTCCCTCCAAGAACTTCTCACCTTGCTCTTGGGGAGAATCGAACTCACAACCTCTTAGTTGGAAGTGGAAGTTGCTTACCATCAGAGTAGGAGTGACAAACGGGCGTGTCGGGTCGGATATGGTTCGGGTTGAAAACGAGTAATGAAAAAACGAATCAATTATCCGCCCCGACCCATATTTAATACGGATAAAAAACGGGTTAATCGACGGTTATCCATGACTTCTTGTATATGATCACTTTTGGGAGAATTCTTAGTCTCTCTAACTTGAGGAATCCCCAATTTGAGGCTTCACAAATATAAAAGTTAGACCCATTGGTTATCCATTTTCTAAATGGATAATATGGTTCTTATCCATATTTGATCCATTTTTAAAAAATTTATTATCCAACCCATTTTTTAGTGGATAATATGGACGGTTAACTGTTTTCTTTGAACCATTTTGCCACTCCCGCATCAGAGCAACCCCTCTTGTGGAGATAAGTAGCTAAGTTGCAAGCATCTGAGAGATGTTAAGCTTAAATGAGTGACCTAGGGATTACAAGATTCTATAATTGAAGTCTTCTGTTTTCAGGTTTCACTTTAAAACTTCACAAATTTGTTCTTGAAACGTTATTTGCTTTTTCAATTAAGATGGAACGATGCTTTGAATCAAAGAATGATCGAGAATATCAAGGTATATTGTCTCCTGGTTAAATCCAAGCAAAATTGTTGCTATTCAATTCTAAAGTATATGCGCCTCTAGCTTATAATTCAGAGGTTAAAGGAAAGGAAGAAAAGTAAAATCAAATTTTAGGTATAGATTGGATATGTTGAATCATGAGAGTTGAGAAGGAATTTTGGTAATCAAGATTTAGTAAGAGTTCTACCATCCTCCTTTATCCTTCGATCGATGATCTATGGGAGATTGGTTGCAACCACTGAGTTGAGATTAAGAATTGACCTGATTAAATTATTGGTTGACTTCCCTCAAGAAGATCATATGATTTATTGCTTTGTCTATAGAAAGGGGAATTAGAACAGAAGCAAAAAAAAAAAAAAAAAAAAAGAAGAAGAAGAAGAAGGGAGGGGGAAGAGAAAACTCGTTTAACCGTCTGGTAAAGACAGGCAAAACTTGAGCATAACTAATCTTTAGGAGACTGAAATTTGTGAGAAACCTTGGAGTACACCTATGAAATTAATTATCAGTACAAATTGTTGAGTGATGATTTTTATGAGCTCTTGAATGAGTTTACACTTGCATAGTTTTTTTTGTTAAAAGCTCATTAGGATGACGCCGATGTAACTAAAATGAAATTATTAAATATATTATCATTATAAAGAATTACTTTTTTCCCTTTTTTTCAAGTGAATTAAAAAATAAAAATAACTTTTAAAACTTATGTTTTTAAATATATTTGTTATAAAATAAAGACTATAAAGTAAAGACAAGTATAGAGAGAAACTGATATATTATTCGAATTCAAACTGATGTACATAATGAACTGAAATCTCTTCTATTTATAGAAGAAAGGAAGCTGCTACTACAAGCTGCTGTGTAAGCCGCTACTACAAGCTGCAGTGTAAGCTACTATAAGCTGCTGTGTAAGCTGCTACTACAAGCTGTTGTGTAAGCTGCTACAAGCTGCTGTGTAAGCTGTTGTTGTACCAGATATGGATAATCTTCTACTGAGAACAATATTTATCCATAACGGAGTACTGAATGGATAAGCTTATTATATCCGGTATGGATAATCTTCTACTGGGGGTAATGTTTATCCATAACCGGGTACTGAAAAGATAAGCTCATTATACCCGGATGGATAATTTTCTACCGGGGATAATGTTTATCCATAACTGGGTACCGAAGTGATAAGCTTCCTGAAGAAGCTTCCAATATAGTACTAAATAGATAAACATATTTACGGTGGAGTCCCATATGGATAAGCTTCTTCAGGAAGCTTATTTACAACGGAGTACTAAATAAACATCCATAATATAATATATTTATAACACTCCCCCTTGGATGTTCATTAAAAAGATAATGTGCCTCATTAAAACCTTACTGGAAAAAACCACGTGGGAAAAAAATTCCAGTGAAGGAAAAAGAGTACACATATTTAGTAAGACGCATTGTTAGGTGCCTCATTAAAAACCTTATAAGGAAAACCCCATGGGAAAAAACCTTAGTAAGGGAAAAAGAGTGCATCGCGTATTTTACTCCCCCTGATGAAAACCTTGTTTCAAATATTTGAGTCTCCGCATTCCAATCTTGTATACCATCTTCTCAAAAGTTGAAGTTGGCAAAGATTTAGTGAATAAATCTGCTGGATTATTACTTGAACGGATTTGTTGCACATCAATGTCACCACTTTTCTGAAGATCATGTGTGTAGAATAATTTTGGTGAAATGTGCTTCGTTCTATCTCCTTTTATCAATCTTCCTTTCAATTGGGCTATGCATGCAGCATTGTCTTTGTATAAAATTGTGGGTCTTTTCTCACATTCCAACCCACATATTTCTCGAATGAATCACTGATCTCAATCATATTCACTCCCTGCTTGCCGGTTTGAGATCGAGCTTTATGGGTATCGGATAAATAACCTGCATCTGCATTATCAATACGATCTGCACCACTTTTGTTAGCATTAGCAAGATAAATAAGTGCAACATCTACACCGAGATAGAGTATTTCAGGACCAAGGAGCTCCTCATCCTCTTCTAGAGGTTGGAACAGATCCTTATTCACTTCAAGTGATTGAATATCCAATGGTGTACTTAATGGGTACACTTTGTCCATGTAAAAGCATTTTTAAGACCCTCTTGAGCTCTTCTGGAGTTCCAATTTATGTCACCAACATAAACAACAAGTGTAATAAAGTCTGATGATATTTTCTTTATAAAAATACATGGACAAATAACATAATTTATGTAACCTTCTTTCAGCAAATATTCACTAAGGCGATTATACCACATGCGCCCAGATTGCTTTAAACCGTACAAAGATCTTTATAATTTGATCGAGTACATTTCTCAAGACTTTGAATTATATGCTTCGGGCATTTTCAATCCTTCAAGGATCTTCATATAGATTTAGCCAAATAAGTCATATAGGTTAAGACTTGTATCTAAATGGTACGACATCTTCAAGTGTCTGGACTGCTAGTCCGATCCTCACAATCGTTTACAATATTGTGCACTATATTGTATTAAATATATCGTCGACGATCATTTTGTGTCAGTTCCAAAGCGACATAACTTGTGGAGATCTCATCACTTTCTTTATTTTCAGGTACCTGAACTTTTTCGGGAGTTTCATGAAATGTTATGTCGTGGGCTCTTCTAGAGCTTATTTCCTCCTCATTATGATCATTTCGATCATTAGCTCCTACTATTTTTCAAGGATTGTTACCTTTGGAACCGATTGGTCTACCACGCTTCATGCGTACAGTAAACTCTATCCTTCAGGGACTTTAATTTTAATAGGAGCATTTGCAGCTGAAATATGATATTTAATTTTGGATCAGCAAATGCTTCTGGCATTCGACTTGAATTATCTTCTAAGTGAGGATCATGATAATTCAATTCATATAACATATTTTTCAACTGTTTATTCAATCCCTCAAATGTTAGAAAAACTAACATATATCCTCAATCATCTTTGGGAAACATATCTTTGTGTATTATGGTAGAGAAATTAATCATATACCACACAACAAAAGATAGTAAAAATATTTGGTTTCTGATCCTAAACCAATTGTGAAGGGAGGACTTATCATATATTGTTGATCTGATGCATACAAGTGCTGCTATATGCAATTTAGAAAATCTTAGACCAACACATGAAGCTTTGTTCTCATAAGCAATGGTTTAGACATTAATAGGAGGTATTCAATGCTAAACCAGCTTGGATATAAACCAGCATTATCAAGATGAACTGTCTTGATTTCATAATCTGAAAATTATGCTCTTAATCGAGAAAAGCAATTCCAAATGCCAAACTGCAGGTTGACAATAATTACACATGTAACCATCTCATATATGCACCTATAAGTGGTTCACATGATAGGTGAACGGGCCCATATTCACCTTTTATATATTTCAGAATCAGGGGTCTTAGTCCCAACTTTAGCTGGTATAATCAATTCATTATGAGAACAAGCAACACATGAGAATTCCTGAAGAATCTTCTAGTTCTTTAGTATATGCTTATCTGAATTCTCAAATAGCTCATTTTAAAAATGGCAAATGAAAACTTCAAGTTTATCATGTCATGTGCTATCTCTTAGTAAACTTCTGGTTTACTATGACATAAACTTTTGCTTTAGTAAACTTCTGGTTTACTGTGATACATGATATAGTACAAATTAAAGAATAAGGGTAGGTAACTTCTCACATACATATTATTTTACCCCCTATGATTGTGGAAACATGAAGATAATCAATCTTCCAATCATTTGTAGTCTCAATATGATAGCCATTTGTATTAGTAAACTTCAGGTTTACTACAACATATGTTTTGACCATAATCATATAATATGAATGACATATTTGTATATAAGCTCTTCGAGAGCCTTAATTTATTATCCACAATCTAATATTTATCTGGCACTACTGGTGTCATGTATTCTTTAGGCAAACATTTAGCTCTTCAGGAGTTATTGATACATTTTGTACTATCAAATATTGCTCAGACACTGCTGGTGTCATGAGAGAAAATCACAATCAAATAAACAATGTAAAACAATTGTTTAAGCACACGAAAACTCTTCTTTATAATATTTTTCCACTTCAAGAGGCAATTTCAACTGTGTTACTTCTTCAGGAGCAAATTTAAAATACGAAATATTGAGTATATATTCTCTCAATTATATTAACTCTTCTGGAGGTGAATTGTAATGTATTCACATCAAGAGCGCGTTCATATTTACCCGACTTATTAGTATTGTCACATTCACTTCAGGGAATGGATTAATATTATCAAAAGTTCTCATCCTTCAGGAAATCGAACATAATTATCTGAATGCGCATTAATCACATCAAATTGTGATGCCTCAACCTCTTTTAAAATATTTACTACTTCAGGAGCAAATCGAGGCGTGCATTTAATATAGAGAATATTTATGTAGCTTATTTTCAATTGTAACTATAGAAAGCCTAAATTATCACTTCTGGTGATCATAGACATATACCACTTCTGGTGGTTAACAAAATATAATTACAATGAGATATATGAAATATAACTACTTCTGGTGGTTGTATATTTCTTGCAAACTCTGCTAGAGTTTAAGTTGATCTAATAATATTATCCATATTCTTTAAAATGACATAAATAAGATATATTATAGTAAACATCATTATCAAATCATAATTTTTCTTTATGTACAACAATTACATAACCATACTATCTATTACAAATAACAAAAATTAAAATATTTATATTTCTACAGATTCACCACCGATTACATTTCTCCTTCTGGGAGTGCAAAGTAATCAGCTACATCCAAATGCATGAAGTCTAAATTATCTTCAGAAATAAAATTTGCTTCAGCATTTTTCTCTGTCTTCTTCAGGGAGGCTTAATAAAGCTCAACCAGGTGCTTTGGCGTACGACAAGTACGTGACCAGTGCCCTTTTCCTCCACATCTATAGCATGCATTTTCTACATTTGGCGCTTGCACCGCTTCATGCTTTTGTTCCTTCCTTTTCCACTGCTGGTGGTGAGAAGGCTTCTTTGGTGCATTATTATTACCATGATTGGGGTTTCTTCCCCGACCACGGTCATGACCACGACTGGGGCCACGACCTCTTCCACGTTTAGCTTGGTGGAAGTTCGTCTCATTCACTTCAGGGAATGGACAAGAACCAATAGGTCGGCTTTCATGATTTTTCATTAATAGCCCATTATGTTGCTCTGCTATAAGAAGATGTGAGATAAGTTCAGAATACTTTTTAAATCCCATCTCTCGATATTGCTGCTGCAGGAGCATATTCGAGGCATGAAAAGTGGTGAAAGTTTTCTCCAACATATCATGATCAGTAATATTATCACCACATAACTTCAATTGGGAAATAATTCTGAACATAGCAGAATTATACTCACTGATAGATTTAAAATCTTGTAGCCTTAGATGAGTCCAATCATATCGTGCCTGTGGAAGAACGACCATCTTCAGGTGGTCATATCTATCTTTCAAATTATTCCACAGTATGACTGGATCTTTAACAGTAAGATATTCCATTTTCAGGCTCTCATCAAGGTGATGGCGTAGGAATATCATTGCTTTGGCACGGTCTTGGTTTGATACCTGATTTTTATCTTTGATGGTGTCTACCAGACCCATCGCATCAAGATGAATTTCAGCATCAAACACCCAAGACATGTAGCTTTTGCCCGATATATCCAGGGCTACAAATTCAAATTTAGAAAGATTTGACATTATTTAGGAAAAGAAAGTTCTTACCTCAGATACTTTCAAAATATTTGCTCGAGATGGCAGAGTCTCGTGCTGATAACGTGTTATAAAATAAAGACTATAAAGTAAAGACAAGTATAGAGAGAAACTGATATATTATTCGAATTCAAACTGATGTACATAATGAACTGAAATCTCTTCTATTTATAGAAGAAAGGAAGCTGCTCTGTAAGCTGCTGTGTAAGCCGCTACTACAAGCTGCAGTGTAAGCTACTATAAGCTGCTGTGTAAGCTGCTACTACAAGCTGTTGTGTAAGCTGCTACAAGCTGCTGTGTAAGCTGTTGTTGTACCAGATATGGATAATCTTCTACTGAGAACAATATTTATCCATAACGGAGTACTGAATGGATAAGCTTATTATATCTGGTATGGATAATCTTCTACTGGGGGTAATGTTTATCCATAACCGGGTACTGAAAAGATAAGCTCATTATACCCGGATGGATAATTTTCTACCGGGGATAATGTTTATCCATAACTGGGTACCGAAGTGATAAGCTTCCTGAAGAAGCTTCCAATATAGTACTAAATAGATAAACATATTTACGGTGGAGTCCCATATGGATAAGCTTCTTCAGGAAGCTTATTTACAACGGAGTACTAAATGAACATTCATAATATAATATATTTATAACACTCCCCCTTGGATGTTCATTATAAAACTTTCTCATTAAAAATAAAAATTATTTTTTTAAATTTAAAAAGAAATTATTTTTTTAAAACAGATTGAAATAAATAGGGCTACATAAACTAAAAAAATGTATGGAGTATTACATTATCATGAAAATCAAACTATTATAGTAGTATTATACTGTATTTTCTAAATTACCATACTAGACTTTAAGCGGATGGTTAATACTACAGTACTAATTAGTATAGCAATTTTCCCAATAATTTGACATGTTAATGACAATCAAAGTCAGGAATCCGGAGAAGAGCACAAAAAATCGAAACCAGAAAAACCGACCATCTCCTCTTTACGCAACACACACATACATATTTGGATCTTCAATCGGCCATTGAAACACACAGCAAACATGTGTGGGCTTGGATCTTAGAGTAGAGATGGGAGGTTTAATGGTGGAGAGGTATGAAAAGCTAGGGTTAAAGGAGTCGTTGAGTCGAGCCTATCATTACCCAATTGCTTGTGAAGAGCTAAGCTGTATTCTAAGAAATGCATATTCTAAAGTTCCCAAAAATTTGCAATCTCTCATCTTTCAGGATTCCTTCGCCGCCTTTCGCCTCCTCCCTCAGTAAGTCACTCCTCCTCCTCCTTCGATTTTTATTAGAAATTACTACTGCATAATCTACCTGAATAGTTAATAGGTTTGTCCTTGTATTTTCTTTGATTCGATTAATAGAAATTTAACTCCGTGTATATAAAGGATAGTTCGTCCAAGGTAGATTGGAAAACAGTGTAAAATTAGTTTATCTATAAACAAAGAGGATTTCATGTAGTTAGCTTAATTAATTGGGAATTGCAGCATAATTGACTGATGGATTAATAGGATTTAGAATGTTTAATTACTGATTGATATATGTTCCTTTTCACTCACTAGCGAATTGTTGATTATTACATTTGAGAATCGAAGTTTCCGGTGTGCATAGAACTAGAGAAGCATTTACTAAAATTTGCAAGTTTAGAAATTAAAAATATAGTTGATCAACACTTTCCGTGGGGCTTAGCACTTGTGCTAACGTGTTGGTTAACCTTAATAGAAGACACACTAGCTACTACATTTTCATCTTTTTTCTGCTTTCCTAATGATAAGCATTTGCTGGTAATAAGGGCTTGATGGAGCCATGCCATGTTGAAGGAGAGATCCAATCCTTTCTACTTTGAGCCTTTCAGGTCCCTGAATCAAAAGATCTTATAGATAACCTAATTTACTGACATTAAGAACATACTAGTGTTCACATATTTCTTGTTCATGAAATTGTTTGTTGTTGATCTGTATTTAGTGATATGTTTCTATTTCAAGTGAAGGAACCTTAATATTAAAGTTTTCACTTCAGAATGCAGACACAAGCAGCCATATCAGCAGCAAATGGCCTGCTTCACAGCATCGAGGCTGCATTACCTAAACAAAAAAAAGTTTTAGCTGCATCTGAATTTAAACAGGCTATGGTTGCTCAAAGGAGGCGACGGAAGGTCCAACCAATGGTAGAAGGTAGTTTTAATTTAACATTTCTTTTCAATGATAAAGGTCAGTATAGACATTTAGTGCTTTCAGTATGGAATACCTTTTTGTCAAACCCTGCGGATTAAGACACCTGTAGCTCTATTGCCTTTGCTATCCAGCCATAGTGGCATATTCCTCCAAGGCCATTTTTTAAATCTCAACTTGCAGCCATGTCTGCAAGAATGGAGTGGACAGCTTTAAAGGAGAGTTATTTCCAGAATTCTGGAAATGCAAACACCTCCCCCCCCCCAACCACCACCACCACCACAACAACAAATAAGAAAGAAAGAGATGTTCGTGTGTCAGAGTCCTTAGAGATTTGTTGAGAACATTCCTCCACCTCTCTTCTTCCCAGTAAAGGGAAAAACATTAGCGGAGAAATGGACAGTGTAATATACTACTTGGTAAGGCAAAAGATCATCCTCCAGTTAACAGTTAAATCTCGAATTTATAGTGCCTCCACCGACCCTTATGCCACAACTGAACTTCAGCTAATGTAGATTTCATAAGGAACGGTAAAGTAAATTGCTAACCAGTTGTAGAGATGTTAACATTCAATATGGTGTCCTTTTTCTAAAATATTGCTCAATACTTCTGTATCACTGCTCACTGCATTCTAATTTTGTATTGCTTCTTTGCATTCCAGGTAGGAGCCAACTTCCTCAGGATGTTCTTGTACACATATTTGGCTTCTTAGATTTAACGTCTCTTATCACTGCCTCTTTAGTCTGCAGGTATGAGTCTTTCCTTATCAACTTAAGTGGTTGCATCAAATAAATTCAGTGTAGGCATCTCTTGAACATAGGACCTAGTCCTCTGTCTGATTTAATCAATTACCATCAGAGGTGGATCCAGGATTTGATGGTTACGGGTACCACTGTCTCTAATGTAAACTTACCTCTAGTCAAGGAGGTCGAATTAGGGTATACATTTGGCTAGTTTGCTCAGTTTTGAATTAACTCGGTTCGGTTCGGTCCATTTTTCAATGTTCACTTTATAAGATTTTCTGGTGCATAAATACACACGTGATAACTAAACTAAAAATGTTTGGTCCTTCAAGAAAAAAATAACATTAACTAGATCAAAAGAAAAATGATTAAAAGCATATTGAAATTTCAAAATTCGAGATTTAGAAAAGGAAAACAGAAATAAATATACTTTTATAATCTAAATAACTAATAAAAATGGAATTGTATAGAGAGAGAATACAAAGATGAAAATAAGAAATTAAGAGAAAGAGAAGAAAAGAAAAATCTAGAAAAGAGGGAACAAGGAAAAGCAAAATAGGCTTTGTTAAAAATGAATGAGAGGAGACTCGATCCTGGGCTGTGGGCCTGGCAGGAAGCACTTGGACCGTGGCACCTACCATAACTTTTTTACTCAGGGTGCACACTTTAATTTATGTACCCTTTTTACATGAAATATCAGTGGAATACCAATACTAATATGAAATTCTACCGGAGCGACCGGGTCGCGTACACCCCCTTCCCTCCGCGTATATCCGCCCCTGATTACCATATCAGAATGATATATCAAAAGGTGTCTACTTTTGCAGGTCGTGGAGTGTGGCAGCTAGTGACAACCATCTGTGGCAGTCGATGCATATTAACTTTTTCGGAAGGCCAAGTGACAACCCAAATATTATCAGGCTTACCTATGGTGTGGAGAGAATTACTTTTACTCCGGGAAATACCACCACAGCTAGTGTTGACTGGAGAGATGCTTTCAAGCGAGCTTATAGAGGTATTCCCATTGGCTGCTATCCCACTTTGATTAGGCAGAATAATATTCCGCCTATGTTTCATTGTTTTTATCCATGTTGCATGGGTTAATAGACCACTTGGACTATTCTAGCATTATCATTTGTCTTCATTCAGAGAGGTCTTTACTTTATCTGCTTGTTTTCTTTTTTCTTAACAATTCTTTTTGTGTCATTTTTTTTCATACACCCTAGCTGTTTTGACTCAGGAATTTCAAGAAAGGTAACATCCCAGAGGGGCTTTTGCAAGCAGTGCAATTCTATTGTTTGGCTGAGTAATTCCAAGTGTTCAAATGAATGCTTTGGGAAAATTTCTGATGAACATCAGATCATGCCTGTGTCAATTAAACAGGTTTGTGAATGCTATCTCCTTAGCACTGTAAGGAGAAAAGAAATGTTCCTGTCTCTTCAGATTTTCTTAGTTCAATACAACATTGTTTTTTCACCATCTTAAGCAGCTCATAGCTAGTCCTGCAAGGTTTTCTGAAGTTGTCTTTTGCCTTTGCCAGATTGTGGACTACGTAATAGAGGAGTCCATACCTTCCTCAGATAGTGATAGTGATAGTGATAGTGATTCAGATGACTCAGTTGATGGCTCACTCTTCAAGCTGTGGGCGTATCCCATGAGAAGATCTTTGTTAATATATCGAGACAAACAGTTCATTGGCTGGGGACTGAAACAATGAGGTAAAGGATTGTAATTAATGTCCCCGTTCAAATATCAATCAAATGTGACAATTAATTTGCCTTCTCCGTTGTTTTGTCCTTTTTATTGTTTCTGGTTTGGTTGGGGAGCTTTACAGTTTATGTGAAATGGTCGAATACATCCTTTATACAGAGAGTTGTAGAAATGAAAATGTCATCAGCGTAAATACATTTTGGAATTAGGTTCGCAGACTGCAACTATTCATTGAATCCGCCTAACCTACATTTTGCAAGTAGACAATTGACAGCTCACAAGTTTCAATCTTTTTTAATAGTCAAGTCTACCAAATCATAACCTTGAGCTAAGCCATGTCCTTGAACTGTAATGAAAACCAATTGATGCCTCAGTGCCATCCTATGCCTAAATGGGCCATTGAAGCAACAAGGTATAATGCAATATCAAGAGTCCTTGCGGATGAGACAAATGCTACAGGTATTCTAGAGCCACAGCAGTATCACCAAGTACATTGCACCGTACAGCAATATTACCGAGTACATTGCACCGCAGCAAATTATACGGCCAAACTGATACATAACACACTGAATTAAGTTGTGAAACGTAATTCGCATCATTCCCACCCTTGAAAGTAGCCACACAGAGAGACATTGCTGTCAAACAAAAATCAAATACGTGTTTTTCATTATCTGATTTATAATTGTAGGAAATACTCACTTGCATATTAATGTGTACTGTCACCCTGATGACTGCCAATATTCATACAGCAGTCTTTCAAAATTTAACAAAGAAGAAAACCATATCTGGAACTCAAAAACTACCACAAAAAGCGCCAAGCTTGTTTAGTAATAACAAAGCAAAACCAGTAAACAAAGGGTCTTCTAGCATAACTGAATCACAACATCTGGAGAAACGACTCTGTGAACCTAAGGGGTGCCACCTATTCTTCTCTATAGGAACTTTTTGTCTTTCAGTGGACCTCTTGGAATTTTGCTTAGAACCTTGACGTTAAAAACAGCATACTGCTTTTTGATCTCTGCCTCAGCCTTCTCAGCAAAAGCATCAACCTGGTCCTCATACTTCTCATAAAGTACAGGGACGGTATGGAGCAATACAAAGCCTGTTTGCAAAGAGAAGGGAAAAGGCGCACTATCAGAACTAAACTAAATCATACACATTAGATCTATTCATTCCAGTAAAGAACAGGATAAAATCGCTTACATATGTAGAACAAGGTGAGGAAGTTCCAGCAATTCCCCAATATTGAAAGTACCCATAAGCCAGCAATAACCTGCATGTAATTTTTGTATCAAAACTTGGAGAAGATGAAACTTAAATAATGAAGAACCAACAAGAAGTTATGCTCAAGCTTAAGCTATCAAAATAATGGACTCAAATTACAAAACAAATGGACACGAAAACATACAGCAAGGAATTTCTTCAATTCCTTTCCAGAGGCAATATCCCGAAGGATTTCAAGAGCTCGGTTGATTTCAATCCTGAGGGCAGAAGCAACACCCAGGACAATGTCCTCGGGCAAAATGACTTCCGGAATTTGGGGTGGAGACCTGGTGCATGATATTTCAAGGTCAATTATCAGGTAAATCTGGATAGAAAATTACTAAAGAAGGGAAGAATATACTTACTTGTTGATGAAGGTGGATGCATTGGACCAGAGGAAAAGGACAGCTAAGGCAAGGATCAGAATATGGCACACAAGTGTGAGCAAGTGGTACTCAAGCAACTCAAAAAGCACCCAAATTGCAGTGGCAAACCCAAGCACGCCGGCAGTAATTTTTTTGTCCCTCCACAGGAAAACGTCAGCAGCTGCCCAATCGAATTGAATAATTAGATACATAAAAGCATGCAGCTATAAAAGAAAACTGTGTAACTGCACATCAGACACACATCACCGATGTAATTCTACCATCTCACGTAAACCGTGCTGCTAAAGTTAGATTGTATATCAAATATACATGTTACATGTCAAAATTGGCCAATAAATCTTCCTATAAAAATAATTCTTCAGTTAGTGGATACGAGTAACAACGAAGCATGCGAGTGTCTAGTTTATTTACAGGTAGTACATTCACAATGCAACCTTCTCAAGAATTTGATCTCGCTATGAACCAATTTCGAAAATATTATACACTGCATGAATGGGAAAGATAACAACACAACCAACCGCAGATCCATGCGAAGCCAATGAACAATAATGTATCAGAAAAGGAAAACAATAGAGAGACACTAGCGTGGATCCAAATGTATGTAGCTACATATAAACGAATGAAATTCGGCTCCAACTGTTGCAACAGATCTCCAATTTCAGAATTTTGAAAAGGAAAAGAAGAATTAAAGCGCATTTCAACAGCAATGCCAAATAAATCTAAAGTAATTCAAACTCCGAAAATCTTAAACTAATTTTAAGGTATAATGAAAATGCATTTTGAATCAAAGGACAAACCGTATCACATATATCTTTATACACATCTATATTGAAAAAAGAAAAAAGTAGAGATTTAGAGAGAGAAAGAGATTTGAGAGATGTACGTTTTCCACCGCCGAGAACCTTATGGACGGGTTTTTCCCTGCCAAAGAGACGATAGATCTTAGCCTTGACGGCCTCGACCGGCGATATTTTCTCCTTCTCATCTTCGGAGTCCGATGAGGATGAATCGTGGTGCAACTTATCGTTGATCTTATCCATCACAGATTCAACAACTGACTCGTGCTCGCCGGCGTGATCGGCCATCCTGTACTCCGATCTAACAGTCGTTTGCCGCCGGCAATTGGGGATATTTTTTTGCTTTTTGAGTTGCTTTCCTTACGCTCGCAAGTGTGGGGAAAGAGGGAAAATATCGAAAGGCTTAAAGAGCGTGATTTCGAACCTGAGGCTCGGATCCGAACCAAGTGGTTCGGCAAAATAACGGAAATCGATGAAAAGCTGGTGTCCGCTAAAAAAAAAGAAAAAGAAAATTCTATCTCAGTTGATGCATTCGAGGATAAACGGAAGACGTCGGATTTAACGGCTTGAGAATCTTTCGGACAGCCCCTCGTTGACGGCGTCAAGCTGTCGTTGATTCTACGTGACTGCACAACGCGCAATGGGCGCTGTTCCGGGCCCTTTTCCGGTAAATTTGGAATATGTCGACACGTGGGTGCGCATAAATGGAGCATTACAAAAGATTGGTGGGCCAGGAATAATGGCTGGGCTTCAAGCAATAGTGGCATCCAAATTAGTTGGGCCGACTACAACCGACGACTTTGGTTTATTTCAGTCTTGAAATTGCTGAAGGTTCTAATGACGCGGAGTGGTTCACCAATCACCATCCATTTACACACTCAAAGGACGAAGATTTCTTTTTTGAAATGTATTATTTCTAGTCGTTCCCGGAATAAATAGTCGATAAAATATGTATATATTTTGTGTATATGTGTATTGTATAAAAAAATATATACATATTTTATATAATTTTTTAAAAAAATGCAATTAGTTTCGACCAATTTTATTCTTTTTTTCTCTAGAAAAGGTCGAAGATGTTACCCTTTTATTTATTTTTTTTTTATGTAGGTCCATACATCAGTGTGTACCTAGAGTTATCTTAAACTCCTAGGTCCTTGAGTTTTAGTCGAGAAATTTATTTACATATGTTAAATTTTTTAATTTTCAATAAGCCTATTTTTTGGTAGTTAAAAGTTTATACCTATTGCAACTTTTGCTCGTCTACTTTTACGTGGCACTATTTGACAGAACAGTGATTTAAAGATTTTTTTTTTTACTTAAATATTACATATCATAATGTAAAAGGGTACTAAAATTTGGTTGCAATGTTAATTTGATGAGACGACTAAGTATGACTATTAAAATAAATTTGATTTCATGAAATTTCTGAAGTTGTATTAAATAACATTATTAATGGGAGTATGCCTAAAACTCCAAGTTTCCAACACGTCTCAAATTAAGAAATGCGTCGTATGATTTAGAAATTATAATTGATAAAGTAATGTATGTTATAATTTTGAAATAAACGTCCCTTACTATGTTATTAAATAAGTCATATTATTTATTTTGCCCATGGGAATAGGAATTTTAAAAGAAAAGAAATGTGCAACTGCGAATCCACGTTCAAAGAACACGACTGATCATCATTAACAGTATATATTGAGATTGGGATGAAACATAAGATAAACAATCCATTGGGCAAAAGAATAATTTAATATTTTTTGTCCTAATTCCTATAGACATGTTGACAGAAAGCAATTCTTGAACTTTGCAATCTTATTGTAGTCCTACAGATTTTCTTCATTCACATGGTAGCAATTTTTTCAACTCTCCAATTTTGTGTGCTATGCTATGCAACTAGAAGGAGGACCAGAACAAGTTTTAAATAGCGAAAAATGATCAATTACATTTTTAATCTTAGTTCTAAAAGCTCATGCCATTTGAGGTGAGCAAACTAGTAAAATAGGCCGATATTCTAAAAGGAAAATTGCGATGCTGTCTTGTACCCTTAACTTGAATTTTGCCATTTTTTTTATGTCTAAAGTACCTTGGATGATCCTACACCACAATATCTCGAGCTAATGGCCTAATTCAAATTCGTTAGGGAACAGTGCTCCTATCAAAAAAAATTTATTCTCAAGGCTCAAACTCAAAATCTCTAATTAAAGACATGAAATTCATTCATCCTACACATCCCTAGTTGGAACCACCTAGCTAGCGGTTAAATAAACATGCCTCCATAGAGTTTGAAGTGAACTCTTGACAATTATTAACGATTAACCAGTTAATTGAGGTGAACAAAGTAGTAAAATAGGACGAAATTCTAAAAGGGAAATTGCGATGCCGTCTTGGCCTTGCACTCTTAACTTGAATTTGCCATTTTTATGTCTAAAGTACCTTGGATGATCCTACACCATAATGCCTCAGAAGGACGACCTAGATTTTTTTTCTTAAAAGCCATTGGGTATCAAAAACTAATGGCCTAAACTAATACTATATATTTGCACCGAGTGGCTCACTTAAGAGGGAAACACTCTTATTAGAAAGGTCTGACTTCTAATTAAAGATAAAGAGATTCATACATTCCACACATCCCTTACTGGTACCACCTAGCGGTTAAAAAAATATGTCTCCATTGAATTTGAAGTGAACTCTTAACAATTGTTAACTGTCAACCAGTAAACGAGTTAACTATATATACCTCAACTCTTCAATCTTATATTAGCTAGAGCAGTTACATAAATATTTCTTATTCATTCCGCTCTTTTGTGGTCCACTCCATTCCCCTACCATCAATTTTTTAAAAAGAAAACAAATGCTAAAGTCCCTAAGTCATGGTCGTGGCACCAAACAACTCTTTTTGGCAGGTAGAATTTTATTGTTTTGAACGAGACTAAAGGGTCTAACAAGATTTCTTGGTCGCTGGTCTGACTTACTAAAGCTGTCACCTCAGCATGAACCTTAGAATTGTAAAGACTTCCCATTTCTAGATCATGGGTTGTTAATATGTACTAATTACCGGTGTTTTAAAAGGCGTTCTCGGGCAAGCTCCGAGGCGAGACGCACTAGAAATGCCCTGAGGCGATGGTGTGAGGCGAAAGTCTCAAAAGGCGTACACCCAACAATTCGGGGCGTACATCCGGGCGTTCGGAGAGTACACCCGGGTGCTTGAGACGAGTTTTTTTAGTTGAGGCGTAAGCCCCAGAGACTTTTTCAAATTAAAACAAAATTTGTTGAATAAGAAGGAACTGAAATGTAAAATCTAAAAGTCAAGACCTTTTTTATTGATTGAAGCCCTAATTCATGGTATTTCCCAATTCTTTATCTCGTCCGCTAGTCTGCTAATATCTCCCAAAAGCAATGAATATTTAATTTTTTTTACAAATACAAAGAGAACTCCATTCTCCTTCATAGCAATAAGTTCTGAGTTCAAATTCTAGGTTAGTCAATCTTTTTGTTTCTTTCATGTAGAAAGCTTTATTCTTTTCGACTCAAGCTACTTGAGTAGTGTATAATAGATTGTTTTGACTAATTTTTTTTGGGGATGGAGTGTGTGTGTGTGTGTGTGTGTGTATATATATATACATACATACATATACATATTTATAGTTTTTTTCAATTTTTATGTAATTTTACATGTTTATAAATATTTACTGTAATTATATTATTTTATAAAATATTAAAACTTAAATATCTATGGGCTTATGCCCCGTGCCTCGGGGCTTACACTTCGTTGAAGCATATATAAAACGCTCCGCCTTACGCCCACGACTTTTAAAACACACCTAATGACTAAACAAAACCGTAGTAGGAAAGCAGGAGACCTAACAATTAATTTTGGCGTCTTGATATTCCCAGCATGACAGCTTATTCTCTGCAAAATTACTTCCCACTTTACCCAATTTAAGAGTCTATATTTGTGTTTAACTTTTATATTTTGTGAAAAAAAAATATTTATATAATTATGTCACTTATTACGTAATTACACGTAGCTTTTACGATAAAAATTAATGCATAAACAATTAAAAAGATTCAGCAACGTGATATTACAAATTAAACTATAGTTAAAATGTAAAAAATATGTATATACTTTAAAATGACCAGCTAGTGATTGTCACGAATATTTAAAAAAAATAAGGAGATTACAGCTTTACCTGTTGAAACATGGAGTAGACCTTCTTCTGAAGCAGCTTAAGAGATGAAGTGATTGTTTACCTCAGGAAGAAGATAGGCATTTCTATATTCCATTTTTTAGGCATTTCTGTATTTCATTTGAATAGTTTATTCGGGTATATGCATTTATTCTGGAACATTTCAAGAATATGCTAACAAGAAGGTCCAAAAGAGTCCACATCCTGTCAAAATTTTACATAAATGTACTTCACCTAATAAGCCTTGTCTTTCTTTTTTTCCGCACCTGGTGTCCTTAGTAGAATCCACATTGCGCTCCACTTAAATTCGTATTCGCGCCAAAAAGTCTCATATTTAGAGTAAAATGCTCTATAACAAAGAAGACTTATATTCAAAGCTCGAACCAAAAATATGTGGTTAAAGATGAATGAATGCTTATCATTCCACCACAAATCCACAACCTAATAAGCCTTGTACTAGTATGGAAGGAAAAACAACTTTCTTTAATGATTTAGGTTAGAGTTAGACATCAGATCAACATTATTTTTACCTTTTGTTTTATAATTAACTTTACTAGTAATTGTTATGCCAACTCAAATTGTTTTTTTAAGTAGTAAATTAGATTGTCCCCTTTAATTATGTTATTAATGATACTACATGATTTAAAAATTGTATTACTTAAGAATAGATACTGACAATTGGCGTCATCAAACTAGAATTTCAAACAATTTCATTAATTCAGTAAATAATTCTCCTGAAGTTTAAAATTGGTCACTATAGAATTAGTTTGTTATTATAGTAGTACAATATATTGTTGTTGCGACCAAGCGCACACGCAAGTATACGCGATCGTCAAGTAATAAAGTGACTATAAGTCGGATGTCGAACCCACGAGGACTTGTGATTAACTACTAACTAAATTATATTATTCTAATTATCTAAACAAGAGTTAAACCTAGAAGTATTTGATTCTAAACTAATTAAATAAAGAAATATAAATAATGAACTTTGAACAGAGGAAGAGCAGATTTTTATGTTATCAGTGTGATGAAAACGATCTAGGGTTATGGGCTACCTAACATTCCTCTTGTATTTTTCAATTGAATTGTCTAACTAATTTATCTAGTTTATTGGTTAACATGGTTAATATTGCTCATAAGAATCTATCGGGTTCTTACTCGCCTATTCACGCTAACCTAACGCCTATATGTCTATGGGGTTAGTGTCACGACCCAAACTGGAGGGCCATGACTAGCACCCGACCACACTTGCCGAGCACCAACGTACATTTCATCTAACCTTCATTATTATCTTTTAAGGCTAAAGAGATCAACATAAATGGTAGACCTAGATCATGGACAACCAGCAATAAAATATGACGGCATGAACATACATAGCAGGGGATGACCAGACAATCAAGAAACTACATATAAGGTATGAGCTACCACGCTACTATGAAAGACTATACAACAAAAACTAGCCGACAAGGCATACCAAACTATACATGAGCCGACACTTGTCTATGAGCCTCTAAAAGAACATAAGTGTTGCAACATAGCCGGAACAGGGCCCCGACATACCCATAATGTCTATAACAAAAATTGCATACCAAGACCAAGGCAAGTCCGGAGAAGGGATCTCGCCAATCACCGCTGATCTACTGTGGTGGGGGAGCTGTACCTGCCTGTCTATCAGGACCTGCAGCACGACATGCAGCGTCCACAAATAAAAGGACGTCAGTACGAATAAAGTACTGAGTATGTAAGGCAAGGAACCATAAATACGATCAGTAATGTAAGCAAGGATAGAGAATATACAACCTGTAACATCTTAGTACCTCTGAGGGCTACTTACATGAAATGCATGATACATATGTATAAATACATAAACCTTTAAAGCATTCGCCTCTGTGGGCATCATCATCATCATATCGTACCCGGCCATAATAGGCTCGGTAGAATCGTACCCGGCCACGTGGAGCTCGGTAAAACCCAACTGATCAGTGGTTGCACAATAGGTGCCGTACCCGGCCAACTATAGCGTGGCTCGGTAGAGTAAAATAGATACATATATATAATGCATGCTCGACTCATGGAATCACATTCTAAACCTTTCGGAGTGACGTAAGGTCGGTATCCTCTGTACACGTTATTAGGACTAACTCTTCACTATGAACCTTATAAGAATCAGGAAGTACCAATAACATTGATAACATAAGAATAAGAGAAGCAACATTAACATCAATCGTTCCATAAGAGGGAAAACAATGTAAGTACTGCTAGCTTCTAAGAGTAGAGTATCTTTGGAAGCTCGTTCATTACATTATGTACAATCGGAGTCGTGCAAAAGAAGGAAAGGGATAGCCTCACATACCTTGTATATACTGCCCCAATCTCAAGCTATGCAATTGTCAAAACTCCTTAGTCTACAATAAGAGAAACGATACTATCGTTATCATTTAAGCGTCATAACTATTATGTATCGACCACAACCTATTTTACGATGAAACGGGCAGCACCTCCCCTATATATATGACCTCACACCATTCAAAATAAGTCACCAAACAGCCCAAACAACATCAATAATAAACATATTGAGCCTCCCAATATAGTCCACACACAGCCTAATCACTCCATACATACGACGACCACCGTAGTCGTGTCAAACAATCTGGAAATATTACGAATAACTATCAGCCCATAACCCTACATATATATGGTGTTTCCCCACACCCTTACTCCTCCAAAACTCCACAAGATAGTAGTAAAATACGCAGCCCAACAACAACGCAAAACAGTCCACAAAACAATAACATTACTACCAAACCTTTCGATATATATCTCACAAGTTCTAGCTTCAATGGCTTAGCCGCAACTTGGATAATCTTAAATACATATAGAGTAAGAGGTTCCTTACCTTTATACAGAAAGAAAAACTCCAATTTGACCTTAAATTTCCAAGAAATATCCCTCCAATGCTGCCACAACAAAAAAAAAAATGAAACTAGCGATCAATTAGTGTTTTTCGGCACTAGAATCACTTTAGAAGGCTTGAAATCACCTAGGATTAATATTAAGAACATTAGGGAGTATTTACAGAACATATACCCTTTAAAACAACCTCCCACACGAGTTGGAACGACACAAAAATGAGCAACAACAAGAAGAACAAGAGACTTACTAGCGCCACGGAATTCCCGACACTTGATTTGTGTTGTTTGCCCTTTTTTGGGTCTTGAATCTTGAGAGAACCTTGAGAGGATGTTCCTAGGGTTCTAAGGTCTGAAAATAGTGAAAAGAAATGACTAAAAACGGGTTGTGGTCATCCTATATAAGTCCAAATATCTTAAACCGACTTAGTGGGCCCCATAGAGAGGTGCTTGGCGCAGTCTCGCGAAAACGCGAATATCTCTCTACTCCGAGATCGTATCGATGAACGGTTTAATGCGTTGGAAACTAGACTCATATATCTTTAATTTGGTTGGTATATCACCCCGTAATTCCTTGTAAATTATGAGAAAAGATTAGAAACATTTGACCTAATGTTTAAGTAAAATTATGAACCTAAGTTGCGACAACTTTTGTCGACTTTTGTTTCATAACTCGTTTGACTTCAAGACTTATGATACGGATATTATATGATTAAAATACCTTAATAAATGACCTCTTGAGTGTATTAAGCACCGCTAGATTACCTGAAAATACGAGTTACAACATCCTTGATTCGTTTAACTTCTAATATTGGTTAATCACCCTTATACACTCTTGTATCACTTAAGACCAATAAGATTGACTTCTTATCATCTCAAAGATAATTCCTTCTTGGATTTATGTTAACTAATATATGGCATGAACTAACACATGTGGATATGGGTTGTAACACCCTCCCCCCCTTAGGAACATTCGTCCTCGAATGTAAGGGTTTAGGGGGAGTTTAAATCACCGTGGATTCCAATGGAAATTTCCGATCAATTTTCCCCTATAAAATGGTCACTAGCAAAACTTGCATGTAATTAAGCCCAACATATGGCTTCACAAGGCTACACAAAGCATTATGCGTATTTACATTATCTACATATCACCATTTTGTATTAAGGAGGAGTATTCTCAAATTATTGCTTACCTCATAAAGCCGTTTCTTCTTCCAATGTATCCTGTCTTCCACCAGCATCCTTGTTATCTTCATTCTGGAATAAGTAAGGGTATTTAGACTTCATCTCCTCTTCTGCTTCCCATGTCATTTCTTCCATATTTTTGTTCCTCCACAATACTTTGACGGAAGCTACATCTTTTGTTCTCAGCTTGCGGACTTGCCGATCTAATATCGCCACTGGCACTTCTTCATATGATAGGTCCTCTGTAACTTGTACATCTTTGATAGGGACGACTCGAGAAGGGTCTCCAATACATTTTCTCAACATAGATACATGGAATACCGGGTGGACAAATTCCAATTCGGATGGCAATTCTAACTCATAAGCAACCTGTCCAATCCGTCGAAGAATTTTATACGGCCCGATATACCTTGGACTCAGCTTACCTTTCTTCCCAAAACGCATAATACCCTTCATTGGTGAGATCCTCAGGAAAACCCAATCACCAACCTCAAACTCTAGATCACGACGTCGGACATCAGAATAAGATTTTTGCCTGCTTTGTGCCGTCCTCAATCGCTCCTGTATCACTTTCACCTTCTCAATAGCTTGGTGAATCAAATCTGGCCCATATAATTCTGTTTCACCGACTTCGAACCATCCAACTGGTGATCTACATCTCCTCCCGTATAGTGCCTCGTATGGGGCCATTTTAATACTGGAATGGTAGCTATTGTTATAGGCGAATTCTATGAGTGGAAGATGATCATCCCAATTCCCCTTAAAATCTAGAACACATGCTCGTAGCATATCTTCCAGTGTCTGAATGGTACGTTCAGCCTGTCCGTCAGTCTGCGGATGAAATGCAGTGCTGAGATTTACTTGTGTGCCTAAACCCTTCTGGAAAGACCTCCAAAAGTTAGCCGTAAATTGAGCTCCTCGGTCTGATATAATAGATATGGGCACACCATGAAGCCTAACAATCTCCTTGATATACAACTTCGCATAATCTTCAGCCGTGTAAGTTGTCTTCACTGGCAGAAAATGGGCACATTTTGTAAGTCGATCAATTATCACCCAGATGGAGTCAAACTTATGATAAGAGCGAGGTAATCCAATAATGAAGTCCATATTAATCACCTCCCACTTCCAGGTCGGAATCTCTATATTTTGAAGCAATCCACCGGGTTTCTGATGTTCTATCTTTACTTGTTGACAATTGGGACACTGGGCCACAAATTCTGCAATAGACTTCTTCATATTATCCCACCAATACTGCTCCTTGACATCATGATACATCTTTGTCGAGCCGGGATGGATGGAATATCGGGATTGATGAATCTCATTCATAATCTTCTCTCGCAACCCTGCCACATTAGGCACACACAATCGGCTCTGGTATCTCAGTGCCCCATCTTTTCCGATCCCAAAAGCCATACTTTTACACTGTTGAATGCTTTCTCTTAATCGTACTAAGATAGGATCTTCATATTGTCGTGCTTTTACCTCGGCTACCAAAGATGATTCTGATGTATTCTGTACAGTAACACCTCCGTCATCAGAGTCTAACAATCTGATTCTCATATTGGCTAGCTGATGAAGCTCTTTAATCAACCCCCATCTACCCGCCTCAATATGTACTAAGCTTCCCATTGATTTACGGCTGAGAGCATCTGCCACAACATTGGCTTTACCGGGATGATACAATATCTCGACGTCGTAGTCTTTCAATAATTCAAGCCACCTACGCTGCCTCAAATTCAACTCTTTCTGCTTGAAGATGTATTGTAAACTCTTGTGATCTGTGTAGATGTCAACATGGACGCCGTATAAGTAGTGCCGCCATATCTTCAAAGCATATATTACTGCAGCCAATTCCAAATCATGGGTTGGATAATTCTTTTCATGCTTCTTCAATTGTCTTGATGCATAAGCAATCACATTCCCATGCTGCATCAATACGCACCCCAAACCTATACCTGAGGCATCACAATATACCACATAACCTTCTGTTCCTTCAGGAAGAGTGAGCACTGGTGCAGATGTCAATCGATTCTTCAGCTCCTGAAAACTACGTTCACAAGTGTCAGACCACTGGAATTTGGTAGCTTTTTGTGTTAACTTAGTCAATGGTGATGATATAGAGGAAAATCCTTCTACAAACCGCCTATAATATCCTGCTAGCCCTAGGAAGCTGCGGACTTCTGATGGTGTTGTAGGTCTCGGCCAATTCTTTACTGCATCGATCTTCTGAGTGTCGACACTAATACCCTCATCAGATATCACATGGCCAAGGAATGCTACTGAGTTCAGCCAGAATTCACATTTGGAGAGCTTAGCATATAACTTACGATCCTGAAGCGTCTGTAATACTATCCGCAAGTGGCCCGCGTGTTCCGCCTCCGAACGAGAATACACTAGAATGTCATCAATGAATACAATCACGAACACATCAAGATAGGGCCTGAATATAGTATTCATGAGATCCATAAAAGCTGCTGGGGCATTTGTTAGCCCGAACGACATCACCAAGAACTCAAAGTGCCCATATCTTGTCCGGAAGGCCGTCTTTGGAATATCTTTCTCCCTAACCCTTACCTGATGATACCCTGAACGTAAATCAATCTTGGAGAAATACTTGGCACCCTGGAGTTGGTCAAACAGGTCATCAATTCTTGGAAGTGGATACTTGTTCTTTATAGTAGACTTATTCAACTGTCGATAGTCGATACACATCCGTAACGACCCGTCTTTCTTCCGCACGAATAGGACTGGTGCACCCCAAGGTGAAGTGCTAGGCCTAATAAAGCCCTTATCCAGCAAGTCCTTCAACTGCACCTTCAACTCTCGCAACTCTGCCGGGGCCATTCTGTATGGAGGAATAGAGATCGGTTGAGTGTCAGGTAACACATCAATGCTAAACTCAATCTCCCTTTCAGGAGGAAGGCCTGGGAGTTCATCTGGGAAAACATCTGGGAATTCGTTGACCACAGGGATTGATTGTAAAGTAGGCGGTTTCGCCTCCACATCCCTAACGCGAACGAGATGATAAATGTAACCTTTTGAGATCATTTTCCTTGCCTTAAGATAGGAAATAAACCTACCTTTCGGTGTAGCAATGTTCCCTTTCCATTCAATGACGGGTTCACCCGGAAATTGGAACCTAACCATCTTCGTACGACAGTCAACATTTGCATAGCATGAGGCCAACCAGTCCATTCCCATTATCACATCAAAATCAACCAT
The DNA here is from genome assembly GCF_000393655.2 of Nicotiana sylvestris. Lineage (NCBI taxonomy): Eukaryota > Viridiplantae > Streptophyta > Magnoliopsida > Solanales > Solanaceae > Nicotiana > Nicotiana sylvestris. The sequence goes on along the minus strand of NC_091059.1, from coordinate 140,691,476 downwards.
TTCTAACTCAAATAAATTTGCCGAGGTTTGACGACTACAAATCATCACAGTGCAACCTCTATATACCCTTCTAGCAATCACAGAATCTCCTATCGGAGTAGATACCGCGAGGGGTTTACTTATCAATTCAGGTTCAATGCCAAACTTATTAGCCACAAAGGGTGTAACATATGATAATGTAGATCCCGGATCAATCAGCGCATATACATCATAAGAAAATACAGATATAATACCTGTAACAACATCTGGAGACGACTCGAGATCCTGTCGACCTACTAGAGCATAGGTTCGATTTTGAGCACCACTCGAACTCGGCACTGCACCTCTACCCCTACCACGACCTGTCGACTGCTGAAAACCCCGTGCTGGAGGTCGAACTGATGAGGAAGAACCAGACACAGATCCAGTCGGCTGAGCCATACCATCACCTCCTCTATTAGGACAATCCCGCATCATATGGCCAGGCTGCCCGCACGAATAGCATGCATCAGAACCTCGACGACACAGTCCAAAGTGGGCCTTGCCGCACTGATCACAATGTGGTGTTGGGGGTCTCATCTGACTAGTATCCCTGTGATGTTGCGAGCCAGATGCCCGCGAACTCTGACCTGGACCAGAATAGGATCGATCATATCGAGGCCTCTGAAACTGTGGAGGAGCACTAGCTACAGGTGGCGCCGAACTCCTCGAAAACTGTGGCCTGATGCGGCCTCTGAAGTCATCAGAATACCCTGCAAATCTCGCCCTCTTATGCTGGCCTCTATCCTGCTCCCTAACTGCCCTCTGCTGGCGCTTACGATCCTCTAGGGTCTGGGCATAAGCTTGAATACGGGAAATATCCATGCCCTCCACCAAGGAGGCTGTCGTACACTCATTTATCAGATGTGGTCCCAACCCATTCACGAACATATGCACCCTATCACTCATCTCGGCCACCATATGGGGAGCATACCTTGCCAAAGAATCAAACTGCATACTGTACTCTCGTACACTCATATTACCTTGTCTAAGGTTCAAGAACTTATCAGCTCTAGCTCGTCGTATCTCAACTGGCAAGTAGTGACGAAGAAAGGCCTCAGAAAATTCCTTCCACACAGCTGGAGGAGGGTTCGGACCCCTGGATCTCTCCCAACTATCATACCAGAGAACCGCTAAATCCCGTAGCCGATAAGAAGCCAACTCTACTGCCTCTGTATCACTAACATGCATAACCCGAAGTGTACGATGAACCTGGTCAATAAAAGTCTGTGGGTCCTCCTTGGGGTCTGATCCGGTAAACACTGGAGGGTCTAAATTAATAAAATCACGAACTCTTGTACTAACTGGTTTCTCAGCAGCACCTGTATTCTGCCTCTGAGCCTGAGCAGCTACCAAGCTAGTCAATAACTGCAAAGCACTCTGCATATCCTGGTCTGGAGTGCCAGACGGAGGAACTGGAGGCGCTGGGTGCCTTCTAATATCCTCTGGAGGAGATGGAGTAGATGAGGTATGAGAGGGCATCTCACTTTGAGCCTCACTTTGTCCTGCTCTGACTTGGGGCACCTGACTGGTACCCTCTCCCGCTGCTGTATCAAGCCGCCTACTAATCGTTTGCTTCCTAGTCGAAGGCATCACTGAAAAAAACAAGGTGAATATTAGAGACAAACACTTACGACTCAACTCTACGCACGATCTAGATTCAGGAAGAAGGTAACAACCCTAGATGTCATGTAGCCTCCTGATTATAAATGTGGCGCGCTACACATCCATAATCAAGACTCTACTAGACACGGCTCATAGACAACCCCTAGGACAGACTTGCTCTGATACCAAGTTTGTCACGACCCAAACTGGAGGGCCATGACTAGCACCCGACCACACTTGCCGAGCACCAACGTACATTTCATCTAACCTTCATTATTATCTTTTAGGGCTGACGAGATCAATATAAATGGTAGACCTAGATCATGGACAACCAGCAATAAAATATGACGGCATGAACATACATAGCAGGGGATGACCAGACAATCAAGAAACTACATATAAGGTATGAGCTACCACGCTACTATGAAAGACTATACAACAAAAACTAGCCGACAAGGCATACCAAACTATACATGAGCCGACACTTGTCTATGAGCCTCTAAAAGAACATAAGTGTTGCAACATAGCCGGAACAGGGCCCCGACATACCCATAATGTCTATAACAAAAATTGCATACCAAGACCAAGGCAAGTCCGGAGAAGGGATCTCGCCAATCACCGCTGATCTACTGTGGTGGGGGAGCTGTACCTGCCTGTCTATCAGGACCTGCAGCACGACATGCAGCGTCCACAAATAAAAGGACGTCAGTACGAATAAAGTACTGAGTATGTAAGGCAAGGAACCATAAATACGATCAGTAATGTAAGCAAGGATAGAGAATATACAACCTGTAACATCTTAGTACCTCTGAGGGCTACTTACATGAAATGCATGATACATATGTATAAATACATAAACCTTTAAAGCATTCGCCTCTGTGGGCATCATCATCATCATATCGTACCCGGCCATAATAGGCTCGGTAGAATCGTACCCGGCCACGTGGAGCTCGGTAAAACCCAACTGATCAGTGGTTGCACAATAGGTGCCGTACCCGGCCAACTATAGCGTGGCTCGGTAGAGTAAAATAGATACATATATATAATGCATGCTCGACTCATGGAATCACATTCTAAACCTTTCGGAGTGACGTAAGGTCGGTATCCTCTGTACACGTTATTAGGACTAACTCTTCACTATGAACCTTATAAGAATCAGGAAGTACCAATAACATTGATAACATAAGAATAAGAGAAGCAACATTAACATCAATCGTTCCATAAGAGGGAAAACAATGTAAGTACTGCTAGCTTCTAAGAGTAGAGTATCTTTGGAAGCTCGTTCATTACATTATGTACAATCGGAGTCGTGCAAAAGAAGGAAAGGGATAGCCTCACATACCTTGTATATACTGCCCCAATCTCAAGCTATGCAATTGTCAAAACTCCTTAGTCTACAATAAGAGAAACGATACTATCGTTATCATTTAAGCGTCATAACTATTATGTATCGACCACAACCTATTTTACGATGAAACGGGCAGCACCTCCCCTATATATATGACCTCACACCATTCAAAATAGTCACCAAACAGCCCAAACAACATCAATAATAAACATATTGAGCCTCCCAATATAGTCCACACACAGCCTAATCACTCCATACATACGACGACCACCGTAGTCGTGTCAAACAATCTGGAAATGTTACGAATAACTATCAGCCCATAACCCTACATATATATGGTGTTTCCCCACACCCTTCCTCCTCCAAAACTCCACAAGATAGTAGTAAAATACGCAGCCCAACAACAACGCAAAACAGTCCACAAAACAATAACATTACTACCAAACCTTTCGATATATATCTCACAAGTTCTAGCTTCAATGGCTTAGCCGCAACTTGGATAATCTTAAATACATATAGAGTAAGAGGTTCCTTACCTTTATACAGAAAGAACAACTCCAATTTGACCTTAAATTTCCAAGAAATATCCCTCCAATGCTGCCACAACAACAAAAAAATGAAACTAGCGATCAATTAGTGTTTTTCGGCACTAGAATCACTTTAGAAGGCTTGAAATCACCTAGGATTAATATTAAGAACATTAGGGAGTATTTACAGAACATATACCCTTTAAAACAACCTCCCACACGAGTTGGAACGACACAAAAATGAGCAACAACAAGAAGAACAAGAGACTTACTAGCGCCACGGAATTCCCGACACTTGATTTGTGTTGTTTGCCCTTTTTTTGGGTCTTGAATCTTGAGAGAACCTTGAGAGGATGTTCCTAGGGTTCTAAGTTCTGAAAATAGTGAAAAGAAATGACTAAAAACGGGTTGTGGTCATCCTATATAAGTCCAAATATCTTAAACCGACTTAGTGGGCCCCATAGAGAGGTGCTTGGCGCAGTCTCGCGAAAACGCGAATATCTCTCTACTCCGAGATCGTATCGATGAACGGTTTAATGCGTTGGAAACTAGACTCATATATCTTTAATTTGGTTGGTATATCACCCCGTAATTCCTTGTAAATTATGAGAAAAGATTAGAAACATTTGACCTAATGTTTAAGTAAAATTATGAACCTAAGTTGCGACAACTTTTGTCGACTTTTGTTTCATAACTCGTTTGACTTCAAGACTTATGATACGGATATTATATGATTAAAATACCTTAATAAATGACCTCTTGAGTGTATTAAGCACCGCTAGATTACCTGAAAATACGAGTTACAACATCCTTGATTCGTTTAACTTCTAATATTGGTTAATCACCCTTATACACTCTTGTATCACTTAAGACCAATAGGATTGACTTCTTATCATCTCAAAGATAATTCCTTCTTGGATTTATGTTAACTAATATATGGCATGAACTAACACATGTGGATATGGGTTGTAACAGTTAGAATCAACAAGAACACATTTATAATTCCTGTAAATCAATCAAGCAAGGCGATTAGGTATATGCCTATCCTAACCTCGAATTTGTTCCTCGATGCCCAGGTTCAAGAACTTGCTCTACTCAATCTTATATGCAATCTAGAATTCTCACTTTCGAGTTCAATTCTAGATCCGTAGATAGTATTCAATTGGTGATCAAGCAATCAAATAATTAAGCGCGGGATTGAATAAATAAACCAATACGATAAACTAAGAAATCAAAATCAATATTCGAATAACAATAGTCATGAAAGAACCACAACCCTAGAACGTGAAGTTTAGCTCCACATAGACATGATATGAAAACAACAAATCATACAAAGAAACATAAAAAATACTAAGTTTGGTAAAAGAAAAGATGAAACCCGACCTCTCTGTGCCTCCCTTGGTTAAAAGCTACTCTAAAAAACGTCCTCCTCCTCCAAAATAGGTTTAGGACTGTTGGAATGTGCAGGGTCGAAATAACCATATCCCAAGCGAACTAGGGAAAGTCACAAACCACAGCGTCCAGTCCAGCGCCTCGCCCTGGCGCACAATACAGTATCGTTTTTGCTATGAATTCTTGCGCTTTCCAAATTCAATTCGTTGCCTGTCGCTTCTTTGTAAATGTTTCGCTGCTTCATTCTTTGTCTTTGTAGTGCTGGTTCACCTAACTTTTGCTTTCTTTCTCGTTGCTTTTTTCATCTTCTCCAAGTAATGCCTTCACGTTTCTTTCCTTATTTTTGTTTCATGTATTCTTCCTTTTCAATTCTTGTTTCCCTTTTCTTATTTTAATCATCACCCCATCATTATGTCTTCAGTCATCACTAATCATTAGAAAATCATGAGCTTATTATTGTAGTGTATAAAATACACATAAAATTTAGTTTGCTCACAATTTCATCTTCAAAGTACCTACACATAAATTCAACTCAACTAAGCACAAATATAGTACAATTTAGCATTAAAGCACCATAATGTAAGATATATAATGCACTAAAAATATATAATTATAATCAAACATCAATTGTCGTATGATATTCCTGTATGATCGGCATTAAAACTCTTGTGCATGCTTTATTTCAGTTGCAATGGCAATTGAAATAGAGTATGGAAACCAATATATGAATTAACAATTTAACAAGATTTGATTCTCAATGGGTAATAAGAGTCTTAGTGATTCGAATAGGATAGTAAAAGACTTTAAAGATGAAACAAATTAAGGCCTTTGATTTGTTATCAAATACTAGTATGGAAGGCCTTTATTTGTTTTTCTTTTTAAAACTTTTTTACTAAGTCTCTTTGAATAACTAAGACTCTTATTATCCATTGAAAATCATATCTTCTTAAATTATTAATTGGTATGCATTGATTTGTCAGTTCTATTTCAGTTGTCATGCAAGATTGCTTGAAATAAAGCGTTCACAGGAGCAATATCAAGGGACAAGAATGTCAAACTACAACATACTCTATTTCTATAGTACCAAAGTGATTCTGATAAAACAATTTCTATGAGATAACGAGCATTGTTTACCTCAAACGGTAGAACTATCGAAATGTTGGTTATATGCAAGGATGCAGAGACGGAGTCAGAATTTAAAGTTTATGGGTTCTGAATCTGTCATCGAACTCATAGCTCAGTTAGTTACTGTGTTCGCAGTTAAATATTTATAAATATTCAGTGAATTTTCTAATATAAAACAAGGTCTAGGCAAAAGCTACTGGATTCGTCCGAACCCGTAAACCATACACCACCTCCGCCCCTGCAAGGATGTCATATTAATCTACGTTTTGAAACCATGTAGTATCAGTAAGACACTCAATTAAAAGTCAATCTTCTTTATTATTATTTTCAAAATATGCAACTTCAGTTAGCATAGCAATAGTAACAGTTAGGAAACTCAGTAAAATAATTTTGATCAAATGTCTGACTAATTTTTGTTAAGAATTGCAATGATCCAAACAATTTGGCAAAAGTCTGTACATTAAGTCAGATATGAAAATTCTCCCAAATCCAAAAAAATGAAAAACAAGAGGAAGACCATTATATATTGAAGATGTTATCCCCCATTTTAAATTAGTAGTTGTACATGTGACCAACTATCATACTATATTATAAATGTGAATACCTTAAGTCAAAGTTAATTTACAAAATTACCCATCAAAGACTGAGTGATGATTTTACCCTTCAATTAAAAAAAATATTCCAACAATATTTATGTACAAAGAGGTAAATATACATTCCAATGAAAATAAAAAATAAATAGAAATTTAAATTAGAATGGGGACCCATTAAGATGACCAACTTTTAATAAGGCCTTTGGACTTCTTCGAAATTGTCTATGCAAACTTGAGTATTGTATTTATTATTCTACCTTCAATATCGTGTAGCAATTATATTCGAAAAACTATTGCTACTCAATTCATTACCGATGACCGTAAGCCTATTTCTATTATATAATATAAGCATTTCGTGGTAACTGACATTCAAGTTACCGTAATTAGATTATTTAAAAAAGACATTATTTTTTCAATATTAATATGTAAAAGCACTAAATAATATAAATGTATCTCGCACCTTTGGAGTTTGTGAAACTTTTAGTATTCCTAATTAATTAATTAATTGTGCAATTTATTACATTATGAACTGAATTCATGAAACTTTTGAGAAGAGAAAATACAAATCGAAATACAAATGGTCACAAAGCTCTCCCTGAATATATTGCCACTTTTGTTGCGGTTGCGGTTGCGTCTTTGTCCTCTTGATAGAGAGACATCAAAGCTCTCCCTAAATATATTGCTACTTTTGTTGCAGTTGCATCTTTGTCCTATTGATAGAGAGACATTAGATGGTACCAATATAATTGCATAAACATGAATTTTTCTTAATGTATTGTCTCTTTTACAAAGAAAATATACATATTAGTTTAACTTTGAGGCATAATAATACGATCCGAAATACGATCCGATCCAAACTTTAAAATTCGATCCAATCCGATATAATTCGGATCGGATTCGGATTACATTTTCTAGAATCCGAAATTCGAATTTGAAATGTGCTAAATCCGATCTGATCCGATCCGTGCACAACCTTACCCAAAATCAGCAAAATCGTCTCAATCCTCTCTCTTCTCCCTCAAATCAACAGAATAATCGGAGTCATCATCGTGGTCGTCCTCAAAATTGTCGTCGGCGTCATCATCCACTATTGGCTCATCCTCTTAGGTGAACAGATCTGGCCATGGCTACGCTCGAGAAGATTTTAGGACTGGATTTTTGTTTGTCTCCATTTTTAATTTTAATACAATATTTACAGTATTTTTCTTGACTAGAAAATGCTATCTCCGACGAACTTTCTTCTCTTCTTTGCTATTTAGTCACATACAATGATACAAATACATTATATTCTGTACAAATACATTCAAATACATTGTATTTTTATATAAAAACATTATGTTTTTACCTGTATTTATGTATTCCAAAGATCTGTATTTTTTTAATACAGTCGAATATCATTGTATTTTATGATTTTGTATTGTTTGAATACAGTTGAATTGAATACGGTTGTCACACCTCCTTTTTCCGCCCCGCGAGGGGTGAAGGAGTTTTTTCCAATTAAAGGACAGTCGAAACGGGATTTGTTTATTTATTTCAGAGTCGCCACTTGGGAGATTTAGGGTGTCTCAAGTCACCAATTTAATCCCGAATCGAGGAAAAGAATGACTCCATATTACAGTCTGCGCACCAGAAATCCGGATAAGGAATTCTGTTAACCCGGGAGAAGGTGTTAGGCATTCCCGAGTTCCGTGGTTCTAGCACGGTCGCTCAACTGTCATATTTGGCTTAAATATCTGATTTTTATACAATTATGAGCTCATGTGCAAATTTTTAACTCTTTACCGCTTTTATTATTATATTTTTAAAAGAATGTGAACATCGTTTAAAAACATGTCTTTGGATTGCGTCACATAAAATGCACCCGTGATCTGGAACGTTTTTTATTCAATGTTTTGGGATTTGGATTTGGGTCGCATAAATGCGCACCCGTGTTTAAGAATGTATTATTATTAAAATCGTGCCTAAAGCAATTAGCGTATTATTATTTCTGGATAAGATCGTGGAATTCACTAAACAGTTCATCCTGAATTCTAAATATTCAAATAAACATTTATTGAGGGCCCCGCAATTGGTGCATTTTATTGGGCGAGGCTCATCTCATTTTATTTTTAAAGGACAGTCCTAAAATGCCTACATTTTTCTCTTATTAAATTTGTCTCTACAAAATAAAAGAGAAAATGTCTTAATTTATTTACATGCTTGAGTTGTTATAGATGGGTTTCGAATATGATTCATAAAATCTGAAAATGATGCAAACAGGACAGTCCGTTGCCACTGCGGGCCCAGGCCCAACGTGTATGACATAAAACTAGACCTGGGTCGTCTTATTCACATGTTACTACTTAGTTACATTATACTAGGCATGTTCTCAGTTTGTCAAATTAAAAAAAAAAACTTAGCAATCTAATTTTAATCCTAGACCATTTACATGCTGAAATTAACCAATATTATTTAACTAAACAATATTCCTACCAAGTTCCTAAATGGCCTATTCGTTTGATTTTTTTTTTTTGGACTAGGCGGAGTTACTACACCATTTATTTATTTTTAGGCAATATATAGATAGTTCATCCGTTAAGCTATCGTCGGATGTTCCACTATATATATTAAATAGCTACATGATTCTGATTTTTGCAAGCTAAATAATTTATACATACAAATAAAATTCAGAATATAATTAAATTAAATTTAGAATTTCAACTCTTCATTTTCGTATTCATGCTTCATATTTCGGTTTACAATAACCAGCGTGTCAGTTGTGTACCTGATATTGGAAGCAAAAGAAGATGAAGATGAGAATCAGCAGCAGTAATAACAATACAGCACAGCAACAATAGCCCAGCAACAAACAACCCAGGAACAGATTTGAAAATCAAAATAAAATCCAGAAACACCGACAACAAACAACGGACAGAAACCAAGGGAATTTTCAGATTTGAAAGGCTAATTAATGTTTAATCCTTAATTTCTAAACCCGTATATCAGAATATTTATCAGGTGTGTACTACTCTCTCTTCTAATTTCCAGCTCCTTTTTATTTGTATTTTTTCTTTTCTTTTCTTTTTCTTGAAAGTTTTAATATTTTTCGGAATTTTCTTTCTCTCTTAAATATTCAGCTTTTTTTTTTCTCTCTCTCTATCTGTCCGTTTTTTTTTCTGTCCTCTTAAAATCTGATCCCCTTCCTCTATTTATTTCCCATCCAAAACTCTTTAATCCATTAATAAAACTACACTTTCTCCTACCAAACTCATTATCTTCCCACTCATCCTCACTACATTAAATAAATATATCAACTCCACCCCATTACATCTTGTCCCCCATGCCTAACATAAACAATTACCATATTCCCCTCCACTACATTATGTCTTGTCCCCCATTTATATTAAACAATTATATCACCCACACCCCATTACATTTTGTCCTCCATGCTTAACATAAAGAATTACAAAATGTTCAATTACCAAACTACCCCTCCGACCTTATTGCAATTACCATTTTACCCCTGAACATACTGCGATTTACCAAACTACCCCATCAGCTATAACCAATCAATTAATCAAACTTAACCAAAATATAGCCAATATGACTAATTTCTAAATAAATTCAAACAACAAATCACATGAACACGATTTCTGAACCAATTCAACAACAAATCACATGAACACAAATTGAACAACATCAAATTAATGTGCATAAATTAACCATATTGGGAACCAATCCTGGTTAACTTAGACCAAAAAATTGATGAGCAAGGAAACAACAATATTAACAACACAATACATGATTCAAATTAAATCAACAAATCAAAAACCAAAACATAAACTCACATTAAATTACTGGATGAACTTCAAACAAAGAATAAACATGCATTAGATCCATATTAAATAAACATGACGGATTCAAATGATTTAAACTAAATCTAACAATATTAAAATTAAACTAACAATTTCTTCTACAAAAATACAAAATAAAAGCACATGAAATAAACTGAAAAACTAATTAATCAAAGTTCCATTTGAATCTGAAAATTAAATCAACAAAACATATGAACAAACTAGAAAATTATTTCAACGATGAACAAACAAAACAAGAATTGAATCATTATCGATTTTGGATCCGAAAAATATCAAACAAAAATATGGACAAAATTGAAACTTAAACCAACTAACCGGTTCAGAACAACGACGAAGAACGAAAAAGATGAAGCAGCATGAACGTTGGTGAGGCAGTAGTAGCTGGTCGTTTGCTCGACGCAGAGGCAGTAGGAAGCAGAAACGTGAAGGCGACGAGGGAACTGAAGCATGGCGAGGCATTGAGCGACGACGAGGGTGGAAGAAACAGCAACAACCATGGTAGAAAGAAGAGAAACAGCAATACTGCGGAGAAAAGAACGCAGCAGCGGCGACGAGGAGGCGGTGAAGCAGCTGGGTCTGTTTGGAGAAGGTCAAGGTCGACGAGATGTTTGTCATCGACGACTGGACGTAGCAGCAGCCATGGATGTCGAGCAAGCTTCGAGCTTGACGAAAGAGATGAAGCAATGGCAACGAGGTCGCTTGGCGTGGCTATGGAGGTTCGACGACTTCCGGCGAGTTTTGGGCGTGTGTGTGTTTGTGTTGTGGTCGGATTTGTTGTTGTTTAACAATGGTGAAGGGAGTTCAAGATGAAGAATAAGAAGTGAGGTCATTTGGACGTGAGAATGGAGGGTAAATGGCAGCCATGAGAGGTGATGGTGGAGCTTGAAGATGGTGAAGGAGAAGAGAGAAAGAGAAGGGGGGGGGATGAGTTTAGGGTTTTTTAGGGTTTTTTTTTGTTTTGTTTTGTTTTGTTTTTGAAAATGCAAGATAGGGGGTGTTGGGTTATGGATTGGGTCGACCCGGTTTGAAATGGACCGGATCGTGTGGAAGGTTGGACAATTGTTTGGGCCTGGGGTTGAAATTTGAAGAAGTGGCCCAATCCGATTTTTCTTTGTATTTTTGCTCTCTTTTCTTCTTTTATTTTTCTAAAACTAAATTCTAAAAATCCTTAAATTATTATTAAGAACTAAAGTAAGTTATAAAAGCGCAAATTAACTCCCAATAACAATTAACGCACAATTAAGTAATAATTAAGCATAAAATTGTATATTTGGACATTAAATGCTAAAAATGCAAAAGATGCCTATTTTTGTAATTTTTATTTTTTTGTAAAACAAACTTAATTACTAACAATTGTAGAATTAAATCCTACATGCAAAATGCGACATATTTTTGTATTTTTATTAATTTAACAAATAAACATGCACAGACAAATACAAATAATTATTCAAAAATATCACAAAATTGCACACCAAGGAAAATCATTTTATTTTTGAAATTTTTTGGGAGTAATTCTCATATAGGGCAAAAATCACGTGCTTACAGCTGCCCCTCTTTGCCCGAAGACACGAAGGGTTTTCGTGCAAAGATAAAGCGAGCGATTTTTGCCCATCCGAGTACTCCGTGTGAAGCATTTTTTGAAAAAGATTTGACCGAACCTTTGCTTCAAAGGTTTCCTACATATCCTGGGCTAAACAGGAATCAGGTCAATGTAGTTCGGGAAGTTTTGGTAGCTGGGACTACCGTGGGACTGCAATGTTACTGTTGTTGCATGCTATTACCACTGCTTACCGATCTCCTTGTTACACCATGCTTAAAAGAAAACAAGAAGCTAGGCTAGAGTACAATTTGTTTTTGTTGCCTTGCTTCCTTGTCTGCTTGCATTTCTTCCGGTGCTTTTCTTCTTTTGACACATGTACTTGAGTTTGTACTGTGACCTCTTGTTGCAACCTTCTGTTTCCCGGTGCCGGGGAATTTTATTGTTTCCTGCTGGGGATTCCTATTGTAACCCTCTGTTTTATTGTCCTCTGACTTGATTTTGAAATGTATGCCTCTGTTATCTGGGCGGGCTCCCAATTTTAATACTTGAAAATTAAAGACTTGAAATGTATGCCTCTGTTATCTGGGCGGGCTCCCAAGTTCAATGCTTGAAAATTAAAGACTGAAATGTATGCCTCTGTTCTATGGGCGGGCTCCCAACTTCAACAACAACTTTAAAAATGAATGTCATTCGAGTGCTACTGCTCGAAGATTAAAAAACGTTCGAGCTCGATCAAGCAAAATCAGAGCGAAAGGCATTGATTAACAAAGAGAGATCGTTGAAATCACTCGCGAAGTCTCTTACCCCTTGGCGAGTTTTGCTGGTAAAAGCTTGAAGCTTTACCCCTTGGCGATGCTAACGAAGAAGTTAGAAAGCAAAACCAAGAACGACACTCCTATTAGTTTAATTTTAATTTAAGAAATTTTACACCCTATAGAAAATCTTAGTATTCGAATGTATATTTCAGCTGTATTCACTTGTATTCAGGTTTAATCAGTTGTATTTAACTATTTTATTCAGCAGTAGTTAGTTGTATTCAAGTGTTTTATACAACTGTATTCAGTTGTAGTTAGTTATATTCAACTATTTTATTCAGCAGAAGTTAGTTGTATTTTGTTGCATTCAAGAGTTTATTCAGCTGTATTCAATTGTATTTTTGTTGTATTCAAGTGTTTTATTTAGATGAATTAAGTTGTATTTTGTTGTATTCAACTGTATACAGTTCTACTCAACTGTATTATTCATATGTATTTCTCTTTATTCAACTATAATCTTTATTATGTATCTTTCAAATACATATTAATGAGGGATCGTTTTAGTTCGTTGACTTAAATTAGGAGAATATCATATGATTTTATTTCCTTCCGTTTTTAGCGCCGATACGTTACTGTATTTAATGTTAATGTCGCTTGAATACAGCTAAATACATGTCAAACTTAGCTGGAATTCCAGTTTTTACGCTTATATTTTTAGTTGTATTAATGAATACAACAACTTAAATACATGAAATACATTGTATAAAAATATAAAAGGTATCTATAACACGTAATATAGCAAATAATATCTATAAATAGCTAATTAGACAAAAAAGCTGGTGTTTTATGAAAAATTCCCAATTTTAAAAGGCATGTGCCTATTTCTTTGACCCAAAGACTTGTGCCCATTAATGGCTAGCGGCTATCTCTCCTCTTTCTTAGAACCCACAAGTTAGACTATGGAAATTTCAGCTCAACATTGCTCCAGTGAAAAATAATAAAAAAGAAAAAAAGAAAATTATCTCCATCTAATTTCGTCTTCTCCATTTCACCACCACCACAACCAACATGTTCTTCTTCTTTTCCATTTTCGGCCACTATCGTACTTTGTTTTTTAAAACCCTTTTCAGCCATTTTCTTTTAGATCTATTTCACAACTTTTTTCTTTACCTATTTCATCACAAGAATCAATCATGTAATAGGCGAAATCAAAGTTTTTTTCGATATCAAAAACGACAACCAGATAGATATAGATAAAAAAAAAGGGGTGATGATGCTATATTGTTTGAAAATTACTAGATTTATGATAAAATTTTCAGATTCATACCTTTTGTCGTGGTGGTCGACGGCGAGGATACAACTCATGGCACATAAAGGACTAAAAAAAGAGAGAGTGGGAAGGTTTGAGGTAATGGAGGAGTTATTCGCTCCTCTACGCAATTTATGGCACCTAAAGGATTAACGAAAAATTGGAGAGAAGAAAAAACGATTACTGGAAAAAAGAAAAAGAAAATAAGAGAAGGGGATTAATGATATATTCTTGTATGTTTATGATTGCTTTACTTAATATAATATTTGTTAACTTATGTTGGCCCAGCTTTCCTTCTCTATCATTAAAAATATATTCTTGGTTTTATGAAAGAGGAGAGGTAGCCAACTAGCCATTAATGAAGAAGAAAGAGAAGAAGAGGTAAACGGGAAAGGAGGGAGGTTGATTTAAAAAGGTGGGTTAAGATAGCCATGTGACCAGACATGTGGCAACCTTATTTTGGTAGTTTAAGTGATGGGCCTCATTGCCACGTTGGAAATTCGTCAGGGTTGGGGTGATTTTATCTACTTTGGTAATGATGGAGACTTTTGGCTAATATTTGGGCCAACTTTTGGCTAATATTTGGAGTTGTTAAATGTGAATAAAGAGTTGCTTTAATGGGATTTTACATGGTGTTTTTGGAGGTGAAGATGACGATGAGTTGATAAAGTTTTTGTGTGATAAAATTGTGAAGAAGAAATAGCCTGTTTGGCCAAGTTTATTTTTGGTCAAAAATATTTTTTTTTTTTGCCAAAAGCATTTTTGGCCAAATATTGAGGTGTTTGGCCAAGCTTTTGGAAGGAAAAAAAAAGTGTTTTTGAGGAGAAGCAGAAGCAGTTTTGGAGAAGCAGAAAAAGTAGCTTCTCTTCAAAAATACTTTTTTGAGAAACACTTTTGAGAAAAATACACTTAGAAGCAGTTTTTTAAAACTTGGTCAAACACTAATTGTTGCTCAGAAGTGCTTTTCAAACTAATTAGCCAAACACAAACTGCTTCTCACCAAAAGTACTTTTGAGAAAAACACTTTTGAAAAATAATACTTCTCAAAATAAGCTTATTTTTGCAGCTTGGCCAAACGAGCTATAAAGTTGTTGCGGTTTTTGTTCTTAGCAGCTCCTAGTCTTTTTTATAATCTTTTGTGCTCACTCCCCTTTTTAAAAATCTCCTCTCTCTTATGTATGTGCTTGTATGTGTATAAAAAAATGAAGTGTAGGAACATGGTGATGGGACAAGAGAATAGTGAAAGGGGAATGAGATGTGACAAGTGAATAGTGTTAGTATTTTAGCATTTTAATATTAAAATAAAATATGGCATAACTCTCACTACTCCGTAATATAGAAAATGGTCATAACTCTCATAACTCCCACTACTTCATGATGTATAAAATTGCCGTAACTCTTTTGCAACTCTTCTCCCATGTTCAACCACTAATTACATACTAATTATCTCATGTTCTCCGTGATTTCATAACTTATCCATTTTCTTCCAATTTAATTCAAAGAAGAATTCTTATACCTATACATAGGAGTCTTTCTTCCATAATGGTGGAAAAAATAATTGAGAGTGTTTCAATAAAGTGAGGTTAAAGTTGTGAAAAAAGAAGAAGATACTAGTTTTTATCTTTGCTGAAGGAAGATGTTTATCTTGGTAGAGCTTTGGACTCAACAACTTATCCAGAGTTTGTTCGAGTCATACGAAGTGATCGGGCTGTTGTATCCTGAGGGAGACAAGTCAAGAGGATTACTGCTAGACCAGTAAAGACTTTGCTGCAGTGGGCTTGAATCTCCTTAAAGAGAGCGAGATATCTGCGCTTCAGCCTGAAGATATTTTATTTTCTTCATTTTATTTTTCAACTGTAATTGTATTTTCACCAATAATTTTTAAGGAGATTCAATTTTTTATGCAGTTGAAACATAGCGGATATCAAGATAGAAGTTCACTCTCTTCATGAGACGGAAAGGTAAAAACTTTTCTACTTGTTTAGCTCAAGCGGAGTAAAGTAAAGCCTTTTTACCTTATATTTTTATGACTCTGTGATTATTTTATTTATGATTATGAATTTTCATAACTCTAAAAATACTGGGGGTAAAAATAATCTTGCATGAAATTTTTTAATATTTATGCATGAATGAAAGTTGATTAAATCAAAAAGTGTGACGGGTTGCATCTATCATAAGTCTTGGAATAATTCACATATTATTATTTGTCTTTATGTTGATGATTTATTAATTTTTGACGTTAACATGAATGTTATTGGAGAAACTAAAAATATGCCTAGTAGCTATTTTGACATGAAAGATTTGGGTGAGAAATTTTTTATTCTTGAAATGAAAAATTATTAAAATATGTGATGCAAGTTTCCTTGACTAGTCACATTATGTTGAGAAAATTCTAAAAAAATATAATTTTATTGATTGCAAGCATGTTGTAACTCCTTTTGATTTAAATGTTCACTTATTTCCTGTACAAAGTGACAATGATGTGATAAATCAAAAAAAAAAAACATGCTAGCTTAATTGGAAGCTTGAGAATATGTGACTGATTGCACTTGACCTGATATTGCATACGCAGTAGGAGTACTCAGCAGGTTTACAAGCAAACCAGGTAATGAATATTGGCACATGCCATAACAAAAGTTATGAGGTATTTACTTGGTACAAAAACCTATGGATTATTTTATAAAAAAATATCCTTCTGTACTCGAAGGCTTTTCTGATGCAGATTGGAACATTTTATCTGGTGATTCCTGTTCTATTACAGGTTATATTTTTACTTGGGGAGGTGGTGCTATTTGTTGGAAATCGAAAAGGCAAACAATAATTGTTCACTCTACCGTGGAAGCTGAGCTAATTGCTATAGCTTCAGCTAGTGAGGAAGCAAATTGGTTGAGAGATTTATTATTTTAAATTCCTTATTTTGAAAAATCAATTCCTCCTGTTTTAATTCATTGTGATAGCACCAATGCAATTAGTAGAGTACAAAACCGTCATGACAACAGTAAATCCAAACTTATAAGGAGAAAACACAGTACTATGAGATCATATTTGACAAGTGGTACCATTAATATTGATTATGTTAAATCTTGTGATAATGTTGCAGATCCACTGACTAAGGCCTTGGCAAGAGAAATGATCTAGAGTACATCGAGGGAGATGAGATTGAAACCCATAAACTCATAAGTCATGTATGAGAAAACCCAACCTGGGGACTAGAGATCCTATAACCAGGTTCAATGGGAAGAACGAATCATATGATGGCTTGGTTTGAAATGCATTATTACATTTATTATTGTTCCATTTCTATGGTGTGAATGCATTTATCCTGAAATGATTTGCGAGGTTGAGTGTTATTAACTCTTAATGAAAATCTGTAGCTCGTATGAGTGGGGTGTTAGAGTTACAGGAGCACCCTTAACATATTTCACATATGTGAGTGTGGAAGTAGGCCGCTTCCTATTAGAATTGGGCTTATTCTAAAAAACACTCATGAAAATTAGGATAGCACAAGGCCGTAATGTGTTGGCTAATAAAACTCACGTCAACACCTTGATTATTATGTGTAAGTAGTGATAATTTATTTTCATAAAGCAGTTATAGTTCAAGTCTGAGACCACTACTGACTCTGGAGTAAAAATCATTGTTTTGCTAAGTGGAGGTCCAATGCAGAGCACACCTCCATTATGCATGATAGTCTTCCTTCAGCTGGTAAACTCTCTTATATATATTTTAGTATTAAAATGAGTGAGAGAATGTTAGTATTTTAGTATTTTAATATCTCTCTTGTAAGCACGTGATTTTTGCCCTATATGAGAAATACTCCCAAAAAATTCAAAATAAAATAATTTTCCTCGGTGTGCAATTTTGTGAGATTTTGTGATATTTTTGGATAATTATTTGTATTTGTCTGTGTTTGCTTATTTGTTAAATTAATAAAAATATGTCGCATTTTGCATATAGGATTTAGTTCTACAATTGTTAGTAATTAAATTAGTTTTACAAAAATTAAAAAAAATAGGCATCTTTTGCATTTTTAGCATTTAATGTCCAAATGAACAATTTTGTACTTAATTATTACTTAATTGTGCGTTAATTATTATTGGAAGTTAATTTGCACTTTTATAACTTAATTTAGTTCTTAATAATAATTTAAGTACTTTTATAATTTAGTTTTAGAAAATAAAAGAAGAAAAGAGAACAAAAATACAAAAAGAAAATCGGATTGGGCCACTTCTTCAATTGTAAGCCAAAGGCCCAAAAAATTGCCCAATCTTCCCCATGACCCAGTCCACTTCAGATCGGGTCGACCCGGTCCGCCCCATTAACCCCAAAATGACCTAACCCTTCCTATTCTTCATTTTTCATTTTTCCAAAAAACCCTAAAAGACACAAAAATACCCGCCCCCTCCATCTTCTTCTTCTCCAAGACTCCACCATCTCCAAACCTCAGCCAACCATGGCTGCCACCCCTCACACCTCCAACACCTTCGACAAAACCACCACCACCCCAGTCCAAACGACTACACACGCACACAATCGTCGGCGAACCTCCATAGCCACACCAAACGACCTCGCTGCGTCTGCTTCGTCTTCTTCATCTCCTCATCCATGGAAGCAGCACCAACAACCCTCCACCACCTTCAAGCTCGAGCTCGACATCCATGGTCTCCCCACTGCGTCGTCTGCTCCGAGCTGCTGCTACTTCACTCCGTTATCCTCCTTCAACGAACAGCTGCTCGTCGTCCATGGCTGCCCTCAACCAACTGCTTCTGCTTTCTGTTTCAACGACCACAGTCCGTCGACTCCCTTTCACCATCGTCGCGTTCCAAACGTGTTACTGCTTCCAGTTCCACCTTCTTCTTCACTTCCGGCTGCTGCTACTTCTGTTTCAACCTCGCCGTCCAGCTGCTGCCTCATCGAACAACCATGGCCAGTCTCCAAACGAACCAGCTGCTTCCGTTCATCACTTCTCTTTCGTTCCAGCTGCTTCCGTTCATCACTTCTCCTTCGTTCCAGCTGCTGTATCTTCAGACGAGCTGCTCGGTTGAGTTTTAGTCGAGGTCATCGAGCGTCGTTTTGAGTTCGTCAAAGTTTACAAGGAAGGTGAGTTCGTCGTTGAGTTCGTCGTCGAATCCGGACAGATTCATTCCCATTCGAGGTTCGTCAAAACAGTCCGTACATATTTCATTTCGATCTGGTTAGTAGTTTTTGAGTTTTATTTTGTCCGTATTTTTCTTTGATATTTTCGAATCTAAAATCGGCAAATGTTTGTTTTGTTTATCGTTTGAATTAATTTTTAGTTCATGTTCATGTGTTGTTTGTTAAATTAATTTTTCAGATTCCAAATGAAAGATTAATTAATTGTTTTTCATGTTATTTCATGTTTGTATTATTGTTTAAGTGAATATTTGTTAGTTTAATGTTTGTTAGATTCAAATTGAAATTTAATTAATTATTTCTTCAATTTGTTTCATGTTGTTATGTATTTTCCAGAAATTATTAATGTTGTTTGAGTCGTTAGAATCCGTCATGTTTGTTGCTTAAAAACAGATTTAATTCATGTTCATCTTTGTTTGAAGTTCATGTTTAAATCTAGTGATTTAATGTGAGTTTATGTTTGTTTGTGATTTGTTGATTTAATTTGAATCATGCATATTGTTGTTTGTATTGTTGTATCTTTGTTCATCCATTAAGGGTCTAAATTAACCAGGATTGGTTCCCGATGTGGTTGATTTATTTCCATTAATTTGGAGTTGTGTTGTTCATCGTGTTCATATGATTTGTTGTTGAAGATTGTTGAGAAATTGTTCATCTTAGCTATATTTTGGTCAAGTTATGATTAATTGAGTGTTTAGAGCTGATGGGGGTAATTTGGTAAATTGCAATCCGTTCAGGGGTAGAATGGTAATTGCAATAATATCGGAGGGGTAGTTTGGTAATTAAACATTATTTTGATTCTTTATGTTAAGCATGGGGGACAAATATAATGGGGTGGGGTTTTGATGTACTTGTTTAATATAATGGGGGACAAGACAAAACATAATGGGGAGGAATCTTGTACTTGTTTAATGTAGGCATGGGGGACATATTGTAATGGGTTGGGAATGTGGTATTTATTTAATGTAGGCATGGGGGACAAAGTTTAAAATAAAGAAAACATTAAGTAGTGGAACAAAGCATGCCATTGGGGGAATAATTTGGGGTTGGGAATTGAAGACTTGTCTTGCTATATATATAGAGTCATTCTTGACTTGAAAGGGGGAGGACATTGACTAAAAAGAGAGTTGAGAGAACTAAAACATTAAGAGAGACTTGGAGAGTTGACAGATTTTTTTACACTTGAGAGTTGACATACTTTTATACTTGAGAGAGTTTTCGAGAGTAAAAGAGAAAGACAATTTGAACTTTCACTCGAACAATTCTGTTTGCTTTTCTTCGAGTGTTATTCAAAAATCAGAAACTACTGCATCTCGTATCTTTTCTCTTCTCTGCTTTGATTGTGACTGCACTTTGGCATTGCTGATTTTTCAATCCGTTGCTGGGTTATTCTACTGGTTGTTACTGGTTTTGCGGTGTTGCTGAACCTGTTGTTGCCGTGTTATTACTGTTGCTGACTCCTACTTCTTTTGTTCTTGTACTTGTAAGCACGTGATTTTTGCCCTATATGAGAATTACTCCCAAAAAATTCAAAATAAAATGATTTTCCTTGGTGTGAAATTTTGTGAGATTTTGTGATATTTTGGATAATTATTTGTATTTGTCTGTGTTTGTTTATTTGTTAAATTAATAAAAAATTACAAAAATATGTCGCATTTGCATGTAGGATTTAATTCTATAATTGTTACTAATTAAATTTGTTTACAAAAAATGAAAATTACAAAAATAGGCATCTTTTGCATTTTTAGCATTTAATGCCCAAATATACAATTTTATGCTTAATTATTACTTAATTGTGCGTTAATTGTTATTTGGAGTTAATTTGCACTTTTATAACTTAATTTAGTTCTTAATAATAGTTTAAGTATTTTTATAATTTAGTTTTAGAGAAATAAAAGAAGAAAAGAGAGCGAAAATATAAAGAAAGTCGGAATTGGGCCTCGTCTTCGATTTCAAGCCATAGGCCCAAAAAATGGCCCAATCTTCCCTACGACCCAGTCCATTTCGAACTGGGTCAACCCAGTCCATAACCCAAAAGACCCAAACCCCTTGTCTTACATTTTACAACACAAAACAAAACAAAAAAAAAGGAAGAAAAAACCCTAAAAACTAAGGAAAGCCATCCGCCCCCCCTCCCCTTATCTTCTTCTTCTTCCTCAAGTTCCAAGTTACCCTCCCATGTCCGCCCGTCGACCACCGTCCAACAGTTGACGCAGCAACAAAGCTGCTCTCCGACCACCCATGGCTACATCGTCTTCATCTTCTTCTTCTTCGTCCGAAATTCCTAGCCCTATCCGCCATTGACGAAGCTCGTCGAGTTCAAGCTTGAGCTCGACGCTCATGGCTGACCATGCTGCTTCTGTATCTCAACCAAACAACCAAACGAACACAACCCTCGACAAGTCAGCTGTTGTTCGAAGTTCCCATCGCCGATGCTCGTCATGGCCAAGCCCGTCGCTGCCTTCGTCGTCCAGCTCATTCCGCCATGGATGAGCTTGAGGCCAGCTGCTTCTGTCGAGTAGTTTGAGGCCAAAACAAGCCTCTGCCGCTGCTGCTCTTCTTCGTCTTCTTCAGTGAGCGTAGCCATGGAAGTCGTCTCCGAGTTGATTTTCTGGACGCCGCTGCTAGGTCGTCGCCGCTGCTGCTTTGTCGCGGCAGTGGCTTCAGCTGCCCTGACGCCGCCTCACCTTCGTCCTCTTCACTTCGGCCTCGCATACACGGATGAGTTTTGGTCGATGTCGTTCGTCGTTGGTTAGTCATTCTTTGTTTCAATCCGGTTAGTAGTTTTTGAATTTTTATTTTTGTCCGTATTTTGTTTTGATATTTTTCGAATCTAAAATCGACGAATGTTTGTTTTATTCATGTCTATGGTTAGATATTTGATTTTTGGTTTTGTTCATGTTCATGTTGTTTGTTAAATTAATTTTCAGATTTCAAAATAGAAGTTTAATTAGTTGTTTTCATGTTTATTTCATGTTTGTATTATTGTTTAAGTAAGTATTTGTTAGTTTGATGTTTGTTAGATTCAAATTGAAATTTAATCAACTATTTCTTCAATTTGTTTCATGTGTTTATGTATTGTTAGAAATTGTTAATATTGTTAAGTTCAAGTTTAAGTTCATAATTGTTTCTTCGTCGATCTTGTTATTTGTTTAAAGAATTTAGTTGTATTAAAGGAATATATTGTTTTAATCGTTTAATCCGTCATGTTTTGTTGTCTTAAAATAGATTCATTCATGTTCATACTTTGTTTTGATGATCTTGAATCCGAATTTTTGTATAGTTTGATTTCTTGTTTACCATTTATGATTATTGCTTGAATTGTTCTCATAATCTTGTTTAAAGTTTAATATAAGAATTGTTTGTTGTAATGTTGTTAGAGTTGATTTTAAGTTCAATATGATTGAATTTAGAAATCTTCATACTTTGTTTGTTGTTGTTGTTGAATCCGAAAATAGGATTGTTTGTTGCTAAAATATTGTTCAATCAAATTTTAGTTGTTCTTTGTTGTTCAATTCGTGTTCATGTGATTTGTTGTTGAAATGTTGTTAAAATCATGTTCATGTGATATTGTTGTTATGATGTTCATCCATGTTCATATTGTTGTTTGAACATTGTTAGAAATTGATCATATTGTCTATATTTTGGTTAAGTTTGATTAATTGATGTGTTATAGCTGATGGGTAGTTTGGTAAATTTGTAATACGTTCAGGGGTAGTTTGGTAATTTCAGTAAGGTCGGAAGGGGTAGTTTAGGAATTGTACATTTTGAAATTGTTTATTTGAAGCATGGGGGACAAAATGAAATGGGGTGGGTTGTGATATGATTATTTAATATAAAGGGGGGACAAGATTTAAATTAAAGGGGAATCTTGCATTATTTTAAATAAAGCATGGGGGACAAAATATAATGGGGTGGTGTGATATGTTTATTTAATGTAATGGGGATGAGTGGAAAGATAATGGGTTGGGTAGAGAAAAAGTATTGATTTAATTGATTAAAAGATTTATGGGATGGGATTATATATATGTGAAGTCTTGAACACAAGAAAGAAGAATACAGATAGAGAGAGAAAAAAAACGGACAGAGAATAGAAGAGAGAAAAATTCCGAAAAAATATTTAAGTTTTCAAAATAAAAATAAAACTAAAAAAAATCTACTGCTTTCTTTCTTTGTTAGAAATTAATATTAATGGTTGTTGTTTCATTTAAAGCTTAAAGCTTTTGTTTTTGGGATTACTACTCCACTGGTCTGTTACTGGGTTGTTACTGTTGCTGGGCAGTTGTTGCTATTGTACTGTTATTATTGCTGCTGATTCTCATCATCATTTTCTTTTGCTTCCAATATCAGGTACATATCTGAAAATTCATGTCATGAAAAGCTTCAACATGGCAAGTAAATGAAGTTTGATTATAAGGATGTCTTCTACTCATTTAAATTTTATTAGTTTAAATTTCAGTTTTGTTTTAGTTGGTTAATATAGTATTAAATCAATTAGTAGATTAGTTCTCTTTCTTAATAACTAATGGCTTAGTTATTTTAGGAACGCGATCAACTCATTTCTTTTAATATATGAAATAATGTCAATGATTTTTTTTACAAAATATAGAGTTAAGTGTTTGCAAATAGTCGCATAGGCAGAGAATAAGAATTGGTTTATTTATCTCAAACTCAATCTTTGTAAACAAATTAACCAAACAATTATAACTTTGGACTAAAAACAAGTATATGAGAAGGATATGGGATTTACAAGCACGAATTGCAACATTTTATGTCAAGGATATGTAGAAATAGAATTCGCATTAAATGTAACAATAAAAGTTCTGCAGAAACTATTAATTTGTTTATCAAATTAATTCTTTTTCCAGTTTTATATGCGATTCAATTTTTGGATATGTTAATGTTGTATCCACGATAAAAATGGTAGTATTTTTAGTTACATGTTGTTTGTTTCTTTTTCATATCATTAATTCTTTAAAATTTGAATAGTTTTGAGGTATATAATTCATACGCGTAAAATAAGACTTGTAGCAACGCCTAATAAATTTTGAATTCTTTGTCAAGAAATTTGGTGGCATCCCAATCGGTAATTCTCCACGATTCTTACATTTAAAAATAGATAGATGCAATAAACATTTATGGAAAATCTATACTACTATTAAGAATCTTTTGCGTGATTAGGGATGCGTTCGCGTAACCTGATTATATTTCTAAAAGCAATTCGGATTATGCGTTCGCGCAACTTCGAACGAACATTTAATAAAAAGGGGGCTCTTCGGAGAATATCAATATTAATTTCATATAACTCGAGATGTGCGGTTCAATATTTAATTATACAAGAGCGACGAACGTTCATAATTTTATTTTAGCACAATTTCGAACTTAAGTCTTTTTTTTATATAATAAAAAATTTCGAAAAAATAAAAAAATAAATAATAATTATTATATTGTGTATACGTACGCGTGACACGATTTTCATGTTAAAAAATATTAATATATAAAACGAATACACGTACGCGTGATTCGATTCGAAGAAGGGTCTTTAATTATAAACAATTTAAATAGAAGCGGTAACAATAAAATCATGCAATAAAAATGTATTTAATAAATCAAAATAATCAAGCCAAATATAACAGTTGAGCGACCGTGCTAGAACCACGGAACTCGGGAATGCCTAACACCTTCTCCCGGGTTAACAGAATTCCTTATCCGGATTTCTGGTTCGCAGAATAATAAACAGAGTCATATTCTCCTCGATTCAGGGATTAAAATTGGTGACTTGGGACGCCTTAAAATTCCCAGGTGGCGACTCTGAAACAAACAAACAAATCCCGTTTTGACTGTCCTTTAATTGGAGAAAACTCCCCACGCGCCCTCGCGGGCGCGGAAAAAGGAGGTGCGACTGTACTGCTGTTTCCAGGTACACATTTGTACACTCTCGGTTTGAAGCAAAAATGAAATATTAATCAGGCTTTGTTCCTGTTGAATTCTTCCTGTTTAGATTTGTGGTTGAATATAATTTTTCTTTCTTCGTATAAAGATGTAGTTGAATGATTAATGAATAATGAGGTTGCATATGTATACTTTCTTCATCTAATAATGTTAGTTTAAATTAATCGGAGAATAATTAATCTGTTTTGATATTATGGTCAATCTCATGTTCTAGTATTATTGAATAACAGAATATAAAATGAAAGCAGTTTTTCTTTGTACAAACTCGATCGCAATTTTCCATTCGCATTAGCCGTAAACTAATAACTAATAAGTTACGTTTTTCAGCATGTAAATAATTAAGAGATTTTCTTTTATTTTAGAGACGAACTTAATAGAAAATATAGTCATTGTAGGTTTATCCTTTAAAAATAAAAATGAGACGAGCCTCGCCAAATAAAACGTATAGATTGCGGGGCCCTCACAAAATGTATGGTTTAATTAGAATTCGGAAGGACCGTTTAGCGAATTTCACGGTCTTCCCCAAAATAATAACGCGATAGTCTCTTTAGGCGCATGTTTAATATTTTACTTTCTTAAGCCTGGGTGTGCATTTCATGCGACCCGAATCCAAATCCCAAAACATCAAATGAAACGTGTTCCGGATTGTGGGTGCATTTCATGTGACGCAGTCCAAAGACGTGTTTTAAGCGATGTTCACATTTCTTTTAAAAACAATAATAATAAAGCGGTTAAAAGATAAAATTTGCACATAAGTTCATATTTGTATAAAATCAGATAATCAAGCCGAATATAACAGTTGAGCGACCGTGCTAGAACCACGGAACTCGGGAATGCCTAACACCTTCTCCCGGGTTAACAGAATTCCTTATCCGGATTTCTGGTACGCAGACTGTAATATGGAGTCATTCTTTTCCTCGATTCGGGATTAAAATTGGTGACTTGGGACACCCTAAATCTCCCAAGTGGCGACTCTGAAATAAATAAATAAATCCCGTTTCGATTGTCCTTTAATTGGAAAAAACTCCCTTGTACCCTCTCGGATACGGAAAAAGGAGGTGTGACAGCTCTGGCGACTCTGCTGGGGATAATCCAGAACCACTGGTTCAGGGTTAGAAATTCGAGCTCATATAAATTGTTATATTTGGTTTTATCTGATTTTTACATGTTTGAGCCTAATGTGCTAAATGCTGCTTTTACCGCTTTGATATTACGTGAACTGTGTATAAACTGTGCCGAAACCCATCTCCTCTCTGAGTCTTCTAAATCATGAAGAAGGGTGTACTTCGTACGACTTCTTTTCTGTATAGTGTCAAATCCCAATTTAGAACGAGGTTCGGACAAGTTGCTAAGCCGGTGAAGCTTCTGTATTCCCGGTACGCTGCCCCCCTCGGCTCGAGTTGTCCGCTCGGGTAAGCCAGGTCTAGAACAAACACTTAGGTTTTAAACTTAGTATAACAAAGCCACATGTCGGATCCCTAGTAGGAATGTTTGTTTGCATTACGTGCATCTGACTTTGGAGGCTCAACACAGGGGTTGGGTCTGTCTAGGACAGGTGTACCAAAAATGAAAATGACCATCCTGATGCATCTTACTTGCTACTACTTGCGCATTTATTTGATTCGGACTTGTGTGTTGACTGACTTGTGAATATCAGGAATAATATTTTGAAATTGAAAAAAAGAAATAGCGGTTAGGGAATTGATTGTTTATTTTTGAAAAGAAAAAAAATGCCCAAATACTGTCAAAACTCTGTCGACATTCTAAGAAAATGAAAAAAAAATGTCTTATTAGTTTGTTTTATTAAAAGCTAAGAAAAGAAAAAAATCGTTGTTCTGTTTTTTTTTTTCAAAAAAAAAAAAGATAGAAAAAATATATAGTTTGTCTTGCCATGAAAATGAAAATGAAAAAGAGTCTTATTTTTAAAAGGGTTTTTATTTATTTATTTGCTTATGAAAATGCAAAAAATAAAAAAAAAAGTAAAAAAAAGAAAAAGGTCTTTCATTATTTGTCGCAAATATATATATATATATATATATATATATATATATATAAGTCCGAAAAGTTTTTTTTATTTCCAAAAAATATATATATGTCTTTATTTGTTGCAAAAATATTTGTCTCGCCAAAAAGTCTAGAAAAGTTTTAGACCCCCAATTTAAAAAAAAAAACAAAAAAAAAAGTCCAAAAATATTTTCCATTATTGACTTCTTTAGAAAGTTTTTCTAATTGTTTTTTAAAAAAAAAAAAAATATATATATATATATATATATATATATATATATATATATATATAATAAAATAAAATAAAAAATCCGAAAATATTTTGATTTTTCTTTCAAAATTGTAAAGAAAATTCAAAATTCAAAAAAAAACATTTTTAGAAGCATTTCTTTTATTAAAGGTAAATTCCGAAAATGCATTCTTCTTTTTTTTTTAGAATAAATAAAAAAAAGAAAAAAAAGAAAAAAAAACAAATGAAAATTCAGAAAAAATATCTTAGAAGTCTTTCTTTTAGAAAGAAAATCAATCAAAAATCCAAATATACTTCCTTTCTTCTTTTAAAGTAGTTCTTTCACAAATTCAAAAAAAAAAGAGTTAGTTCATCTACTTATTCTTGATTGCCCGAACTACGTCGGTTTGATTCTCACCGGATGTGGGATACGTAGACAACCCTCATCGGGTCCAACTCCCTTTTTCATTTTTCCAATAATGATATATAATAAAGTGTATATGTATATATATATACACATGTATATATATACATATATTGTTTTTTTCAAAGATTTTTTGTTTGGAATCAAAATAAAGATTTTTGCTTTCGCCTAAAAAACACCTTAATAAATGTGCAGGATGAGCACAGAGCAAAATGAACCGTTCTCTGCCCTCAGCGAGGTCCCTCTACAACTCCACATGTGGTGGAATGATTTGGAAGCCGACAGCAAAAGAGATAGTGGGAAGAGTATTGGGAGGTTTTGTCAATTTGCTGAGTATTAAGCCAAAGACAGATATTCTTGAAGCTCTAATACCATTTTGGGACCCAACCCGCAATGTATTCCGTTTTGTTGACTTTGAACTTTCACCGACACTAGAGGAAGTCGCCGGATATGCGGGATTGAATGGAAGGTTAAGAGGACAATACCTACTTTCGCCAAGGCCGGTATCTCCGCACGCATTCCTGGATTTGCTAAGCATCAGTCGGAAGGTACAACATGACGATTTATCGAGAGGACGTTGTGCTCTCCAATTCTTGTATCAACGATACGGAACTCCGCAAGGTTTCGAGGAACCAAACCTTGGACTAACTCATGGCGGGAACAGAAACAAATGGGAAGCAAGACGTACTTTGGCTTTCATCACAGCATTCTTGGGAGTCATGGTCTGTCCACGGGAGGATAAAAAGATAGAGATAGGCCTTGTAGGGATGGCCGACGTTGCAATCAAAAGAACCGACAGTACTGTTGTTCCTTTGATTTTGTCCAAAATCTACCGAGCCTTGACGATATGCCGAGAAGGAGGCAAGTTCTTCCAGGGTTGCAATCTGTTACTTCAGCTATGGATGCAAGAGCACCTCCATCACCGAGTAGGATACATGAATCACGGGTTGACCGGGAGGAATTGTATCAGCGGCTTCGAGAAGCGCATGACAGGCGTCAGGTTTCCTGAAGGTGTCGAAGCATGGTTTACACGATTAAGGTCAACAACAGCTGCCCAAATTGAATGGGCATTCGGCTGGTTGGTTGATACAGAGGTAATATACATGGCAGCTGAAGAATGTCATGTTCTCTTAATGGGACTTCGCAGCATCCAGCCATATGCTCCTCATCGGGTATTGTGCCAGCTGGGCAGGTTTCAAGTAATCCCTACTGATGAAGACCTGAGCAAGCACGCCATTGAGCTAAGCCCGGGAGTCATATTTCCCGAGGGAAAGATTAGAAAGCTGTGGCACGAATGTAGATTCTTGGAACCCAAGACCATGGTGCGAGAACTAGCTAAAGGTGAGGTAGACCCAAAGTACGATGCTTGGTTCGAAAGAAGATTCCAAATTCGGCAGAGACCTGCTAAAAGAGCTCACATCCAACAATTCACGGATGATTCACAGGAGCAATGGGGATGGTTAAAAAGGGAAGAAGGTTACCGGGTTGAAATCGGGAGGCTAAAGCATCAAGTTGAGAGGCTTATATTTGAGAACAACGTGCAAGTCGCCTCGGAGCAGGGCGAAAAGAACAAGCTAGCCCAAGAGAACCAGACACTAAAGTCCCGCCTACGCCAAGCCAGCAAAAGTAACATTGACTGACAGAGACGTCGCTCCGACGAAAGGTTGATAGCAGGTTTGAAAAATCAGGTCGTCCAAAGCCAAGAAGAATTAGAACAATCAGAAGCTCGTGTAGCCAGGATGAAGGACAGATGGGCAAAATGCACAATGGCCCGGAGGCAGCGTCTGCAACAGGTCATAAGGGATTATGAAATGAGCATCGGGATATTAAGGGAAACGAACTCCACTCTACATGATCGGATCATCAAACAAGCACGAGATGCCCAGGCCGACAGAAGACATTGTTACGATGCAATGGCCTGCATGGAAAGACAAATGGAGTTGTTCCAGGATCGACTTGCCGACAATGCTCAGGCACTGGGATTGAAGAACCGACAAATCAGGCAATTGTTCATTAAAAGGGACAACATTCGAGGAAGGATTGACGAAATTGGGCATTACATCTACATGAAATGCCTAGCATGTGAGCGAACACCTCGGAAGATCCTCCTTGTTTCCATCATGGGCTACGTCCACCGGATTATGAACGAGTTGAAGAGCTTGCAGAGGGACCTCACACCAAGGGCCGCGGAAATGCCGAATGATGCCTCGCGAGCCCCTAAGTTGGAAAATTAATCTTTGGTCGAGTCCTGTTTATTTGGCTTTGTTGCTTTCCAATATGTTGTTTTCTTTTCTTTTAGTCAAATCGGGTTAAGAACTGTGGAGTCTGTACTATTGCTGTTCCTTGTTTGAAGTAATTTGTAATAGCAAAATTTTGAGAACGAATTTAATGATTCCAAAAGAATTTTGTGTTTCTTATTTTTTGGCAGAACTACGCCTGGTCTGATTCGTGCGGGGACGTGATACGTAGGCAATCCCCATAAGATTCGACCGCTTTTAATAAAGAAAGAAAGAAAAAAAAGAGAAAAAGAAAATACAAAATAAAATAAAATACAGGGTTTCCCAAAGTACTTTAAAAAGGGACAAATGAGCAAGCCGGGATGACGCATGTTGTTTGAAGCATAGCATGTAGAAACGGTTAACTGCCTAGGAGCATTGCATCCTCTATGTGTTGTGATCAAATCTGTTAAACTCTAACGCTAACAAAGTTTGTTGTTGTCTGAAACCAGACAGTTAGTTGTTAAAGAGTTCTGGCAACACACCCTTACCAAACCAGATCCAAAGGACCGGTAGAAACAAGCATGACTACTTCGGAGAATAGTACCAAGGAAGAAAGGCCGATGAGCCAGTTGTTAAAAGAAGCGATGGAAAAGATTGAAAGGATGGGACTAGAGATGAATGCAATGCAGCTAGCTCTAGCCAAAGCATAAAAGAGCCCTGAGCCACTTGGGCACATGCCGGAATACCCTCATTCCGGCCCTTCAACAAGCCTCCCAAATCCCCGTTATCATCAGGAAAGAAGCCCCCATAATTCCCAAGCTCCACCACTCCATCAACCTCCCCCAACACCAAATGTTCCCACCTTTGTGGGACCCACATCAGCCACCCTGCAAAGAACGACCAGCGAGCCATTGTTTCAAGCTCATGATACGCAATACTATCCCCCTGAGCCCACATTTCATGCCCCTGAACCACACACCTACAATCCACACTTGGAGGTTCCGACAGAGATTGAAAAGCCGGTTAAAGCCCCAGAACAAGATGAGGTATTGAGGAAATTCAAAAGCCTGGAGCAGTCCTTCAGGAACCTGCACGGATTGGGCAACCAGGTCAGCGTGGCCTACAAAGATCTATGCCCTTTCCCGGACGTCCAACTCCCGGCTGGGTTCAAGATGCCTAAGTTTGATTTATATGAAGGGCACGGTGATCCCATGGCACATTTGCGGGGATTCTGTAGCAAAATGAGAGGGGCGGGCGGCAAAGATGAGCTGCTGATAGCTTATTTCGGCCAAAGTTTGAGCGGATCTGCACTAGAATGGTATACCAGGCAGGATTCCAGTAGATGGTACACTTGGGATGATCTGGCGCAGGCTTTCGCGGGTCATTTCCAATACAATCTCGAGATAGTCCCTGACCGTCTCACATTATTGAGAACTGGGAAGAAGCCCGGGGAAAGCTTTCGCGAGTTCGGGTTCCACTGGAGAGAGCAAGCGGCCAGAGTCGATCCTCCCATGAGAGAGGGAGAGATGGTGGACTATTTCTTATAAACATTGGATCCAACCTACTTTGGTCACTTGGTGACAACAGTTGGAAAATCCTTCAACGAGGTGGTAAAGATCGGGGTCATGATAGAAGAAGGTCTGAGGTCTTACAAAATCTTGAATTATTCGGCACTCAAGGCCACGACCCAGGCTATTTAAAGCGGCACGGGAGGTGCACTGGGAAGAAGAAAGAAAGAAGAAATTGCCACGATCGAGGCAGGCAGTTGGTCCAGGGCTGGCAAGCCACACTACAACCAACCCAGACCTTACAGGCCAAACTACCCATACAACCCGCCACAACATTGCTATCTGCCTCGAGAACCACATTGTTCCGTACACCAGGCCCAGACATCACTCAGCCTCCGGTTTGCCCTCAATGGCGCGCGCCGGCTCCCCAGAATACATATGCACCACAAAACACCTATCCTCCACCAGGGGCATATAGAAACCCTCCAGGGGCAGGCTTTCGGGGAAATCCAGCTGCTAGGAATGACAGGTTGCGGAAACAGAGAACCTTCACTGAGTTGGGAGAAACCTACATCGCTTTGTTCCACAAATTGAGGCAATTGGGTTTGGTTAGTCCGGTCGAGACTCGAGGACCAAATCCCCCGCCCCAAAACTTGGACCAATCAATAAGCTGTGAGTACTACTCAGGGATGTTGGGGCATGATACCGAAAAGTGTTGGAAATTGAGGCATTCCATACAGGATCTTATCGACACCAATAAGATCGAGGTCCAGACGCCGGAGGCTCCCAACATCAACCAGAACCCACTGCCAGCGCACCACGAGACTCACATGATTGAGTTGGTGTATGGGGGAGGAGAGTGGAGAAAACCCTCACAGACAGTGATGATGATCCAGGCCGCCCCGAAAGAAGGTTCAACCAGTGGGGGGACGAGGATACAGTCGCAGGGAGAAGGCGTCAAGCCAGTAGTGATATTGGGAAAGAGCCCGTCCGTCATAACAAGAAAACCCGAGCCAAACAAGTTGGTAGTATCAGGGACTCCGCCCATACCTGCAGTTGTGTTGAAGGGGGTATACAGAGAACTGGTCACCATAAAGCCTGTAGTCCAGCTGCCGATATTTGATAGCAAGGTCGTGCCTTGGAAATATGAAAAAGCGGTGGTGATGTACAAAGGAAAACAGGTGGAGGAAGTTAGTTGCGAAGCGCAAGGGCTGACTCGATCAGGTCGGTGTTTTGCTCCGGTGGAGTTAAGAAGAACCAACCCAATTGCAACCAAGAAACCTGTATCCGAAGAAGAGGCTGAGGAGTTCCTGAGAAAGATGAAGGTACATGACTACTCCATGGTCGAACAGCTGAGGAAAATACCGGCCCAGATCTCGCTGCTGTCATTACTGATCCATTTTGAGGAGCATCGTCGAGCCCTGATGAAGATATTGAACGAAGCTCATGTGCCCAACGAGGTTTCTGTAAACCACCTGGAAACCATTGCCAACAAGATTTTCGAGGTGAACAGGGTAACATTCTCAGATGATGACCTGCTGATGGAAGGTACAGAGCATAATAAAGCTCTCTACCTAACTGTCAAATGTGAAAACTCGGTAGTTACTCGGGTATTGGTGGATAACGGTTCAAGTGCCAATATCTGCCCGTTATCCACTCTGAACCAGTTAAAGATCGACCACGGAAGGATCCGCAAGAATAGCATCTGCATCCGAGGATTTGACGGAAATGGAACATCCACTGTAGGGGATGTTGTACTTGAATTGACCATCGGTCCAGTCCTGTTCACCATGGAGTTCCAGGTGTTAGATGCCACAGTATCTTATAACTTCTGTTAGGACGACCATGGATTCATCCAGCCAAAGCAGTGCCCTCCACCCTACATCAGATGGTGAAGTTCGAGTGGGAAAGACAAGATGTCGTGCTACACGGCGAGGACATGGCGTGCACCATGGGTGGTGCCATTGTACCTTTCATAGAGACCGCTGATGGCAAAGGTCCTTGGGTCTACCAGATTTTCGATACAGGGTCGGCAAACAAAATTGCTGAGGGAGAAAGCATCCCGCACCCTAGGGTAGCTGCTGCGACAGTCATGATGGTTTCGGAAATGCTGGGTAATGGATTTGTGCCGGGAAAGGGCCTGGGAGTCGAGCTTCAGGGGATTGTCCAACCTGTTTCCCTGCCTAAAAATCTGGAAACTTTCGGATTGGGGTTCAAACCAACCGCAGCAGATATGAAGCAAGCACGAAAAATGAAGAAGAAGGTTTGGTTTCTGCCCAAACCGGTGCCACGTCTCTCAAGGTCTTTTGTCAGAGCAAGCGCCAAAGGGCCGCCGGTCCCATAGATTCTAGGACCATTGATTGGTATGGATGGGAACTTGAATCAGAGTTTTGAGAGGCTATTTGTTGATGTCAGTATGGTAGAAGCTGGAGAAAGTTCCAGCAGAGCAGAGATACAGTTTGTGGGGCCTGAGGCCAAAACCAATAATTGGACGGTTACTCCTCTCCCTGTCTGAGGGGAGTCTTGGTAGTAGGCTTTGATTTATGTTTTGTTTGTTTTGTTTTGTTCAGATTATTCAGGGTGTAATCCAAGTTTTACTTTTGTTTTGTAAAAGTGTGAACCCTTTTATCCCGCAAGTTTAATAAAGTTCTCTTCTTTTGTCCCATTTTAATTTTTGTTTTGTTCTTTTTCTTTTTGAATAGTTCTCTTTTTACTGGTTCTAACGACATGGCATGCACAGCGGATCTTTGACCTAGTCTAATAAATCAATCTGAATCCGACTTAATGACGCAAGAGGTCGTTTGCGACGATGAATCTGAATATGACAAAGATAAATCCTTCGAAGAGATAAAACGAGAATGGTGCCAATTTGAAGAAAAACCCAAACCTAACCTAAATGACACTGAGGCTGTGAATCTAGGAGACGCTGATAATGTCCGAGAAACCAAAATCAGCATCCATATTGAGCCGAATGTCAGGGAAGAATTGATCAAAACCCTCGTGGAATTCAAAGATGTTTTTGCATGGTCATATGATGATATGCCGGGATTAAGCACCAATTTAGTGGTTCACAAATTGCCCACTGACCCGGCATACCCTCCGGTCAAGCAAAAGCTAAGGAAATTTAAAACAGAAATGAGTGTAAAGATCAAAGAAGAGGTGATTAAGCAGTTGCAGGCGAAGGTCATTCGGGTCACTCGATATCCCGAGTGGTTGGCCAATGTGGTACCAGTTCCAAAGAAGGATGGGAAAATCAGGGTGTGCGTCGACTACCGCAATCTCAACAAAGCAAGTCCCAAGGACAATTTTCCATTACCCAACATCCATATCTTGATCGATAATTGCGCTGGGCGCGAGATCGGATCATTTGTGGATTGCTATGCGGGTTATCATCAGATCCTAATGGACGAGGAAGATGCGGAAAAGACAGCATTTATCACGCCATGGGGAACTTACTGCTATCGGGTAATGCCGTTCGGACTGAAGAATGCCGGGGCAACGTACATGCGAGCAATGACTGCTGTGTTTCACGACATGATACACAAAGAAATTGAGGTGTACGTAGATGACGTGATCATAAAGTCTTGGCGTCAGGAGGACCATGTAGCAGACCTAAGGAGATTCTTCCAAAGACTCCGAAGGTATGATATCAAGCTTAACTCGGCCAAATGCGCATTCGGGGTTCCATCAGGAAAGTTGTTGGGATTCATCGTCAGTGGACGGGGGATTGAGTTAGGCCCATCCAAAATCGAATCCATCCGAGATTTGCCACCGCCAAAGAACAAAACAGAGATAATGAGTTTGCTGGGTAGACTCAATTACATCAGCAGGTTCATCGCTCAACTCACAGCAACTTGTGAGCCCATATTTCGGCTGCTGAAAAAGGATGCTGCGGTAAGTTGGACGGCAGAGTGTCAAGAGGCTTTCGACCAAATCAAAGGGTATCTGTCTAATCCACCCGTATTGGTCCCGCCTAAGCCAGGGAAGCCCTTAATTATTTATCTGACGGTCCTGGAAAATTCATTTGGTTGTGTACTGGGGCAACATGATGACACAGGAAGGAAGGAGCAGGCCATCTACTATCTTAGCAAGAAATTCACAGTATATGAAGTCAAGTACACTCAACTCGAGAAAACATGCTGCGCCCTAACTTGGGTAGCTCAGAAGTTGAAACACTACCTGTCCTCGTATACTACTTATCTCATATCCCGTTTGGACCCATTGAAGTATATCTTTCAGAAACCTATGCCCACAGGGAGGTTGGCAAAATGGCAAATTCTGCTCACAGAGTTCGATATCGTCTATGTGACGAGGACAGCCATGAAAGCCCAGGCGCTGGCCGACCATTTGGCAGAGAATCCCGTTGATGAAAAATACGAACCCTTAAGAACGTATTTTCCCGACGAAGAGGTAATGCATACAAATGAGTTGGAGTTACCCGAGGAACCGGGTTGGAAGCTTTTCTTCGATGGAGCTGCAAACGCGAAAGGGGTTGGAATAGGAGCGGTACTCATTTTTGAAACAGGACGCCATTATCCTGTTACGGCTCAACTACGCTTCTATTGCACCAACAATATGGCCGAGTATGAAGCTTGCATTTTGGGTCTGCGATTGGTTGCGGACATGGATGTCCAAGATGTTTTGGTCTTGGGAGACTCGGACCTCTTGGTACATCAGATTCAGGGTGAATGGGAAACGCGGGATCTGAAACTCATACCATATCGACAATGTTTGCATGATCTGAGCAAGCGATTTCGATCAGTGAAGTTCAAACATAACCTGAGAGTTCATAACGAGGTTGCGGATGCATTGGCCACCTTAGCATCAATGTTGTACTACCCTGACAAAATGTATGTTGATTCTCTGCACATCCAGGTCCATGATCAGCACGCTTATTGCAACGCCGTAGAAGAGGAAGCAGATGGCGAGCCCTGGTTTTATGATATCAAAGAATACCTCAGAATGGGGATATATCCGGAACTGGCCACTGGAGACCAAAAAAGAGCCCTTCGGCATTTGTCAAATGGTTTTTTCCTCAGCGCAGGAGTGCTATACAAAAGAACCCCGGATTTGGGATTGTTGAGATGTATAGATGCCGGTCAAGCCATGACGGTTATGGTAGAGGTACATGCTGGAATTTGCGGGCCACATATGAGCGGATATGTATTGGCAAGGAAAATCCTTCGGGCAGGGTATTATTGGCTCACCATGGAACATGACTGTATCACTTTCGTGAGGAAATGCCATCAGTGTCAGATACATGGAGATCTGATTCATTCTCCACCAACAGAGTTACATACGATGTCAGCACCCTGGCCGTTTGTGGCATGGGGCATGGACGTCATTGGACCTATCGAGCCAGCAGCATCCAACGGTCATAGGTTCATTCTAGTAACCATTGACTACTTCACCAAATGGGTTGAGGCTAAAACCTTCAAGTCGGTAACTAAAAAGGCAGTGGTGGATTTTGTGCACTCCCATATCATCTGCAGATTTGGGATCCCAAAAGTAATCATCACGGATAACGGTGCAAATCTTAACAGCAGCCTGATGAGAGAGGTATGCCAACAATTCAAGATTACACACCGCAATTCCACCCCATATCGTCCCAAGGCGAATGGAGCGGTCGAAGCAGCCAATAAGAACATCAAGAAGATACTGCGAAAGATGGTGGAAGGATCTAGACAATGGCACGAGAGATTACCCTTTGCTTTGTTGGGTTACCGCACTACCGTCCGGACTTCCGTAGGTGCAACTCCTTATTTGTTGGTGTACGGAACTGAGGCTGTAATACCAGCGGAGGTCGAAATTCCATCCCTCCGGATTGTCGCTGCAGCCGAGATTGATGACAATTAATGGGTCAAAGCTCGATTGGAACAGTTGAGCTTGATAGACGAGAAAAGATTGGCAGCAGTGTGCCATGGTCAGCTATATCAAAAGAGAATGGCGAGAACATATAATAAGAAGGTACGTCCCAGGAGGTTTGAAGTAGGGCAGCAGGTATTGAAGAAGATCCTCCCACACCAGGTCGAGGCAAAAGGCAAGTTCGCCCCAAATTGGCAAGGGCCTTATATCGTGACCAGAGTATTGTCCAATGGAGCTTTGTGTTTGACGGATATCGAGGGAAGATGTGTTGACATGGCTATCAATTCGGATGCAGCCAAGAGATATTATGCGTAATTTCTTTTGATTATGGCAATTATTGGTTCGTTTGTTTGTACTTGGTACTTATTGGATAATGAAATGACGGAGGCAATTCTTTCTTCTATCCAAACACTTTTACCCTTGTTTTCCCCTTTTGAGCCTTAAGTTATTCTTTCATACCCCTCTTTTGGAATCACCAACGGAAAAGATATGAAAAGAGGAAGAAGAAGAAGAGAAATTTTTTAAGAGAAAATGAAAAAAAAAGAAGAAAAAGGAAAAAAAAAGAAGAAGAAGATAAAAACCACGAACCGTGGGAACTACGTTTGACCTGATTCCTCAAAGAGGATACGTAGGCGCCTCACGGCTCGGTCATAGTGTGCATCATAGTATACATAGGATGCATAGTGTACATAAATACGCATAATAAGGCACAGTGTACATAACGCACATAGCTCAACATAGAGTAAAAATAAAATCCCCAAGCAAGAAAACTGGGGCAGAGGCTATGTTTTAAAATTCCAGCAAAGGATTGATTCCAAAAGTTGTAGCAGATCACCCATCAAAATCATTTCATTTTTTGATAAGCCTTTCTTCTATCCCCACACCAAAACCAAAATCGACGTCCAAAAAACCTCCCGATCAACATCCAAGAGGTGCCAAGTCAGGCAAATGAAGCCGAGAATAATACACTGATCCCCGGCAAAGAAGAGGATCATAAAACTGGAAATGAATTGATAGTCCAAAGGAATCTCCAGAAGAGAGGGTCATATTGACAACACTCCAACTCTCCGGTGAAGAAATAAAATGAGAGAGTCTTATCGGTGAAAACCTTCACAGGCACCATAAGGTAACGAAAGATGAGAGATATAAAACGAGAGAGTCTTATCGGTGAAAACCTTCACAGGCACCATAAGGCGCCGGGAGCTGAGAGAAAAGAGAGAGTCTCATTAGTGAAAACCCCTCGAAGGGCACTATGAGGCGACAAGGCAGATCAGCAAAAGGGTCCGCGTTCGCAAAGAAATGGACACTCATTTATCCCCAGCAAGTAAAACCATCGGGCAAGTCGATTGATACAAATAGACTGGGTCGGGAATCTATGGTGCACGTCATGATCACAGGGACCAGTCAGGTCATCCAGATAAACTCTTCTGAATTCCTTTTTTTCCACCAAGTATTGGTTCAGAAAGATTTTTCTCCTTTTTCATCTTTTTCATTTTTCTTTCTAAAAATTTGTTTTGAAAAGGATTTTTCAAAGTTTGCTACCAGAGACCGAAGGGAGTTCATCCGATGCGAGATAACTCCAACCGTCCTAAAGACTAGCCCCAGGCAATGCAATGTTGTGCCCTGCAGTTTTGGAGGAAGTAAACTCCTAAGGGGAGTGGTTTCGGGAGTAAAAGCAGACTCCCACAGCATGTACTGTGAAGAGAAAGCAGAAAAGAGGATAAATCGAAAACCAATCCCCAGCAGGCCGGACACCCCAGCAAGCAACTTTGTCCACTAACCAGTTGTGGGGGCACAGAGCAAGAAAAGGGAAAGAGAGGGAAAATCATCCACCGGAAAGACACCTTTTCCCACCATGAGTGAAACTAACTAAATCCTTTTTGTCTGTTGCAGGAAAATAAACATTGATGATGGCAGCAGAGGACGCGATGCCAGGGAAATTACCAAAAACGGGGCAGAAAATTTTCTGCCGTTGGCAAAATTTTCTCGGAAGAACGAGGAAACAATTTTAATACATTATGTTCTAGGTCGCCCACCAGTAAAATGCGGGA
This sequence comes from Nicotiana sylvestris, assembly GCF_000393655.2. NCBI lineage: Eukaryota > Viridiplantae > Streptophyta > Magnoliopsida > Solanales > Solanaceae > Nicotiana > Nicotiana sylvestris. The sequence continues at coordinate 140,652,004 of NC_091059.1, read as the reverse complement.
ATACTTTATGTTCTAGGTCGCCCACCAGTAAAATGCGGAAATACTTTATGTTCTAGGTCGCCCACCAGTAAAATGCGGGAATACATTATGTTCTAGGTCGCCCACCAGTAAAATGCGGGAATAATTTATGTTCTAGGTCGCCCACCAGTAAAATGCGGGAATACATTCAGTTCTAGGTCGCCCACCAGTAAAATGCGGGAATACATTATGTTCTAGGTCGCCCACCAGTAAAATGCAGGAATAATTTATGTTCTAGGTCGCCCACCAGTAAAATGCAGGAATACATTATGTTCTAGGTCGCCCACCAGTAAAATGCGGGAATACTTTATGTTCTAGGTCGCCCACCAGTAAAATGCGGGAATACTTTATGTTCTAGGTCGCCCACCAGTAAAATGCGGGAATACTTTATGTTCTAGGTCGCCCACCAGTATAATGCGGGAATACTTTATGTTCTAGGTCGCCCACAAGTATAATGCGGGCATACATTTCATGATTTTGCATTCAGGCAACTTTTTAGTCTTGTACTACAGATTTTGGAATCAGTAACCCTACCAGAAGGCGGAAGGTTACAACAGAGATTTCCCAGCAGGAAACAATAAAAATCACTAGCACCGGGAAGCAAAAGGTTGCAACAGGAGGTCCCAGCACAAATTCAGGCGCATGAGTCAAAAGGAAGAAAGGACGCGTCTTGGAAGAAGCAGCTGTTGAACATTAAATCATGCCCAGCATAACAAGTCTGATGAAGAGAGTCGTACCCACCAGAGGAACCGCCAAAAAGCTTAATGAAGAAAGCCATGTCCCCAGCGTACCAAGCAAAATGATGAAAACTGGTATTCAGAAAAGCAGAGGGCCAGTATCATTCCCAAAATTCAAGGAAGAAAAGCACCGGAGGAAGCACAAGCTGACAAGAAAGCCAGGCAACAAGAACAAATTTCAGTCTAGCCTAGCTTCTTATTTTATTTTAATCACGGTGTAATAAGAAGATCGGTAAATAGTGATAACAGCATGCAACAGCAGTAACATTGCAGTCCCACGGTAGTCCCAGCTACCAAAATTTCCCGAACTACATTAACCTGATTCCCCTTTAGCCAGGGATATGTAGGAAACCTTTGAAGCAAAGGTTCGGTTAAATCTTTTTCAAAAAATGCTTCACACGGAGTACTCGAATGGGCAAAAATCGCTCGCTTTATCTTTGCGCGAAAACCCTTCGTGTCTTCGGGCAAAGAGGGGCAGCTGTAAGCACGTGATTTTTGCCCTATATGAGAAATACTCCCAAAAAATTCAAAATAAAATGATTTTCCTCGGTGTGCAATTTTGTGAGATTTTGTGATATTTTTGGATAATTATTTGTATTTGTCTGTGTTTGCTTATTTGTTAAATTAATAAAAAATACAAAAATATATCGCATTTTGCATATAGGATTTAATTCTACAATTGTTAGTAATTAAATTAGTTTTACAAAAATTAAAAAAAATAGGCGTCTTTTAAATTTTTAGCATTTAATGTCCAAATGAACAATTTTGTGCTTAATTATTACTTAATTGTGCGTTAATTATTATTGGAAGTTAATTTGCGCTTTTATAACTTAATTTAGTTCTTAATAATAATTTAAGTACTTTTATAATTTAGTTTTAGAAAATTAAAGAAGAAAAGAGAACAAAAATACAAAAAGAAAATCGGATTGGGTCACTTCTTCAATTGTAAGCTAAAGGCCCAAAAAAATTGCCCAATCTTCCCCATGACCCAGTCCACTTCAGACCGGGTCGACCCGGTCCGCCCCATTAACCCCAAAATGACCTAACCCTTCCTATTCTTCATTTTTCATTTTTCCAAAAAACCCTAAAAGACACAAAAATACCCGCCCCCTCCATCTTCTTCTTCTCCAAGACTCCACCATCTCCAAACCTCAGCCAACCATGGCTGCCACCCCTCACTCCTCCAACACCTTCGACAAAACCACCACCACCCCAGTCCAAATGACTACACACGCACACAGTCGTCGGCGAACCTCCATAGCCACACCAAACGACCTCGCTGCGTCTGCTTCGTCTTCTTCATCTCCTCGTCCATGGAAGCAGCACCAACAACCCTCCACCACCTTCAAGCTCGAGCTCGACATCCATGGTCTCCCCACTACGTCGTCTGCTCCGAGCTGCTGCTACTTCACTCCGTTATCCTCCTTCAACGAACAGCTGCTCGTCGTCCATGGCTGCCCTCAACCAACTGCTTCTGCTTTCTGTTTCAACGACCACAGTCCGTCGACTCCCTTTCACCATCGTCGCGTTCCAAACGTGCTGCTGCTTCCCGTTCCACCTTCTTCTTCACTTCCGGCTGCTGCTACTTCTGTTTCAACCTCGTCGTCCAGCTGCTGCCTCATCGAACAACCATGGCCAGTCTCCAAACGAACCAGCTGCTTCCGTTCATCACTTCTCTTTCGTTCCAGCTGCTTCCGTTCATCACTTCTCCTTCGTTCCAGCTGTTGTATCTTCAGACGAGCTGCTCGGTTGAGTTTTAGTCGAGGTCGTCGAGCGTCGTTTTGTGTTCGTCAAAGTTTACAAGGAAGGTGAGTTCGTCGTTGAGTTCGTCGTCGAATCCGGACAGATTCATTCCCATTCGAGGTTCGTCAAAATAGTCCGTACATATTTTATTTTGATCCGGTTAGTAGTTTTTGAGTTTTATTTTGTCCGTATTTTGCTTTGATATTTTCGAATCTAAAATCGGCAAATGTTTGTTTTGTTTATCGTTTGAATTAATTTTTAGTTCATGTTCATGTGTTGTTTGTTAAATTAATTTTTCAGATTCCAAATGAAAGATTAATTAATTGTTTTTCATGTTATTTCATGTTTGTATTATTGTTTAAGTGAATATTTATTAGTTTAATGTTTGTTAGATTCAAATTGAAATTTAATTAATTATTTCTTCAATTTGTTTCATGTTCTTATGTATTTTCCAGAAATTATTAATGTTGTTTGAGTCGTTAGAATCCGTCATGTTTGTTGCTTAAAAACAGATTTAATTCATGTTCATCTTTGTTTGAAGTTCATGTTTAAATCCAGTGATTTAATGTGAGTTTATGTTTGTTTGTGATTTGTTGATTTAATTTGAATCATGCATATTGTTGTTTGTATTGTTGTCTCTTTGTTCATCCATTGATGGTCTAAATTAACCAGGATTGGTTCCCGATATGGTTGATTTATTCCCATTAATTTGGAGTTGTGTTGTTCATCGTGTTCATACGATTTGTTGTTGAAGATTGTTGAGAAATTGTTCATCTTGGCTATATTTTGGTCAAGTTATGATTAATTGAGTGTTTAGAGCTGATGGGGGTAATTTGGTAAATTGCAATCCGTTCAGGGGTAGAATGGTAATTGCAATAATGTCGGAGGGGTAGTTTGGTAATTAAACATTATTTTGATTCTTTATGTTAAGCATGGGGGACAAATATAATGGGGTGGGGTTTTGATGTACTTGTTTAATATAATGGGGGACAAGACAAAACATAATGGGGAGGAATCTTGTACTTGTTTAATGTAGGCATGGGGGACATATTGTAATGGGTTGGGAATGTGGTATTTATTTAATGTAGGCATGGGGGACAAAGTTTAAAATAAAGAAAACATTAAGTAGTGGAACAAAGCATGCCATTGGGGGAATAATTTGGGGTTGGGAATTGAAGACTTGTCTTGCTATATATATAGAGTTATTCTTGACTTGAAAGGGGGAGGACATTGACTAAAAAGAGAGTTGAGAGAACTAAAACATTAAGAGAGACTTCTGGATACACTGAATATACAGGGGCAGAATTCATTTTGGAGAGTTTTGAAGTTGAAAAAGAATAGTTACTGCTTCATTGCCTCGCTTAAGATCTGAAATAGTCAGAACCTTCCTGCCTTTTACTTCTTCTCTATACTTGGAGTCGTTTATAGTCTCCTGGGTTTTCTGCTATTCCTACTGTACTGGTTTGCGGTGTTGCTGAATCTGCTGTTGCTGTGTTATTACTGCTGCTGACTTCTCCTTCTTTTGTTCTTGTACTGCTGTTTCCAGGTACACATTTGTACAATCTCGGCTTGAAGCAAAAATGAAATATTAATCAGGCTTTGTTCCTGTTGAATTCCTCCTGTTTAGATTTGTGGTTGAATATAATTTTTCTTTCTTCGTATAAAGATGTAGTTGAATGATTAATGAATAATGAGGTTGCATATGTATACTTTCTTCATCTAATAATGTTAGTTTAAATTAATCGGAGAATAATTAATCTGTTTTGATATTATGGTCAATCTCATGTTCTAGTATTATTGAATAACAGAATATAAAATGAAAGCAGTTTTTCTTTGTACAAACTCGATCGCAATTTTCCATTCGCATTAGCCGTAAACTAATAACTAATAAGTTACGTTTTTCAGCATGTAAATAATTAAGAGATTTTCTTTTATTTTAGAGACGAACTTAATAGAAAATATAGTCATTGTAGGTTTATCCTTTAAAATAAAAATGAGACGAGCCTCGCCAAATAAAACGTATAGATTGCGGGGCCCTCACAAAATGTATGGTTTAATTAGAATTCGGAAGGACCGTTTAGCGAATTTCACGGTCTTCCCAAAATAATAACGCGATAGTCTCTTTAGGCGCGTGTTTAATATTTTACTTTCTTAAGCCTGGGTGTGCATTTCATGCGACCCGAATCCAAATCCCAAAATATCAAATGAAACGTGTTCCGGATTGTGGGTGCATTTCATGTGACGCAGTCCAAAGACGTGTTTTAAGCGATGTTCACATTTCTTTTACAAACAATAATAATAAAGCGGTTAAAAGATAAAATTTGCACATAAGTTCATATTTGTATAAAATCAGATAATCAAGCCGAATATAACAGTTGAACGACCGTGCTAGAACCACGGAACTCGGGAATGCCTAACACCTTCTCCCGGGTTAACAGAATTCCTTATCCGGATTTCTGGTACGCAGACTGTAATATGGAGTCATTCTTTTCCTCGATTCAGGATTAAAATTGGTGACTTGGGACACCCTAAATCTCCCAAGTGGCTACTCTGAAATAAATAAATAAATCCCGTTTCGATTGTCCTTTAATTGGAAAAAACTCCCTTGTACCCTCTCGGGTACGGAAAAAGGAGGTGTGACAGCTCTGGCCACTCTGCTGGGGATAATCCAGAACCACTGGTTCAGGGTTAGAAATTCGAGCTTATATAAATTGTTATATCTGGTATTATCTGATTTTGTTACATGTTTTTGGCTAAATGTGCTAATTGGTTGCCTTTTACCGCTTTGATATTTTGTGAACTGTATATAAACTGTGCCGAAACCCATATCCTCTCTGAGTCTTCTAAATCATGAAGAAGGGTGTACTTCGTACGATTTCTTTTCTGTATAGTGTCAAATCCCAATTTAGAACGAGGTTCGGACAAGTTGCTAAGCCGGTGAAGCTTCTGTATTCCCGGTACGCTGCCCCCTCGGCTCGAGTTGTCCGCTCGGGTAAGCCAGGTCTAGAACAAACACTTAGGTTTTAAACTTAGTATAACAAAGCCACATGCCGGATCCCTAGTAGGAATGTTTGTTTGCATTACGTGCATCTGACTTTGGAGGCTCAACACAGGGGTTGGGTCTGTCTAGGACAGGTGTACCAAAAATGAAAATGACCATCCTGATGCATCTTACTTGCTACTACTTGCGCATTTATTTGATTCGGACTTGTGTGTTGACTGACTTGTGAATATCAGGAATAATATTTTGAAATTGAAAAAAAGAAATAGCGGTTAGGGAATTGATTGTTTATTTTTGAAAAGAAAAAAAAATGCCCAAATACTGTCAAAACTCTGCCGACATTCTAAGAAAATGAAAAAAAATGTCTTATTAGTTTGTTTTATTAAAAGCTAAGAAAAGAAAAAAATCGTTGTTCTGTTTTTTTTTTTCAAAAAAAAAAAAGATAGAAAAAATATATAGTTTGTCTTGCCATGAAAATGAAAATGAAAAAGAGTCTTATTTTTAAAAGGGTTTTTATTTATTTATTTGCTTATGAAAATGCAAAAAATAAAAAAAAAGTAAAAAAAAGAAAAAGGTCTTTCATTATTTGTCGCAAATATATATATATATATATATATATATATATATATATATATATATATATATAAGTCCGAAAAGTTTTTTTTATTTCCAAAAAATATATATATGTCTTTATTTGTTGCAAAAATATTTGTCTCGCCAAAAAGTCTAGAAAAGTTTTAGACCCCCAATTTTCAAAAAAAAAAACAAAAAAAAAAGTCCAAAAATATTTTCCATTATTGACTTCTTTAGAAAGTTTTTCTAATTGCTTTAAAAAAATATATATACATACATATATATATATATATATATATATATATATATATATATATATATATATATATATATATATATATATATATATATATATATATATAATAAAATAAAAAATCCGAAAATATTTTGATTCTTCTTTCAAAATTGAAAAGAAAATTCAAAATTCAAAAAAAAAACATTTTTAGAAGCATTTCTTTTATTAAAGGTAAATTCCGAAAATGTGTTCTTCTTTTTTTTTTAGAATAAATAAAAAAAAAGAAAAAAAAAGAAAAAAAAAACAAATGAAAATTCAGAAAAAATATCTTAGAAGTCTTTCTTTTAGAAAGAAAATCAATCAAAAATCCAAATATACTTCCTTTCTTCTTTTAAAATAGTTCTTTCACAAATTCAAAAAAAAAAAGAGTTAGTTCATCTACTTATTCTTGATTGCCCGAACTACGTCGGTTTGATTCTCACCGGATGTGGGATACGTAGACAACCCTCATCGGGTCCAACTCCCTTTTTCATTTTTCCAATAATGATATATAATAAAGTGTATATGTATATATATATATATATATACACATGTATATATATACATATATTGTTTTTTTCAAAGATTTTTTGTTTGGAATCAAAATAAAAATTTTTGCTTTCGCCTAAAAAACACCTTAATAAATGTGCAGGATGAGCACAGAGCAAAATGAACCGTTCTCTGCCCTCAGCGAGGTCCCTCTACAACTCCACATGTGGTGGAATGATTTGGAAGCCGACAGCAAAGAGATAGTGGGAAGAGTATTGGGAGGTTTTGTCAATTTGCTGAGTATTAAGCCAAAGACAGATATTCTTGAAGCTCTAATACCATTTTGGGACCCAACCCGCAATGTATTCCGTTTTGTTGACTTTGAACTTTCACCGACACTAGAGGAAGTCGCCGGATATGCGGGATTGAATGGAAGGTTAAGAGGACAATACCTACTTTCGCCAAGGCCGGTATCTCCGCACGCATTCCTGGATTTGCTAAGCATCAGTCGGAAGGTACAACATGACGATTTATCGAGAGGACGTTGTGCTCTCCAATTCTTGTATCAACGATACGGAACTCCGCAAGGTTTCGAGGAACCAAACCTTGGACTAACTCATGGCGGGAACAGAAACAAATGGGAAGCAAGACGTACTTTGGCTTTCATCACAGCATTCTTGGGAGTCATGGTCTGTCCACGGGAGGATAAAAAGATAGAGATAGGCCTTGTAGGGATGGTCGACGTTGCAATCAAAAGAACCGACAGTACTGTTGTTCCTTTGATTTTGTCCGAAATCTACCGAGCCTTGACGATATGCCGAGAAGGAGGCAAGTTCTTCCAGGGTTGCAATCTGTTACTTCAGCTATGGATGCAAGAGCACCTCCATCACCGAGTAGGATACATGAATCACGGGTTGACCGGGAGGAATTGTATCAGCGGCTTCGAGAAGCGCATGACAGGCGTCAGGTTTCCTGAAGGTGTCGAAGCATGGTTTACACGATTAAGGTCAACAACAGCTGACCAAATTGAATGGGCATTCGGCTAGTTGGTTGATACAGAGGTAATATACATGGCAGCTGAAGAATGTCATGTTCTCTTAATGGGACTTCGCAGCATCCAGCCATATGCTCCTCATCGGGTATTGCGCCAGCTGGGCAGGTTTCAAGTAATCCCTACTGATGAAGACCTGAGCAAGCACGCCATTGAGCTAAGCCCGGGAGTCATATTTCCCGAGGGAAAGATTAGAAAGCTGTGGCACGAATGTAGATTCTTGGAACCCAAGACCATGGTGCGAGAACTAGCTAAAGGTGAGATAGACCCAAAGTACGATGCTTGGTTCGAAAGAAGATTCCAGATTCAGCAGAGATCTGCTAAAAGAGCTCACATCCAACAATTCACGGATGATTCACAGGAGCAATGGGGATGGTTAAAAAGGGAAGAAGGTTACCGGGTTGAAATCGGGAGGCTAAAGCAGCAAGTTGAGAGGCTTATATTTGAGAACAACGTGCAAGTCGCCTCGGAGTAGGGCGAAAAGAACAAGCTAGCCCAAGAGAACCAGACACTAAAGGCCCGCATACGCCAAGCCAGCAAAAGTAATATTGACTGACAGAGACGTCGCTCAGACGAAAGGTTGATAGCAGGTTTGAAAAATCAGGTCGTCCAAAGCCAAGAAGAATTAGAACAATCAGAAGCTCGCGTAGCCAGGATGAAGGACAGATGGGCAAAATGCACAATGGCCCGGAGGCAGCGTCTGCAACAGGTCATAAGGGATTATGAAATGAGCATCGGGATATTAAGGGAAACGAACTCCACTCTACATGATCGGATCATCAAACAAGCACGAGATGCCCAGGCCGACAGAAGACATTGTTACGATGCAATGGCCTGCATGGAAAGACAAATGGAGTTGTTCCAGGATCGACTTGCCGACAATGCTCAGGCACTGGGATTGAAGAACCGACAAATCAGGCAATTGTTCATTGAAAGGGACAACATTCGAGGAAGGATTGACGAAATTGGGAATTACATCTACATGAAATGCCTAGCATGTGAGCGAACACCTCGGAAGACCCTCCTTGTTTCCATCATGGTCTACGTCCACCGGATTATGAACGAGTTGAAGTGCTTGCAGAGGGACCTCACACCAAGGGCCGCGGAAATGCCGAATGATGCCTCGCGAGCCCCTAAGTTGGAAAATTAATCTTTGGTCGAGTCCTGTTTATTTGGCTTTGTTGCTTTCCAATATGTTATTTTCTTTTCTTTTAGTCAAATCGGGTTAAGAACTGTGGAGTCTGTACTATTGCTGTTCCTTGTTTGAAGTAATTTGTAATAGCAAAATTTTGAGAACGAATTTAATGATTCCAAAAGAATTTTGTGTTTCTTATTTTTTGGCAGAACTACGCCTGGTCTGATTTGTGCGGGGACGTGATACGTAGGCAATCCCCATAAGATTCGACCGCTTTTAATAAAGAAAGAAAGAAAAAAAGAGAAAAAGAAAATACAAAATAAAATAAAATACAGGGTTTCCCAAAGTACTTTAAAAAGGGACAAATGAGCAAGCCGGGATGACGCATGTTGTTTGAAGCATAGCATGTAGAAACGGTTAACTGCCTAGGAGCATTGCATCCTCTATGTGTTGTGATCAAATCTGTTAAACTCTAACGCTAACAAAGTTTGTTGTTGTCTGAAACCAGACAGTTAGTTGTTAAAGAGTTCTGGCAACACACCCTTACCAAACCAGATCCAAAGGACCGGTAGCAACAAGCATGACTACTTCGGAGAATAGTACCAAGGAAGAAAGGCCGATGAGCCAGTTGTTAAAAGAAGCGATGGAAAAGATTGAAAGGATGGGACTAGAGATGAATGCAATGCAGCTAGCTCTAGCCAAAGCATAAAAGAGCCCTGAGCCACTGGGGCACATGCCGGAATACCCTCATTCCGGCCCTTCAACAAGCCTCCCAAATCCCCGTTATCATCAGGAAAGAAGCCCCCATGATTCCCAAGCTCCACCACTCCATCAACCTCTCAAAACACCAAATGTTCCCACCTTTGTGGGACCCACATCAGCCACCCTGCAAAGAACGACCAGCGAGCCATTGTTTCAGGCTCACGATACGCAATACTATCCCCCTGAGCCCACATTTCATGCCCCTGAACCACACACCTACAATCCACACTTGGAGGTTCCAGCAGAGATTGAAAAGCCGGTTAAAGCCCCAGAACAAGATGAGGTATTGAGGAAATTCAAAAGCCTGGAGCAGTCCTTCAGGAACCTGCACGGATTGGGCAACCAGGTCAGCGTGGCCTACAAAGATCTATGCCCTTTCCCGGACGTCCAACTCCCGGCTGGGTTCAAGATGCCTAAGTTTGATTTATATGAAGGGCACGGTGATCCCATGGCACATTTGCGGGGATTCTGTAGCAAAATGAGAGGGGCGGGCGGCAAAGATGAGCTGCTGATAGCTTATTTCGGCCAAAGTCTGAGCGGATCTGATTAGAATGGTATACCAGGCAGGATTCCAGTAGATGGTACACTTGGGATGATCTGGCGCAGGCTTTCGTGGGTCATTTCCAATACAATCTCGAGATAGTCCCTGACCGTCTCACATTATTGAGAACTGGGAAGAAGCCCGGGGAAAGCTTTCGCGAGTTCGGGTTCCGCTGGAGAGAGCAAGCGGCCAGAGTCGATCCTCCCATGAGAGATGGAGAGATGGTGGACTATTTCTTATAAACATTGGATCCAACCTACTTTGGTCACTTGGTGACAACGGTTGGAAAATCCTTCAACGAGGTGGTAAAGATCGGGGTCATGATAGAAGAAGGTCTGAGGTCTGACAAAATCTTGAATTATTCGGCACTCAAGGCCACGACCCAGGCTATTTAAAGCGGCACGGGAGGTGCACTGGGAAGAAGAAAGAAAGAAGAAATTGCCACGATCGAGGCAGGCAGTTGGTCCAGGGCTGGCAAGCCACACTACAACCAACCCAGACCTCACAGGCCAAACTACCCATACAACCCGCCACAACATTGCTATCCGCCTCGAGAACCACATTGTTCCGTACACCAGGCCCAGACATCACTCAGCCTCCGTTTCGCCCTCAATGGCGCGCGCCGGCTCCCCAGAATACATATGCACCACAAAACACCTATCCTCCACCAGGGGCATATAGAAACCCTCCAGGGGCAGGCTTTCGGGGAAATCCAGCTGCTAGGAATGACAGGCTGCGGAAATAGAGAACCTTCACTGATTTGGGAGAAACCTACACCGCTTTGTTCCACAAATTGAGGCAATTGGGTTTGGTTAGTCCGGTCGAGACTCGAGGACCAAATCCCCCGCCCCAAAACTTGGACCAATCAATAAGCTGTGAGTACTGCTCAGGGATGTTGGGGCATGATACCGAAAAGTGTTGGAAATTGAGGCATGCCATACAGGATCTTATCGACACCAATAAGATCGAGGTCCAGACGCCGGAGGCTCCCAACATCAACCAGAACTCACTGCCAGCGCACCACGAGACTCACATGATTGAGTTGGTGTATGGGGGAGGAGAGTGGAGAAAACCCTCACAGACAGTGATGATGATCCAGGCCGCCCCGAAAGAAGGTTCAACTAGTGGGGGGACGAGGATACAGTCGCAGGGAGAAGGCGTCAAGCCAGTAGTGATATTGGGAAAGAGCCCGTCCGTCATAACAAGCAAACCCGAGCCAAACAAGTTGGTAGTATCAGGGACTCCGCCCATACCTGCAGTTGTATTGAAGGGGGTATACAGAGAACTGGTCACCATAAAGCCTGTAGTCCAGCTGCCGATATTTGATAGCAAGGCCGTGCCTTGGAAATATGAAAAGGCGGTGGTGATGTACAAAGGAAAACAAGTGGAGGAAGTTAGTTTCGAAGCGCAAGGGCTGACTCGATCAGGTCGGTGTTTTGCTCCGGTGGAGTTAAGAAGAACCAACCCAATTGCAACCAAGAAACCTGTATCCGAAGAAGAGGCTGAGGAGTTCCTGAGAAAGATGAAGGTACATGACTACTCTGTGGTCGAACAGCTGAGGAAAACACCGGCCCAGATCTCGCTGCTGTCATTACTGATCCATTCTGAGGAGCATCGTCGGGCCCTGATGAAGATATTGAACGAAGCTCATGTGCCCAACGAGATTTCTGTAAACCACCTGGAAACCATTGCCAACAAGATTTTCGAGGTGAACAGGGTAACATTCTCAGATGATGACCTGCCGATGGAAGGTACAGAGCATAATAAAGCTCTCTACCTAACTGTCAAATGTGAAAACTCGGTAGTTACTCGAGTATTGGTGGATAACGGTTCAAGTGCCAATATCTGCCCGTTATCCACTCTGAACCAGTTAAAGATCGACCACGGAAGGATCCGCAAGAATAGCATCTGCATCCGAGGATTTGACGGAAATGGAACATCCACTGTAGGGGATGTTGTACTTGAATTGACCATCGGTCCAGTCCTGTTCACCATGGAGTTCCAGGTGTTAGATGCCACAGTATCTTATAACCTTCTGTTAGGACGACCATGGATTCATGCAGCCAAAGAAGTGCCCTCCACCCTACATCAGATTGTGAAGTTCGAGTGGGAAAGACAAGAGGTCGTGCTACACGGCGAGGACACGGCGTGCACCATGGGTGGTGCCATTGTACCTTTCATAGAGACCGCTGATGACAAAGGTCCTTGGGTCTACCAGATTTTCGATACAGGGTCAGCAAACAAAATTGCTGAGGGAGAAAGCATCCCGCACCCTAGGGTAGCTGCTGCGACAGTCATGATGGTTTCGGAAATGCTGGGTAATGGATTTGTGCCGGGAAAGGGCCTGGGAGTCGAGCTTCAGGGGATTGTCCAACCTGTTTCCCTGCCTAAAAATCTGGAAACTTTCGGATTGGGGTTCAAACCAACCGCAGCAGATATGAAGCAAGCACGAAAAATGAAGAAGAAGGTTTGGTTTCTGCCCAAACCGGTGCCACGTCTCTCAAGGTCTTTTGTCAGAGCAAGCGCCAAAGGGCCGCCGGTCCCATAGATTCTAGGACCATTGATTGGTATGGATGGGAACTTGAATCAGAGTTTTGAGAGGCTATTTGTTGATGTCAGTATGGTAGAAGCTGGAGAAAGTTCCAGCAGAGCAGAGATACAGTTTGTGGGGCCTGAGGCCAAAACCAATAATTGGACGGTTACTCCTCTCCCTGTCTGAGGGGAGTCTTGGTAGTAGGCTTTGATTTATGTTTTGTTTGTTTTGTTTTGTTCAGATTATTCAGGGTGTAATCCAAGTTTTACTTTTGTTTTGTAAAAGTGTGAACCCTTTTATCCCGCAAGTTTAATAAAGTTCTCTTCTTTTGTCCCATTTTAATTTTTGTTTTGTTCTTTTTCTTTTTGAATAGTTCTCTTTTTACTGGTTCTAACGACATGGCATGCACAGCGGATCTTTGACCTAGTCTAATAAATCAATCTGAATCCGACTTAATGACGCAAGAGGTCGTTTGCGACGATGAATCTGAATATGACAAAGATAAATCCTTCGAAGAGATAAAACGAGAATTGTGCCAATTTGAAGAAAAACGCAAACCTAACCTAAATGACACTGAGGCTGTGAATTTAGGAGATGCCTAAGGAGATTCTTCCAAAGACTCCGAAGGTATGATATCAAGCTTAACCCGGCCAAATGCGCATTCGGGGTTCCATCAGGAAAGTTGTTGGGATTCATCGTCAGTCGACGGGGGATTGAGTTAGACCCATCCAAAATCGAATCCATCCGAGATTTGCCACCGCCAAAGAACAAAACAGAGATAATGAGTTTGCTGGGTAGACTCAATTACATCAGCAGGTTCATCGCTCAACTCACAGCAACTTGTGAGCCCATATTTCGGCTGCTGAAAAAGGATGTTGCGGTAAGTTGGACGGCAGAGTGTCAAGAGGCTTTCGACCAAATCAAAGGGTATCTGTCTAATCCACCCGTATTGGTCCCGCCTAAGCCAGGTAAGCCCTTAATTATTTATCTGACGGTCCTGGAAAATTCATTTGGTTGTGTACTAGGGCAACATGATGACACAGGAAGGAAGGAGCAGGCCATCTACTATCTTAGCAAGATATTCACAGTATATGAAGTCAAGTACACTCAACTCGAGAAAACATGCTGCGCCCTAACTTGGGTAGCTCAGAAGTTGAAACACTACCTGTCCTCATATACTACTTATCTCATATCCCGTTTGGACCCATTGAAGTATATCTTTCAGAAACCTATGCCCACAGGGAGGTTGGCAAAATGGCAAATTCTGCTCACAGAGTTTGATATCATCTATGTGACGAGGACAGCCATGAAAGCCCAGGCGCTGGCCGACCATTTGGCAGAGAATCCCGTTGATGAAAAATACGAACCCTTAAGAACGTATTTTCCCGACGAAGAGGTAATGCATACAAATGAGTTGGAGTTACCCAAGGAACCGGGTTGGAAGCTTTTCTTCGATGGAGCTGCAAACGCGAAAGGGGTTGGAATAGGAGCGGTACTCATTTTTGAAACAGGACGCCATTATCCTGTTACGGCTCAACTACGCTTCTATTGCACCAACAATATGGCCGAGTATGAAGCTTGCATTTTGGGTCTGCGATTGGTTGCAGACATGGATGTCCAAGATGTTTTGGTCTTGGGAGACTCGGACCTCTTGGTACATCAGATTCAGGGTGAATGGGAAACGCGGGATCTGAAACTCATACCATATCGACAATGCTTGCATGATCTGAGCAAGCGATTTCGATCAGTGAAGTTCAAACATAACCTGAGAGTTCATAACGAGGTTGCGGATGCATTGGCCACCTTAGCATCAATGTTGCACCACCCTGACAAAATGTATGTTGATTCTCTGCACATCCAGGTCCGTGATCAGCACGCTTATTGCAACGCCGTAGAAGAGGAAGCAGATGGCGAGCCCTGGTTTTATGATATCAAAGAATACCTCAGAATGGGGATATATCCGGAACAGGCCACTGGAGACCAAAAAAGAGCCCTTCGGCATTTGTCAAATGGTTTTTTCCTCAGTGCAGGAGTGCTATACAAAAGAACCCCGGATTTGGGATTGTTGAGATATATAGATGCCGGTCAAGCCATGACGGTTATGACAGAGGTACATGCTGGAGTTTGCGGGCCACATATGAGCGGATATGTATTGGCAAGGAAGATCCTTCGGGCAGGGTATTATTGGCTCACCATGGAACATGACTGTATCACTTTCGTGAGGAAATGCCATCAGTGTCAGATACATGGAGATCTGATTCATTCTCCACCAACAGAGTTACATACGATGTCAGCACCCTGGCCGTTTGTGGCATGGGGCATGGACGTCATTGGACCTATCGAGCCAGCAGCATCCAACGGTCATAGGTTCATTCTAGTAACCATTGACTACTTCACCAAATGGGTTGAGGCTAAAACCTTCAAGTCGGTAACTAAAAAGGCAGTGGTGGATTTTGTGCACTCCCATATCATCTGCAGATTTGGGATCCCAAAAGTAATCATCACGGATAACGGTGCAAATCTTAACAGCAGCCTGATGAGAGAGGTATGCCAACAATTCAAGATTACACACCGCAATTCCACCCCATATCGTCCCAAGGCGAATGGAGCGGTCGAAGCAGCCAATAAGAACATCAAGAAGATACTACGAAAGATGGTGGAAGGATCTATACAATGGCATGAGAGATTACCCTTTGCTTTGTTGGGTTACCGCACTACCGTCCGGACTTCCGTAGGTGCAACTCCTTATTTGTTGGTGTACGGAACTGAGGCTGTAATACCAGCGGAGGTCGAAATTCCATCCCTCCGGATTGTCGCTGAAGCCGAGATTGATGTCAATTAATGGGTCAAAGCTTGATTGGAACAGTTGAGCTTGATAGACGAGAAAAGATTGGCAGCAGTGTGCCATGGTCAGCTGTATCAAAAGAGAATGGCGAGAACATATAATAAGAAGGTACGTCCCAGGAGGTTTGAAGTAGGACAGCAGGTATTGAAGAAGATCCTCCCACACCAGGTCGAAGCAAAAGGCAAGTTCGCCCCAAATTGGCAAGGGCCTTATATCGTGACCAGAGTATTGTCCAATGGAGCTTTGTGTTTGACGGATATCGAAGGAAGATGTGTTGACATGGCTATCAATTCGGATGCAGCCAAGAGATATTATGCGTAATTTCTTTTGATTATGGCAATTATTGGTTCGTTTGTTTGTACTTGGTACTTATTGGATAATGAAATGACGGAGGCAATTCTTTCTTCTATCCAAACACTTTTACCCTTGTTTTCCCCTTTTGAGCCTTAAGTTATTCTTTCATACCCCTCTTTTGGAATCACTAACGGAAAAGATATGAAAAGAGGAAGAAGAAGAAGAGAAAATTTTTAAGAGAAAATGAAAAAAAGAGAAGAAAAAAGAAAAAAAGAAGAAGATAAAAACCACAAACCGTGGGAACTACGTTTGACCTGATTCCTCAAAGAGGATACGTAGGCGCCTCACGGCTCGGTCATAGTGTGCATCATAGTATACATAGGATGCATAGTGTACATAAATACGCATAATAAGGCACAGTGTACATAACGCACATAGCTCAACATAGAGTAGAAATAAAATCCCCCAAGCAAGAAAACTGGGGCAGAGGCTATGTTTTAAAATTCCAGCAAAGGATTGATTCCAAAAGTTGTAGCAGATCACCCATCAAAATCATTTCATTTTTTGATAAGCCTTTCTTCTAGCCCCACACCAAAACCAAAATCGACGTCCAAAAGACCTCCCGATCAACATCCAAGAGGTGCCAAGTCAGGCAAATGAAGCCGAGAATAATACACTGATCCCCGGCAAAGAAGAGGATCATAAAACTGGAAATGAATTGATAGTCCAAAGGAATCTCCAGAAGAGAGTGTCATATTGACAACACTCCAACTCTCCGGTGAAGAAATAAAATGAGAGAGTCTTATCGGTGAAAACCTTCACAGGCACCATAAGGTGACAAAAGATGAGAGATATAAAACGAGAGAGTCTTATCGGTGAAAACCTTCACAGGCACCATAAGGCGCCGGGAGCTGAGAGAAAGAGAGAGTCTCATTAGTGAAAACCCCTCGAAGGGCACTATGAGGCGACAAGGCAGATCAGCAAAAGGGTCCGCGTTCGCAAAGAAATGGACACTCATTTATCCCCAGCAAGTAAAACCATCGGGCAAGTCGATTGATACAAATAGACTGGGTCGGGAATCTATGGTGCACGTCATGATCACAGGGACCAGTCAGGTCATCCAGATAAACTCTTCTGAATTCCTTTTTTTCCACCAAGTATTGGTTCAGAAAGATTTTTCTCCTTTTTCATCTTTTTCATTTTTCTTTCTAAAAATTTGTTTTGAAAAGGATTTTTCAAAGTTTGCTACCAGAGACCGAAGGGAGTTCATCCGATGCGAGATAACTCCAACCGTCCTAAAGACTAGCCCCAGGCAATGCAATGTTGTGCCCTGCAGTTTTGGAGGAAGTAAACTCCTAAAGGGAGTGGTTTCGGGAGTAAAAGCAGACTCCCACAGCATGTACTGTAAAGAGAAAGCAGAAAAGAGGATAAATCGAAAACCAATCCCCAGCAGGCCGGACACCCCAGCAAGCAACTTTGTCCACTAACCAGTTGTGGGGGCACAGAGCAAGAAAAGGGAAAGAGAGGGAAAATCATCCACCGGAAAGACACCTTTTCCCACCATGAGTGAAACTAACTAAATCCTTTTTGTCTACTGCAGGAAAATAAACATTGATGATGGCAGCAGAGGACGCGATGCCAGGGAAATCACCAAAAACGGGGTAGAAAATTTTCTGCCGTTGGCAAAACTTTCTCGGAAGAACGAGGAAACAATTTTAATACATTATGTTCTAGGTCACCCACCAGTAAAATGCGGGAATACTTTATGTTCTAGGTCGCCCACCAGTAAAATGCGGGAATACTTTATGTTCTAGGTCGCCCACCAGTAAAATGCGGGAATACATTATGTTTTAGGTCGCCCACCAGTAAAATGCGGGAATAATTTATGTTCTAGGTCGCCCACCAGTAAAATGCGGGAATAATTTATGTTCTAGGTCGCCCACCAGTAAAATGCGGGAATACATTCAGTTCTAGGTCGCCCACCAGTAAAATGCGGGAATACATTATGTTCTAGGTCGCCCACCAGTAAAATACAGGAATAATTTATGTTCTAGGTCGCCCACCAGTAAAATGCGGGAATACATTATGTTCTAGGTCGCCCACCAGTAAAATGCGGGAATAATTTATGTTCTAGGTCGCCCACCAGTAAAATGCGGGAATAATTTATGTTCTAGGTCGCCCACCAGTAAAATGCGAGAATACATTATGTTCTAGGTCGCCCACCAGTAAAATGCGGGAATAATTTATGTTCTAGGTCGCCCACCAGTAAAATGCGGGAATACATTCAGTTCTAGGTCGCCCACCAGTAAAATGCGGGAATACATTATGTTCTAGGTCGCCCACCAGTAAAATGCGGGAATAATTTATGTTCTAGGTCGCCCACCAGTAAAATGCGGGAATACTTTATGTTCTAGGTCGCCCACCAGTAAAATGTGGGAATACTTTATGTTCTAGGTCGCCCACCAGTAAAATGCGGGAATACTTTATGTTCTAGGTCGCCCACCAGTAAAATGCGGGAATACTTTATGTTCTAGGTCGCCCACCAGTATAATGCGGGAATACTTTATGTTCTAGGTCGCCCACAAGTATAATGCGGGCATACATTTCATGATTTTGCATTCAGGCAACTTTTTAGTCTTGTACTACAGATTTTGGAATCAGTAACCCTACCAGAAGGCGGAAGGTTACAACAGAGATTTCCCAGCAGGAAACAATAAAAATCCCTAGCACCGGGAAGCAAAAGGTTGCAACAGGAGGTCCCAGCACAAATTCAGGCGCATGCGTCAAAAGGAAGAAAGGACGCGTCTTGGAAGAAGCAGCTGTTGAACATTAAATCATGCCCAGCATAACAAGTCTGATGAAGAGAGTCGTACCCACCAGAGGAACCGCCAAAAAGCTTAATGAAGAAAGCCATGTCCCCAGCGTACCAAGCAAAATGATGAAAACTGGTATTCAGAAAAGCAAAGGGCCAGTATCATTCCCAAAATTCAAGGAAGAAAAGCACCGGAGGAAGCACAAGCTGACAAGAAAGCCAGGCAACAAGAACAAATTTCAGTCTAGCCTAGCTTTTTGTTTTATTTTAATCACGGTGTAATAAGAAGATCGGTAAATAGTGATAACAGCATGCAACAACAGTAACATTGCAGCCCCACGGTAGTCCCAGCTACCAAAATTTCCCGAACTACATTAACCTGATTCCCCTTTAGCCAGGGATATGTAGGAAACCTTTGAAGCAAAGGTTCGGTTAAATCTTTTTCAAAAAATGCTTCACACGGAGTACTCGAATGGGCAAAAATCGCTCGCTTTATCTTTGCGCGAAAACCCTTCGTGTCTTCGGGCAAAGAGGGGCAGCTGTAAGCACGTGATTTTTGCCCTATATGAGAAATACTCCCAAAAAATTCAAAATAAAATGATTTTCCTCGGTGTGCAATTTTGTGAGATTTTGTGATATTTTTGGATAATTATTTGTATTTGTCTGTGTTTGCTTATTTGTTAAATTAATAAAAAATACAAAAATATGTCGCATTTTGCATGTAGGATTTAATTCTACAATTGTTAGTAATTAAATTAGTTTTACAAAAATTAAAAATTACAAAAATAGGCATCTTTTGCATTTTTAGCATTTAATGTCCAAATGAACAATTTTATGCTTAATTATTACTTAATTGTGCGTTAATTGTTATTGGGAGTTAATTTGCGCTTTTATAACTTAATTTAGTTCTTAATAATAATTTAAGTACTTTTATAATTTAGTTTTAGAAAATAAAAGAAGAAAAGAGAACAAAAATACAAAAGAAAATCGGATTGGGTCACTTCTTCAATTGTAAGCCAAAGGCCCAAAAAAATTGCCCAATCTTCCCCATGACCCAGTCCACTTCAGACCGGGTCGACCCGGTCCGCCCCATTAACCCCAAAATGACCTAACCCTTCCTATTCTTCATTTTTCATTTTTCCAAAAAACCCTAAAAGACACAAAAATACCCGCCCCCTCCATCTTCTTCTTCTCCAAGACTCCACCATCTCCAAACCTCAGCCAACCATGGCTGCCACCCCTCACTCCTCCAACACCTTCGACAAAACCACCACCACCCCAGTCCAAACGACTACACACGCACACAGTCGTCGGCGAACCTCCATAGCCACACCAAACGACCTCGCTGCGTCTGCTTCGTCTTCTTCATCTCCTCGTCCATGGAAGCAACACCAACAACCCTCCACCACCTTCAAGCTCGAGCTCGACATCCATGGTCTCCCCACTGCATCGTCTGCTCCGAGCTGCTGCTACTTCACTCCGTTATCCTCCTTCAACGAACAGCTGCTCGTCGTCCATGGCTGCCCTCAACCAACTGCTTCTGCTTTCTGTTTCAACGACCACAGTCCGTCGACTCCCTTTCACCATCGTCGCGTTCCAAACGTGTTATTGCTTCCAGTTCCACCTTCTTCTTCACTTCCGGCTGCTGCTACTTCTGTTTCAACCTCGCCGTCCAGCTGCTGCCTCATCGACAACCATGGCCAGTCTCCAAACGAACCAGCTGCTTCCGTTCATCACTTCTCTTTCGTTCCAGCTGCTTCCGTTCATCACTTCTCCTTCGTTCCAGCTGCTGTATCTTTAGACGAGCTGCTCGGTTGAGTTTTAGTCGAGGTCGTCGAGCGTCGTTTTGAGTTCGTCAAAGTTTACAAGGAAGGTGAGTTCGTCGTTGAGTTCGTCGTCGAATCCGGACAGATTCATTCCCATTCGAGGTTCGTCAAAACAGTCCGTACATATTTCATTTCGATCCGGTTAGTAGTTTTTGAGTTTTATTTTGTCCGTATTTTGCTTTGATATTTTCGAATCTAAAATCGGCAAATGTTTGTTTTGTTTATCGTTTGAATTAATTTTTAGTTCATGTTCATGTGTTGTTTGTTAAATTAATTTTTCAGATTCCAAATGAAAGATTAATTAATTGTTTTTCATGTTATTTCATGTTTGTATTATTGTTTAAGTGAATATTTGTTAGTTTAATGTTTGTTAGATTCAAATTGAAATTTAATTAATTATTTCTTCAATTTGTTTCATGTTGTTATGAATTTTCCAGAAAATGTTAATGTTGTTTGAATCGTTAGAATCCGTCATGTTTGTTGCTTAAAAAACAGATTTAATTCATGTTCATCTTTGTTTGAAGTTCATGTTTAAATCCAGTGATTTAATGTGAGTTTATGTTTGTTTGTGATTTGTTGATTTAATTTGAATCATGCATATTGTTGTTGGTATTGTTGTATCTTTGTTCATCCATTGATGATCTAAATTAACCAGGATTGGTTCCCGATATGGTTGATTTATTTCCATTAATTTGGAGTTTGTGTTGTTCATCGTGTTCATACGATTTGTTGTTGAAGATTGTTGAGAAATTGTTCATCTTGGCTATATTTTGGTCAAGTTATGATTAATTGAGTGTTTAGAGCTGATGGGGGTAATTTGGTAAATTGCAATCCGTTCAGGGGTAGAATGGTAATTGCAATAATGTCGGAGGGGTAGTTTGGTAATTAAACATTATTTTGATTCTTTATGTTAAGCATGGGGGACAAATATAATGGGGTGGGGTTTTGATGTACTTGTTTAATATAATGGGGGACAAGACAAAACATAATGGGGAGGAATCTTGTACTTGTTTAACGTAGGCATGGGGGACATATTGTAATGGGTTGGGAATATGGTATTTATTTAATGTAGGCATGGGGGACAAAGTTTAAAATAAAGAAAACATTAAGTAGTGGAACAAAACATGCCATTGGGGGAATAATTTGGGGTTGGGAATTGAAGACTTGTCTTGCTATATATATAGAGTCATTCTTGACTTGAAAGGGGGAGGACATTGACTAAAAAGAGAGTTGAGAGAACTAAAACATTAAGAGAGACTTGGAGAGTTGACAGATTTTTTTACACTTGAGAGTTGACATACTTTTATACTTGAGAGAGTTTTTGAGAGTAAAAGAGAAAGACAATTTGAACTTTCACTCGAATAATTCTGTTTGCTTTTCTTCGAGTGTTATTCAAAAATCAGAAACTACTGCATCTCGTATCTTTTCTCTTCTCTGCTTTGATTGTGACTGCACTTTGGCATTGCTGATTTTTCAATCCGTTGCTGGGTTATTCTACTGGTTGTTACTGGTTTTGCGGTGTTGCTGAACCTGCTGTTGCCGTGTTATTACTGCTGCTGACTCCTACTTCTTTTATTCTTGTACTGCTGTTTCTAGGTACACATTTGTACACTCTCGGCTTGAAGCGAAATGAAATATTAATCAGGCTCCTGTTCCTGTTGAATTCTTCCTGTTTAGATTTGTGGTTGAATATAATTTTTCTTTCTTCGTATAAAGATGTAGTTGAATGATTAATGAATAATGAGGTTGCATATGTATACTTTCTTCATCTAATAATGTTAGTTTAAATTAATCGGAGAATAATTAATCTGTTTTGATATTATGGTCAATCTCATGTTCTAGTATTATTGAATAACAGAATATAAAATGAAAGCAGTTTTTCTTTGTACAAACTCGATCGCAATTTTCCATTCGCATTAGCCGTAAACTAATAACTAATAAGTTACGTTTTTCAGCATGTAAATAATTAAGAGATTTTCTTTTATTTTAGAGACGAACTTAATAGAAAATATAGTCATTGTAGGTTTATCCTTTAAAAATAAAAATGAGACGAGCCTCGCCAAATAAAACGTATAGATTGCGGGGCCCTCACAAAATGTATGGTTTAATTAGAATTCGGAAGGACCGTTTAGCGAATTTCACGGTCTTCCCCAAAATAATAACGCGATAGTCTCTTTAGGCGCGTGTTTAATATTTTACTTTCTTAAGCCTGGGTGTGCATTTCATGCGACCCGAATCCAAATCCCAAAACATCAAATAAAACGTGTTCCGGATTGTGGGTGCATTTCATGTGACGCAGTCCAAAGACGTGTTTTAAGCGATGTTCACATTTCTTTTAAAAACAATAATAATAAAGCGGTTAAAAGATAAAATTTGCTATTTGTATAAAATCAGATAATCAAGCCAAATATAACAGTTGAGCGACCGTGCTAGAACCACGGAACTCGGGAATGCCTAACACCTTCTCCCGGGTTAACAGAATTCCTTATCCGGATTTCTGGTACGCAGACTGTAATATGGAGTCATTCTTTTCCTCGATTCGGGATTAAAATTGGTGACTTGGGACACCCTAAATCTCCCAAGTGGCGACTCTGAAATAAATAAATAAATCCCGTTTCGATTGTCCTTTAATTGGAAAAAACTCCCTTGTACCCTCTCGGGTACGGAAAAAGGAGGTGTGACATCTCTCTCTCTCTCTCTCTCTCTCTCTCTCTCTCTCTCTATATATATATATATATATATATATATATATATATATATATATATATTAAAGCAAGAAAGTTACCATATATAATTGATATTATGGTTAAGCCAAGTGGCAAGCTAATAAATGTCAATAGTATATGGTAACTTTATTCTATATTTGACTATTTTAGTTAAATACAAATATAATATAATATAATATAATATAATATAATATAATATAATATAATATAATATAATATAATATAATATAATATAATATAATATTTTAATTTATAGATAAAGTTCTAAAATTCGAATTTAAATTAAAAAAAATTTATCTTTTTGTTTTTATCATGTTATCATATGCAACCATGTTAGGAACTTTTGTTACTTTTTCTAATTATTTAAATACTACTTCGCCTCTAGCAAAAAAAAACTACTCCATATAACTATAAAACTCTTTCACATTTAAAATCCTATAAGTATAGTTCTTTGAAACACTGTAGCTAGATTTGAATAAAACGAAATTCTTTTAAAATAAATATAATATATAGGGTACACGTCTATGTTTATCTAAATAACCAAAAAGAGTTTACAAAACCGAATAAAAGTTTACTTACATATATAATAAAGTAAACATACATGCTGAAGAAAGAAACATACAAAATTAGTCAATATTAAAAAAAAGTTGACTGTTCAAGAAGAAAAAAGAAATAACAAAGTTTTGTATAGCCAATTTATTTGATATCAATTGCATAAATGGACATCAAATAAATAACAAAACTTTGGCTATAAAATTGCTATCATTAATTTCAATTTAACACATTCAAGAAATTAAAGAGTATAAGCTGAAACCCCTTCATTTAGCTGTAGGCAGGCCAATATTGTAAGGGTATAATATTTTTTTTGTTGAAGAATATTAGTTTTGAATCATTAGATTATGTGAAAGTTTTTTTTTCAAACTCAACAAGAGAGAAATTGATTTCTAATTGATAGTTTCTATAGTGACTTTTAAGTATAATAAAGAGTATATATAAAGAAAAAATTGGTATGACGTGAATTTTTTCTTAAATGTAAATAAATTATTTCGAAAAAACTCTTTAATTTTTTTAATTCAAAGATAATAAAAAGATAAGATATTTTTGATCATTAGTAGAGAGTTTTAAAATTATTATAATAGAAGTTATATCATGGATAAACTCAAAAAATCAAAATCTTATGGAATATTTACATAATATCTGGCCATATTTATTGTTTACTTTCTATAGCTAATATAAATAGATGATATACCGATAACACATGATTATACACATATTATATATGGATTATATATAAATTACATATCATTCAATTTCTTAATTTAAGTAGTCGGGTGAGCACCTATTTAGGCTGATTAGATAAAGACAAAAGAAAAATATAAAATAATTTTAACCAGACTAAAAATATAATTAAAGTTCATATGTATACAATTTTTATTAAAACTCATCCTTTTTATAGTGAAATAAATTAAGTTTTTGTAACAAAAGAAATAATGACATAAAAAACAAGATAAAAGAAAATAAATATTGAGTATAAAAAATTTGAAAGTTAATCTCATCGATTTCAAATATTTCTTTTTCCAACTCAAATACATAGATTATAAGATAAGGATATCTTAGAATATATTTTTAATTTACATTATGTGTCATTTTTAAAAAATCACTATTCTTACAAATTGATATTATATTCGAATGATGCATTAGGAAAATATACTCAAGAAGAGCATCCATGGTGAGAAAGCGAGGTCGACCTAAGCGAGTACCACTAGTGACGGTCGGCGAAGCCATAAATGCAACAGTAATTGCAGATACTTTAGCTAAAGGTTCTACCCAGCAGATAACAACACTAATTGGGCACCAATTTCAACCTAATCCACAACAATTATGTTCATCTAGCAACAATAAGGGACCGGTGAAGAGGATAGATCTTAGCGCAGTTCAGATGAATGGAGCTACATCTTCATGTGAAGGCACACCAACAAGCTCAAGCATGGAGATTAAGAAGAACAAAGTGGACGCAGTGCCAAGTGAGCTGAAGGTCAATGGAACAGTAACAACTGAGCAAAAGAAGGAGCTAAAATCACATGCAGCAGTATCGGAGAAGGAGAAAACATGGGCAAATTTGTTTGCGGGGAACAGACCTTCAGAAAATGTTATGATATTATCATATATTCCTCCGGAAATTGTTGATGGTAACATTGTGGTTAAAGTAGATAAAGAAGAAATTGAAGAACAGAACAAAAAATGGGAATGTGCCTTAATTATCTATGTGATTGGGGATATGCCTAGATATAAATTCATGGAGAAATATATAGCTCAAGCTTGGAGTAAAGTTAGTATACCAGATCTATTTCTTCATGATGAAGGTTATTACATAGCAAAATTTGATACCATAGGAGACTTGAAAGATATTCTATATGGTGGACCTTATACCATTAATGGTAGACCTATGGTCCTGAAGCAATGGACACCTGAATTTAACATTAAGGCTGATTTTTTTATGGAGATCCCTTTGTGGGTCACTATCCCTAATCTGCCTATGAGCTACTGGGGAAACAAGACTTTAAGTAAGCTGGCAAGTGCTATTGGGAAGCCTCTCTTTGCAGATGAATGCATAGCAAAACAGACTAGAATTTCCTATGCCAGGATTCTAGTGGAAGCTAATGTGACAAAAAATCTTCCAACAGAGGTGACTTTGCAAGAAACATCTGGGAAACAGATCCAGTTATAGGTGGAGTATGAATGGAAACCAAAGTATTGTATAAATTGCATGAAGATAGGGCATGACTGTACTGTGGAGAAGAAAGTCAGAAAAGAAGAACAATACAGAGGAAATCAGAAACAGGGAAAAGTTATCACAAAATGGCAAGTCAAAGGCCAAGGACAACAACAACAAACTGATCTAAAGGGAGAACCAAGTAAGGCAATAAGGCAGGACAATGACAATGAAGATGTTGGGAATAATGGCAAGCTTCAGATAGTAAAGGATAAAGGGAAAGCCAAAGAGTTACAAGATGTAAACCAAAGAGAGGAGTGGCCAGCTTTACCTAGTAACAATAGAATGACATTGGGAAGGACAGCAATAACTACAGCAAATGTCTTTCAAATTCTACAGCAGGAAGAGGAAATAGAGGAGACTAGGCCACCTGATCTGGGAGGTGGAATCATTATTCATCAATGACTTGGTTAATCTGGAATATTAGGGGATTGAATAAGAGATACAAACAAAAAGAAATAAAACAGTACATTAAAGACAAACACATCAAGCCGGCTGGGATAGTAGAAACAAAGGTGAAAGAAGACAAAGCAGGAAAGGTGATTAATAGAATAGTCCCTGGATGGCAGAAACTAACAAATTATGAGTATGCTGGGAATGGAAGGGTATGGATCATATGGGATGAACAAGCTTACACAGTTCAACCAGTAGATAAACAAGACCAATTTATTCATTGCTTAGTATCTGGGAATCAGAATGGGATGCAGTGTTTCCTCACAGTGGTGTATGGCCACAATGATACAGATCATAGAAGAAAGCTATGGGGTTATCTAAAAAGATTAGAACAGAATATAACAGGACCTTGGATAATAAGGGGAGATTTCAATGCAATCCTTAATATTCAAGATAGAATGTCTAAAGTGCCTGTGAAAAGTGCTGATGTAAAGGACTTTGCTGAGCTGTGTAATGACATTGGTATTACTGAATTACCATGGAGAGGAGATTATTATACATGGACCAACAAACAACAAGGTGATGATAGGGTGTGGAGTCGTATAGATAGGGTGTTTGGGAATGATATGTGGATGATGAACTTTAGCCACCTAAGTACTGAGTATGGGGAGCCTCATATTTCAGATCATAGTCCCATGGTTATCAACATAAGGCAGCCTAGGAAAACAACCAAATGCCCTTTCAGGTTCTTTAATGTATGGGCAAGCCATCCTGATTTTGAAAGGATAGTAAAGGAAGAGTGGAATAGTAGCAATGTATCAGGGAAAATGGGAAGCATTTGGACAAAACTCAAAAAGATGAAAAGGCAGTTTAGACAGCTTAACGAGGCAGAATTTAAAGGAGTAGCAGAGAAGATAGATCAAGCAAGGCAGACCATTCAACACATACAAAGCCAGTTACAAAGCAACTATAATGACCTGCTGCAAGAACAAGAAAAAGAATGGTTGCACAAGCTGGAAACTTGGTCAATGGTGGAAGAAAAGATACTGCAGCAAAAGGCAAGGGCAAACTGGATCAAAGTGGGTGATTCTAACAATAAATTCTTTTTTGCAGCGATAAAGGAGAGGCAACAAAGGAAACTAATAGTGGAACTACAGACACTATCAGGAAGTATCATAACATATCATGCAGCCATAAAAGTGGAGATAGTGTCATTCTATAAAAGCTTAATGGGAACAAGTGCTCATGTACTTCCAACTGTGGACAAGAGGGTAATGAAGGGAGGGCCAACCTTAACAAAGCAACAACAGCAAGATCTGATTGCTGAAGTTACTAGCCAAGACATTGATGAAGCTTTAAAGGGGGTAGGAAGTGACAAAGCACCAGGCATAGATGGATATAATGCATAATTTTTCAAAAAATCATGGCCAGTGATCAAAGAAGAAGTGTATGCTGCAGTGAAAGATTTTTTCAATACAGAGGTGATGTTTCCAGCAATCAATTATACAACAATCACATTATTGCCAAAAGTGTCCAATCCAGTGACAATCAAGGATTTCAGGCCTATTGCTTGTTGCACTATGTTGTACAAGATTATCTCTAAAGTGCTAGCTGGAAGAATGCAGAAAATCATGCCACACATCATATCTGAAGCCCAAGCAGGATTTATCCCAGGGAGAAAAATAGCAGACAATATCATCCTTGCTCATGAGCTAGTCAAGGCTTATAGCAGGAAACATATATCCCCTAGATGTATGATGAAAGTTTACATGATGAAAGCATATGATTCAGTGGAATGGGTGTATCTGGAACAAGTGCCAGAGTATTTGTGTTTTCCCACAAAGTTCTGTAACTGGGTGAAAGCTTGTATATCAACAGTGAGTTACTCAATTATGATAAATGGGGAGCTGACAAAACCTTTTGATGCTGCTAAGAGACTCAAACAAGGTGACCCTATATCACCATTTCTGTTTGCTATAGTGATGGAATATCTAAGCAGGCTGCTCAAAGGACTGAAAAATGCTCAGGAGTTCAGATTTCATCCAAGATGTGGGAAATTAGACACAACTCATCTCAACTTTGCAGATGACTTGCTGTTGTTTGCTAGGGGAGATAACAAGTCTGTCTCCACAATGCATGATTGTTTCATGAAATTTTCTGCTGCATCTGGACTGATAGCTAATCTCAACAAGAGTGCAATCTACTTTGGAGGAGTTGATCAAGCAACAAGCCAGGAAATACTACAGAACAATGGATATACTCTTGGAGAATTGCCTTTCAAATACTTGGGCATACCATTGGACACAAAGAAGCTGTCAGCTATGCAATGGCAACCATTGATTGATAGAATAGTAGTAAGGATTTCTTCATGGACAGCCAGGAAACTATCTTATGCTGGAAGGGTTCAGTTAGTCCAAATAGTGATATTTGGTATCCAATCCTATTGGGCCCAAATTTTCATACTACCAGCTAAAGTGATGAAATTGATAGAGGCTTACTGCAGAAGCTATATATGGTCAGGATCCAATACAATCACAAAACGAGCATTGATAGCCTGGGACAGAATGTGCTTGCCTAAGTTTGTTGGAGGGTACAATCTATTGAATATCAGAATTTGGAATAAAGTAGCTATAACAAGTGTATACTGGGACTTAGCATAGAAGAAAGACAAGATGTGGATAAAGTGGATTCATACTTATTACATAAAGGGGCAAAGTATAGTGGAGATGAATATACCCCAACAAGCAAGTTGGATGGTGAGAAAGAATATGGAAGCAAGAGGAGTAATCTAGCAACTACCCACAGTGCAATACAGAAGAACCATAACCAAGCAAATTTATTTGGGTATTCTGGGAAGCTACAACAAGGTGGCATGGAGAACCTTGATGTTTCACAATGAAGCTAGGCCCAAGGCAATATTCACTATATGGATGCAATGCCATGGGAGGCTAATGACAACAGATAGGCTTGCTAACTGGGGAGTCCAAGCAAACATAAGTTGTTGCTTGTGTAAGAAAATAGTTGAGTCACATGCATATTTGTTTGGTGAATGCAAATTCAGTAACATAGTGTAAGCACGTGATTTTTGCCCTATATGAGAATTACTCCCAAAAATTCAAAATAAAACAATTTTCCTTTTGTGTGCAATTTTGAGGATTTTTGGATAATTATTTGTATTTGTCCATGCATGTTATTTGTTAAATTAATAAAAAATACAAAAATATGCCGCATTTGCATTTAGGATATAATTCTACAATTAGAAGTAATTAAGTTTGTTTTACAAGGATGAAAATTACAAAAATATGCATCGTTTGCATTTTTAGCATTCAATGTCAAATTGTGCAATTTTGTTTTAATTGATGTTTAATTATGTATGATAATTGTTGCTAGGAATTAATTAGTATTTTTTATAAGTTAATTTAGTTTATAACTTAATTTATAATTTTAGTTTTATTAATTAGAAAGTAAAAGAAAAGAGAGCAAAAAATATAAGGAAAATCGGATTGGGCCACCTTTTAATTTAAATCAACCAGGCCCAAACCAAATAAACTCCTACCGGGTCGACTCGACCCGGTACGCCCCATAACCCCAAGCAAACACCCCCACCCTTTCTTCCATTTGGACATTTGTTTTGAAAAAAAACCCTAAAAAAAACTAAAGTCACCCCCATCTCTTCTTCTTCTTCTTCTTCAACCTCCCATGGCTGCCCTTCTGTTGTTGCTTCACCCAGCCCATGACGACCACCGCCTCTTCCTCACGATCAGCTGCTGCCCAAGCTCCATCTTCATCAACGAGCAACACCCCTCCAGTCACGGAAAAACCAGTCGACCCTCCTCCGTGGTCCGCCATTAACGAGCAGTATACTGCTGCCTTCGTCGAGCGTCGACCACCCTTGCTTCTTCTTCTTCTTCGTCTAGCAGCCATGAACGACCGGTGAAACAACCAACGCTGCTGCTTCTTCTTCTTCGTCCCAGCTCAACCATGAACACCACCCCAACCACTATCGCTGTTGCTGCCCTCCCGTCGAGTTCCAGCCAGCTTCACCTGCTGCCTCTTCTGCTTCGCCCTCTCCAGTCGTAGCTCCAGCCAGCCTGCCATGGCTGCTGATGCTCAACACACATACACACAGCCTCATGTCCAAACAACCTGTTGTCTCGTCGTTTCTTCAGGTTCAATCCGTCGAGGTCATCGTTTGTCGTTCTGAGTTCGTCGAGTTTAAAAGAGAAGGTGGGTTTTCGTTGAAGTCGAGATCCCTTAGGTCGTTGGCAGTCTTGGTTCGAGTTTGCTATTTCCGTTCAAGTTTGTCGTTGGTCATTTCTGGTTAGTTGGTTTAAGTTTCATTTCTGTCCGTATTTTGTTTGGTATTCTCGGATTTGAAATCAGTTGTTTATCATTTCTTGATTATTTCTTCAGTTTGTTTTATGTTCTTGTTTAGTTTTAATATAGAAGTGTTTAGTTTAATCATGTTGTTAGATTTAATTTAAAGTTCAATTGATTATTGAGTTTAGTGATTTGAATCTACTTGTTTGTTATGTTCAATTTGTTGCTGTTATTGAATCTGAAAGTATGTTTGTTGTTAAAAAAATATTGTTCAGTCAAAATGATTTCAGTTGTTTCTTTATTATCATATGGTTTGGTTCTTTGTTTTGATGATATTTGACATAATTTGAGTTTCTAGCTTAAATTTGTTGATGAAATTTGATTAGGAATTGGTTATAGCTACTGTATTTTGGTTAGATTGATTAGGTGAATTGGTTATAGCTGATGGGGGTAAAATGGTAAATTGCAGTATTTTCAAGGGCATTTTCGGGATTTTAAATGAGTCTTAAAAAATAATTAATGAGTGCTCTGTCTAATAAGTATTAAATAATATTAAAATAATACATAAAATAATACGTAGTAAGGGACAAGACATAATGGTGGGGAATTAATACATTGTTTAATATAGTGGAGGACAAAACATGCGGTAGTGGGACAATAAGGAAATTAAATAAGGAAAAGATATGTGATAGTGAGAATTAATATATTTGTTTAATAAAAGTGGGGGACAAGACATGTAGTAGTGGGATTATGGGGCTCAAGAAGATGAGACCTCTTCTTTATTTGTTTAATTGTTTAAAGTGGTCTGTTTTTGAACATAAATAAGGGGGATTGGCTGGGGAGAGGGGAAGAATTCCAAAAATATTGAAAGGGGATAGGAGATTGGCTGAATATTGAGGAAAGTTTTTGAAGGAGATTCGAAAGAGAGAGTAATATACACCCGATATACAATCTGCATACACTGGATATACAGAGGGGTCAGAATTTAAGGGTTAAACATTAACTGGTCTTTCAATCTAAAAAATATTCACTTTGTTTCTGCCCGTTGATTGTTGTTGGTATTTCTGGATTTTCATTTGATTTGTTTCCTTGAGTTTGGTTGGTTATTTGCTACTACTTCACTGGTTATTGCTGGATTTTTGTTTGATTTTAAAATCTGTTACTGGTTTCTCGTTGCTGGTTGTTACTGGTTACGGGGTGTTGCTGTTGTTATATGCTACTGCATTTCTGCTGATCTTCCTCTTCTTTTACTTCCAATATCAGGTACACAAATTGATACACTGGTTCTTGTAGAATGGAAACTGAAGTATAAATATGAAATGAAGAGTTGAAGTTCTGAATTTATCTTAGTTATATTCTGAATTTTAGTTGTGTATATACATTATTTGGTTTCCTCTAATCAGAATCATGTAGTTGTTTAATATATAATGGAACATCTGACAGTAGCTTAGTGGACGAACTGTCTATGTATTGCTAAAAAAATAAATGATGTAGTAACTCTGTTCAGATAGTTCGTTATTGTTTGATGATTATCATATCTCAAAAAGCATGTTAGCTGATTTAGACTATTCTTAAACATTCAACAGTTAGCTCATTAAACGAATAGACCGTTTCGAAACTTGTAGGAATATTGTTTAGCTAGATACTATTGGTTAATTTCAGCATGTAAATGGTTTAGGATTAAAATTAGATTGCCAAGTTTTTTTTTTAATTTGACAAACTGTGAGCATGCGTAGTATAATGTAACTAGGTAGTAACATGTGAATGAGATGACCCAGGTCCAGTTTTGTGCCATACACGTTGGGCCTGGGTCCACGTTGGCCCACGGGCTGTCCATATTATGTTTACATTCTGATTTAACAAATTGCGTTCGGAACCCGACTATAACAATTCGTAAGCATGTAAATAAATTAGGATCTTTTCTCTTTCATTTTTAGAGACAAATTTAATAGAAAAAATGTAGGCACTTTAGGATTATCCTTTTTAAAACAAATGAGATGAGCCTCGCCCAATAAAATGCACAAGTTGCGGGGCCCTCAATAATTGGTTAATAATTGTATAGACTTCGGGATCGGTCGTTTAGCAAATTTCACGGCCTTACCAAAAACTAATGATATGCTAGTCGCTTTAGGCGCGCATTTAACAACTTACTTTCTTAAATTCGGGTGCACATTTATGTGACCCAAATTCAAATCTCAACAGAGTCGAAATGTGTCGATAACCACGGGTACATTGATGTGACGTGGTTCGAGATACGTTTTTCACAATGTTGTAATTCTCTATTATAATAATAATAATAATAATAATAAAAGCAGTAAAGAGTTTAAAGTTTGCACATATGTTCATAATTGTATAAAATCAGGTAATCAAGCCGAATATGACAGTTGAGCGACCGTTCTAGAACCATAGAACTCGGGAATGCCTATCACCTTCTCCCGGATTAACAAAATTCCTTATCCGGATTTCTGGTGCGCATACTATTAAAAAAGTCATTCTTTTCCTCGATTCGAGATTCAACCGGTGACTTGGGACACCATAAATCTCCGAAGTGGCGACTCTGAAATAAATAAATAAATCCCGTTTCGATTGTCCTTTAATTGGAAAAAAAACTCCCTTCAGCGCCCCTTCGCGGCGGCGCGGGCGAAAAAGGAGGTGTGACAGCGCTGGCGACTCTGCTGGGGACTTAACCCAGAACCACTGGTTCAGGGTTAGAAATTCGAGCTTAGATAAATTGTTATATTTGGAGTTATCTGAATTTGTTACATGTTTGGGCCCAATGTGCTAAATGCTGCTTTTACCGCTTTGATATTATCTGAATTGTATATAAACTGTGCCGAAACCCTTCTCTTCTTACCTCCGGGGATGTGCTTACTGGTTGAGACTCCCTATTCTGTTAGTGTCATACCCTGAAATAAAATAGGCTCGAAAAGTTTCTAAGCCGGCTGGCCTTTTGGTTCTCGGAAAAGAGCTCCTTCCTCAACTCGAATTGTCCGCTCGGGTACACTGTCTAGAACATATACCCAGGTTGAACCTAGAATAACTTGACTTCATGTCGGATCCCTAGTAGGAATGTTTATTTGCATCATGTTGCATTTGACTTAGGGGACTGAATATCTACTGGGGAGGTAACCCAGAATCT
The DNA here is from genome assembly GCF_000393655.2 of Nicotiana sylvestris. Classification (NCBI taxonomy): domain Eukaryota; kingdom Viridiplantae; phylum Streptophyta; class Magnoliopsida; order Solanales; family Solanaceae; genus Nicotiana; species Nicotiana sylvestris. Next base: position 140,618,019 of record NC_091059.1, on the reverse strand, counting down.
CTGGTTCAGGGTTCAAAAATTCGAGCTTAGAATAATTGTTATTATTTGGCTTCATTTATTATCTGATTTTATTACATGTTTTAGCCTAAATGTGCAAAATGTTACTCTTACCACTTTGATATTATCTGAACTGTATATATAAACTGCTACGAAATCCCTCTTTTCTCTCTCTTGAGGAGTGCACGCTGGTCGTGACTTCTTTCTGTTAGTGTCCTATTCCAAAATAGAACGAGGATTCGGAGGAGTTGCAAAACCGGATGATCTTTTGGTTACCGGTACGCAGTTCCCATCCTCGGCTCGAGTTGTCCGCTCGGGTAAGCCAGGTCTAGAACAAACACCCAGGATAAACCTAGTATAACAAAACCTCATGCCGGATCCCTAGTAGGAACACTTATTTGCATCATGTTGCATTTAACTTAGGGGACTCAACACAAGAGTTGGGTCCGTGTAGGACAAGCAACTTGAAATGAAAAAGACCATCCTGTTGCATCCTGTTTGTTTTGCACATTTATTTGCTTTAGATCTGCATGCTGACCGGTTTCTGAAATCGGAAATTTTTGAAAAATTGTGAAAAAGAGAAAAAATAGCAGTGTAGAAAGATAATTCTGAGTTACCGGCGAACTCTGCCAAAATTTTGTGAAAAGAAAAAAAATGTTTTTTTAGTGTAATTTGTTCAAACAAGTCTTGTTGTCAGAATTAGTTTATTGTCGTGGCCCGAACTACGCGGGTCTGATTCTCACCGGATGTGAGATACGTAGGCAAACCTCTTCGGTTCTGGCCCACCATATTCAAAAAATCCAAAAATATTTTCCATTACTCGCTTCTTTAGAAAGTCTTTCTTTTAAACCTCAATTTAAAAAAAATATAATACAGAAATATTTTCTTTTAATCTCTCTCAAAATCCAAAAATATTTGTTTAAAAATTCAAAAGAAAATTCAAATTCAAAAATATTTTTCTTTTCTTTTGTAGTATTTCTTTCATAAATTCAGAGTAATAGTCCAAAAATATTTCCTTTCTTCTTTTGAAGTTTTTTCGAAATTTCCAAAAAAAAAAGGGAAAATAAGTTAAAATTCAAAAAAATATTTCTTTAGTCGTCGTTTCTTTTCAAACAAAAAAAACAAAAAAACAAACAAACAAATCGAAATCCAAAAATATTTTCTCTCTTCTTTGTAAGTATTTTATTCGAAAAAAAAGAAAGTTAGTTTATTTCCTTTATTCCTGATCGGCCCGAACTACGCCGGTTTGATTCTCACAGGATGTGAGATACGTAGGCAGCCCTCATCGGGTCCAACCTCCCATTTGCAAAAATAGCCAAAAAAAATTTGTCAAAAGTTTTAATTTTTCATAGAGTTGGGTGATGCTGCTTTTGTCAGAAATAGCCGAACGGTCCCAAAAAGGACGCCGGAATGTTGACTTTGCATAAATGGCCACCTTTGGTCATGTTTTTAGGATTTTGGTCGGTTAGCTAACGCAGCCTTAAAATCTTCGTCCCCGAGGTGCTGAAAGGCCGTGTCGGCAAAACCCGATCTTTTATTTTATTTTAATAAGAAAAAGAGTCAGTGGTAAAGAATACCATTTAGATTTTTTAAGCCAAGCCAGCTTCGGCGGTGTCCTAAACCGTTCTTGCCGAGATAGCCTTAGAATATCTTTCAGTTGTCAAAAGGCTATTTTCGTAAAAGAACGGACAAGTTTGTGAAGTGTCATAAAATAATCTTCCCGGCCTCAAAATTCATGTGAAATTGGGAAGGGGCTACGTTTGCAAAAATAGCCATTTGGTTAAAATCAGCATATAGGGGAAGGAACCTGTCATTTTATTTTTCTTGAGTTTGTATTTCTTTTGATTAGAGTATGTGGGCCGTTTAACTTTCGAGTCTGTTGTTCGTCTTTAAGTGATTCCAAAAAATGTTTTATTGTTGTTTACCTTTTATGTGGAAGAACTACGCCCGGTCTGATTCATGCGGGGACATGATACGTAGGCAATCCATATAAGATTCGATCATCACTAAAAGAAAAAGGGGACATTGTGAATAAAAGAAAGGAAAAAAGGACATAAAAAGAAAGAGTAAGCCGGGATGATGCATGCAATCGAAGCAAAAACATGTTAGAAATGGTTAAACTGCCTAGGAACATTGCATTCCCCAATGTGAAATTGCAATATGTGTTAAACTCTAACGCTAACAAGTTTTATTGTTTATACCAGAAAAAGAGATTTCAAAACAGTTAGCTCGTTAGAATGTTCTGGCAGATTACCATTACCACACAAGATCAAAAGGGCCCATTCCGGAAAGTATGTCTGGTTCAGACAAAAGTGTTGAGGAGGAAAAGACGGGGATGCAAATGATGAAGGAGGAAGTAGACAGGTTGAGATAAGAGATAGCTGGGATGCACCTAGCTTGGGCTAAGGGACAAATACCACCAATACTTCCCCATACTCCTACCCTTTCACCAGCTCGGACTCCGGAACACCCTTCCACTGGTCCATCAACGAGCTTCCCCATTGCCCAATACTATCAATGGGAAACTTCCTATAATCCCCAAGCTTCACCACCAAACAAAACCCTCCTCCACCAGCTATTCCTGTTTTCGTGGAACCTCCACCCGCCACATTGCAAAAATCATCCGATGAACCAGTGTTTCAGGTTCACGACAATCAATACTATCCTCTTGAACTCACCTTCAAAACACCCGAGCCATACACTTATACCCCTCACCTTCATCTCCCAACAGAAACTGAGAGGCCAGCTAAGAATCCGGAGCAAGACGAAGTGCTTCGTAAAGTGAAAAGCCTAGAGCAATCCTTCAGGAATATGCATGGATTGGGCAGCCAAGTCAGTGTGTCCTATAAAGATCTGTGTCCCTTCCCCGATGTTCAATTGCCAGCAGGTTTTAAGATGCCAAAGTTTGATCTATATGAGGGACACGGTGATCCCATGGCGCATCTACGAGGTTTCTGTAGTAAGATGAGCGGGGCAGGTGGAAAAGATGAGCTGCTGATAGCCTATTTCGGTCAAAGTTTAAGCGGGTCTGCATTAGAATGGTACACGAGGCAGGATCCTAGCAGGTGGTATACCTGGGACGATCTAGCACAAGCGTTTGTAGGTCATTTCCAGTATAACCTTGAGATTGTATCCGACCATCTCACACTATTAAAACTTGAGAAAAAGCCTGGAGAGAGCTTTAGGGAATTCGGATTCCGTTGGAGAGAACTTACTTTGGTCACCTGGTGACATCAGTTGGTAAATCTTTCAATGAAGTAGTAAAAATGGGCGACATAATTGAAGAGGGACTCAGGTCCAACAAAATAATGAGTTATTCGGCAATCAAGGCCACAACTCAGGCTATCCAAAGCGGCACGGGAGGTACGCTCGGGAAAAAGAAGAGAGAGGAGGTCGCAACAGTCGAAACAAGTACTTGGTCCAAATCTAGAGGTCCTTCCCCTCACTACCAGCCCAGACCCCATCACTCAAATTACCCACACATGCCATATGGCCTTCCACAACCCTACTACCCACCATCAGAGCCACTCTTTTCCGCCCATCATGCCCAAACCTGTTCCCGAGCTCCACATAATCCACTTCAGTATTATCCTCCGAACAATGTCCGGTCATATATCCAACCATCAGGTCACTCCCTATGGCGAGCGCCAGCACCACATAATGCATTCTTGCCTTCACAACGTTTTCGAGCACCCAACTACCCTAGAAAACAGGGGCAGGGAGGGTAACAAAGGCAAAGAAATAGTTTCATGCCAATTGGGGAGTCCTACACAAGCTTGTTTGAAAAGTTAAAGTATTCTTGCCTGATTGAGCCACTCCTCGGCTATACTCCAGACCCATATGCAAAAGGCTTTGATCCTACTGTACGATGCATGTACCACTCTAATGTCCAAGGGCATAGTATTGAAGATTGTCGTTATTTGAAAAGGGAAATAGAAAGAATGATTCAAGAAGGGGTAATTGTGATCAATGACAATGACAAGGAGCATGCGAATCCTCTAGGGAATTTGCGGACTGAAGTTAATGATATTGAAGTTGTTAATGGTTTTGGCAATGTTGATGGGGAACCCAGTCGTTGAGATGCCGAGCTTGGCAGTTGGAAAGACGCTCCTTTCTTGGTTGGTCAGGGAGGAGTTTTGGTGGTCCATTTTGTTATCATTTCTGTTGTCCGGGTTATTTGCAGGGTTATAATCCAGATATTGTCTTGTGTCAAACCCTTTTATCCTTCCATTTTGTCATAGTGGTTTGTTTAGTGTTGCCTAGGATTTGTTTTGGGGTTTGTTCCAAGGTCGTACCCCAGTTGTTTTGCTTATTTCGTTATACGAACCGTTTCACCGCTTGTATAATGCAAATTCCGGTCTTATGTTACTTTCAGTCATCTTCTTTGTTTAATTCTTTTATCCTTGTTCAAACGCCAATTCTAGTGACATGACATGCATGCAAAGTTTGGGCCTAATCTTAAGAGTTAATTATAAAGCCATTGGGAGATGATCAGAACACTTAAGGGAAATAGGAACAGTTTGAGATTCTTTGAAGCCCGAGCCACGTGAAACTGGGGCAAGCAAAACATAAAGAAAAACCATAAAAGCAAGTGAGAGTATTGCCCAACGGTGTTTTAAAAAATGACAAATGAAAAGGCAAATGTATGGATATGGTTATCAAGTCCGGCACAATCAGAAGATGTGGCGAATATTTAATGGTGTTGTTTGTGCTTGCCATATTTTAAAGATTGGAATGATGAAGGCATTTTATTCTGCTATCTAAACACTTTATCCTTCGTTAACCCTTTTTGAGCCTTATTGGTTTTCTTTCTTACCCCTCGTTCGGAATCAGTAGTAAAGACTAGAAAACACAAGCATGATAGATAAAAAAAGAAAAAAAAAAGAAAAGAAAACAACAGAAATTACAAAACGACAAAAGAGAAAGGAGAAAGAGAAAGAGAAAGAAAAGAAAAGAAAATAATAAGTAAGTGAAAAGAAAACAAAAAGGGAACTGGGAACTACGTTTGACGTGATTCCTCAAAGAGGAAACGTAGGCGCCTCACAGCTCGGTCATAGTGTGCATAGTGTGGGTGTAACATAGTGTAAAAATAACAAAAATAAAAAAATCCCCAAGCAAGAAACTGGGGCAGAAGTTGTGTTTGATGTAGAGAAATCTGGTTCCAAAGGTTGTAAATTTTGAACCCAAATTGATTCGTTTTGAGCCGCTAATACCCTTTCTTTCTAGCCCTATCCAAAACCCCACGTTACGGTCCAAAGAAAGACCTTTTGACCAGTCTTCAAAAGATGCGAAGTCATGCAAATGGAAGTCGAGAATAACACTCTGATCCCCGACAGAAAGTAATAAAATGAGAGAGTCTTATCGGTGAAAACCTTCACGGGCACCTTGAGGCGGCTATAAGTTGAGAGAAAAATCAAAAGGAGAGAGGCTTGATAGTGAAAACCCTTCGGGCACTACAAGTCGAATAAAGATTGAGAATCATACAGGAAAACACCAGACGAAGATTGTGAAAGGCGATTAATAACGAAGGATAGGCCACATGTGCATGTCATGCCCAATGGAGTTGGCATCCAAATCTGATAGGTTTTACTTTGTAATTTTTCTCGCTAGGAGTCATCTTTTCCTTTTGTCTTTTACTCTGTTCCTTTTACCTTTGTCATTTCCTCTTCTTGAGTCTCTTTGGTCAGAACAAGCGAGAAATGATTTCAAAATTTGCCATCAACTTTCCAATCATGCAAGACGAGATATGACAAGTACGTCAAAATGGTATAAGTCATGGAAAGAACAAACATAATGAGCTGGTAGTCAATGTGCTTTGAGGTTCGCACAAAATACCCAAGATTGGTCCATATCAATTCAGGGACAGTGCAACAAAGAGAGGGCCAGGGGGATTGAACCGAGGGTATATTCGATGATGAGATTGACAAAAGGATGGACCAACGTCAAGAAGGATATCCCCAGCAGAAATCAAGGGTTATAAGGCCAAGGCCAGCGGAAAATCAAGAAAGAACAACGCGGAAAGTAATGGGCATAATTGGGAAATTCATAGGAGACTCAAAGGTTGGGGAAATGCCAATTCACGGACATTACCGCAAAAGAAGATATTGGGTCTGCACCGTGAAAAGGTATCTCAATAACACACACAATGAAGGGAGTGGTTAATCAATGAACATGCAAGATCTTCAAGTGAAATCGGCTGTCATGAAAATACGTGAGATCAGATAAGGAGACTGGGAAAATGGTTAAGAGGTTTCTGAATAAGGAATCGTCAAGAAGGTCGGAAGGTATCAACCCAGTTCAAGATGGTCAGACAACGCATAGATGGAAAATGGTTGATGGCATCCCCAGCAGGAGTATCACAACCAACCACCACGTTTTAAACTGACCGATTTTTCTTTGTTTGAAATAGGGATGGAAGCTATGTTCATATCAAAGCTTGGAAGGTTGAAATTTTTAGGTGTAATGCCCCAATTCGACTTACGCAAAGGCTATTGAGAAGATCACACATCACCACCAGGAAAAGCATTTCCTAGTCTGGGTTTTCAAGTTATATTTTGTTGTAGGAGATGCACTTCCTAAATTGAGATTTTACCCTTAGGAGACGCACTTCCTAGTTTGGATCATCTGAGTTTTAGTCACTAAAATTCTCACTTCTAGGAGACGCACTTCCTAGTCTTGGTCATTTAAATTCATTCCTAGGAGACGCACTTCCTAGTCAGGTTCATCTAAGTGCATTCGTAGGAGACGCACTTCCTAGTTCGAATCATTGAAGTTTCACCCCTAGGAGATGCACTTCCTAGTCTGGGTCTTTCGGGTTATATTTTGCTTTAGGAGATGCACTTCCTAAATTGAGATTTTACCCATAGGAGACGCACTTCCTCCTAAGTTTATTTTACCCATAGGAGACGCACTTCCCCCTAAGTTTATTTTACCAATAGGATACGGACTTCCCCCTAAGTTTATTTTAGCCATAGGAGACGCACTTCCCCCTAAGTTGTTTTTACCCATAGGAGACGCACTTCCTCCTAAGTTTATTTTACCCATAGGAGACGCACTTCCCCCTAAGTTTATTTTACCCATAGGAGATGCACTTCCCCCTAAGTTTATTTCACCCATAGGAGACGCACTTCCTCCTAAGTTTATTTTACACATAAGAGACGCACTTTCCCCCTAAGTTTATTTTCCCCATAGGAGACGCACTTCCTCCTAAGTTTATTTTACCCATAGGAGACGCACTTCCTCCTAAGTTTATTTCTACCCATAGGAGACGCACTTCCTCCTAAGTTTATTTTACCCATAGAAGACACACTTCCCCCTAAGTTTATTTTACCCATAGGAGACGCACTTCCTCCTAAGTTTATTTTACCCATAGGATACGCACTTCCCCCTAAGTTTATTTCTATCCATAGGAGACGCACTTCCTCCTAAGTTTATTTTACCCATAGGAGACACACTTCCTCCTAAGTTTATTTTCACCATAGTAATTCAGTCATAGGAGACGCACTTCCAGGTTGAGTCATTGAAGTTTGAAGTTTTGCAAAAGGTTGTTGTTGAGGTCAGGAGCCCGCCTGGAGAATGGAGGTGTTAAAATTTAAGAAAGTTGTTGAGGTCAGGAGCCCTCCCCCCCCTGAAGAAAGGAATGACAATTTATTTTCAAAGTTGTTGTTGAGGTCAGGAGCCCCCCCTGAAGAACAGAATGACGATTTATTTTTTGAAATTGTTGAGGTCAGGAGCCCCCCCTGAAGAACAGAATGACGATTTATTTTTCGAAGTTGTTGAAATACGCCCGCCTGAAGAAAGGAATGACGATTTATTTTTGAAGTTGTTGTGGAGGTTGGGAGCCCGCCCATATAATAGAGGAATACATTTCAGTCTTTACATTTTAAGTTGAAGAAGTTGGGAGCCCGCCCATATAACAGAGGAATACATTTCAAGTCAGTAAGCAGAAGAATACAACCGAAATCCCCAGCGGGAAACAACAAGAATCCCCAGCAGAGGAAGGAAGTCCAAGACTCGATGGAAAAATAATGCGAAGCTCCCGAGAAGGAAATAAGCAGTTTGAGATCGGTAGTCAAGGAAGAATACAAGACAAATCAGAAGTAAAGAAATACCCGAGGAGTCACCGAGACATCAAAGCAACAAGAGACACAAGAGCATGGCTGAAGATCTAGATAAAATTTTGTAATTCATAGACTATAGTTTAGTCTAGCTTCTTGTTTTCTTTCAGCATGGTGTAATAAGGAAGTCGGCAAGCAGTAATAACAGCATGCAATAGCAGTAACATTGCAGTCCCATGGTAGTCCCAGCTACCAAAACTTCCCGAACTACATTAACCTGATTCCCTTTTAGCCAGGGATATGTAGGAAACCTTTGAAGCAAAGGTTCGGTTAAATCTTTTTCAAAAAATGCTTCACACGGAGTACTCGGATGGGCAAAAAATCGCTCACTTTATCTTTGCACGAAAACCCTTCGTGTCTTCGGGCAAAGAGGGGCAGCTGTAAGCACGTGATTTTTGACCTATATGAGAATTACTCCCAAAAATTCAAAATAAAATAATTTTCCTTTTGTGTGCAATTTTGAGGATTTTTGGATAATTATTTGTATTTGTCCATGCATGTTATTTGTTAAATTAATAAAAAATATAAAAATATGCAGCATTTGCATTTAGGTTATAATTCTACAATTAAAAGTAATTAAGTTTGTTTTACAAGGATGAAAATTACAAAAATATACATCGTTTGCATTTTTAGCATTCAATGTCAAATTGTGCAATTTTGTTTTAATTGATGTTTAATTATGTATGATAATTGTTGCTAGGAATTAATTAGTATTTTTGATAAGTTAATTTAGTTTATAACTTAATTTATAATTTTAGTTTTATTAATTAGAAAGTAAAAGAAAAGAGAGCAAAAAATATAAGGAAAATCGGATTGGGCCACCTTGTAATTTAAATCAACCAGGCCCAAACCAAATAAACTCCTATCGGGTCGACCCGACCCGGTCCGCCCCGTAACCCCAAGCAAACACCCCCACCCTTTCTTCCATTTGGACATTTGTTTTGAAAAAAACCCTAAAAAACCTAAAGTCACCCGCCCCCAACTCTTCTTCTTCTTCTTCAACCTCCCATGGCTGCCCTTCTGCTGTTGCTTCACCCAGCCCATGACGACCACAGCCTCCTCCTCATGACCAGCTACTGCCCAAGCTCCATCTTCATCAACGAGCAACACCCCTCCAGTCACGGAAAAACCAGTCGACCCTCCTCCGCGGTCCGCCATAAACGAGCAGCATGTTGCTGCCTTCGTCGAGCGTCGACCACCCTTGCTTCTTCTTCTTCGTCCAGCAGCCATGAACGACCGGTGAAACAACCATCGTTGTTGCTTCTTCTTCTTCGTCCCAACTCAACCATGAACACCACCCAAACCACTATCGCTGTTGTTGCCCTCCCGTCGAGTTCCAGCCAGCTTCACCTGCTGCCTCTTCTGCTTCACCCTCTCTAGTCGCAGATCCAGCCAGCCCACCATGGCTGCTGCTGCTCAACACACATACACACAGCCTCACGCCCAAACAACCTGTTGTCTCGTCGTTTCTTCAGGTTCAATCCGTCGAGGTCACCGTTTGTCGTTCTGAGTTCGTCGAGTTTAAAAGAGAATGTGGGTTTTCGTTGAAGTCGAGATCCGTTAGGTCGTTGGAAGTCTTGATTCGAGTTTTCCATTTTCGTTCGAGTTCGTCGTTGGTCATTTCCGGTTAGTTGGTTTAAGTTTCATTTCTGTCCGTATTTTGTTTGATATTCTCGGATTTGAAATCAGTATATGTTTGATTCATTTCTTGATTATTTCTTCAGTTTGTTTTATGTTCTTGTTTAGTTTTAATATAGAAGTGTTTAGTTTAATCATGTTGTTAGATTTAATTTAAAGTTCAATTGATTATTGAGTTTAGTGATTTGAATCTACTTGTTTGTTATGTTCAATTTGTTGCTGTTATTGAATCTGAAAGTATGTTTGTTGTTAAAAAAATATTGTTCAGTCAAAATGATTTCAGTTGTTTCTTTATTATCATATGGTTTGGTTCTTTGTTTTGATGATATTTGACATAATTTGAGTTTCTAGCTTAAATTTGTTGATAAAATTTGATTAGGAATTGGTTATAGCTACTGTATTTTGGTTAGATTGATTAGGTGAATTGGTTATAGCTGATGGGGGTAAAATGGTAAATTGCAGTATTTTCAAGGGCATTTTCGGGATTTTAAATGAGTCTTAAAAAATAATTAATGAGTGCTCTGTCTAATAAGTATTAAATAATATTAAAATAATACATAAAATAATACGTAGTAAGGGACAAGACATAATGGTGGGGAATTAATACATTGTTTAATATAGTGGAGGACAAAACATGCGGTAGTGGGACAATAAGGAAATTAAATAAGGAAAAGATATGTGATAGTGAGAATTAATATATTTGTTTAATAAAAGTGGGGGACAAGACATGTAGTAGTGGGATTATGGGGCTCAAGAAGATGAGACCTCTTCTTTATTTGTTTAATTGTTTAAAGTGGTCTGTTTTTGAACATAAATAAGGGGGATTGGCTGGGGAGAGGGGAAGAATTCCAAAAATATTGAAAGGGGATAGGAGATTGGCTGAATATTGAGGAAAGTTTTTGAAGGAGATTCGAAAGAGAGAGTAATATACACCCGATATACAATCTGCATACACTGGATATACAGAGGGGTCAGAATTTAAGGGTTAAACATTAACTGGTCTTTCAATCTAAAAAATATTCACTTTGTTTCTGCCCGTTGATTGTTGTTGGTATTTCTGGATTTTCATTTGATTTGTTTCCTTGAGTTTGGTTGGTTATTTGCTACTACTTCACTGGTTATTGCTGGATTTTTGTTTGATTTTAAAATCTGTTACTGGTTTCTCGTTGCTGGTTGTTACTGGTTACGGGGTGTTGCTGTTGTTATATGCTACTGCATTTCTGCTGATCTTCCTCTTCTTTTACTTCCAATATCAGGTACACAAATTGATACACTGGTTCTTGTAGAATGGAAACTGAAGTATAAATATGAAATGAAGAGTTGAAGTTCTGAATTTATCTTAGTTATATTCTGAATTTTAGTTGTGTATATACATTATTTGGTTTCCTCTAATCAGAATCATGTAGTTGTTTAATATATAATGGAACATCTGACAGTAGCTTAGTGGACGAACTGTCTATGTATTGCTAAAAAAATAAATGATGTAGTAACTCTGTTCAGATAGTTCGTTATTGTTTGATGATTATCATATCTCAAAAAGCATGTTAGCTGATTTAGACTATTCTTAAACATTCAACAGTTAGCTCATTAAACGAATAGACCGTTTCGGAACTTGTAGGAATATTGTTTAGCTAGATACTATTGGTTAATTTCAGCATGTAAATGGTTTAGGATTAAAATTAGATTGCCAATTTTTTTTTAAATTTGACAAACTGTGAGCATGCGTAGTATAATGTAACTAGGTAGTAACATGTGAATGAGATGGCCCAGGTCTAGTTTTGTGCCATACACGTTGGGCCTGGGTTCACGTTGGCCAACGGGCTGTCCATATTGTGTTTACATTCTGATTTAACAAATTGCGTTCGGAACCCGACTATAACAATTCGTAAGCATGTAAATAAATTAGGATCTTTTCTCTTTCATTTTTAGAGACAAATTTAATAGAAAAAATGTAGGCACTTTAGGATTATCCTTTTTAAAACAAATGAGATGAGCCTCGCCCAATAAAATGCACAAGTTGCGGGCCCCTCAATAATTGGTTAATAATTGTATAGACTTCGGGATCGGTCGTTTAGCAAATTTCACGGCCTTACCAAAAAATAATGATACGCTAGTCGCTTTAGGCGTGCCTTTAACAACTTACTTTCTTAAATTCGGGTGCACATTTATGTGACCCAAATCCAAATTTCAACAGAGTTGAAATGTGTCGATAACCACAGGTACATTGATGTGACGTGGTTCGAGATACGTTTTTCACAATGTTGTAATTCTCTGTTAAAATAACAATAATAATAAAAGCGGTAAAGAGTTTAAAGTTTGCACATAAGTTCATAATTGTATAAAATCAGATAATCAAGCCGAATATGACAGTTGAGCGACCGTGCTAGAACCACGGAACTCGGGAATGCCTAACACCTTCTCCCGGGTTAACAGAATTCCTTATCCGGATTTCTGGTACACAGACTGTTAAACAGAGTCATTCTTTTCCTCGATTCGGGATTCAACCGGTGTCTTGGGACACCATTAATCTCCCAAGTGGTGACTCTGAAATAAATAAATAAATCCCATTTCGATTGTCCTTTAAATTGAAAAAAAAACTCCCTTCCGCGCCCCTTCGCGGCGGCGCGGGCGTAAAAGGAGGTGTGACACATAGTATGGGGAAGGCTTATGCAATGAATTCAAATCAATGTGAGTCCATCACTGTCATACACACAGAAGATGGCATGGATAATAAAGCAAGCCAAAGGGAGATCATGCAAAGCCAAAATTATGAAAATGGTATACTCTGAGCATATACATGGGATATGGATGGAGAGAAACAACTGAATTTTTGGAAAGACAATGAAGACTGCAGAACAAGTGGCAAGGGAAATAGCTTGTGTTTGCAACATAAGAGCTAAAGGAGGAATGGGGGAGAAGATGCAGCAGCTTATGTATTGAAAACAATGTACTAACTAGCCAGCCATTTGATTAATGTCCTATGTACTGCTTATAAGGTAGGATAGAATAGAAACTTGTATAGACTAAGTGAGCCGAGAATGGTTCTACTGCTTTGTAATGTTCTCTTTGGTGATTAATGGAAAACATAATTACCAAAAAAAAAAGATATGATATTCGAATTTGAATTGGAATGCAATTTGAGTAGTTTGCATTGAGGTTAAGCCAAGTATGGTGTCGAAAAATAAACTACTTGACAATTTTAAGACAATATATGCAATGTTTTATAATAATAATCAACTAATTTAACATTTAATGATTCGAAGAACAAATATTTTGTATATATAGGGTATTAAAAATTCAAATTCTGGGGCTAGAGATATCGATAAACTTAAAGTGGAGTCATACTAAAATAAATTCAGTCAAAGAATCATTAAAATTTTTAGATAGCCGATTAAAGTGAATTTTAAATTAACGATACTATCTTCACTTGCATCATTATAAAGATAATCATTATTATAATATATATAAAGTTTTATAAATTGAAATTTCAAAATAGAAATATTTTTTGAAAGATAAAATCATACCAAATAAGAGTTCAAATAGTAGTATAAGAGTCACGTCGTAATCAAAGAATCGTTTATATCGTGTCAACCTTTGTGCTTTGCCATAAATATGAGTTATTATTTCACTTTGTGGCTATTTTTAAGTTCCAATGACACCTATGAGAATAGTGCAAAAATAAAATTATCAGGACGAGAATTGAGAAAATGTTAGTCTTTTTTCCTGTAGTGTTTCTTAATAAATATCTGACGATTATCTATAATTATTTAGAAGGTTTAAATGTTAAGTTTATTTACATATAATTCAAATAACTCAGATATTTAACATAGTTAATGTCAAATATCAAAATGGAGTAAAAAAATTCACTAGCTAAAGAATTTTTTATATTTTTAGATAGCCAACTAAAATGAGTTTTGAATTAAGAATAATATTTTCAATTACATTGTTATAAAAATAATTATTATTGAAAAATAATGCTTTAGAAACTGAAATTTTAAGAAAGAAATATTTTTTTAAAAGATATCAACACACCAAATAAGAATTCAAGTAGTAGTTAAAGAGTTAAGTCTTATCCAAAGAGTCATTTATTGTCTCAACATTTGATTGTTTTGTCATAAATATGGGTTGTTATTTTGCATCCTAACTATTTTTAGGATCCAATGACATCGGCAAGAATGATATAAAAAGGGAAAAATAGAAGAAATGGTTAATTTTTTTCATGTAGTTAATATTCAATGATTATCTATATTTATTGAGAAAGTGTAAATTTTAAGATTATTTACATACAATCCAAATAACTTAAATATTTGACATGATTAATGTCTGCGCGTCCGCGCGGGTAATAATACTAGTTAAAATAAAATATGCCATAACTCCCACTACTCCATGATGTAGAAAATGACCATGACTTCCATAACTCTCACTACTCCATGATGTAAAAAATGGCAATAACTCTTTTCCCATGTTCTACCATTAATTACATACTAATTATCCCATATTCTCCATGATTTCATAATTTATTACCCCATATTCTTCCAATTTAATTCAAGGAAGAATTCCTACACCTATAAATATGAGTCTTTCTTCCATAATGTAGTGGAAAAAATAATTGAGAGTGTTTCAATAAAGTGAGGTTAAAGTTGTGAAAAAAGAAGAAGAGAGTTTTTACTTTTGTTGAAGGAAGGTGTTTATTTTGGTGGAGCTTTGGACTCAACAGCTTGTCTGTAGTTTGTTCGAGTTATACGACATGATCGGGCTATTGTATCCTGGGGGAGATAAGTCAAGAGGATTACTACTGGACCAGTGAGGACTTTTCTGCAGTGGGCTTGAATCTCCTTAAAGAGAGCGAGATATCCGCGCCTCAGCCTGAAGATATTTTATTTTCTTCATTTTATTTTACAACTGTAATTGTATTTTCACCAACAACAGTGTAGTGAGGGGAGATGAGACAAGATTAGATTTTTATCCATGTTTAAAATAAAGTCTTATGATTTCCATGTGCTAGTAGGCTAAGTTAAAAATATCCTATATTCTCTACGTAAACTTGCTAAAAATAAAAATAATTAAAATATCAGAATTAAGCATAGAAAATATTTTTAAAAATGGTGAAAAGCTTGAGTATGATAAAAATTAGGTGCTCACATTGGTTGAAATTGCTTATGGACTGACAAATTGGGTAGTTTATTACGGTAAGAATTACTTTCAACTTGTCCCAACAGTATGTTACTTACTACCAGAGATTTTCTTCCGTAACCACGCCCAACTGCTAGCACCACTATTTCAGGTAAGTCTCTAATTTGTTTCCCAATTTTACAATTTTTCAGACTTGATATCACTCCTAGAATAATTTGGTCATTAGTATCAACTCAACTTGCTCAAATGGATCGAACATTATCATGTGACTGCCTTTTTTTTGGGAGTTTTTCATTCATATGCCCTATTAAAAACTTTATTACCCTAAATGTTCATACTTAATTAATTACCCGGCATAAATAAATTTTATTTATAAAATATATACAATCTACCTTAAAAGACTATTAATTCATTATTTGTGCCTTCAATCAAGGAATTTAATTACACTTTTTTTCTTTTTTCTTTCTTCTCTCTCTTCTTCTCTCCAGATGCAATTGAATGTGCACTACGCTGTTTAATACCGACCAATTCCATCCCATTTTGGACTTAATTTATGCATTAAATTTGGACTGACGTATTAAGTCTAATGCATAACGTTCCATGGTTGTCAAATACTGACCAATTTATAGGTTCAAGAAAAGATGAAAAATATAGATCTTTTCTTGAAAATTCCCATGAGCCATGACTTGGGTTTTTCAAGAAACAGTTGACTTTGACATTTTTTTTGTGTTATTCTTCTTCATGGGATTTTGCATTTCAAAGTTCCATATTGTTGTGGTGCAGAAAATGAAAATAATGGCAAGTTTTACAGATTCAAATGTGATTTTTCTTCTTCTACAAAGAGAGGTGTTAAATCTCATAAACGTGGCTTCTTCTCAAGAGGAAATAATATTCCAAATATGGATGAGATTTATATTAGTTATCTACATTATTTCTATCCAGTTATATACATCTACAATATCATACCACTCAAATATAATTTTTATACAATATGTCTTTTGTAAAGTTTGTATCTGATTTATACATAGTAAAAATAAATTTCATACAACTAAATATATATTATACAACTTATCTACAACTTTCATACATTATTTGTACCCAGTTAAATACAACTACAATAACATACAACTTAAATACAATTTTTTATACAATATTGTTCTCTCTCTCTTTCTATATATATATAAACAACAGAATATAATTTTTCTACAATTTTACTTCAATTTCGTAAATATAATGTAGATCATGTCTTCTTCTTCTTCTTCTTCTTCTTCTTCTTCTTCTTCTTCTTCTTCTTCTTCGACGAGTTTCAATCTGAAATTCAGCCAAAATCAAGTCTAATCTTCACCAAAACACCCTCAAAATTGAGATATAAACTCCAAATCATATTCCTAATTATTTGCAACAACACCAATCCAAACAAATAATGGTTTTTAAAAACCCAAATTCGAATTCAAAGCTTCAAAGCTTTTAAATGGCTGTCAATGGTGGAACTGCTGCTCTCTTTTCTTTTGCTTTATATTACTGAAATTAGGGATTGAGAGATAGAGAGAGATATAGAGAGAATTCTCAATTCTTTGCGATAACACCCAATTCAAACAATCATTTAATTATCTCCCTAAGATTTAGAACCTTTAAATCAATAAAATTTTGACTGTTAAATATATTTCTTTATTTGAATTATGTAAGAATTTCTAATTTCTAATATATATAAGAATTTAAAAACAACAATTACACGTTGATTTAATTGTCCAACAAAACTGCATCCAAGCAACCATATTTGTTTACCAATTCCGTATACCCAGAAACTACATCCAAGTAACCATATTTTGTTTACTAATTCAATATAACCATATTCTATTTACCAACCACCATACCTTTTTAACATAAGAAAAATAATTTTGTTGTCTAAATAAAGATTATATCGTTCCTTTTTTAATTTTTATACAAAGTTGGAAAGAACGAATTCTATGTACCTAGGTTACAATTTTTTATTTTCATTGCCATGTAAAAAATAGACTTATAAATATTAAAGAAAAAATCAAGAAAAAGACTCAACTAGAGAAAAAAAAATCAGAATATGTTTTTAAACTATTTCTTATGTTATAAGAAGTAGCTTTAATTTGTTTCCTACATAAAAATATTTATTTTAGAATCTTGACAAATTAAATCAGATTTATTTATTATTCTTCATGGAAATGAAAAATTGATTGTACTTATAATCTATAGTCATAATACATATTGTTTACTGAACCTTCCTCTAAATTAGAAAAATCAATCTTTAAATATGTAATCCTCTAATATATATCATGTTTTTTTTATGTCGAGTAAGTTTTTAAACTTTCAATCTCTTTTATTATAAAAAGTATCTTAGCTTCATTTTTCTACATAATTTGTTTTAGAATCTTAACGATAAATCAATTGTCAAAAAGTTACCATTAATTTTAAAGCTTCATTAGGAATGCATTAGATCTTCTTTTCAAAACTTTAAATTATTATTTAGTTTTTCAAGCTTTTAACATATTAAGAAAAATAATAACTATTTATAATATGAATGGATATAGATCTAGAAGTTTTTTTTTTTAAATAACAGTTTCCTCAAGACCGGCCTAATTCAATGAATAGAGTTTTACGAAAAATGTATTATTTAATAGATTAGAATTTCAAGTAATATATATTTGGGAATGTAGAAGCGCACTGCTGATAAACAATCAGATAAATATTTATATTCAATAATTAAGTTTTACAATATTTTGATTAAATAGCCATAATACAAATTCTGATGTAATATAAATATTTATAGCCTGTTTAGCCAAGCTTCTTTTTGTTCAAAAGTTTAAAAATATTCTAGGTTAAGGTGTTTGGCTAAACTTTTAGAAGGAAAAAAGTATTTTTGAGTAGGGCAGAAGAATTTTCCGAGAAACAGAAAAAAATAGCTTCTCCCTAAAAGTATTTTTTTCGATTTTTTTTTTTGAGAAAAATACACTTAAAAGCACTTTTTAAAATCTTAGCCAAATATTAATTACTGCTCAAAAGTGCTTTTCAAATTAATTAACCAGACACAAGTTGTTTCTCACCAAAAGTACTTCTTAAAAAAGTTTTTGTGAAAAACACCTTTCAAAATATGTTGATTTTAGAAGTTTGGCCAAACAAGTTATTAGTGTCATTGGTCAATTGATAGTCCAAATTTATATTACTTGTATTCTAAAGAGATAGTAGGCGAGATACAACAACATAACATATTTATATCTCATAACTATAATAAAATATTTATAGTTATATAACTAATTCAACTAAATTCATCATCTTTGCATGTATAGAAGATACTAAAATTTAGCTATAGTTTCAATGTATGCACCAATTTATTATTTTGTATATATTCGGTACCGATTGACACAAAAGACACGTTCAACGCACGTACATTAAAACTAGTCTATATCTATACTATATTAAAAGCACGAAAGCCCCAAGCAAAATGTCGTTCGCCTTTTTTACCCTTTAAAAACTGATTTAATACTGGACAAAATAGTCATTTAATTATTTTTCTAATATTTAGGATTTAAAATTAATTAAAATTTTGTTTTACATATCTTTCCTTATTAAAATTATGTAAGAAATCTTGTTTAAGACTTTAAAATTAATTAAAAATTACCTTATATAAATCTTTTTCTTATTTAAAGTTGTTTTCCTTTAATTTGATCCTTTCATGTGTTCAAATTTTCAAACGGAATATTACGAGAGCTCTATTTTAAAGCCTCTATCTTTTATTAATTTTATATATATTTTTATTAATTTTATATATATAACCTTTCTTAAACTCATTTTATATAGAAATAAGTTTAAATTAAATATATTAACCATAATCATGCATAACTAATAAGAACCCACTTTCCTCTGAATACCTATAAATTTGAATAATTAAAGCTAATCTAAATCTTTCCTTATTTAAATTATTTCACAAATCATAAAATCTAAGACATTAAAAGTTAAATAAAATATTGCATTATATAAACTCTTTCTTTATTAAACTCTATAATATAATTCTAATTCATTTTATAATACTTTTCCTATAAAGGATTTTGAAAGGTGAGTGTGAATGCAACATTCAATTGCACCTGTAAGCTTCCCTCACTATTTAACCATGAATCATTATTTTACACAATATATGTAAGAATAATTAGTATGAATCCGCTAGAAACAATATCTTCAATTTCATATTTGGAGGAAGTAATGTTTTTCTATATTATTTTTTCTCGTGTAATATGCGAGCTTCAAGTTATTTGAACTTAGATAAAATTAGTAAAAAATCACCAATAATGTATCCAGCAATCGCACTAATCCATCATGTAAATTAATAGACCAAGAATATTCAAGCATATTTGATCATAAGAATATTTACAAATATTTGTGCGAAGTTAGAATTTATTATAAATATTAATATTATTTTACGGACTACGAAGCATATTGGCTACATAGACAGATTGCGCTGTGAGAATATAAATTTGTATACTAACTTACATCATGAATTAGCTAGCTAGAAAGCTATCAAAGTAACCTAATTAGATTTAATTGACTACAAAATTAAACTTATTGTAAATTTAACTACCAAAGTAGAATTCCATTTACTTATAGGAATTGTTTTTAACCTCTTGTATGAGTTATCCAACGTTAGTTGTCTTCATTAATCAAGATTGTGAGCCATCAATTTCTTTAACTTTAGAATCGAATCAAGACTGTAAAAAAAGAAGAGAGAACCATTAGAATTTATCCAAACTCTTAAATATGATTAATATTTATCATTTTTGAATTATAATTATTGTACAAATTTTTATTTTATAACAAAAATACATCTTTTGAATATTTATGTTATTTTTCATGAATTTGTTCTCATTAGTATGGGGTACACGCACAACGCGCGTACAGTAAGACTAGTACTATACTAAAAGCACGAAGGCCCTTAGCAAAATATCGTTCGCCTTTTTTACCCCTTAAAAATATATTTTACGTTGGATAAAATTGTAAAATCAAAAAATATTCCTAATATTTAGGAGTTCTAAATTAAAGAAGTTTTAAAAAAGTATATAATTTAGTGTTTGATATTTCTCCTAATAAGGATACAAAATATTAAGACACTAAAATAATACAAAAAGTAGGAGGAAAATTTCTTTTCCAACTAGAAAACTCCACGATATATGTTTTTTAGAAACTTAGTTGTTTAATCCATTTGTTTTTGTTCTTGAAGTTTACGACGACATTACGTTTCAAAATATTAATTGTTGTTGGAAAATATATGAATTACTAATTTGTGATAAAAAATTAATTTCCATAATTAATCTATTTAAAAAAAAACAAATATTATTAGTAAGAAATTTTATTACAGAATTCGACTTTACAAAATAGGAATTAGTTACAAAATTCATCTCGTAGTTAAAAGGATATTTTTATAATCTATCACTAATCTTGTCAATAGTGATAATCAGCGATAGATTTTTATTATTTAGCTATATAATTGGCCCGTCACTATTTTTTTTCTTTTTGTAGGTGATATGCCTATAATAAGTACTTATACAATCATTTTAATACGAATCTAAACTAAAAGAAGGGGATACATAATAAACAGGGGAGGAGGGAGAGTGCTATGTACGGGTTCGGACGAACCCAGTAGCTTTTGTTTAAACTTTGAATTTGTATTAGAAAATCCATTAAATATGTGTAAATATTCAATTGCGAACCCAGTAACTAATGAGCTAAGAGATCGGTTGCAAGTTCAGAACCCATAAACTTCAATTTCTAACTCCGCCTCTGATAATAAAACACCGATCTTTCAAGATTATCTTGATTATTTTCATGCTTAGCTAGGTCATTCGCTACTTTTTGACTAAATAAGATCAATAGTCGTTATTTTCAAAAGCTTATATTTTTAAAATTTTATTTTCAAGTGATTATATTTTTTAATAATTTTATATACATCGATATAGGATACACACGTATCGCGCGTATCCTAAAACTAGTTATATTAAAAGTATGGATCCCTAAATTTGTAAGTTAAATTACTTTTTTACCCTTTTTAAAAACCTAATTACCCCAATGAAGGAAAAAAAAAAACTACTAAACCTAGGCAACTCTTCATTCCAACAAATGGGTGTAACCTTTCAATATTCCAACGAATGGGTGCTCATTAGTTCTTTTACGTGCTCTAACATGAAAAACTCGACATTCACTTTTTTTTCCGGACGAGTCACCTCTCTCCTCTTATTTCTCCCACTTGCAACAACTTATCTCAGGTGTTAGCCGTTATGCTATATTATTTTGAAGTAGTTCTTTTTCTTTATTCTCTTTTCTTTTGGTCTTAGGAGAACATAGTTCGAAAACTTAGGAGGAATAACAAATAAGTACAAGGACTCAAGCCAAGGTATTAAAACTATAGACCTTTGTTCTGTGGTTTGATATACATTTGCCATTTCATCAAAATATTAAATTAATTTTTAATGTATATGAATGCTTTTTATTCTCTTGCCTTTTAAAAAAAAATATTTCTTAATTCACTAATGTATATATTGTCTCCTGGGAGTGTGTGTTTGGGTATTCTTCATCAACAAATGTGGGGTCATCACTTGATTTACAAGTCAATTCTGTGTTCCGAAGCCTTAAAGACCTCCTTTTACCTCACCTCGATTTGCGTGCGTGGTTCGGGCGTATATCCAGAACGTTTTTATGTGAAAATTTGATAAAAATGCTAATTCTGCCTTTAAAGTTGAATTTAAGTTGACGTCAGTCAACATTTTGGGTAAACGAACCCTGACCCGTGATTTGACGGTCCCGGAGGGTCCGTAGAAAAATATGGGATCGGGCGTATGCCCGAAACTGAATTCCGATGTCCCAAGCTCGAGAAATGAATTTTTGAAGAAAATTGTTTAACTGAAATTATAAGAGTTTTTGGAAACTTAAATGTATTTGAATTTGATGGTATCGGGCTCGTGTTTTGGTTCTAGAGCCCGGTACAGGTCTTATATGGTGTTTAAGTTGTGTCTGTAAAATTCGGTAAGAAACGGACTTAATATGACGTGAATCGGACCCTCGGTTGTTAAAATTTGAACTTAAGAGTTATGGAGATTTTTCTTTGATTTTGATGCTAAACGCGTAGTTCGATATATTAATTTGGCGATTTGATCGCACGAGTAAGTCCATATGATGTTTTTGAGTTAGTATGCATGTTTGGTTTGGAGCCCCGAGGGCTCGGGTGGGTTTCAGATATGTTTCGTGGTGTTCTGGACTTAGGATTTTCTGTTGTTTTGCTGCTTCTGGTGTGCTGGTGTATTGTTCTTCGCGTTCGCGAAGGAACTCTCATAAACGCGAATAGTAAGTTAGTCTGAGGGAGATTTTCTTCTACGCGAATGCGAGGCTCAGGTCGCGAACGCGAAGCATTGGGGGTTTTACCCTTCGCGAACGCGAAGTCCATTTGGCAGGGACTGTGGGAAAGGGATTTTACCCTATGCGAACGTGTTGTAGGTCTCTCGAACGCGAAGGTCAGGGGGTTAACCCTTCGCGAATACGATAGACTTCTTGTTTACCGTGAAAATGGTAAGAACAATTAAATTTGTAAATGGGATTCTAAAAATATATGATCTATTTCCGAGCTAGTTGTTAGAGCAGTTGATGCTAATAATGTGGAGTTTAATGACGAGATGCAAGCTAAAACAAGGTAGTAATCGAACCCGAGGGCTTGCTGCCCGGGTGTAGGTCTGGTCGATGGGGGACTTCAAGGTCAACGTCAGGTTCGAATTCGAGCTATCGGGGATAGTCGGGGATGGGATAACAGTTGAAGATATAATTAAACAAGGCTCTTTATGGCCAATACTGAGTTATATGATGAAGAACACGTAAGGAAACGATGGATACCAAGCTAACCTCGGGCCAGTGAGAACAAACAAGTTAGAAAGAAAAGAGAGAGAGAGAGATATTATTGCACTTGTGGAGAAATGGAGCAACATTTGTCATTTACAAGGTAGGGTGAGTCCCCTTTATATAAGAGGGAAACTCGGCTACAAGTACGTGGAGATTAATTACAAAGTATGGAGATGGGATGACTTGACGCAATGCCTCAACATAGGCTTTGGATAGGCCGACCCTGTCAGACTTAGCCGCGTGCCTTTGGAGCTTCCCCTTCTATCCTGACTTCGATCTCTGTCTTCTCTGAGTCGGGCCTCGACGAGCCCCGAGGTCGGGAACTCGGTCGTGGCTTCGTGTCCTTGGGGTCTCGAAGCACTTCTTGTGAAATGACTTGAAAGCGAGAAATCAAGTTCTCTGATTTCACCGCGTACAGATAGTCTCCGTGTTTCCCAGAGGGAAATGATGGGAAACAATGTTGACACTTGACTCCTCGAGTTCCTTACGGCGACATCATTCCGATGATGCGACTCCTGGCGCGAGCTTTGTGGAACCCGGGGCGTCCATGGGCTTATGCATTTTCGACTTCATTCAATGCACTCCCGATTCCCGCTCTCCAAGGTGAAGGTACCGCCGTCGATTTGGTTTTCCAAGGATGCATTAATTGTGTCCATCGGTCAATCTTTCAAGGCCTCGATGACCGTGTCGTAATCCCCTATAAATGGGGGTGTTTTGGTGTTTTTTTTCCTATCCCAATGCCTTCGTTGGCTTGCTTACTTATTCCTTCTTATCATCTTCTTCTATTCTTGAACATCATGCTTGGGGCTCATGGCCTCAAGGCCGTTTGGAGGAGCTCCCTTAGATCATGTCGTGGCCCTTTGCCGGGACTTCCCTTTGTCGATCATAATCTCGCTGTCCCGCTATTGTTGTGGTCGTCGATAGGCTGGCCTTTGCTGTTGCTGTTGGCCCGAGGTGATGATGGACGGGGAGTCGATTTCCCCTTCATGTAGACAGTTGTTCGGATTATGCACCGCTGCTAGCTCTCCTACCCAGTCCTGGGGCGACACTTTATCCCTAGGATTTTTTCTTTCCCAAGGGATAAAGTGGCACTACCGACCGTTGAGGCTGAGGTCCGCCGAATCTTCAACCTTTGGCTTCAGCGGGCCATGTCTCTTTTCTCTGCCTCCTATGCATCCCCTCCTTTTCCTCTTCTTCATATTCTCCGGTGGAGATCCCTCGGGGGATTGAGCTAGGAGCCTAGAGGAGGTGGCGGTCGAAGGAATCACCCTCGAGGGTGCGTGCTCGAGGGGGCGATGCTCGAGGATGCTGATACCGGAGATGAATCTTCGAGGGCGGACCGGGCTCCCGGGTTTCATCACATGTACATCCTTCCGTTCCTCCGCTTTAGGTGTAGACTTCTGTAGGCTTTTGTAATTGTATGTAATGACCCCTCGAGGGATGTTGTACATGGATCTTTATGAATTCGAATATATTCCATTGACTTCTGCTTTCGATTCTTGCTTTATAATTGCATGTTTTCATGCCCTTCGAGGCCTTTTGGATGTCTTCTTTTATTTGTCGACCGCCGATATCTAATTTGGGAGTCAGCATTCTTTCCGATTCTCTGCTGATCGACACGGCTCTCTTTCGAACCCATGGTTGTACCTCGGACCAATCCTAGATTGATCTGATAGGCCCGGGCTATCGGGGCCCTCTGAGTTGTATGGAGATAATACGCCGAATTTCGGGGCCTTCGAGGACGTTATCCTGAATAAAGGTCAGCTTCGGGTACCTGGGGGTCCCTTTTGATCTTGATGTAGATAGCCCCTTTAAAACGTATAGGATAGACTTCTGCTGAGGAGTTGCCTATACTCAGGTGCTGCCTTGGACCTTTGTGGAGTTTTCGTGATCGGAGATTCCTATGCTTGTTCCTCTTTTTTAGAAAGGGGGAAACATGAGACCAGGTACTTGCCTTGCGTCGAGTGATGGCGTTGAAAGCTTCCCAAAGTCCGACTTCTTTTGGGCAGGGATCCTCGAGGTAGAATGCTGCCTTGAGATTGGAGATAGCACGGATGGTTCCTCAAGTCTTGGCTTCTCTTCGGAGGATGCTTCCTGGATCGGGTCCCACTTCATCGATCTGTATCGAGGCTGTTGGCTTCCCGGGGCTTACTCCGGGTAGGCGAGTCGTCGCCGCTTTTCGCATATATGTGGGGCAGCTTTGGCTTCTTCGCAAGACCTCACTATTTTCAGGCAGCTGCCCTTCCGCTTTGGCATAAGGTTCTTCATTTCTTCAGGCACAAAAAGTGTTGGCGCGCCCTTGCTCTGAACTATTAGTTTTACCATAATCATGGCAAGCACTTCGAGGCCGGCCCGACAGGGAGTGCAGAGTGCTGCTCCCGGCGCTCAGGAATAGCGGGAGTTCGCTCTGAAGATGGTGCCTTTGATAAGAGGGGAACATCTGGAGATGGTGAGAAGGTACTGTGGATGGAGAGAGGGGGTAGCGGTGCTTCCCTAGGATGAGAGTGTTACGGACTCTACTGATGGATTCTTGAGTGTATACCTCTATACTTTCGCATTTGGTCCCCTTGATAGGGTCGTACTCGATTTTTGCTCGGAGTATCGGGTTACTTTGGTGCAGATACATCCGTTATTTTGGTGAGTGGTACTGATGATGAGGTTCTTTGCGGAGAAGGCTGGGCTTGAATTCACGCTTAACCACCTTGTCAGGCTATACCGACCCTTTCATCACCAGGGCCTGTTGACCTTGAGGTGTCGTTCATCCACACCCTTTCTAGTTGATGACGAAGAGGACGGGGATTGAGAGTGGGCCAGTTGGTTTATCCAGGTCCAGACGGTCGACATTATCCCCGTGGAGCTTTTTCCAATTCCCGAAGGGTGGAATTATGCACGTGCGCGGAGCGTCTGGTGCCTTTTCAGATTTTGCCTATAGCAAAAATTAGTTGAATAATAGCATTTTCTCCCTTGTTGCAGTAACTTCATGAATGTCGGGCGAGGTTCTTGACCTGCCCAACTGAGTCCGAAGGCTGGTGACCCATTTGACAAGCGATGAGTGTCGGTGGCGAGCTGTATTCCATGCCAGATGGGGAGCAAAATACCAAGGTATGCACGCATGCTGCCTTTGCCTTGACCTTCGTATACTTGAGGTAACATTTCCCTCCTTTATTTTGTATCGGTTTTGCCGTTTGTAGGTATTAGGCGGTTCTTAGGGATGACGCAGTGCTCTTCCGAAGGGGAGAAGAGGTGTCGGCCTCTAAGCCGAGGGACGATGGAGATAAACGGGATTGGCACTTGCAATGTGATGGAGCTTTTAGTGGTGTTGAACGAGCTCGTGTTTTCAAGGAGAAGGCATTGTCCGAGTCTGCTGCTCCCGAAGTATCTAATTCCCGGTCGGCAGCTCCTCCAAGTGAATATGCTTTGCCCGAGGTCGGTTCTTCTGGGGCCGGAGAGGCAGGATCGACAGAAGTATATTCTGACTTCGAGGAAGTTCGTCGGGTTCACTTCGTAGTGAGTTTAGGCGCAGTTTTCCTGTATTCCGTGTACTCCTCCCTTTATTGAACTTTTCTTGTGTAGGCCTGTGATAAGCTTATGTCTGAGCTGCTCCGTCAAGGGGCCATGCTTCAGAAAATTCTGGACGAGGGCAAGTCCCTTAGGCTCCATAGCGAGGAGAAAGAGGTTGAGTTGCAGCATTGGCGATATGAGGCATACCGGAGCTCAAATTTTGAGAGCTATTTGATGGAGTAGGTAACTTTTTGCAGCTCGCACTTTGCTCTCTTTGGCCCTTAAGGTTGACCCCTTTTTTGTTGTATTAGCTGCAGAAAAATACGGAGGCTTTGGAGTACCTCAAGGGCGACATCGACTGCGTCAGAGCTGCTTGTGGTGAGCTAAGGGCTCAGGTGCAAGCTCAAGCTTTATAGGAGAAAGGCGCCTCGGCCAAGGTCCCTGCCTTCGAAGCCAAACTCCGCTTGGCTCGTGACAATGCCAAAGTTCAAGTGGACATGATTGGGAAACTTGAATCTGATCTCTCGAAGATCAGGGCTAAGATAATTGATGCCCGGGCTGAAGCGGCACTAAGCCAAACAAGGCTGATCAGGAGATGGCGATTCGTATGAAAGACGCTGCGGATGCTCAAGCCGAACTAAAGTGAGCCCTTGACCGGGAGAAGAGGGTCGAAGAATATGTTCGTTGCAGGTCTCGAAGAGAGGTACTCGAGGAGAGCGGTGCGAGGGACTTCGTTCTCTCGGAGGAATTGGCTCGAGCAAGGGCGGAGGAGCGTGACGCACCATCATTTCTTGCTGACAACGCGAAGAGCGAAACCGGCAAGCTGTAGCCCTTTGGAGCGGAGTGTAGATTTCGCCGTTTTCCCGCTTTGTATTTGATATATGTAGAGCATGTCTGTAGATGGAGAGTGCGCCTTTTTTGTGTATATTTGAAGCTTTATTTCTTCCACATCTCTTTCTGTTATTTCTTTCGACCAAGCGGGCTGGTTTCGGTGCTTGGCGGGATCCTTGTAAGTCCGGAACTGATCCTTGGGATCCAAATTACGCTCTAACTAATATTAAAATTACCTTCTATTAAATGATATTTTGTACATTAGTTAAAGTAATAATTTCAATAATGGATGTTGTCATACATATTAGAGAAAGTGATGTCTCTTTATATGATTTATTTCAGCTAATTACAAATTAATTATTCACAAAAGAATATTAACAGTAGCTAAATACGACTTATGCTTAGCCTTTTACATTATTTGAGTGCATGTTTAGTTCTTTTGTTTAAAGTGTCAACTTTAGAACTTTGGGAGTCAAAGTACAGTTTTCAGCAGGTTTTTTAACTAGGGCAGGCACATGTATTGTCCACCGCCCAAAATTAAACGTGAGTTCTTAAAATTTCTTATTACTAAAATGTCCCTAAAATATTATTGGACATTTTTACCCTTTCAAAAATCATATTAACTGTACATTAATATTGTACAAAAAGGTAAAAATACTCAACTATGACAATGTTGTTGAGCTTCTCCTACTTTCTTCCCATGCGAATGAATTTACAATACACAATGTATTCGGTTCTTTTGGGATTTGTATTAATTGTTTGTTGGGATTTAATGCACAATGTATGTGGTTCTCAATATTGGAATGGTACATAGTATTCTTTGGAATCCAAACGAACATTAACAGTCCTAATGAAGTAGTTTTCATTTGTTAAGTTAATCATCATAGTTTTCTCATTTGTTAAGTTAATCAATGATAAAAAGTGTTTATATCTTTTTTAATTATATATCACGCTTAAGTAGTTAATGAAAGCAACCGTTTCATGTTCACATTAATTCTACTCAAAATCAATTACGTAAACTCAAATTGTTTCATCCAATAAATGAGTGTTGGAATTGTCAAACGAAATATGTAAAAACTGAAAAGGAGGGTACCGAAAAGAAAAGCTCTACCCTCCCGTGGACAAGCTAGTCTTAAAGCAAATTATAAGGTTCAAATTGATCAATTCATATGAAGCCATAAAGTGCTCTAGCCTTGTGTCTTTTTCCTTCTACCATCCGCAGTCTAACTTTAATCAGTTAATATCTAATGACGCAAAAGTAAAAATTGATTTCAGAAGGGCCACGTTAATGTCACGACCTAAATCTACCATGTCGTGATGACGCCTAACGTGAAACCAGGCAAGCTGACTCTTTTACCAAAACAACCCGATAATCCAAAATAAAGGTTTCTTTAAACTATAAAAAGCAAAAACTTTATAATATAAGTCTGAATAACAAAGTGCGAAAGAAAAAGCCCGACATATCATAAGTCACGAGCATCTAAAAAGAACTGTCTGATACAACTAAGACTAATATAGCATGAAAAACAACTCATAATATCTAAAGAAAGATAGGAGGAAGAAGAGAAAGGCTGCGATCGTCATACAACTACCTTGCTAACTCCAAAATATCCACGACGAATGAAAACTCAATGCTCGCTAGCACGTCCAGCAACCGCTGGATCTGCACACAAGGTGCAAAGAATAATGTGAGTATACCAACTCAGTAAATAATAAAGGTAAATAAAGACTGAGCAGTAGGAAATACATAAAACCCACATCATGAAATGTTAGTAAGTACAACAAGCTTTCAAATCATCTCGTTTAAAATCTATTTTTTGGTAAAAATCATTGGAAGATGTTTTTCAACAGTTTCAACAGAGGATCAATGCAATCTAGAGTAAAAGTGATGAAAATCATAAATAGCCCCTAGGGCAAACAACTTTCATAAACAGCCCCTCGGGCAACATGAATCATAAACTGCCCCTCGGGCATAACATCACTTAGAATCAGTCCCTCGGTCAAACCTCACAGTCACTCATATACAGCCCCTCGGGCACAATATGAATCAATAATAGCCCCTCGGGCAAAACATCATATCATTCACTCAGGGTACCTGTGCTCACTGGGGGTGTGCAGACTCCGGAGGGGATCCTACAGCCCAAGCGCTATAACAGGCCACCTCGTGGCATAAATCAATCAAGCCCTCGGCCTCTCATAATCATAAGTCAGTAACAACATGCTACGACGCGTAGCCCGATCCCATAATATCCTCACAACACAAGCCCTTGGTCTCACTCAATCATAAACCTCTCAAGCCACTCGGGCTATCAGTAAAATAGGGTGCTCAGCCCAAAATAAAAATTTTATGCATCAAAACGGAGTAATGAAGATTGAGTTTTGAAATCAGTAAACATAACATGATTGAGTATAGATTTTTAAATCAAAACAGTGAGAGGATAATAAGAAAAGACCCCTAAGGGTTCAACAACTTTGGCAAATGGCCCAAATATGGCATTCAACCCAATTTATAGTAGTTCTTTCTAAACACATAATTATAAAATAGTTTTCAGTCAAATACGCAACTTTATAGTTGCTACGGGACGGATCAAGTCACAATCCCCAATAGTGCACACTCGCACGTCTAGTCACCTGGCATGTGCGTCTCCTTAAAGTAGTAAAACGATGTGCAATCTGGGGTTTTATACCCTCAGGACAAGATTTACAATCATTACTTACTTCAAACCGATCAAATCCCTACTCTGGGACGCCCTTGACTCTGGAATAGGCCTCCAAACGTCCCGAATCTAACCAAAAGCAATACAATTTAATCAATATAGGCAAATGAACCAATTCCATATGAAAAATTATCAATTTAGACCAAAATCTCGAAATTCACTCAAACCCGGCCCCTATGACCACGTCTCGAAATCCGACAAAAATCACAAAACTCGAAATTTCTTTCACTCATGAGTCTATACATACCAATATCATCAAAATCAGACATCAAATGATCCCTCAAATCCTCAAATTAAACTCTCCAATTTCCAAGCCCTAACCCCTCAATTTTATCCCTAACTTCTCCTAATTACATGCTTAAATAACTGAAAATCACCATAATCACGATTATTGAGTTCAAATAACTTACCTTAATGAGTATCCCCTTGATTTCCTCTTCAAAACCCCTCCAAAAACCTCAAAATCTGAAAGAAAAATGTTGAAGAATGGCTAAAATTCGCGAAGGGTTCCTTATATACTTTCTGCCCAGACACCTCGCACCTGCGGCCCATTTCTCGCATCTGCGGGGCCGATTTTGCTTTCCAAACCACAGCATCTACGATTTCCACTTATCCGCCCAGATCCGCTTCTGCAGTCAATTCCCGCATCAACGGTTTTGCAGGTGCGGTCCCATATGCGCACCTGGGCTCTTACCCTTCTCAGCTATGGCGCCTTCTGCAGCTGCTCTTCCGCTTCAGCGAACCTCGCACCTGCGATCCCCACTCCGCAGGTACGGTTTTATAGCTAAAGGAAATCTTCAACATTTCCTCAAATCCCATCCTTGATCCGTCAACCACCTGAAATCAACCCGAGGCCCTCGGGACCTCAACCAAACATGCCAACAAGTTACATATCAATATTCAAACTTAGTCGAACCTTCGGACCACCCAAAACAACATCAAAACACCAAATCACCCTTGGATTCAAGCCAAAGAACTTCTAAACTTTCGAATTTCGTAAACTATGTCGAAACCTACCAAATCACCTCCGAATGATCTGAAATTTTGCGCACACGTCAAAAAAAACACTACAAACCTACTCCAATTTTCGGAATTCTATTCCGACTCCGATATCAAAATTTTCATTGCCGACCGAGAATCGCCAAATTTCCAATTTTGCCAATTCAAGTCTAATTCCACCACAGACCTCCAAATCACATTCCGGATGCGCTTCCAACTCCAAAATCACCTAACAGAGCTAACCGAACCATCATAATTCACATCCAAGATCATTTGCATATAAATCAACATCAGGTTGACTTTTCCAACTTAAACTTCTAAATAGGAGACTAAGTGTCTCATTCCACACCGAAACCACTCCAGACCCAAACCAACCAACACAATACGATGAAATACATCTGAGGAATACATAAAGAAGTAGAAATGGGGGAAACGTGGCTATGAATCATGAAATGACCGACCGGGTCATTACATCCTCCCCTTCTTAAACAAATATTCATCCTCGAACGAGTCTAGAAACGTACCTGAAGCCTCAAACAGGTGTGGATATCTACTCCGCATCTCCCACTCGGTCTCCCAAGTAGCCTCCTCCACGGGCCTACCTCTCTACTGTACTTTCACTGAAGTTATATCCTTTGATCTCAACTTTCGGACCTGCCACTCTAAAATAGCCATTGGCTTCACATCATACGTCAAATCACCGTCTAACTGAACTGTGCTGAAATTCAAAACATAAAACAGATCGCCGACATACTTTCGCAGCATAGAAACATGAAATATCGGATGCAAACTCGACAAGCTAGGTGGCAACGCAAGCTCATAAGCCACCTCCCCAATTCTTCGAAGCACCTCAAAAGACCCAATAAACTGAGGGTTCAACTTGCCCTTCTTTCCAAATCTCATAACACCCTTCATGGGTGAAACCTTCAGGAGAACCTTTTCCCCAACCATATAAGACACACCCCGAACCTTTCTGTCAGCATAACCATTTTGTCTTGACTAAGCTATATATGAAGCCACTCCTGAATCACTTTTACCTTGTCTAAAGCATCATGTACCAAGTCTGTACCCAAAATCCTAGCCTCGCCCGGCTCAAACTAACTTACTGAAGATCTACATCGTCTCCCATATAAAGCCTCATATGGAGCTATCTGAATACTCGGCTGATAATTGTTATTATATGCAAACTCCGCGAGCAGTAGAAACTAATCCTATGAACCCCCAAAATCAATGACACAAGCGTGCAACATGTCCTCCAATATCTGAATAGTGCACTCAGACTGCCCGTCCGTCTGAGGGTGAAAAGCTGTGCTCAAGTGCTCAACTCAACCTGAGTACCCAACTCTCGCTGCACAACCCTCCAAAACCGCGATGTAAACTGAATACCTCTATCTGAAATAATGGAAACCGGGACACTATGCATGCGAACAATCTCTCGGATATAATCCTCACCTAACCGTTTTGAAGAATAGGTAGTCTACACAGGAATGAGGTGCGCGGACTTGGTCAGCCGATGCATAATTACCCAAATAGCATTGAACTTCCTTAAAGTCCGTGGGAGCCCAACTACTAAATCCATGGTGATCTGCTCCCACTTCCACTCTGGAATATCCATCTACTGAAGCAAGCCACACAATCTCTGATACATCTTTGCGGCACTCGGATGGATGGAATACCGCGAACTATGGGTCTCCCCGTGAAATCCAAGACCATCATCACCATGTACGAGTGCGTTTTGTGAGTTTGAAATGTTTTAACTTGAGAACAAAAATTCTTGACAAGAATAAGTGTGAAAATAACGTGTGTTATTAGAATCAGCATTAAAATAATCACTACGGCAAAAGGGCCAAATATATCCCTATACTCTGAGAAAATGTTTAGATATACCATTTGTTATACTTTGGGTCCAAATATATTCTTGCCGTAATACTATTGGTTCTAATATGCCCCTTTTCTGTTAAGTTTGTCCAAGGTGAACATCTAATCCTATGTGGCACTAACATTTGATGAGGTGGATCCCACATGGCATGACATCCCAGCACCCCTAATTCATATATAAAAGACTAAAATTTGAAATACAATATTTTTTATGGTAGAGGCAATGGTGGCAATAGTGATAGAGGGAAAGAAAATTTTAGTGGTGGAAAATAAATAAAAGGGAGGGTAATGGGTTAGGGGCACTGAGGTGGCAAACCATGTGGCATCCACCTCATTAAATATTAGTGCCACTAGGATTGAATGTCCACTTTGAACAAACTTAACGGAAAATGGGTATATTTGAACCAATAGTATAACAATAGGGGTATATTTGGACTCAAAGTATAACAAGGGGTGCATTTAAACCTTTTACGATAGTATAGGGATATATTTGGCCCTTTTTCTGTAATCACTATTATCCTTAGTCCCACGGTGGGCGTCAAACTATTTACCCTGGAACCCGAGTAACAATTAAATTTATATTGTGGTTTTAAGGATATGTGATTTAATCCAATACCAATTGATAAACAAGGAATTAAATAGATAAATTAGAGAATAAAATAAGTCAAACCAGTGTACAAGCTAAATCTCGACCTCGACCTTTGATAGTTTCGAGGTGGGTTAGTAAGAACGCAAATTATAAGGCAACTCTGGTGAACAGTAAGCAAGAAAGTGATGAATGCATATTCTCTTGTCAATGAACAGTGCATTACAAATGAATGGGCTCCCTTTTATATATTAAGGGAGTCCTAATTAAGGTACAATTCTAATTACAGTAGGAAATCATATTGGATAGCTGTCTAACCGCCAAGGACCAATCCGTTCTGTAATTTACGCCGTGATCTTCAGGTTATTGCAGGTATCTCGCTCTTTCTGCTACTAAATCATAATAGTATTATCTCGAAGTAGGCCTTCTTCCGACCTCGAAAAATGATATCGACCTCGACCTTGATATTGTAAAGGAGCTTCGACCCCGAGCTCGGCGTCCTAGCCTCTCGACGTGGTATCACATTTTCCATCGAAGAACGAAATCGAGTAGCCCTAATTTCCACCGTATACAATATCAAAAAAGGTGCACTTTCGACCATTCCATATGATGCCTAACAGAAACATGATTATCTGAAGTGGATTCTTTCTCTTGTAGTAGATGCTGAACATACTGTATGACGCTTTGTTTTTGCTAGACAAATCTAATTAGTAGACTACAAGATAACCATGATCGTGGCTTATGACGAGCATGTATTGGGAAACATCAAGTTAACATTTGGAATTAATTGTGTGCTGACATGTCAAGACACGTGGATCAATAAAAGAATGACATCTAGCAAAGAGCATTCACAGAGACATGAGCCTTAATAAGCACGGGCAAAGGTTCAAGAAAATAAGAAGGAGCAGTTACTCGGATCTCTTTGTAGTTTGAAGAGATATCGGAGGAGTGAAACTAGATAGCAAAAAGTATAGATACGTATTATCTGTAATTAATGAGCATCAATGATGGAAAACGTTATAGAATTTTCACAAAACAATTACAATTGCCAATTATAACGTTACATTAATACCATTAATTGCTCATTATGGCTCTATTATGAGAGGAAAGAAATGTAGTACTTAGAAATAGCTATAAAATGAGAGAAATAACATTTGCAAGGAGTCATAGATTATTATTGGAATACACTGATTTACTTTGCTTTATTTTGCTACTCAGCTACATTTCAATTCAATTCTTCTTTTTTATTGTTTCCTTATTTGATTATCAGTAACCCTTAAACAAATTGGTTCTATTACCGGGAATCTGATAATCTTTTACTTTCTAAATCTACTCTCTTCTCAAAACAATCATGTCGAATGTCAACGACAACAACCAACAAGATTTACAACACCAAGAAAATCAGCAAAGTTAGGAGAATCAACAAGGTGAAGGAACTCTAGCTCCATCACCACGAAACTCTCCTCGACAATCCCGAGAGGGAACTCCTAACAGATCTGAATCAAATACGAATGAGCAGTTCGAAAATAATCAAGCTATTGATGAAGATTTGAAAAAATTAATCGCCCAACAGGTCAGTAACACTCTTCAGGCTTTTGCTAACCAGCTGCTAGGTGTTGCACCACCAATACCAACTCCTAACAACTACACCATGGAAAATCCTTGCTCAGGACTCGTTAACAAAGGTAGTGGAGGAACTCCTAGCGAATCTCGTGATGGAGGTTCAGGTAACCCAGTCAATTCTTGATTTACAAAATTTAGTACTAACTTTACAGAAACAGCTCAAGGAGCAGAGTGATTGCATAGAGAAGATACCTAGAGTGCCGCCTGTAATCAAGGGAATAGATATAGACAAATACTCTCAACAACCTTGGAAGCCAAGTGCCAATTCCAAAGAAATTCAAGATGCCCGATATTCCAAAATATGATGGAACAACTGATCCACAAGATCACATAACCACATTTACAACTGGTGTAAAGGGCAATGACTTGACCAAGCAAGAAATTGAATCAGTACTGGTCAAAAAATTCGGCAAAACACTCATGAAGGGAGCATTAATATGGTACTCTCTTTTACCCGAAAATTCTATAGATTCTTTTGCTGAGCTTGTAGATTCATTTATCAAAGTACACTCAGGAGCTCAAAAGGTTGAAAAAAGAATGGAGGACATTTTAAAAATAAAACAAGGAGATACAGAGCTGCTCAGGGAATTCGTAGACAGATTCCAGCGTGAGAGGATGATGTTGCCACGTGTACCTGCTAACTGGGCAGCTATGGCCTTTGCCAGTAATCTAAATGAAAAAAGCTCAGAAGCCACGAGGAAACTCAAGGAAAGTTTACGAGAATTTCCAGCAATAACTTGGAATAATGTTTATAACAGATACAACACGAAGCTGCGGATAGAAGAAAATACTATCATTCAGTCTCGAAAAGATGAAAGGGTGAGTTCAAGACGAGCTAAAATTGAAACAAGGTCCGGCAAAAATAGGTATGAGCCTTACATGGGACCAGCTGGAAGAGACTCGCGTTCAAAATAGGATAACCCAAGGTACGATCATAGATCAAGAGATAGAGAGTCAGGTTCATCATCAAGGTTCGGAAAAGAACAAAACACGCGAGAGACACGAGATGATGACAGAAGCTCGAAGGCAAATATCGGTAGGTAAAGTTTTAATGTTAGCACCTCCGAGTTGGTGGCTGTTTTAAGAAGCATGGGAGAGACAATGTACGGTGGCCAAAAGAAATGAGATCAAACCCAAATAGGCAAAATCCTGATTTTTGGTGTGAGTTTCACAACGATCAGGGTCACAAAACAGTGGATTGCAGATTACTACTACGTGAAGTAGAACATTTATTAAAACAAGGGTATTTAACATGAACTGTTTAGTGAAAAAGGAAAGCAGACATATATGAAGAATAGGTAGGAACCGCCAAAACCTTCTTCACCAAAAAGGACGGTCAATGTCATAAGTGGAGGGGAAGAAATCAATGGTGTGACATATACGACAACAAAGAAGTGTCAAAAATTATAGTTACCCACGGGAAGCGAGTTCGACAAGTTTTGGAAAATGATAGTATTACATTTGATGATGCAGATGCAAATGGCGTACTGATCACGCATAAGAATACACTGGTAATATCTTTACTTGTACAAGACACTAATGTTAAACAAGTTTAGATTGACCCAGGTAGTTTCGTGAATATCATTCTGTTGAGAGTGGTAAACGAGATGCAAGCCGATGATAAGTTGATACCCAAGGCACACACCTTGTCTGGTTTTGACAACTCGAGCGTCGCAACAAAAGGCGAGATAATACTCACCACATTCACAGAAGGAGTATTTAAAGACACCAAATTTCAGGTAGTAGAAATGGATATGATTTACAACATGATTCTCGACAGACCATGAATTTACTAAATGGACGTTGTTCCATTTACTTTACATCAAGTTATCAAGTTTCCATCACAATGGGGGATACAGAAATCCGTGGTGACCAGCAAGCTTCTCGAAGCATTAACTCCATGGAAGATTCAAGCATGAAAAGTGACGGAAAATAGCAATTACAGAATTCATTTGAGGACGCAGTAACACGAGCCTCAACTAAAGATAGGCAAACAGATGTAGACTCGAGGCCCGATACTATTTAAGAACCAAAAGAAAATGAAAATATCAAAACATTAATCGAGGAACTGGAAGCTGTGGTGCTGTTTGTACATTGGCCAGACAGAAAAGTCTACATTGGAACCAACATCAGCCCAAAAATGAAATGTAAGTTGATTAAATTTTTAAAGGCTAATGCAGATTGTTTTGCTTGGTCCCATTCAGATATTAGAGGTATACCACCGGAGGTAATGACCCACAAATTAAATGAAGATCCATCATACCCACCTATCAAACAAAAGAAAAGGAAGCAAGGCTCCTTCAAGAACCAGGTGATTCAAGATGAGGTGCAAAAACTTTTAAAAATCGAGTCCATTCGCGAGGTAATGTATCCAGATTGGTTGGATAATACTGTGGTAGTACCCAAAAAGAATGGTAAGTGGCAAGTTTGTGTAGATTATAATGATGTGAATAAAGCTTGCCCTAAAGATTCTTTTCCATTACCTCACATAGATTAACTAATTGATGCTACTGCAGGGCATGAATTGTTAAGTTTTTAGATGTCTATTCAGGATATAATCAGATTAAAATGGATCCTAAAGATGAAGAAAAAACTTCCTTTATCACAGACAGGGAGACTTACTGTTACAAGGTCATGCCGTTCGGTTTAAAGAATGTTGGGGCCACATACCAAAGGCTAGTGACCATAATGTTCCAAGAACATCTAGGAAAAACTATGGAAGTGTATGTAGATAATCTGTTGGTCAAATCACAACAAATATGGGATCATATTCAACACTTGACTGAGGCATTTCAGATTCTTCACAAATTTAACATGAAGTTAAATCCTAAGAAATGTGCATTTGGCGTGTTATCATGTAAGTTAATGGGATTTCTTGTTTCTAACCATGGCATTGAAGTAAATCCTACGCAGATTAGAGCTATTGAGGAAATTCCGAATATACTCATGAGCAAAAAATGTCACGACCCCGGTTCGCCCTCCATGAACCATCGTGACGGCACCTAATCCTTTACAACTAGGTAAGCCTAAATTGCAGAAGATAACCAAAGTGCGGAATAAAACAAATTAAAACAGAATGAAGAGTGATAAAAACAGTGTTTAAAAGTGCCGCTCGGCATACACAATAGTTAACTCTCAACCAATACGTACTTCCAAGAACCGTAAACCCATGAATCACAAGCTAAGGATCACTACATAGTACTCTAACTCCAGAATATCTAACAAGGAAAAGAAATACAGAAGGGCAAATGTTTAAAAGCTATAATAAAAAGGGACTCTTCGGTCTGCGGATATGGCAGATATACCTCGAAGTCGCTGGAGCAGTCACCACGCCTCAAGGGTGATAGGACTGAGTCGCAGTACCTGGATCTGCACATGAAAAACATGCGCAGAAGGGGCATGAGTACACCACAACGGTATTCAGTAAGTGTCAAGCCTAACCTTGGTCAGGTAGTGACGAGAAAGGTCAGGGCCCTATTCAGGTTAAATAAAGTACAAAGTTTGACAGTGTAGAATAGAACAGTATAAATAAATACAGCAGTAAAAGTAACACAGGGTATAAAAAGGCAACAACAACTATTACAGAGACAAGGCAAAACACGGAAAGAAATGCGACTTAGCACCAAAATAACAACCAGGGATCTCCTAGGATACCATCCTATAGTCCCATATATACATATCTAATGGATCTCCCGGGATCCCGTCTCGTAGTCCAACTCATAGTGCGCGGGGATCTATCAGAATCCTGTTCCGTAGTCCCAAATGTAAATACCCAGTACTGGAGAAATCTACCAGGTGCATTCCCGTAGTTCCATATAAATGTGCAAGGGGATCTACGACAATCCCACATCCATAGTCCCAAAATAAACAGACAAGGGGGAGCTACCGGAATCCCACATCTGTAGTCCCAAAATAAATACACAGCAGCAACAGGAAAATATACAGAAATGGGAAACTTCATATTAAGGCAACAAGTGATACTAGCATATCATGCTGCACAAAATTTAGGTAAGGCAGGTTGAGAAAATAAAGCAATTAAGTCACTTAGACAAGCTTTACTAAGCTAACAACATGCTTAATATGCAAGTAATAGAAATAGGAAATGAAACATACTAGTAATTACTTAAAGAAAACCGAATTTCCAACAATCAGCACAAGTACGCACTTGTCACCTCACGTACAAGGCATTTCAATTACTAAATATACCAATCCTAAGGGGAAGGTCCCCCACACAAGGTTAGACAAGCCACTTACCTCGAACCGGTTCAAAATCAACCCGAGACCACGTTCTTGCCACTATTACTCGACTCCAAATGGCCCAAATCTATTCAGTTCAATTGCATAATGTAATTAACACTTCAAGTAACTGATTCTACAATTAAATTCTAAGCTAATACATGAAATTATTAAAATGACCAAAACGCCCCTCAGACCCACGTCTCGGGATCAGGTAAAATTTATATTTCCAGAAACCTCGCACTCTCACGAGTTCAATCATATCAAAAGTACCAAAATCGGACCTCAACTTGTCCCTCAAATCATCACTCAAAGGTCTCCATTTAAACAAGCCCTAAACCCCCAATTACTACTGATTTTCCTTAATTTTTCATGCTTAATTGATAAAAATCATTCCAATAACGAGTTTAGGGATCAAAGACCTTACCCCAATGAACTCTTCTGAAAATATCTCTTGAAAAGTTCTCCCCAAGCTTCTTCCCGTTTTGAAAAAGATGAAAAATGGCTAAATTTCGCGAAGGCAAGAATTTATATGTTCTGCCTAGCGATTTCTATATTTGCAGCTTTGGGACTGCTTCTACGAGGACTTCGTCGCATCTGCGACTTTCACTTAAAGGTCAATTTCCGCATCTGCGACTCTCAATTCGCAGATGCGGTTCCACTTCTGCGGTTCCTGAAGAAACTCCCAAATTCCGCTTCTGTGGCCACTGAGCCACTTCTGCGGCGCCGCACCTGCGGAACCCAAACCGCAGGTGCGGTTATGACAGAACCAATAGCTGAAGCTGCAACTCTAACTCCAAAATCTTTCCGTCAACCATCCGAATTCACCCCGAGGCCTCCGGGACCTCAATCAAAGGCACCAACAAGTCACAAACCACTATCCAAACTTGTACCAATCCTTAGAACACCTAAAACAACATCGAAAGATCGAATTGACCATGGATTCAAGCCTAAGAACTCTAATCTTCTCAAAATAATTCTTTCGATCAAAAAGTCTATTAAACCTCATCTGAATGACTTGAAATTTTGCACACATGTCACATGCAACACTACGGAGCTACTCTAACTTTCGGAATTCCATTCCAACCCTCGGATCAAAATCTCACTATCGGACCGGAAACTTAAAAAATTCAACTTTCGGCATTTCAAGCCAAAATTAGCTATGGACTTCCAAAACACAATCCAAACACGCCCCTAAGCCCGAATTCACCTAACGGAGCTAACGAAACCATTAGATTTCCATTCCGAGGTCGTCTTCATACTGTTCCGACTACGACCAACTTTCCAACACTTAAGCTCTCATTTAGGGACTAAGTGTCCTAAAACTCTCCGAAACTCAAAACCGAACATCCCGGCAAATCAAAATAGCAGAAATAAACTCGGGGGAAGCAGTTAATAGGGGATCAGGGCATTAATTCTTAAGATGACCAGCCGGGTCGTCACAAAAAAAGAAGTACAAAGGTTGACGGGAATAATAGCAGCCTTGGGCAAGTTTATTTCCAAGTCATCAGAAAAGTGCTTCAAATTCTTTTCAGCTTTAAAAAAGCAAAACCAATTTAAATGGTTTGAAGAATGTCAACAAGCTCTTAAAAATTTAAAGGCGTATCTATCAAATCCACCATTGCTAGCCAAACCGAAAGATGGGGAGAAATTGCTTATCTACCTTCAGTTTCAGAAGTAGTGCTAAATGTCGTATTAGTTCGCAAAGACTAAGGTAAACAATCACCGATTTACTATGTTAGCAAATCTTTGCTAGATGCTGAGACTCGGTATCCTCATTTAGAGAAACTTGCATTAGCCTTAATTATGGCATCTAGAAAATCAAGATCTTATTTCCAATGTCATCCTATCTTTGTGGTAACCTCCTACGCCTTACATAATATATTGCATAAACAAGAGTTATCAGGTAGATTAGCCAAGTGGGCTATAGAACTAAGCGAATATGACATTACATATCAACCTAGAACTGCAATAAAGTCACAAGTTTTAGCAGATTTCGTGGCAGATTTTAGCCAAGGGATACAATTGGAAGCAGAAAAAGAACTGTAGGTATTTAACGTGTCCAATCTAGGTACTTAGACCTTATTTACTGACGGTTCATCAAATGTAAAAGGAGCAGGTCTAGGCACTGTCCTGGTACCACCTGCGGGTGAAACCATAAGACAAACAATAAAGTGTCATCCAATCACTAATAATAAGGCAGAATATGAAGCTGTGATTGCAGGTTTAGAATTGGTGCGAGACCTCGGAATAGAGCAGGTCATAATCAAAAACGATTCGCATCTTGTAGTTAACCAAATGCAAGGGACTTATACAGCCAGAGAGGCGAGGATGCAACAATACCTGGAAAAGGCACGAGATTTAGTTAGACAATTCCAAACTTGGAAAATCACGCAGATACCAAGGGAAGAAAGTGCCGAGGCAAACGCTCTAGCTAATCTTGCATTTGCTGCGAAAGTAACAAATGAAGAAATATCCTACGTGATACATTTGTTTCATTCAGTGCTTGATCGAGACAAAAAGGGGGTAAATACAATAATCTAACTTGGGATTGGAGAAACGAGATTGTCAATTTTTTGCAGTATGGAATACTACCTGAAGATAAGAAAAAGGCTCAACCACTTTGCCAAAAAGTTGCTCGTTACTGTTTAAATCAAGGCAATCTATATTAAAAAATATTCGGCGGTCCTCTAGCAAGATATCTCGGGACTTATCAAACGGAATATGCGATGAGAGAAATACACGAGAGATATTGTGGAAATCATGCTGGAGGAAGATCTTTGGTAAAAACCATAATTAGAGATGGCTATTATTGCCCAAAAATGGAAGAAGACGCAGAAAAATTTGTGGCAAAATGTGACAAGTGCCAAAGTTATGGTAATAACATGCATCGACCTGCTGAATTATTACATCCGGTCGTTGCAACATGGCCTTTTATGAAGTGGGGGATGGATATCGTAGGTCCACTACCACAAGACAAAGGCAAGGTAAGATTTTTATTAGTGCTCACTGACTATTTTACTAAGTGGGTAGAAGCAGGAGCTTTCAAACAGGTACGAGAAAAAGAGGTCAGAGACTTCATCTGGCGAAACATCATATGCCGATTTGGGGAGCTAAAGGAGACCGTATGTGATAATGGCCCGCAATTTATAGGTGCACAAATCACAGAATTCTTCCAAAGTTGACAAATTAAAAGGATTACTTCAACACATTACCATCTGGTAAGCAATGGACAAGCTGAATCAACAAATAAAGTCATTATCAACAACTTGAAGAAAAGGCTGGAAGAATCTAAAGGCAATTGGCCAGAGGTACTACCTGGAGCCTTGTGGGCTTACAGAACAACAACAAAAACAGTGCGAGAGAAACACTGTTCTTATTTGTATACGAAGCTGAAGCCTTAATTTCAGTCGAGATAGGAGAACCAGCATGAGATATACTCAAGCTACTAAAGAGTCAAACGAAGAAGAGATGCGGGTAAACTTGGATTTACTTGAAGAAAGGAGGGAAACTACATTAATAAGGATGACAGCGCAAAAACAAGTTATTGAGCGGTATTACAATCGGAAAGCCCACCTCAGATACTTCAAGATTGTGGACTACATACTCAAGAAAGTTTTCCAATCAACGAGGGTAGCCAACGCAGGAAAGTTAAGTCCAAATTGGGAAGGTCCTTACAAGATTCATGGTATCGTAGGAAAAGGTGCATACGAGCTTGAAACATTGGATGGCAAGATTCTACCTTCAAATTGGAATATTGTTCATCTGAAGAGATACTACTTCTAAGGGAAGGAAATACCAAAAGTCAGGTATCACCATTCACGATTTTTATTTTTGAATTGTTAAAATTTTCCTAACGATTTTAGATGATAAGAAAAAGCTAACCCACACTAAATGATGAATTACGACCTGAAAGACACGTGGAAGGAACATAATTCCCGGTCTAGGGTTATAACTATTCTAATTGAAATATAATGGGTTAAGCAGTCTTCTTCTAAAATTGTACCTCCGAGTCCCGTATGTTTTTCCTTCTCAGGAAAAGGATCGCATGGAAAGAATAATAAAGTGCTCGAGATTTAATACTTCAAAGCTCAAACACTCGGGAGACTATATAATATGCATATTGTATACGCATAAGGAAGGCAAAGAAGGCAGAAATAAGTAAATTTCAAGTCAAGCCTAAACTCGAGTCAACAAATATCAAGTTTAGAGCAAAGTCACGAGCCAAAAAATGCAAGCCTAATCCAACAACTATGATGAATACACTCGTGGATACAAATTTCAAACTCTTACGAGTGTTTAGGTTAAAGGCAGTATTTAGCCATGGGTCATAAAGAAACCCTTGGATTTCTTTTACAAATTTGTTGTAAAAAAAAATAGTTACGAAAGATTTATAGAAGATATTTAAATACGTGTAAGATGTTATTTAAGCTTGACAAAGTTTGAATGAAAACTTTATCAAAGTTATTCCAAGAAGCATGTGTGTTCCTATTTCTCCTTTCGTATGTTTACACCATTATGAAGTTGATACGTCTTCTTCATTAAGTGTCGTATATAAAAGGGACCTCTTTTATAATTCATGTTTGATTCAAAAATCAATGAAATTAACTAAGCATTTCTAAAAATGCAAAAAGTTAAAAGGGTAAAACAAAAAACCCGCACATTGAAATAATTGAAATAAAATAGAAGCAAGACCCTGAACTTATAAAGAAAAAAGGCAAGGGCAAATCATTAATAGAGTATAACAGAAACTCAAGTCGAAGGAATTATAAGTTGAAACAAAAACAACTTTATAATATTCAGTTAAAATTAAGTATTACTTAGTTCTAACTTAATTGTTATTACAAAATCTCCGAAAAGACCTGGGATATGTTGTTACCAAAAATATTACCCCAAAATGCGACCAGGGGTAAAACCACCAAACATTCCACCAACAAAAAAAGAAAAAGAAAGAAGAAGTTAAACTTCACAAACAAACTTTCACTGTGGAGCAGGTTCTGAAGAAGAATTCAGGATGGCATCATCAGCAGCAGAAGGCTCAATTTGATCAGAAGAAGCTGGAACATCCACCGCACCAGGATCAGCTTCAACATTTTCAGGAGTATCAGCCATGGGTGAAGAAAAGCTTTGGCTTTGCTGAGTCTTTTCTATTGTTTCTTTAATCTTTGCTAACTCAACATCCAAGTTAAAACCTTCCTGGCTAACCTCCGTAAGAGTACCATGGCGCGTGTTCAAAATGGCCCAACTCACTTCAACAACTGCCTTGTCCTCAAGAGCTTCGTAGACTCTTTCCCAATGATCAATTTAACTCTTGAGCTCCTCCTTCTCAGCCAAAGCAGCATCGTAAGAAGACTGTAAAGGGGCAAGTGAACTCTCTAAAAACTAGACCTTATCAGAAGACACTTGGAGATCCTCTTGGGTATGGGTGAGTGCTTGAACAAGCTCACCAGCATAAACCTCTTTCTCATTCAGCAAAGCC
The DNA here is from genome assembly GCF_000393655.2 of Nicotiana sylvestris. Classification (NCBI taxonomy): domain Eukaryota; kingdom Viridiplantae; phylum Streptophyta; class Magnoliopsida; order Solanales; family Solanaceae; genus Nicotiana; species Nicotiana sylvestris. The sequence goes on along the minus strand of NC_091059.1, from coordinate 140,573,382 downwards.
TAAAGGCTTCTAATCTCTTCAGTAGCTTTGGAGAGTTGCTCAGCAAAAGATGAGTCGAGGAGGTTTTTATCCTTGCCCGCCTAGTTGGAAGAAGCTTTTTCAACCACTAACTCTGATGCCATGACTCTCAGCTGCTGCTCTAAGATACATTTGTTTTCTTCTAAAACTTCCATCTCAAGCTGAAGACTTTCATACTGCTCTTTCCAATTATCTACCTTAATCTAGTAATCATGCATCAATTGCTCTATATGGGAAACCCTTTTCATCATCTCCGTACCGATGAGATTGATCTACATAAAAAGGGTAAGAATTTCAGCAAAAGGAAAATGGAATAGAACATGAAAAGACATCAATACCTTCAATGATGATTGCATGATATCATTCATCCAAGACAAAGAACTATGACTTTCTAGCTTGGACTTTTCAATTGGACCAATCAAGGGCTTCAACCATACGTCAGCTTGGCCTGACTTCTTCAGAAGATTACCATCGGCAGGAACTTCAATGGTAATTTACTTCATCACTCTAAATCCACTTGAAGAACCGATTTTGATTCGAGAAATAGTAGTAGCGGGGACCGTAGAGGAAGTCATAATTGTTACGCCCGCAGTATTACGTCGATGTTATGCTCTCCAGTAATATATTACGATGATGTTACCCATTGCAGTAATATGTTACGATGATGTTACGCCTTGCAGTATTACATTACGATGATGTTACGCTTCGCAGTATTAAGTTACGACGATGTTGCACCCTGAAGTATTGTACGTTAAATTTGTCGTAAGGTAATTGACATCAGTTCAAGTAAAAGATTATTTGGAGATTATAAGGATTATGCTATTTCACAAACGATTAGTAAATTCATGAAGGTAAAAGGGGGAGCAAGTCAAAGAAAATGAATTTTGTTCAAGTTTGGCATTTTGGGGTAAAATACGGCTCGAGCTAAAATACCCGGTATTTATGGACTAGTGTCATATAAGGTACTACATGACCATGCTAGTAAGGTATATAAGGTATGTGAAAAGTGAGTAATATTTTAAGTAAGTGGAAATAATTCTCAATTTTGCGGGTAATTGATTAATTATCGGGTAACGGGATATTACCTAATTAATTGGGGATATATTTGGATAAGATTAATCCCTCCCCTATGCCACCCCCCCCCCCCGCACAAAAATGTGGCAGCTTTTGCCATAACATATTGTGACTATTACATCTTTTAGATAAGTGGCATGAATCCATGCATCCAAAATTGGTTACAACTATCCCCATCTCCAGAAACACTATAATATTTTGATGAAAATAGAAAAGGTGGACAGTTTGAAGCCATGTGAATGAACTGATATCTTTAATTCATATAAGAACTAAGATGTAAGAATCTTAATTTGTATTGTTAAAGCTATTATAATCAATTGATTTAGAGCCAACAAAGTAAGCAACTTGGAATTTTCTTGTGACGTTATATCTATACTAAAAGTATATGGAAATTTGTGCAAGTCAAACCAAAAATAGAGTTTTCAATGGAAGTATTAGATGAATCTTCAAGTTGGCAGTGACAGATTCAAGGGTCACTCTCATGGCTTTAAGAATCTTTTTTCTTGGTGTAGCAGGATATTTCTTGGTTGAATAGTTATGAGAAATTAAGGTATGTTACGACTATTCCTTCTTTCTTTTTGGCATGATCCAAATAATACAAATGAAACGAGCAAAATACGCAACTTTCATGAATAACTCTATTCATAGAAATACTAGGGCTGACTGCATTCTTGATTCCCCACATGAATTAATATTATATCTTCTGTTCATGGGTCTCAGAAAAATACATATTTGATAAAGTTTATCCGAAAGGCATATCGATTTTTATGGCATTCCGAGAAAATCTTATTAACGTATTTCTTATGCATTTCATGCACTTATACATGTACATTAACCCATGATCAGATGGCGTTATATATGCGTATATATGTATATTATATGTATTTGGATATGGGAAAAAGGTTATGGCGTTATATACGCACCCCCACCTGATCAGCTGGTATACGTTGATGATTTTGCCCACAGTGGCCGAGATGATATGATGAGATGACCTCAGATGCTTGATGATATTATGAACCCACGTACTTATGCACGACATGATATTCATACACATATGCATGACACTATAAGTATTTCATGATTTACAAAGTTGTCCAAAATTACAGGTTGAGTCATGTACTCTATATTTCTTCCATGTCTTTTATGCACTTATTTATATGCCTTACATACTCGATATATTATTCGTACTGACGTTCCTTTTTCCTGGGGATGCTTCGTTTCATGCCCGCACGTCTAGATAGATAGGTCGAGAGCCCTCCAAGTAGGCTATCAGCTCAGCGGAAGATGTTGGTGCGCTCCATTTGCTTCTGAGTTGTGTGTTTGGTTAGTATTATTTAGACATGTATTGTTTAGTATGGTGGAACTCTGTCCCGACCTTTATGACAATTATGCAGTCTTAGAGGCTTGTAGACATATGTTGTGTACGTGAAAGATTGTTCGGCCTTGTTGGCCTATGTTTTGAGTTTATAAAGAATCATGTTGGCCTGTTAGGGCTGTATGTCACGTGTACATTATGATGTAATAAGAAAGATACGTTATGTTGGTACTCGGTTGAGTAAGGTACGAGTGCCTATCGCGATCCATTGGTTTGGGTCGTGACAAAAAGTGGTATCAGAGCAGCTCTGTCCTAGGGAGTCTACAAGCCGTGTCTAGTAGAGTCTTGTTTATGGGTGTGTCGTGCACCACACTTATAAGCAGGAGGCTACGGGGCATTTTGGATTGTCGATCTTTCTTTTTACTCTAGATCATGTGGTAGAGCTCATCTGTAAGAATTCAAATTCCTAAACTCTATCTTATTCGTAATGCAATGATACCTATATTCAAGAAGACGATTGATATGGAATATAGCTGTGGAAGTATTGAGTTAGAGGAACTCGATTTTGCATCTTGCTTATGATGAGTAAATGTGAGGTCTTCAACAGATTATGCGTGTACTAAAAGGTGTAAGGTTCTTGATAAGGAGCTTTAAGGAAAGAATACTTATCCACTCTTACAGTAAAAAGGAATAACCGGATTGAAAGTTAGACACAAGTTTCAACAAGTAAAATAAGCAAGGTGAAGAAGGGAACGAGGTACCCAGTTAATGAAGGTTATCGGTATTTACAATTAAGGAAGAAAAAAATAAGCGTTTTGATTTACCTTCAATTGTAAGAAAGGTATGTACAATTCACCACGGATATCTCATTTATGCCCTATGGAAGCGAATTTAAGAAGTATAAGAGAAGGATGGATATCAGGATCCGGCTGGGGTTAGAGTGACCCAAAATAGTAGATAGATTGTTTGCGTTAGTTGACATTTCCGAAGGATAAAGTGCTAATAGATCTCCTTGTGAGACACCCTGATGGTGCACTCTAAAATAGTACATCTTGATATGAGTACTACAAAGATAGGCACTAGTAGCCTGGAAAGGATAAATATCATCTTAGTATGACTCCCGTCCCTAGTAGAGAGATGATGTTAAGCAACCTGAAGAGCTAGTGGATGGAGTAACGGGGAGCTAAAAGCAAAAGAATATCTTGTCGATAAGTTTTCAGAATAAAGTGATAGACATAAATATTAGCAGGAAATAAGAAGAGAGTGTACTATGAGTAAGATGTGATACATGGATGACAACTGTAGATCAGGAAAAAAATGACAATATTACAGAGTTTGTAGTCAAATGAAGGAAAAGACGAGAAGTGACGGGCCTTGAAACAACAAAAGAGTATAGGCCATAAAGTCATATCGTCATTATGAGAAACAAGTTCGTGAATAAAAGGAAAAGCTTAGACCCCCAAAGTAATACAAATCAGTATGGGCAGGTGAATAGGGTAACTAAACGTGAATTAAGGACTGAGTGATTGGATAATACGCAGTATCATCAGAATTTCATATTTTGCCCCGGCGTTAGCAGAATGGACAAAAGAAGAAAATTCGTGAGAAATTCCGAAAATGGTCATTTTGTAAGACACCTCCCTAAAGCAAACAATGTGAGCAAAGTTAAACTAAAGGGACTGTACGTGCTGGTTACACTAGGTGTCTCCCTCTTGAGTAAGGAAATTTGGTATCCTTGGTACCGAATGATTACCGCAAGGCAAGTAAGGGTCATCGATGAAGTGAAAAGATGCCAAAGATGAAGAGGTAAAACATTTATATGTAGATCATCGTAGCACTAAATGTTAGTACTCCCCTAAAGGGGGGAATATGGAGTGGTGTCCCATGAAGTCGGAATTAAGTGTTGCTAGTAATCATGGAATGGTAATGGAAAAATGCGGTAAAACCAAAAAAGGAATGAGATTACACTTATTCAGCTCCTACATATATGCTACGATTCCAGATCATGAAGCAAGCACGGCGCCAAGGAGAGGAAGTAAGGGTTCCGTCCCGGGATGTTATTGATAAATAAAGAGCCAGCACAAGAAGTAAGTTATGACAAAGGAAATAACCCAAGAAAGATTACGCGGAGTATGGATATGTGAACGGACCAGCGAGCAGTTAGTAGTTGATTCAGGAAGTGTCTTGTTATGGCTAGACAAGAGGGGTAAGACAAATCAGCATATCAATGCAAGATAAACACAGGGAACCCCAACATGGAGAATTCAGCCTCGCAGTTATAACTGGGAAGACAGTAAAAATATCAGTTCAGAAGCAACCCTACAAGCACAAGGGCGTGGAGGTAAGTATCTACGGATAGTTAGAGCCGGGGAAGAACATCAAAAGCTCTATCAGCTATATGATGTAATAAGCTCGCAGTTTTACAAGAGTCAGAGGGTCCTCCTTAAGTACTACAATGGAAGACTAGCTAGGGAAACAAGAAAGAAGGCTTCAACCTAAACATAGAAATTCGCAGTAGAAATGGTCATGCGAAAACAGTCTCACTGCAAAAATTGTACGCACTCCAAAATAAAGTGGCACCTACCATGGCCAATGAACGGGGAGAAAAATCAAAGGTAATATTTGAGACCATACGAGTTGCACAAAACAAAATTCGGCATGCGTGGGAACTAGGATAAGTTAGGTATGCATGCAACAAGGGGGCAAAAATACCATAAAAAGTAATTGCGTATGTTTAAAGAAAGCTAAGAAGGAACGAAAGGAATTATTCGATCAATGATCCCGAGTTGGTGACGTTATGAAAGTACTTAAGAGTTTGGAGTTTTATACTTGCAACATATACAGCTGTAGAAGATTCTGGTATACGTTAAAAGAAATAATTGAGCCCAGGTCATAGACGAAGGATTAAATGGTTAAAGGATTGTATCATGGATATTCAATAACGCCTATGAAGGGCTAGGGTAATGACTAATACCAGAAGACGGAGATTGGAAGATAGCTTGAGCCTACATAAAGGCTGATTAGAAGGAAGAGGAAACTAAAGAGTTTCATCAACTAAAAAAATCAGGAGTCTGATTATTGTACCCAGAAAATTATAGACATCATGATTGAGAACATTGCAGAATCATTCTTACTATTAGAGGTATAAGAAAGATAGTACAGTAGACATATTTTATAAGGGCTCTATGATTATGCCTGTAAGAAGAGTAGCAGCCTCATAAGAAGTCAGTATGAAGCTCCCACCGGATTGTGTATGCACCAGAGGTGCAAGTATTATAAAAGAGCTCCATGTTATGGACGTAAATCACACCTAGGTGGAAGGGAGGTCATGAAAGAGATAGAAGATATGATGCGAGATTTTAAGTTAAGTAAGGTAAAGGTGAACAACGTACGAGATACTCAAAGGTAGAAGATATTAAGTAGTCCATACTTCGGATAAAAAGCTAGAAGCGTGGGGATTCAGTATCTAGAAATAATAGCGGCATCATCAGTAGCATATCTTCCAGCCTATGGTCTAGGTATCGAAAAACCTGACTAAGAGATTAAAGAAGAGTTAGATACGGTATGATGTCTCGCTTGATATTACAAAATGACATAAGGAAAGATATAATGAAAGCAAGTTGAAAGGTTGCAAGTAATATAAAATGATATATGTAGGTCGCAAGCTATTGTATGGTAAAGCGACAAGGTTCTAGAAGACATGAGTAAGGACAAGAACGGGCAAGTGAGAAGGTAATAAAAATGGATAAGTCCTCAGGATTAAGCCCATGAAAACAATAAGAGCAGATGGTTTCTCTAAGTTATACAAATCTCACTATAGCCTGAATGAGATCAAAGGAGTCTAAGACTAGTAGCATTTAGAAGAGATGTAATGTTGCCCTGGTAATAGAATGAGGGTGTAATTGTGATAGATAAAGGATGACGTTTGGGCCTTCGATTGAGTAATGACTTGACGAAGAAAAGAAAGAGATCTCATGAATTGGACAAGATTAAAATACTCATGCAAGGGGAATCACATTGGAATGCTGTGAGATACAGTTATGAAAGCATGGTATCGCCCTAGGTGGATCAGTCTAATCATTTAAGATGTTCCCCGATGAAATGTGAACCCTAGCGGCAGGGTTACATAAACGGTTAAGTTATCAGGGGTTGATTATGGATAAATATTGAGGTGAATCAACAGTGGATGGATAAAAGTCACAAAGTATGAAATGAGATTAGACCGTCATTCTAAAGATGAGCAGTAAGGAGGAAGCATTAAAGGACTTAAATTTATACATATGGAATAAGCAACGAGAGTAAGCTGGGATTTGGTAGCAGACCTTAGCAACGGTAAATTAAAGTAAGAGTTATGGCAGTAAATTCATATGGATGGCTAAACGGACCTGTGCGATGAGATATAGCAATATTCATGAATTCAACAACGTACCGAGCGAAGAACTTCAGTATACTCATAGATGACCAAAGGGACATCTTATCAAGATCTACATATGAAGCCTAGAGATTGGGCACACTTACCAGGTCAAAATTGTACAGGCTGCATGATGAAAGGTAGCAACAGCTACGAGATTGGAAGGATTCCGACTACAAGTTGTGGTGTGAGAAGGAGGCCTAAGGGGGGAATGCCCTGGACTTTGGACTCATTCACAGAACAGTCACCTAGATGGCAAGGGAAGTTCTAGAGTATTCGGAAGATATAAGTTATGAAAATAATAAATGCATCAGTCAATATTCGAGGACGAATTTTCCAAATGGGGAAATAATATTATGCCCCACAGTATTACGTCGATGTTATACTCTGCAGTAATATATTACGATGATGTTACCCTCTGCAGTAATATATTACGATGATGTTACGCCTTGCAGTATTACATTAAGATGATATTACGCTTCGCAGTATTAAGTTACGACAATGTTGCACCCTGAAGTATTGTATGTTAATTTTGTCGTAAGGTAATTGACATCAGTCCAAATAAAAGATTATTTAGAGATTATAAAGATTATGCTATTTTATAAGCGATTTGTAAATTCATGAAGGTGAAAGGGGGAGCAAGTCAAAGAAAATAAATTTTGTTCAAGTTTGGCATTTTAGGGTAAAATACAGTCGGAGCTAAAATACCCGATATTTATGGACTAGTGTCATACAAGGTACTACATGACCATGCTAGTAAGGTGTATAAGATATGTGAAATGTGAGTAATATTTGAAGTAAGTGGAAATAATTCTCAATTATGCGGGTAATTGATTAATTATCGGGTAACAGGACATTACCTAATTAATTGAGGATATATTTGGATAAGATTAATCCCCCCCCCCACAAAAGCGTGATAGTTTTTGCCACAACATATTGTGACTGTTACATCTTTTTGATAAGTGGCATGAATCCATGCATCCAAAATTGGTTACAACTATCCCCATCTCCAGAAACACTATAATATTTTGCTAAAAATAGAAAAGGTGGACACTTTGAAGCCATGTGACTAAACTAATCTCTTGAATTCATGTAAGAACTAAGGTGTAAGAATCTTAATTTGTATTGTTAAATATATGATAGCTAATTGATTTAGAGCCAACAAAGTAAGCAACTTGGAATTTTCTTGGGATGTTATATATGTACTAAAAATATATGGAAATTTGTGCAAGTCAAACCAAAAATGGAGTTTTCAATGGAAGTATTAAATGAATCTTCAAGTTGGTAGTGACAGATTCAAGTGTCACTCTCATGGCTTTAAGAACCTTTTGTGTTGGAGTAGCTGGATATTTCTTGGTTGAATAGTTATGAGCAATTAAGGTATGTTAATGTTATTCCTTCTTTCTTTTTGGCATGATCCAAATAATACAAATGAAACGAGCAAAATACGTAACTTTCATGAATGCCTCTATTCATAGAAATACTAGGGGTGTCTTTATTCTTGATTCCCCACATAAATTATTATTATATCTTCTGTTCATGGGTCTCAGAAAAATACATATTTGATAAAGTTTATCCAAAAGGCATATCGATTTTTATGGCATTTCGAGAAAATCTTATTAACGTATTTCTTATGCATTTCATGCATTTATACATGTACATTGAACCATGACTAGATGGAGTTATATACACATATATATGTATATTATATGTATATAGATATGGATATGGGAAAAAAGTTACGGCGTTATATACGCACCACCATCTGATCAGCTTGTATACGTTGATAATTTTGCCCATAGTAGCCGAGATGATATGATGGGATGTCCTCAGAGACTTGATGATATTATGAACCCACGTACTTATGCACGACATGTTATTCATACACATATGCATGACACTATAAGTATTTCATGATTTACAAAGTTGTCCATACTTACAGGTTGAGTCATGTACTCTATATTTCTTTCATATCCTTTATGAACTTATTTATGTGCCTTACATACTCAGTACATTATACGTACTGGCATCCCTTTTGCCTGGGAACGCTGCGTTTCATGCCCGCAGGTCTAGATAGACAGGTCGAGAGCCCTCAAAGTAGGCTATCAGCTCAGCGGAAGATGTTGGTGCGCTCCATTTGCTTCGGAGTTGCGTGTTTGGTTAGTATGATTTAGACATGTATAGTTTGGTATGGAGGGACTCTGTCCTGACCTTTATGACAATTATGCAGTCTTAGAGGCTTGTAGACATATGTCGTGTACGTGAAAGATTGTTCGGCCTTGTTGGCCTATGTTTAGAGTTTATAAAGGATCATGTTGGCATGTTATGCCCGTATGTCACATTTATATTATGATGTAATAAGAAAGATATGTTATGTTGGTACTCAGTTGAGTAAGGTACGGGTGCCTGTCGCGGCCCATCAGTTTGGGTCGTGACAAAAAGTGGTATCAGAGCAGTTATGTTCTAGGGAGTCTACAAGCCGTGTCTAGTAGAATCTTGTTTATGGGTGTGTCATGCACCACACTTATAAGCAAGAGGCTACGAGGCATTTCAGATTGTCGATCTTTCTTCTTACTCTAGATCGTGTGGTAGAGTTCAGCTGTAAGAATTCAAATTCCTAAACTCTATCTTATTCGTAATACAACGATACTTACATTTAGAAAGACGATCGCTAATGAATAAAGCTGTGGAAGTATTGAGTTAGAGGAACTCAATTTTAACTCGATTTTGCATCTTGCTTATGATGAGTAAATGTGAGATTTTCAACAGATTATGCATATACTAAAAGGTGTAAGGTTCTTGATAAGGAGCTTTAAGGAAAGAATACTTATCCACTCTTACGGTAAAAAGTAATAACAGGATTGAAAGTTAGACACAAGTTTCAACAAGTAAAATAAGCAAGGTGAAGAAGGGAACGAGGTACCCATTTAATGAAGGTTATCGGTATTTACAATTCAGGAAGAAAAATTAATAAGCGTTTTGATCTACCTTCAATTGTAAGAAAGGTATGTACAATTGGCCACAGACATCTCATTTATGCCCTATGGAAGCGAATTTAAGTAGTATAAGAGAAGGATGGATATCAAGATCCGGCTGGTGTTAGAGTGACCCAAAATGATGGATATATTGTTTGGGTTAGTTGACATTTCTGAAGGATAAAGTGCTAATAAATCTCCTTGTGAGACACCCGGATGGTGCACTCTAAAATAGTACATCTAGATATAAGTACTACAAAGATAGGCACTGGAAGCCTGAAAAGGATAATTATCATCTTAATATGACTCCCGTCCCTAGTAGAGAGATAATGTTAAGCAACCCGAAGAGCAAGTGGATGGAGCAAAGGGGAGCTAAAAGCAAAAGAATATCTTGTCGATAAGTTTTCAGAATAAAGTGATAGACAAAAATGTTAGCAGGAAATAAGAAGAGAGTGCACTATGAGTAAGATGTGATACATGGATGACAACTGTAGATCAGGAAAAAAATGACAATATTACAGAGTTTGTAGTCAAATGAAGGAAAAGACGAGAAGTGACGGGCCTTGAGACAACAAAAGAGTATAGGCCATAAAGTCATATCATCATTATGAGAAACAAGTTCGTGAATAAAAGGAAAAGCTTAGACCCCCAAAGTAATACAAATCAGTATGGGCAGGTGAATAGGGTAACTAAACATGAATTAAGGAATGAGTGATTGGATAATACGCAGTATCATCAGAATTTCAAATTTTGCCCCGGCGTTAGCAGAATGGACAAAAGAAGAAAATTCATGAGAAATTCTGAAAATGGTCATTTAGTAAGACACTTCCCTAAAGCAAGCAATGTGAGCAAAGTTAAACTGAAGGGACTGTACGTGCCGGTTACACTAGGTGTCTCTCTCTTGAGTAAGGAAATTTGGTATCCTTGGTACCGAACGATTACCGCAATGCGAGTAAGGGTCATCGATGAAGTGAAAAGACGCCAAAGATGAAGAGGTAAAACATTTATATGTAGATCATCGTAGCACTAAATGTTAGTACTCCCCTAAAGGGGGAATATGGAGTGGTGTGCCATGAAGTCAGAATTAAGTGGTGCTAGTAATCATGGAATGGTAAAAGAAGAATGCGGTAAAAATAAAAAAGGAATGAGATTACACTTATTCAGCTCCTACGTATATGCTACGATTCCAGAACATGAATTAAGCACGACGCCAAGGAGAGGAAGTAAGGGTTCCGGCCCGGGATGTTATTGATAAATAAAGAGCCAGCACAAGAAGTAAGTTATGACAAAGGAAATAACCCAAGAAAGATTACACGGAGTATGGATATAAGAACGGACCAACGAGCAGTTAGTAGTTGATTCAGGAAGAGTCTTGTTATGGCTAGACAAGAGGGTAAAGACAAATCAGCAGATCAATGTAAGATAAACACATGAAACCCCAACATGGGGAATTCAGCCTCGTAGTTATGACATTGTAATACTTGAGATATATTCGTATAAGAGTTGGGGAAGTTAAAAAGGTACCGTATGAATATTATAGAAATAAAAGAGAATGCCACTGAGAAGACAGTCAAAATATCAGTTCAGAAGCAACACTACAAACACAAGGGCGTGGAGGTAAGTATCTACAGATAGTTAGAGGCGGGGAAGAACATCAAAAGCTCCATCGGGTATATGATGTAATAAGCTCGCAGCTTTACAAGAGTCTGGGGGTCCTCCTTAAGTACTACAATGGAAGACTAGCTGAGGAAATAAGAAAGAAGGCTTCAACCTAAACGTAGAAATTTGAAGTAGAAATGATCATGCGAAAACAGTCTTACTACAAAAATTGTACGCACTCCAAAAGAAAGTGGCACCTACCGTGGCCAATAAATGGGGAGAAAACCTAAAGGTAATATTCGAGACCAAATGAGTTGCACAAAAAAAAAATTCGACATGCGTGGGAACTAGGATATGTTAACTATGCATGTAATAAGAGGCAGAAACACCATAAAAAGTAATTGCGTACGTTTAAAAAAAGCTAAGAAGGAACGAAAGGAATTATTCGATCAATGATCCCGAGTTGGTGACGTTATGAACACACTTAAGAGTTTGGAGTTTTATACTTGCAACATATACAGCCGTAGAAGATCCTGGTATACGTTAAAATAAAGAATTGAGCCCAGGTCATAGACAAAGGATTGAATGGTTAAAAGATTGTATCATGGATATTCCATAACGCCTATGAAGGGCTAGGGTAATGACTAATACCAGGAGACGGATATCGGAAGATAGCTTAAACCTACATAAAGTTGATTAGAAGAAAGAGGAAACTAAAGAGTTTCATCAACTAAAAAATCAGGAGTCTGATTATTGGTCGCGGAAAATTATAGACATCATGATTGAGAACATTGTAGAATCACTCTTAATATTAGAGGTATAAGAAAGATAGTATAGTAGCCATATTTTATTAGGGCTCTATGATTATGCCTGTGAGAAGAGTACCAGCCTCACAAGAAGTCAGTATGAAGCTCCCACCGGATTGTGTATGCACCAGAGGTGCAAGTATTATAAAAGAGCTCCAAGTTATGGACATAAATCACACCTAGGTGGAAGGGAGGTCATGAAAGAGATAGAAGATACGATGCGAGATATTAAAATAAGTAAGGTAAAGGTGAATAACGTACGAGATACTCAAAGGTAGAAGATATTGAGTAGTCCATACTTCGGATAAAAGGCTAGAAGCGTGGGGATTTAGTATCTAGGAATAATAGCGGTATCATCAGTAGCATATCTTCCAGCCTATGGTCTAGGTATCGAAAAGCCTGACTAAGAGAGTAAAGAAGAGTTAGAGACGATGTGATGTCTCGCTTGATATTCTAAAATGACAGAAGGAAAGCTATAATGCAAGCAAGTTGAAAGGTTGCAAGTAATATAAAAAGATATGTGTACGCGCTCCAAAAGAAAGTGGCACCTACTGTGGACACTGAATGGGGAGAAACATTAAAGGTAATATTCGAGACCATATGAGTTGCAAAAAAAAATCGGTATGCGCGGGAACTAGGATAAGTTAAGTATGCATGCAACAAAGGGCAGAAACACCATAAAAAGTAACTGTGTACGTTTAAAGAAAGCTAAGAAGGAACGAAAGAAATTATTCGATAAGTGATCCCGAGTTGGTGACGTTATGAATGCTCTTAAGAGTTTGGAGTTTTATACTTGCAACATATACAGTCGTAGAAGATTCTGGTATACGTTAAAAGAAAGAATTAAGCCCAGGTAATAAACGAATGATTGAATGGTTAAAGGATTGTATCATGGATATTCCATAACGCCCATAAAGGGCTAGGGTAATGACTAATACCAGGAGACGGAAAGAATTGAGCCCAGGTCATAGACGAAGGATTTAATGGTTAAAGGATTGTATCATGGATATCACTACAAGAAAAAGCCTTATTAGGGACCAGCATTTAGCGACAAGTTCTAAATATGGTCCTTAAATGTGTACTTATAGGTATGAGAATTGTTTTGGTCTTTAAAATGCAATTTTATCTTTTAAATACATGACCAGACTTATAGCCCGTTTGGCCAAGCTACAAATATCAGCTTATTTTAAGAAGTGCTTTTTTCAAAAGTGCTTTTCTCAAAAGTACTTTTGGTGAGAAGCAGTTTGTGTTTGGCTAATTAGTTTGAAAATTACTTCTGAGCAGCAATTAGTGTTTGGCCAAGCTTTAAAAAACTGTTTCTAAGTGTATTTTTCTTAAAAGTGCTTCTCAAAAAAGTGCTTTTGAAGAGATGCTACTTTTTTCTGCTTCTCCAAAACTGCTTCTGCTTCTCCTCAAAAGCACCTTTTTTGCTTCCAAAAGCTTGGCCAAACACCTCAATTTTTGGCCAAAAGTACTTTTGGCAAAAAAAAACACTACTAGCCAAAAAGAAGCTTGGCCAAACAGGCTATTATTCTGGTTTATACAAAAATTAATATCTGGTCTCTAATATCGATTTCAGCGGGATAGGGGCGCGAAATTGAGGAAAACTAAAGTTAAAAGAAAAAAGAAGTAAAGCTCCAAAAATTTCATGTTAATCCCTCCAAATTATCTTTCACCCTAAAATCCCTCCAATACGCTAAAATCCCTAAGAGTTGGCCGCAAAACTTCATCAAAATGCACAAGGTTGCAAAGAACTTAGAAGGTAGGTTAGTGTCTAATATTCATCACTCTCCAAGAGACTACACAAATTATACCATTGGATTATCCACCTAAAAAAGAGTAAGTTTAATTTCTTTCTCTTTAATCTATTCTATTTCTTTTTTCTTCTTCATGCTTTTTTCCCGATTAAATCAGAAATCAAAAAAAGGGTTCTGCAATTTTTTGTTTCTTTAGTTGTTTTCTACAATTAGTTATTTTGAATACTGATTTTTCTTGTGTGCGTGATAAAAGTGAGATTATTAGGTTTAAAATTGGGTGATCTTTATTGTGTTAGGAGAAATTTGTACAAAAGAAGGGTTGTATGGTTGCTCGTAAAATCATCAGACATAAGAGAATATTAAATACCCCAGAACTGAAATTTCATCAAAAAAGGGTATTGATTGCTCGTATTAGGACTGAAATATGATTTATAATTTGATTCATCATATCCCAACATTCAGTCATGGAATATATTCTACTTTTTTTTTGTCTTTCAAGCAAATGGGGCTCGAATGTGAGTAACGATAAGGCAAAGAGAAACCAGCCACGCAAAGGCTACAAACACCGGGTATACCGGCCTGCCATGCCAAGATACAGGTCGATTAATATCCCAATGACTGAATTGGTTAGCCTAGATATAGAAACACCACCCTCATTACCTCTTCATGTACTTTTCATCAACACGGAAAAAACAAAATACACACTTACACACAAGAAAGATAGAGATGTAAGTATATAGATTTTTTCTTGTAGAGTTTTGTCTAGGCTATAGTTTTATCCTTTGCGATTTACATTATAGAATTCTTCTGGGGACTTTCTTGAAGGGTCATGAAAATATTGTAGTATGTCTTGTGGTTTTTCATATGAGGTGATGAATTGGTTGAATTTTTTCATATGATTTGTCAAATCTATTCTTTTTTAAGAATTTAATTGATGATAACTGGAAATTGGTAAGTTCTTATTTGCAATATTAGCTGCTATATGTAGTGTAGATCCCACTTTATTGAGTGTAAGTACCCCCTATTCAATGACTCTTTCCTGGCTTATGTAGCACTTATGGATAACTTCATATCTGAAAGCTAATTTCCGTTAAGTTTCAGTTGAATTAATATCATTAAAGTTGGGCATTAGGAACCTTTAACTTCTTTAAGTGTCTATCTTGTGCAAACTAAAGTTTGTTAAACACAAGATAATTTAGCCTATCAAACCCATATATATTATTATGACACTCGATTGCACATGACCATTAGGATATTTTTTTAATTTGCATTATATTCTAATCAACAAGTTCTTAGTTAATGATATGATACATACTGGAGAGTAATTCATGTGCTTTAGCTCTCATACATTGATACGTGCATTTTTGAGTCATAGAACTTGTATATTTGTTATAGGATTATACTACCACCTAAATTAATTAGTACATCAAAAACTTTACTCGGGAGATGTTATCTTCTACTCATTTAATGTGCAATCATATATTTCCTTTTCTGGCTTATATTTGTGAATGGATATTTATAGACTTATTTGGGAGACTTACTGCTTCCAACTTGTGTCTGTGTGTTCTGAGTGAGTCTGGATATGTGTAATAGTTCTAATTGGCAAAAACGATGACTGGCAGAAGAGAAGGAGCATTGAGGTTGATGGTATGCCGCACTTATGTTGTTTCATGTGCAAGAGCTTCTCAGATGTCTATAGCATTGAAGTTACCTGTGTAATTTCAGCCTACCATATGGTTGGTACAAATGTTGCATTGAATCAAGATGAAAATGAATATGGGGTACCCCAAGAATATTGACAGGTATTCAGATGTCTATAGCATTGCATGTTCTGCTGGCGTAGCTACTGCTGGTACAACAGTTGATGATGTAGCTACTGCTGGTGCCTGTTCTATGTTTTAAATTCATAAAATTGAAATAAAGGTAAGGTATATACTAAACTTTGGTCAAATTAATTCAAGCCTCATTGTAGAACTATGTCGATCCTAAAACAATTGAGAAACATGTGCGTTTGGTTAATTAAACATGTTCTTTACTTTTAGTGGGATCTGATAAAAATTTCTCTATATACTTTGTAGGCTCAAATCCATGAATTGGTGCAGTCTGAACCATCACTTCCTAGAATAGAGATTGTAGAAAAATGCTTTGGACCTCAAAGTGATAGTCATGTATTTGGTTTTGGGGGTGGATTAAAGGTGAAAGATTTGACAGGTGGAACTGCCTCAAAAACCGAATTATTGGCTAAGTTACGTTCAATTGAAAATAAAAACCAGTCTTTGAAGGATCGTTTGTCTAACTTTGAAAATGAAATGAGAGAACTTAAGCAAATAAAAGAATTAGTATTAGTGCAACAAACTAATTTCCAGCCTCAATTTCAGGAGGATGATTATTCGGACCTTGATGATACCAAGTGAGTAACAACTTACCTGAAACCTCAATTTATTTTGTTGATTTAAGTGTATGTTATTATATATCATTTGCAGAATTTCTTCTTCTATTAATTCTGAATTTGGTGGTCGATAACCCATACTGATTGTTCAAAGTGACAATTGGGATGAAAAAACTTCTCTTAAGCTTTGTGATATGCTGAAAGAGCTTAGACCAGCTGACTCAGTGACTGCTTTGACAGTGCCCCCAAAACTCCATGGAGAGAGATGAGCTTAAATCAGCCCACTTGGTGATTTACGTGTTAACAAAGCCTCTTCGGCCGAGTGTGTTAATTTCATGCTTTCAAGAAACCCTTGGCTTCGAAAACAAGAGGCATGTAAAAAGGGGGAAACTTCCAACTCGTGCAAGTCTGCTAAAGGGCAGACATATCCTGGGGATAGATGATAATGCTGTAAACAGAAGAGTGGCAGAAGGTGCTCTCAAAAAGTATTGAGCTATATCAGCCTGTGTGGATAGTAGGAAGGCTGCTTTGGCAATTTTCACGCCACCACATAAGTATGATGCTTGCTTTATAGATCTCCAAATGCCATAAATGGAAGGGTAAGTACTTAATTTATTTCTTGATCATTCTTGTCATCATATGTAGTTGTTCTATGTGCATATAAACCAATAAAATTAAAGGGATCAGGGTGGCTTTTTGTGGGCTAAAGAAAAAGCTAATGCTATATTCTTGAGAACACATGCATTCTTATGAGTTGGGATATGAATTGCTTCAATGCCTTTGCTGTGTCCTATAATTGAGATAGAGAACTCAATGATTACCTCTGCTTGCCTTGGTGAACAAGTTCTATTACTTGATTGTTGAATTTTGTACTTATCCTTTAGAACATTATCCCTTAGCTTATTGGTTTTGCCAATATTAGCAATAACAACAGATGTTATTCAAGCAACAGATGCAGAGTGCATGAAGTGTGAGATGGATTATTATGTGGCAAAACCATTTGAAGAAGGGCAACTTTATTCAGCAATCGCCCACTTCTTTGTGTGTGGTTGATTAGGAGGTGTTTCAAGTAACTATATAATGGAGGTACCTGTTGAGGTTCCGCCTGATGGTTTAATTTAATTTGGTTGTGAAAAAGCTCATCAGTTGTCTGAATGTCCGATTAATGCATTTCTATGTTGGAAGTGGATGGAGGACCTTGGCTGCTCAGATGTCTGATAGTTGGTTCATAATGTTGCTGCTGGATAATGTAGCAGATTCAGAGCAAATACATCTATCATGACTTATGTGGTAACTCCCTACCTATATATACCAGCTTCAGTTTCATACTTGATCTGTTTGACACATTGAGAACTTTCTTGTTTAATATTAGATGAACTCAAAATAGGAAATAAAGTCTGCTACTACAATAACATATAATAACACTTAGTTATTTCCATGCAATACGATTCCTAAATTGCCAATAAACAATCAAGAGAATAGCCAGAAGATACACAAGTTTTGCTTTTCCAGACTTTAGCTTACCATCAAAATATAAACATCAAGAACAAAAGTAAATGCCTACGAATATCCAAGTATATGAATATATATTCTAGGTTCTCTTTCTCATAAGCAAGGATAGGAACAGGTGAATGGTAGTTCATCTGCTACTGTTGCTTTTTTATTTTGACATCTTTTAGTCATTCTCTAAGGTAGAGCTACGTTGGGTCTATTTCTAGAGAGGTCTCTATCACCCAAATTATGCACTTCTATACCTACTAAACTTACTGTTCTTTTTGTCAATTCCCATACCTACTAGATCTAATGTTCTTCTCCTCTACCGTAATTTAGATATTAAAATAATACCACATGCTTCTGAATAATGAGTGCACATGATATCTTATGCGAATATCACATAGTATGCATGTTTTTTGCCTCGATGATGGCGTAGTTCACGGAGAAAATCAGTGAGATCTATTAGGCTTAAGCTGACAATGCGTATCATGAACTTGGCTGTGACAAAATTATGACAAACCAATCTAAGTTAATAAGATGAAAGGGAACAATGGTGTCTAGCCATTAACTTTCTGTTGCTTCTTTTTTCTTTGTTATTTTTGTAATCTTCTGTCTACCCCTGATTTTGTTCCATCTACACTGTTATATATAGTTTTTCTAATTGAAATTTCTTATTTCTTCTACAAGTTTTCAATATTGAAGTTTACTAGAAGCAAATTTTTGATGACGTACAGATTAACCATCATTTTGCTGGGAATTTCAAGAAAATTTTACATTACAATCGCGAGATATTAGTGATATGTAGTTTTTTGCTAAATGTTTATGAACACAGTATTTTGACTAGCTTACATTATTGATGTATGGTGCAACTAACTGATGCTGATCATTTTTGGTATTATTTTATGAAAGCAACATCATCTATATATTAATATTCTCGATTTTCTACTTGCAAATTAAATGTGATTTAGAGACTTGTGAATTGTTTCTTTAGGGACTAGACTATTAGTCCTTAAATCCTTTTCAGGAATGAAAAATTTGATTGCTAAATTTGTAGCTTTGTAGTGTTGACCTGTTCGACTAAGGGACCAGCTTTAAACAAAAGATATAACGGCCAGCTTCTAACTGGCCCCGAAACTTATTAATGACCACATTTAAACTAGTCCCGAAAATATTTTAAGGACCAGGAATTTAGTCACTAAAATATGCAAATAGGCACCAGAAACATGGTCCTTAAAAACCGTTTAAGGGCTAGTTTTAAACTGGCCGCAAAACAGTTTTAGCGACCATCACCGTATCTCGTACTTACTGACCTTTAGCGGCGGAAGCTATAAGGACCAGAATAGCTGGTCGCTATTGACCATTTAGGACCAATTTCTTACTTTTAGGGACCAGTTTTCCTTTCGCTATTGACCATTTTTCTTGTAGTGTATTCCATAATTCCCATGAAGGGCTAGGGTAATGACTAATATCAGGAGACAGAGATCGGAAGATAGCTTAAGCCTACATAAAGGCTGATTAGAAGGAAAAGGAAACTAAAGAGTTACATCAACTAAAAAAAATCAGGAGTCTGATTATTGGACCCAGAAAATTATAGACATCATGATTGGGAACATTGCAGAATCACTCTTAATATTAGAGGTACAAGAAAGATAGTACAATAGCCATATTTTATAAGGGCTCTATGATTATGCCTATGAGAAGAGTACCAGCCTCACAAGATAGACATCATGATTGAGAACATTGCAAAATCACTCTTAATATTAGAGGTACAAGAAAGATAGTACAGTAGTCATATTTTATAAGGGCTCTATGATTATGCCTGTGAGAAGAGTACCAGCCTCACAAGAAGTCAGTATGAAGCTCCCACCGGATTGTGTATGCACCAGAGGTGCAAGTATTATAAAAGAGCTCCAAGTTATGGACGTAAATCACACCTAGGTGGAAGGGAGGTCATGAAAGAGATAGAAGATACGATGTGAGATTTTAAGGTAAGTAAGGTAAAGGTGAACAACGTACGAGATACTCAAAGTAGAAGATATTGAGTAGTCCATACTTCGGATAAAAGGCTAGAAGTGCGGGGATTCAGTATCTAGGAATAATAGCGTCATCATCAGTAGCATATCTTCCAGCCTATGGTCTAGGTATTGAAAAGCCTGACTAAGAGAGTAAAGAAGAGTTAGAGACGATGTGATGTCTCGCTTGATATTCCAAAATGACATAAGGAAAGCTATAATGCAAGCAAGTTGAAAGGTTGCAAGTAATGTAAAAATATATGTGTTGGTCGCAAACTATTGTATGGTAAAGTGACATGGTTCTAGAAGACATGAGTAAGGATACGAACGGGCGAGTGAGAAGGTAACGAAAATGGATAAGTCCTTAGGATTAAGCCCATGAAAACAAGAAGAGCAGATGGTTTCTCTAAGTTATACAAATCTCACTATAGCCTGAATGAGCTCAAAGAAATCTAAAATTAATAGCATTTAGAAGAGATGGAATGCTACCCTGGTAATAGAATGAGGGTGTAATTGTGATAGATAAAGGATGACGTTTGGGCCTTCGATTGAGTAATGATCTGACGAAGAAAAGAAAGAGATCTCATGAATTGGACAAGATTAAAATACCCATGAAAGGTGAATCACATTGGAATGCTGTGAGATATAGTTATGAAAGCATGGTATCACCCCAGGTGGATCAGTCTAATCATTTCAGATGTTTCCCGATGAAACGTGAACCCTAGCGGTAGGGTTACATAAAAATTTAAGTTATCAGGGGTAGATTATGGATAAATATTAAGGTGAATCAACAATGGATGGATAAAAGTCACAAAGTGTGAGATGAGATTAGGCCGTCATTCTAAAGATGAGCAGTAATGAGTAAGCATTAAAGGACTTAAATTTCTACATATGGAATAAGCAACGAGATTAAGCTGGAATTTGGTAGCATACCTCAGCAACAATAACTTAAAGTAAGAGTTATGGCAGTAAATTCATACGAATGGCTAAACGGACCTATGTGATGAGATATAGCAATATTCATGAATTCAACAAAGTACCGAGCGAAGAACTTTAATATACTTATAGATACCCAAAGGGACATCTTATCAAGCTCTACATATGAAGCCTAGAGATTGGGCACACTTACAAGGTCAAAATTGTACAGGCTGCATGATGAAAGGTAGCAACAATTACAAGATTGGAAGGATTCCGACTACAAGTTGTGGTGTGAGAAGGAGGCCTAAGGAGGGAATGCCCTGGACTTTGGACTCATTCACAGAACAGTCGCCTAGATGGCAAGGGAAGTTCTAGAGTATTCGGAAGATATAAGTTATGAAAATGATAAGTGCATCAGTCAATATTAGAGGACGAATGTTCCAAAGGGGGGACTAATGTTATGCCCCGCAGTATTACGTCGATGTTATGCTCTGCAGTAATATATTATGATGATGTTACCCTCTGCAGTAATATATTACGATGATGTTACGCCTTGCAGTATTACATTATGATGATGTTACGCTTCGCAGTATTAAGTTACGATGATGTTGCACCCTGAAGTATTGTACGTTAAATTTGTCGTAAGGTAATTGACATCAGTCCAAGTAAAAGATTATTTGGAGATTATAAGGATTAGGGTATTTCACAAGCGATTAGTAAATTCATGAAGGTGAAAGGGAGAGCAAGTCAAAGAAAATGAATTTTGTTCAAGTTTGGCATTTTGGGGTAAAATATGGTCCGAGCTAAAATACCCGGTATTTATAGACTAGTGTCATACAAGATACTACATGACCATGCTAGTAAGGTGTATAAGATATGTGAAAAGTGAGTAATATTTTAAGTAAGTGAGAATAATTCTCAATTTTGCGGTTAATTGATTAATTACTAGGTAACGGGATATTACCTAATTAATTGGGGATATATTTGAATAAGATTAATCCTCCCCCCCCCCTCCCATAAATACGTGGCAGCTTTTGCCATAACATATTATGACTCTTACATCTTTTAGATAAGTGACATGAATACATGCATCCAAAATTGGTTACAACTATCCCCATCTCCAGAAACACTATAATATTGTGAGGAAAATAGAAAAGGTGGACAGTTTGAAGCCATATGACTGAACTGATCTCTTGAATTCATATAAGAACTAAGGTGTAAGAATCTTAAATTGTATGTTTAAAGCTATGATAGTCAACTGATTAGAGCCAACAAAGTAAGCAACTTGGAATTTTCTTGTGACGTTATATCTGTACTAAAAGTATATGGAAATTTGTGCAAGTCAAACCAAAAATGGAGTTTTCAATGGAAGTATTAGATGAATTTTCAAGTTGGCAGTGACAGATTCAAGGGTCACTCTCATGGATTTAAGAATCTTTTGTCTTAGAGTAGCTGGATATTTCTTGGGTGAATAATTATGAGCAATTAAGGTATGTTAATGCTATTCCTTCTTTCTTTTTGGCATGATCCAAATAATACAAATGAAACGAGCAAAATACGTAACTTTCATGAATGACTCTATTCATAGAAATACTAGGGGTGTCTTTATTCTTGATTCCCCACATAAATTATTATTATTATTATATCTTTTGTTCATGGGTCTCAGAAAAATACATATTTGATAAAGTTTATCCGAAAGGCATAACAATTTTTATGGCATTCCGAGAAAATCTTATTAACGTATTTCTTATGCATTTCATGCATTTATACATGTACATTGACCCATGACCAGATGGCGTTTTATACGCGTATATATGTATATTATTTGTATATGGATATGGGAAAAAGGTTACGACGTTATATATGCACCACCACCTAATCAACTGATATACGTTGATGATTTTGCCTATAGTGGCCGAGATGATATGATGGGATGCCCTCAGGGGCTTGATGATATTATAAACCCACGTACTTATGCACGACATGATATTCATATGCATATGCATGACACTATAAGTATGTCATGATTTACAGAGTTGTCCATACTTATAGGTTGAGTCATGTACTCTATATTTCTTCCATGTCTTGTCTGCACTTATTTATGTGCCTTACATACTCAGTACATTATTCGTACTAGCACCCTTTTTGCTTGGGGACGCTGCGTTTCATGCCCACAGGTCCAGATAGACAGTTCGAGAGCCCTCCAAGTAGGCTATCAGCTCAACGGAAGATGTTGGTGCGCTCCATTTGCTTCGGAGTTGTGTGTTTGGCTAGTATGATTTAGACATGTATTGTTTAGTATGGTAGGACTCTGTCCCGACCTTTATGACAATTATGTATTCTTAGAGGCTTGTAGACATATGTCGTGTATGTAAAAGATTATACGGCCTTGTCGGCCTATATTTTGAGTTTATAAAGGATTGTCCTATTAGGCCCGTATGTCACGTATATATGATGATGTAATAAGAAAGATACGTTATGTTGGTACTAAGTTGAGTAAGGTACCGGTTGCCCATCGTGGCCCATCGGTTTGGGTCGTGACAATAATGACTTGAGGCGGAATAGAGACAGCAGTAGTAAGAACATGCAAAAGGCGTTCCATTGTGACAGATACGGGGAAAGAGGCAAGAGGTGCTTCCTCAGACACTAAATCAAAACCTTCATTATCAAACCCACGTGAAAAAAGTTGTTTATCAGAGTCATGAGATGCCATGGGAGTCTCTTCGTCAGAACTCACTAAAGTGGCTTCAACAGTCTCGGTCACAGGAACAGAATGAGGAGTAACTTCGTCATCCGAAATGACGCATCTTCTAGCCCGCGGCCTTCTAACCAAAGAACTTTCATCCCGGTCCTCCTTCTCTTCAGAATCCTGGGGTTTGTTAGCTTTCCTTTTTGATGAAGAACTCAGGATTATCTCTTGAGCCCTTGACAAAGAGAGTCTAGAAGCTGCGATTGACTCAGCACTTACACCACGAATAAGAAACCCTGATAAAAAGAAGGGTCAAATACATTCTAAAGGAAGAATGAGTAAAAATAGAAGGAAATGAATAAAGTTTTTACCGTGAGTCTTAACTTTGCAACCAAACCTGTTTGAAAGGTATTTCCAAGATCTAACTTCCATCGGAGCAATGGTCAATAATTTCTCTACCCAACCACAAAAATTGGGAATCTCTTTAACAGTTCCCATGGTTGCTAAAAAAAGTGAAATAGTCACGGGAAGTACAAACCCTTTCTAAAAAAGGGAAAAGGGAAGAAATAAAGTTGGAAAGAAAGCTTACGTGCAAAATTCCACTTTTCAGGGAATGGTATATTTTCTTCACCTACTATCCCTAGTGTAGGAGCAACAACAAATATGGCATACTAGCCACAGCCCTTATCATTCTCAGGGCTGACTAAAACCCTCTTACTCCTCGCCACCAAAATAAAAATCCCATGTTGGAACAACTTAGGGGAGTAGAGGTGGATCAGATGAAAAAAGGTGAAAGGCAATTGAGCTAAATTAGCCAAGTACCTTAAACATACAACCACCCTCCACACATTAGGGTCAATTTATCCTTAACACACATTGAAGAAACGACATAGTTCAATAACGACTAGATCAATAGGGGTCTAAATCCCAAAGTAAAAGGGTACATATATACAAAGGAAAATAAAGCTTTGAAAGAAGTAATCCTTTGATTTGCATTAGGAATTAGAATTGGGAAATCGAAACTCCAATGGCAATCTCTACCAACAACAGAGATCAAGACTTTAGTAATATGTAAAGGGAAAACCTCAGCACGATCATGAGAGGACATAGAGGAAACCTGGTTCCTAATTCACGGATTGGCTTATTGGAATCCCTACTTCTAGCAGAAGACCTATGTGTCAGAGAAGCCCTAGTTCTAGAAGATGAAGGAGGAGTGGAACTAGGTAAAGAAGAAGAAGAACCTCTAATAGCAACCGACCCTAGACTACACAATCTTCCCCCCTCTCATGCTTCTAGTAGGAGCAAGAGGAAGTTCATCAACAACAGGAACTTTTTGGGGATTAGGGTTCGAAGAAGACATAGTTGTACGAGGAAGAAGAGAAGATTGAATATTCAAAGATGGAAAACTTTCTGAGAAAGAAAAGACAAAGAATATATTTATACTCAGAAGCAACCGTCGAACAAAAAGGTAATGATGGAAACGTCATAATGGAAACTGTCACTTCGTGATTGATGTAAGCCGTAAAAAACCTTAAAAGGCGCTGAAAGTTTGCAGAACCAATCAAAAGTCACCATGTGTCACATGCATTAAATGGAAGTGACATGCGAAGCATCAGTTCTGGAGAAAGTATAATGATATGTATAATCGCGACAAAAGTTCCCGCTTTAATGAGATCTACTTCCCAAATATTCAATTGATGAATAAATATCAAGTGGATGGACTATCTGTATTGGAAAAAATCAAGTTAACATTTGGAATTAATTATGTGCCGACATGTCAAGACACGTGGATCAATGAAAGAATGACAACTAGCAAAGAGCATTCACAGAAACACGAGCCTTAATAAGCACAGGCGGAGATTCAAGAAAACAAGAAGGAGCGGTTACTCGGATCTCTTGGTAATTTGAAGAGATATAGGAGGAAAGAACCTAGATAGTAAAAAGTATAGATACATATTATCTGTAATTAATGAGCATCAATGATGGAAAACGTTATAGAATCTTCACGAAACAGTTACAATTAACAATTATAGCGTTACATTAATGCCATTAATTGCTCATTATGGCTCTATTATGCGAGGAAAGAAACGTAGTACTTAGAAATAACTATAAAAGGAGAGAAATAACATTTGTAAAGAGACGAATTATTATTGGAATACACTGATTTACTTTGCTTTATTTTGCTTACTTAGCTACATTTCAATTCAATTCTTCTTTTTTATTATTTCTTTATTTGATTATCAGTAACCTGAATTCTTCTAAAATTAAACTTTGACTAAAATTCCTATTTTCTAGTTAAACAGGGCATTTGCTTGAATAATAGGTTCACAAACACAAATTAGTAGCAATATATAGGTTATGACTTCAGAGTTTTGATTAGCTATGAAGACAGATTTTAGAGAAAGTAAAGTTGTCTCATCTTGTTCAAAGAAAGTAACATTCGCAAACGCACCCTTTGCTTCTTTATATATATAAGCTCACTTTGCCTACTTTTTTTCACTTTTCCTCCGCTCACGTTCTTTATCACTTTATAAATACATTTTTATGAAACCATAATCTTCTTTATACTAGCTTTTGACAGACTTCCCGACATAAAAAATGATGAGTGCGGAACAAAAATATGGTTTTTTTGGACAAGTAGCACCTTAATAGGTGTAAAAAAAATATAACATTTTTATATGTAGCGCTCAAATACTGGGCGCTATACATTAACGTTAATTGTGTCGTTAATGTATAGCGCCCAATAACAGGTATAGCGCCCAAATACTGGACTCTATACATAAAACTTTATGTATAACGTCCAGTATTTGGGTGCTATACATCTTTTTCCTGGCCCCAGCAATAATTCCTGACTTCAATAATTTAAAAGCGTATAATGCCCACTTTTTGGGCGCTATATATATATAAAAAAAAAATCGGGCTAGCCATTTCCTATATAAAGAGGTTAAGATTATATAGAAATTCATTCAAAAGGTGTATAGCGTAGAAATTTTCCGGCTAGCCATTTTCATACTCTTGTTGAAACGTTTATTGTTGTTAAATTCTCTACCGTTTTTTCATTATGTCTGAAGAGCATAGAATAAGAGTTTCATTATATTGGGGGGGTGAGGTTGTGATGGAGAATAACTCTGTGGACTACAGTTTACCTGCTCAGTGTCATGTTAAATTGCCACTTACAATAGAGTACGATAAATGGATATCATTGTTATGCAAAAAAATGAGTGTGAGGAAAAGTTCAGTGATACTTAAAGTAACCGGAAGATATCCGTATTCGTCATTCCGCAAGGGGTTGCTTTTTACTCGGAGTTTAACATCGACGATGATGAAACTTTGAGTGATTTTCTGAGGACTCCGGGTGAATGCCGGAAATTTCTTGTAATCACAATGTTGGAGATATACATGAAGGTCGAAGACGTTCCAAAAAATGAAGGTTGTGCGTAGTAGAGATAACCCCCAGTCATCGGGTGGTTATTCTGGAGCAGTTTTTGCTGGACAGGTTCCGGATGAAAGAGTTTTCCTTGATTTAAACTTATCACCGCCAGCGAATGAGCAGCGAAAAAATAATTTATACCCTGCTTTCCATAATTCACAAGACGAGTGGTAAACTTCAATTTTCATTTGTGTTAATTATATATATTTTTGGTGTATTGAATTTGTATTAACGCTCATATATTTAATAGGGGGTACCGGCCGGATATGAATTTTACAAGTGGCTCATCCGGTAGTCATCACCTAATTGAAAACGTCCATCATGGAATTTCATCACATTACGACTTCTAAGTGAAGTGATATAGCCATATGGAAAGCATTTATTAATTCAGTAGCTTATACTTTTGTTGGTTGTGTAGTGAAAACGAGCAAGTTGAACCACCCGTACTCACTCAATTGCCCAAAAACGACGTATTACATCGGGATCTGGCAAATGTACAGAGTAAGGAATAGAATAATGATTACAATAACAATGCCGATGAATCCGGAGATGAGACACCCTTTCCTCGTGAGGATGGCGATGCGCAGGATTAGGAGGAAGAACCTGATTTGAAGAGAGACCCCCCCTAGACGAAGAGTGTACAAGTCCGAAGTGTCGTTTCATTCAAGGGAGATTCCTTACATTGATAACTTGCCAACCGTGCCAGATGTGGAAGCTCTCACAAGGGATTTTGATGAAATCCAGATAGCAATGTGGGATGAGTCTAGACCAACGGTGCTTGCAAAGGGGATGCTTTTTCCTGATAAAGCATGTGTAAGCAGCGCTTGTAAAATGCACAACGTAAAAGAGTGTCGTGAGATGCAGGTATGGGAGTCAAGTCCGATGGTATACAAGGCTGTTTGCCACAGGTGGTTTTGACCATGTAATTGGATGTTGCGTGCGACCAAGAAGAAGACAGGTATGTGGAAAGTGGGTAAATACATTCCCACCCACACATGCGAAATGGACACATTCAACGGGAATCACTTCAACTTGGATATTGACTTGATTTCTCTTGTACTTATTCTGCACCTCGAAGCGTCCATAAGGTATAAAATCAAAGAGTGCATTACATCAGTCTACCAGGAATATGGCCATACCATTACGAAAATAAAGGCATTTCTCGGGCGCAAACGAGCGTTTGAAATTGTTTATGGTAATTGGGATAAGTCATTTATATCTCTGCCAAAGTACATGGCCGCACTGCAGCACTTTAACCTCGGGACAGTTGTTGAATGGAAGCTTGAGCGGAGTCTGGGAACGCTAGAATACATATTTAGTTACGTGTTCTGGGCGTTTAAGCCAGCAATTGATGATTTTTCGCATTGCCGACCCGTAATATCCATAGACGGAACTCATGTATATGGAAAGTACGATATCAAGCTATTGATAGTCATGGCAGTGGATGCTAATGGATAGATATTTCCTCTAGCTTTTGCTGTTTGTGCCAATGAAAGCACAGAGACGTGGCCGCTGTTTTTGAACCACCTGAAAGAGCACGTTGTCAAACAACGTTCAGGTATTTGTCTAAAATCTGATCGGTATGGTGGTATATTAAGTTCTGTGGAGAACTTGCCTGCATAGCAAGAACCTTATGCATACCACCGTTACTGTGTGAGGCACTTTAAGGCCAATTTCTAGAAGACACATCCCAACAAGGATCTACATGATTTGATGTGGATGGCAGCAACTGACCACCAACAGCATAAATTCTGGAGGTATATGGATTCTATCAGGCAAGAAGACGAGGCATCCTATTATTGGTTAATGCGACATCACCCGAAAAAGTGGACTTTGCATGCGGATGGTGGCAGACGATGGAGAATTATCATCAAAACATAAAGCTAAGGTACTGTAAACCCATCAGAAGATGTCAGTTTCCAACTTTCTCTTCTCAAAGTGCTTCTTCTCATCTCCAAATATGGTAATTGTTCTAGCTGAATTATGAGAATTCAACATTTCTTCATTGGGATATATTTGGATTTGCATTACATTAAGGGTTTTCACTTCAGAAAGATGGTTAAATAGTGTCAAAAAGATACCTCATTAAGAGTCGAGGAGGGTAAAATCACCATGTTTTCGACTTCTCAAACCATGACCTCTTTCTTTTTTCCATAGAATATTTTTTAGGCAAAATACTTTTAATAAACAAAGTTGTCTACTTTATAAGCTTACATGGAAATGTAATCGTAAAACTTAATGACCAAATTAAAATATATACACTTGGCACAAAGACTCTTGAGAGAAACTTATATAATCACATTTTAAAAGTACAATAACAATAATTACGATCTCAAGCCTCTACTGCTAGCAGTTTTCTGTTCCCGCTCTTCCAATGCGTTGATACCATAGATTATTCAAATGCTCCATCTGCTTTCCTCTTCATAGTAGGAAGGTCTTGGTACATCTTCAGATGTAGATCTTGGTAATAACATCGAACAATCTGGTCAAAGGAATAACTAACAAATAAACATATAATCTACTACTGATCACATAACAAGTTCGAATAATTAAAGATTAAAATTGCATTAAGAACAAAAGTACAATGGACAATCAGTAGGTACCTTTTGATACTGTGCTATAGGATCTCTTGCAGTGAAGAATAGCAGCTTGGATCCCGTCAGTTTGCTCTAGCAGTGAATCGTCTCTGCGATTCATCGGCGACGCTGAAACTCCGGCAACGGATGCAGTTGAGCGGCTCTTCCTTAGCTGTTTACGTACAACCCCAAGTACAGCAACTCGATTCCCCTGTTTCTCCACCGGTGATTTTCTGGGTGAGCTCAATAACTTAGTTTTGGGCATATCAGCTCTTTCAAATTCCGTATCTTTCTCTTTCTGCAGTTTGCTTCTTAAACTGTTATCACTGAACAACATAGTGCTGACTGGAACATCCTTCATCTTGCGTTTTACCGTGATTCGGTTGCTCTGTGTCCTGGGCGAAAGTGTCTGTTTTTTATGCTCTGCCCTGGCTGTAGAAGAATCGCGAATACTCGATTTCTCCGGCTTTAACTTCTTTAAGCCCAAAAAGAAGACACGAATCTTGGTACATGATCTGAGCACAGTAATTGGAGAATGTGGCTCCGAGTTGGAGTCTACTTTAGGGTGTCCATCGCGCCCTGTGAACACCAAATGGAAGAAGGAGTTTTCATCGTCATCGCTTTCTTTATTAGTGTCGACATTCAGGTTTGTTACGTAATCCATTCCATCGACGATGTTCTTAACAGAATCAAGATGAGAGATAGTATCACAAACCGTGGCCGTATTAGGCCAGCATTTGAGTAGCTTAAAAGCTTTCATGTTATAAGAAACAATGTAGGATACTCTGAGCAAAGAGAGTTTGAATGCAGAAGCCAAGAAAATCAAGGTGGAAATGTAAAGGATAGGTCTATAAATAACGGCAACTTTAGCAAAGTTGGATATTAGACTCTGCTTCTGTCAAATAGTGAGACCGTATGGAGCTTTGTGAAAGCAGAGAGTTGATGTAAGCTTCTCTACTTTTTATAAGAGAGAAAAGACTGACAAGTGAGGAATAATGCAAATTTGTTGGTTTCATCGTTTTATATGCAGAGGACGTTGTGTCTTCGTCATGTGATAATGCAGAGATTACAACAATTTTTTTTCCATATAATAACACTCTCTCCTACTATACAATGTACTGTAGTAATATTCCATTGTGTACGTAGATAACAGGAAAGATTAACGCATATGCTGAATTACAGGTAAAAATAGAGCGGGCTAGCTAGTTTTCGGATTGGTCATTCAAAAATAGCGAGCATTTGCAAAGTTATTAAAAAATAGTCACTATTTTGCTGCAACACAAAAAGTTCCAGCATAATATGTGCACCTATGTATGAACTTCTAGTGGCAAACAGTACGGGCCCGGTCCTAAACGGACCTCGCGGGTCGGGCTTAAACGGTCTGGTTCTAAGTGGGTCCGGGCTTCGTGGGCTTTTGGGTGTAACCAGACCGGGACAGTGAACTAATGGTCTCGGGCTATGTGGGCCGAGCCCGGTCCTAAACGGGCCTATGTGGGCCTTGACTATTTTTGTTTTAAATTTTTTTTATCTAAGGCAATTTCTTGTAAATTATATAGCTTATATATATTATATATACTATATCTATATCTATAAATATATACACTTTATACATTGCTTAAATGTGTGTGTGTGTGGGTGTATATATATATATATATATATATATATATATATATATATGGGGGGAGGGGGGCTAAGTGGGCCTATTTATTTCTGAGGCTATTTATTTGTTTAAATTTTTTATCTAAGGCATTTTCTTGTAAATTATAGTATATAATTGTGAGTAAAAAATTTTAATTCAAATTTAAAACACAAAATATTGCAAAAAGATATTCAAAGGAATGCGTTACAATTTTTATTATTATAACATTAAGAAAACATGGCACAATCTTTCTTATCTTCCACCTTCCCCTCCCTCCCCCAATGGAATGAGCACAACCAAGGTGCTAATACCACCATTGAGAAGAAAAAGAAACTAATCAAGATGTGCCAAAATACAAGTTACATATTAATTATACATGGTATCTCTTACAAATTTTATAAATCCATCAAGGTTCAGAGGAATTTCCGTTGGTGGTGGCGGAAAAGAAGCTTGTTCATCACCACTTCCGGGCGAAGCTACATCCTCCGCAAGTTCAGCTAGTATTTCTTCGCAAGCTTCATCTACCTCTGGTTGTGATTCAGCAATTCAAAAGTTTCTTCGTTTCGAATGGATCCAATCGCCGAAAAATACTGATTTTTCCAAGCTCTCCTTCATAGACACTCTATAATCACCGAGTTGTAGTTTTGCTTGACTGAAAGCGCTCTCCGATGCCATTGTTGAAGCTTGAATGGTTAAAATATCTCGGGCCATCCTTGAAAGGATCGGAAAGTGTTTTTCTTTGTCCTTCCACCATTCCAAAAGATTAAATGAGCCGTCGGGATTCACTTCCTCAAGTCCCTGTGACAAATAAACTTTAAGCTTATTTAGTTGTGAACAATCACTAGTGGTACAACCTTGAGAACCCCTGAACTCGGTCCAAGCAGTAAGTGCTCTTACTCCTGCAGTTCTTTTAGAAGATTGAGAACTAGAAGAAGAAGAAGTTGGAATATCTGGTCTAGCATTATCTAGTGCAATTTGATAAGTACTATAAATAGTTAGAGCATTTATTTTAATTGAGGCTTGTACGTCCGAAAGTATAGACAAATCCTCAGGTACAAGTGTTAAACCATTATAAATAAATCGATACCAATATCGAGGACCACCTAATTTCATAGTAGGATTTAACAAGGCAGTAATACCATAAATAGGGAGAATAGGGAAAAAAAAATTTAAATTTCTTTCTCATAGAATCAATAGCTACTTTATAAATTTTTCCACCCTCTGAAAAATAAGCAAACAAATTTGCAAGATCTGCAAGATAAACTAAACAGTTCGAAATAGTAGGATAATATTGCCCAGAAAATTCATTTGTAGCAACATGAAATCTTTCTAAAAAATCAACAAGCATTTTAACATTAGCCCAATCCGCATTTATAAGGTGCTCATCATCATCACTTACACGAGCATTAAACGAGTTTATGGGGTTTCTATATTCATATGCAACAACTAAACTTTCATACATGTAATTCCATCTAGTTGGACAAGGTTTAAGAATCTTTCTTTCTCTTAGGCCAAATTCATCGCATCTTTTAAAATATTCTCTACGTCTACTTCTACGGTTTGAATAAAAAAGCCAATTAAGAGCCATTTTAACCTTTTCAATTTCAACATTTAAAATTCTCATACCATCACCCACAACTAAATAGTAAATATGACAAATGCATCTAACATGAAAAATGTTACTAAATGCAGGATTTAGTGTAGTGGTAAGCAAGGCTACAACATTAGTGTTACTCGTAGCATTATCCATTGAAATTGACATTATTTTATCACTAATACAAAATATCTACAAATATTCGTAACCGTGCTAGAAATTAATTGTCATGTGTGACATGAATTAATTATTATATAAGCAATAATGCGTTTTTTCATTATCCACTCCTCATCAATCCAATAACTTGTAACAGTAATCGCAGTCATTACCACTTCTACCAATATCAGTAGTAATAGCAACGCGATAATTAATATGAGTAAATAAATAGCGCAAATAATGTTCATATTAATGTTTATATTTATAAATATCACTCTTTACGGTTGTGCGAGGTCATCCTTTATAAGTAGGATTAAAAACTCTTCTCATATAATGCATAAAGCGGGGGTTAGACGAAAAACTGTAGGGTAAGCACATAACAGTAACCATTTTTGTCAATTCTTCCCTATCTTTTCTTGGGTCATAATATAAAATACCACCTGTAACAATGTTAATTCCCGATTGAAATTGATTTGACCCGGTACTAGGGTCAGGCTGACTAGTTGGATTTGACCCCCCGGCCGCAGCTTTCATTTGAAAATATTTAGCTTTATCTTGAGGGTGTATCATTGTGTGTCTCCTCAAACTTCTCATCCCCCCGATCAACATAGTTAAAAGCTAACTCTTTGCCACAAGTTTTATACTTAGCTTTATTTTTTTCTCTTATTTGAATAAAAAAATGGCCAAACAAGAGATGTTTCAGCCCGTTTAGAAGGTTGTCTAGAAAAAGTAGGGGTAGTAACAGGGGGGTCAATCGGGGCATCATTTGGATTAGTTGGGTTAACTTGAGCAACAGGACTAGTGGGTGTATTATCATCCGGTTGCGTTTCATCTAAATCTATTTCATGATCATCTTTTTCATCAATAGTTGGATTACCATAAAGAGAATTTATATATTCATAATCTAAGTTTTCACCACCTCCAACATTATGCATATATTGACTCTACGTAAATTGTAATAAAGTATTATTACTATCAAGAATAGGAGCAGGTGGAGGGCGGATATGGTGTTTGTGTAGGGGAGACCGGGGAATTAGAGGAGGAATAGATTGGCCACTAGATTCACCACTCTTGGATTTTTTCTTATTTTTACTAAATATTTTTTTTAAAGAATAGGCCATCTTAATTATAATTATACAAAGTAACTAAATAAAACAAACAAAACTATAATATTAAAATTAAAGAGTTGGAGCGAGTTTACCGAATTGACGAACAACTTGTTGAAATTAATTATCATTGAAAACTTGAATACTTCAATTCACCAACTTCACACTTTTTCACACAAGTTGCAACAACAAAGTAACCAATTTTAGAAGAAAATTAGAGAGAGATTGATGATTTGGTGAAGAAAAATGAAAGAATGAGAGGGTATTTATAGTTGAAAATAGGAAAAATGTAATTATAAAAAGTTTGGGGTTAAAATAAAGTTGGGGAGGAGGGGGTTAAATGGCTATTTTAATAGCCAACAGCTATTTTAGCAGCAACAACGTCTACATTTTAAATGGGCAACAGTCAGAAATTTAATTGAGAATTTTTTTAAATTAGTCGTTGGAGACCGGTTAAGACCGTTTGGGACCGGTTAGGACCGGTTGAATCGGCCCACTTAGGAGCCGGTCCCGGGCCCAAACGATCCTGGTCCTAACGGGCCCCTACTATGAACCGGCCCACATGGGCCTGTATATCTCCTTTGTGTCGGGCTTAAACGGGTAGAACCGTTTAGGCCCACTATTCATATGGGCTCGCGGATCTGGGCCGATCCCAGACCTAACCGGCCCACTTGCCACCTTTAGTTTCATTGTTTTGTATGCAGAGGACGTTGTGTCATCGTCATATGATAATGCAAAGATTACAACAAGTTTTTTCCATATAATACACTCTCTCCTACTATACAATGTACATATGTACTGTAGTAATATTCCACTGTGTATACATAGAGAACAAGAAGGATTAACGCATATGCTGGATTTCAGGTAAAAATAGAGCGGGCTAGCCAGTTTTCGGACTGGCCATTCAAAAATAGCGAGCGTTTGCAAAGTCATTAAAAAATAGTCACTATTTTGTTGCAACACGGAAAGTTCCAGCATAATATACTGGAGATTAGTGCACCTGTGTATGAATTTCTAGCATATTATGCTGGAACTCCAACATGCGGAAAGTTCCAGCATAATATACTGGAGATTGGAGTACCTGTGTATGAACTTCCGGTATATTATGATGGGCCGGTATATTATAATGGAACTCCAGTATATTATGCTGGAAGTCCAGTATATTATACTGAAGTATTTTTCGGATTTTGAACAGTGTTTTCGTTCAGATTTATCTTTACATGAAAAGTGGCTAAATTTCGATTACTTTTGAAACTGTGGAAATTTTTGAATGATCACTTGTAAATTTGACTATTTTTGAATTTCTCCCAATTACAGTGCGATTAGAAGTGGAAAACGAGAGGGCCGGGTCGGATATGGGCCGGGTCAAAAAGGGTAATGAAATAAATGGATAAATTATCCAACCCAACCCATGTTAATACGGATAAAAAATGGTTAACCCCCGAATAATATGGGTAACCATATTATCCATGACTTCTTGAATATGATCACTTATGGGAGAATTTCTAGTTTCCCAAACTTGAGAAATCTCCAATTTGATGCTTTACAAATGTAAAAGTTAAATCCCTAAGTTATCCACTGATTATCCATTAGTTATTCATTTTCAAAATGGATAATATGGTTCTTATCCATATTTGACCCTTTTTTAAAAAGTTCATTATCCAACCTACTTTTTAGGGGATAATATAGATGATTAACTATTTTGCCACAACTAAGTGCGATTCAACTATACTTACAAGCTGTGTTGTATAAGCTTTTAAGGAGCGAATTTTGTAACTGGATATATTTTTTACTCGCTTGGGTATTCATGTAAAAGTCTGCTCTACAATTCAAGTACTCTGTGCAATTACTTAATAACAGTAATTATGACTAATTTGAGCCGAATTTATATGAATAATCTCAAGCAATACATCCTTCGATCGTAGGACTATCATAAAAACAAAGAAAGCAAAGTTCTTTTCTTTGTCTTTGTAAAGCTGAAAAATACAGCAAGAGACAAATAGAAAGGAAGCAAAAGAAGAGTAGCATTTCGAGTAAAAGTGATTGAACAAATTTTGGGGCAGAGAGGAGCTCTGAGGAGAGTAGGATGGTAACGAGAAACTTCCAAAAAGAAAAGCAACACACATCCAAAAAGAAAGACTCATAAAAGAGAAAATACGAAAGTGATGTCTTTGTTTTTGACAGGGACTATAACCTTTTTTAAAGCTTTTCTTTTCAGTCTGTTTTATAAGAAACTCACTTTATATCCTTTTGAAGGGAATAGTCAGATAGGCTCGTTGCCTTAAACGTTTGACTTGCTTCTTTCAACTGACCTGATTCCATCTTCTTTGTTCTATTCGAGTCCGGAACCAACATGCGGTTGTTTTGGACAAGAAACATCTATGTAAAAAAAAAAAAAATGATATTTTTATATATAGCGTCCAAATACTGGGCGCTATACATTAACGTTAACTGTGCTGTTAATGTATAACGCCCAGTATTTGGGCGCTATACATAGAAAGCTGACACTAACAGGTCGAGCCGTCTTCTTCAAGACGACCATTCTGCTTCTTCTTCCTCAATATTTTATATCTTCTTATTCTTGGTCCCCCACTCCCATACCCGCTGCCCCACTATTTTTAAAATTTTTTTTGGGTCCCACGTGACATAAAAGGTGAAGAACGTAGGTCTCACATTCAAGTAGAGGTTCGTATTATTATTGATTCAGACTTTCGGAGTCAAAATTTCAATCTATTTGTTTTCCGAAAATTCTAAATCGAGGTATTTCGGTTTATTTTAAGTTGAAACTTTTATAATAATGCATATTATTTGATTTGTATGTGTTCTATTTTGGTTTGTATTTTTTTTTTCGAAACTAGTATGTTAAATTTATCCGGATTTAATATTAGTGTTTTAAAAATATAAATTTGTCAAATAAATTTGTCTGTTAATATCCTGATTTATATATAAAAAATATCCTGATTTATATATATGTGTTTTCATGCCGTTTTGTGTTTTATTTACAATTAAATTTATTTGTTGTTTATGTTTAGTTTAGATTATTTTTTAGCGTAGTAAAATCTAGACCTTTTTAGCGTAGTAAAATGTAGACCCTTTTAGCGTAGTAAAATTTAGAGCCTTGTAGCGTAGTAATGTGTAGTATTTTAGCTTAGAATTCCTTTTGTTTAAGTATCTTATACTGGTAGTTGAAAATGCAAACTTTGTACAATTAAGTTAATAATTGTATCAACATACATAATTACTAATGTTAATTTGGTGTCACTGGGCCTCAAAATATCGAGCCCGAAACCCATAGGTATATATATATATATATAAGTTATTAAAAAATATGAATTTAAATTATAAAATAAACACATAATTATTAATGATAGTTTGGTGCCACTGGGCCTCAAAATATCGAGCCCTGGAACCCATAGGTGTGTGTATATATATATATATTAAGTTATTAAAAAATATGAATTTAAATTATAAAACAAACACATAATTATTAATGATAGTTTGGTGCCACTGGGCCTCAAAATATCGAGCCCGGAATATATATGTGTATATATATATATATATATATATATATATATATATATATATATATATATATATATATATATATATATAATTTATACAATTAAGTTATTACAAAATATGAATTTAAATTATAAAACAAACACATAATTTTTAATGATAGTTTGGTGCTACTGGGACTCAAATATCGAGCCAGGAACCCATAGGTATAATTTTTGTATAACGCTAAAAATTGTGTATCTCAAAAAATTAATATTTAATATACAGAATAAAATACAATTAATGTTGTTTATTTTACAGTTGATGGCATGGACGTGACTATACATCCCGGCCCTTGGACGTTGGATCTATTAGCCCTACAGCCCCAACATAGATCCGAGTGTATATGGGACGGACTGTTGCTTACACAGACTTTCCGGGCCAGGAGAGTGGATCTATTGTGGGATTTTTTGAGTCATAGAGTTCTACATCCCCGCGTGGTCCATTACATGGAGGAGATGGGATTATATAGAATTATTAGGATTGGCCGGATACAGCTCGATTGGGCTTTGATCACGGCCTTGATTGAGCGGTGGCGACCGGAGACACACACTTTTCATCTGCCCATCGGCGAGGCCACCATCACACTCCAAGACGCTAAGATTTTATATGGCATGTCCTCTAATGGCTTGCCAGTTTTACTGCCTGCGACCATGAGATATTATTCGCGACAATCTTATTGGGATATGCTGCACATGCTCACGGGTTTCAGGCAGGAGGACGAGACTGTAGCGTCTGAGTCCAGTCGTATGCAGTTGGTCCCCATTAGAGACCACCTGGAGCAGATCCACCATACTATCACCGACGAGTCAGTGGAGGTGGATGTACAACGATATACGAGGCTATTGTTGCTCCTTCTACTTGGGGGGGGGGGTCTTGTTCCCGAACACTTCGGGAAACCTAGTGAGCCTCCGTTTTCTGCATCATATTAGCCGGTTCGAGGATACAACTATCTACAGCTAGGGTGGTGCTGTCATCACATATTTGTACAGGCAGAAGTGTCGGGCTTGCATCGGCACACAGAGAGACGTTGGTGGCTTTCTGCCGCTTCTATAGGTGACAACATATTCAAATAATATGTCCATTAGTTACAATTCTACCTAGTTATAGTTAATCTTATACTTTATGTCAACTTTGTATGTTAGCTTTGGGCCTGGGAGCGATTTCTGCAGTTTCAGCCACCTCTACCACAGCTACCGGCTAATGTAGAAATTCTGCATCTCCCTCTAGCCTGTAGGTGGGTTATGCGTCGTACTCTTGCGCGAGAGTATGATGCCCATCATAATCTCCCCCTCTACAGGGATGTGTTGGATATGTTGGAGGACGCACAGGTGAATATCTAACTAAACTTACATGTTATAAATTAACTTAGTGTTGCACATACTAATGGTTCGTGTTCTTATTTGATAGTTTATCTGGACGCCGTACAACGATCAGATGATAGGTACCCTGCCAGCGTATTGCACGTTCGGCCGACATATTTGGAGGGCTTCTGTCCCGCTCATATTCCTCGATATTGTCGAGCATCATGCCTCCGAGCGAGTATTTCATCAGTTTGTCCTACCGCAGCCTATACCGAGTCCGCCTGCATGGCTTGCTTTACATTATGAGAGGGATAATCGGTCCAGGATGGACGACACATTTATGGCATGGCTTGACGAGCAGTTGGGTACTTGGAATAGGCGAGGGGACTTGACCCCACCTCCGCAGCAATTTCTATTAAACCTTATATGGCATGGTACCGCACTGTTTCCCAAATTTTTATCGGAAACCTAGTTCATCAGGCACAGGGTCGGTACGTCCCATACACTGGGAGACACGAGGCCCTGATATATTTTCTGTTATTATTAATTATATACCTGTAATTTAGTGTCAAATATGTAGTTTATATTTTTTAATTTGTGCAGGTGATTGGATTGCATACCGTCTATCATATGGGGCAGCAGATGCAGTGTCTTGTCCACGATCCTGTGGCCATGTAGGAGTATAGTCGTCGATTCATGGATGTGGCTACCCAGACACTGCAGCGAGCCTAATCAGATTAGCATTTGGCACACAAGGCTGATTATATGAACCCAGCGCAGTACCAGCGAGGTCATGGTATCCCACGAGCTGGATGTGCCCGACGAGCTGGTGGTGCCGGACGACGTGGTCGTGGACGGAGAGGAGGTGGTCCCCAACAAGGGGGCGTTGAGGTTCCTGCTGATGATGTTGCTGCTGATATGGCAGGTGGCATGCATGAGACGGACATGCCGTCTTACAGCCTTGGAATTTATTGCACTCCAGTGCCATCGCAGGTGACCCCATCGGGTCAATTATTGACCCACATAATGTAGTGTTTAACCGCGCTAAATACATAACGTACTATGTAATGGCGCTATATTTTGCATGTTAAATATCATGATGTTGACAAGACAACTTTATATCAGCTGGTCAGCTTTTTCAGTTCGACATGACAACACACATATAACGTAGTGTTCAACCGCGGTAAATACATAACGTACTATCTAATGGTGCTATATTTTGCGTGTTAAATATCACGATATTGACAAGACAACTTTATGTCAGCTGGTCAGCTTTTTTAGTTCGTCAAGACAACACACACATAACGTAGTGTTCAACCGCGCTAAATACATAACGTACTAATCTAATGGCGCTATATTTTGCGTGTTAAATATCATGATGTTGACAAGACAACTTTATGTCAGCTAGTCAGCTTTTTCAGTTCGACAAGACAACACACACAAAACTGTATATTTAACCGCGTTAAATACATAACGTACTATCTTATGGCGCTATATTTTGCATGTTAAATATCATGATATTGACAAGACAACTTTATGTCAGCTGGTCAGCTTTTTCAGTTCGACAAGACAACACACACAAAACTGTATATTTAACCGCGCTAAATATACAAATAATTTTATTAAATTATTATTTAAATAGGTAAAATGGGAAAGTACAAATCATAATTAACAAGCATAATTTTATTTCATAAATCTTGCAACATAGACATAACAACTAATTATTACAACATCAAATCATGGGTAGTTAGGTACACTAGAAGAACACCCACCACGAGCTTGATTTTGCAACCCAAACCAACTAAAGGACATTTACGACGGTTTGTCCTGTTTGCGAGAATATACCATATTTGTGCGCATAAACTGTATCACTAACATCCATTTGGTTCTGTATACGCGTTCTCTTCTGCACCTGTATTTTACGCAAATAGGACTTGTTACACGCCATTTTAAATGGTTCTGGAGGCTAATAATGCTCAGCAACCACTAGCTGCAACTGACTACTATATGTGTTTATGTACTTGGAAACACTATATTGTTGATCAACATAGTTGGTCTCTGCATAACCAACACGTTGAAAACACTTGATGGCATATGAGCAAGGCATGCGGTAGATGGACCATTTCCCACAGGAGCATAACCTTGTTGATTCATTTATAGTATGTACATTATTACCCCGATTATTATGGATAGTGGTGCGAACTTCAAAAATACCTCTTTCATTATCATACTACAAAAATGAATACCAATGTGCTCACCGTCTGTATTTCTCAAATCTCTGCATCGGTACTGGTATAAATTTAACACCCCTTTCCATCAATTCTGTTGCAACTGCAGACCGTTCAACAAACCTCTTGTGCCAACCAAGTGATTACCAATGTGCCAACCAAGTGATTACATCATTCAAGTGATGTCATTCAAGTTGTATTTGTCGCACCTCCTTTTTCCGCCCCCGCGAGGGGCGTAGGGAGTTTTCTCCAATTAAAGGACAGTCGAAACGGGATTTGTTTGTTTGTTTCAGAG
This sequence comes from Nicotiana sylvestris, assembly GCF_000393655.2. Taxonomy (NCBI): domain Eukaryota; kingdom Viridiplantae; phylum Streptophyta; class Magnoliopsida; order Solanales; family Solanaceae; genus Nicotiana; species Nicotiana sylvestris. The sequence goes on along the minus strand of NC_091059.1, from coordinate 140,532,039 downwards.
TCGCCACCTGGGAATTTTAAGGCGTCCCAAGTCACCGGTTTTAATCCCTGAATCGAGGAGAATATGACTCTGTCTATTTAACAGTCTGCGCACCAGAAATCCGGATAAGGAATTCTGTTAACCCGGGAGAAGGTGTTAGGCATTCCCGAGTTCCGTGGTTCTAGCACGGTCGCTCAACTGTTATATTCGGCTTGATTATTTTGATTTGTAAAATACATTTTTATTGCATGATTTTATTGTTACCGCTTCTATTTAGATTTAAAGACCCTTCTTTGAATCGAATCACGCATACGTATATTCGTGTTATAAATTATATTTTTTTAAAAACATGCGGAGTTGTGTCACGCGCACGTGTACACAATAATATAGATAATATTTTTATTATAATAATTATTTTCGAAATTATGCTTTAATAAAATCAAGAACATTTGCCCTTTTTGTATAATTAAGTAGTGAACCTCACATCTCGGGTTTTTATGAAATTAATAATGATATTCTCCGAGGAATCCCTTTTATTAAATATTCGATCGAAGTTGCGCGAACGCATAATCCGAATTGCTTTTAGAAATATAATCAGGTTACGCGAACGTATCCCTAATCACAAAAATATTCTTGATAAGGTTCTCTACAAATTGTTATTATGTGTTGACCGCGAGCCTTGTTTTACACATATGAATCATATACCTCAAATTTTAAAGAATTAATGACGTGAAAAAGAAAACAGACAATATGTATCTAAAACTAACATTTTTTCGTGGATACAACATTTGGATGTCCATAAATCGAATCGTGTATAAAATTGGGAAAGAACTTAAAATGATAAACAAATTAATAGTTTCCGCAGAATCTTCATTGTTTCATTTAAGGCGAACTCTTCTTCTATATATCTTTTACATAAAATGCCACGATTCGTTTATAAATCCTATGTCCTTCTCATGTATTTGTTTTAGTCCAAAGTTGCAATGGTTTGGTTAATGTTTGCAATGGAAGATAAGAGTCAAGTTGATAAGAAAGAGAACTATTATACAAATTGATTCAATAAAATTACATCTCATGCAATATAGTTGTACGTTTGAACCATTCCTAATATTCTAAACTCGTAACGAGCTGTATCAACTCACCTTCCACATATGATTATATATATACTCATCATCATGCCATATATGAACATACAACTTATATCAATCTAAACCAAAATCAGATTTTTTACAAGATATACTAATAATGTAATTTCTTGATACTTCCATTCTACTTTACATTTAGCTAACAATATTACGGGATGTAATTAATGGCCCATTTTATGCCATGTTCCCTACCTTGATATTTCAATCATGACTTCACTTAATGAAAATTCCGAAATAGATGATATTATTACAAAGCTTTTATACGAATTTCAAAATAAGACAATTAACTTATAGCCATCGTGTCGAACTCACTACTAGTTAACCAACATGAAACAAAGCTGAAATTTAAACTAACGAACTTAAATGAATAAAAGACAAAATTACAATTCGAGCTTCATTTATTTGTCATGTAGAAAGCTTTGCATGACATGAGTTTACAGATATATACCTGATATTGGAAGCAAAAGAAAATGAAGATGAGAATCAGCAGCAGTAATAACAGTACAACAGCAACAACTGCCCAGCAACAGTAACAACCCAGTAACAGACCGGTGGAGTAGTAATCTCAAAAACAAAAGCTTTAAGCTTTGAATGAAACAACAACCATTGATACTAATTTCAAACAAAGAAAGAAAGCAGAAGATTTTTTAGTTTTTATTTTTATTTTGAAAGCTTAAATATTTTTCGGAATTTTTCTTTCTCTTAAATGTTCAGCCCTTTTTTTCTCTCTTCTATTCTTTGTCCGTTTTTTTCTCTCTATCTGTGTATTTCTGTCTTATCCCTCTCTTGTGTTCAAGACTTCATATATATAATCCCATCCCATAAATCTTTTAATCAATTAAATCAATACTTTTTCTCTACCCAACCCATTATCTTCCCACTCATCCCCATTACATTAAATAAACATATCACACCACCCCATTTCATTTTGTCCCCCATGCCTAACATAAAATAATGCAAGATTCCCCCTTTAAATTTTGTCTTGTCCCCCCTTTATATTAAATAACTATATCACAACCCACCCCATTTCATTTTGTCCCCCATGCTTCACATAAAAAATTACAAAATGTACAATTCCTAAACTACCCCTCCGACCTTACTGAAATTACCAAACTACCCCTGAACGTACTGCAAATTACCAAACTACCCATCAGCTATAACACATCAATTAATCAAACTTAACCAAAATATAGACAATATGATTAATTTCTAACAATGTTCAAACAACAAATTTCATGAACATGATTTCTTCAACATTTCAACAACAAATCACATGAACATGATTTCAACAACATTTCAACAACAAATCACATGAACACAAATTGAACAACAAAGAACAACTAAAATTTGATTGAACAATATTTTAGCAACAAACAATCCTATTTTCGGATTCAACAACAACAACAAACAAGTATATTTAGATTTCTAAATTCAATAATATTGAACTTAAAATCAACTACTCTAACAACATTACAACAAACAATTCTTATATTAAACTTTAAACAAGATTATGAGACCAATTCAAGAAATAATCATAAATGATAAACAAGAAATCAAACTATACAAAATTCGGATTCAAGATCATCCAAACAAAGTATGAACATGAATGAAATCTATTTTAAACAACAAACATGATGGATTCAAATGATTAAATCAACATATTTCCCTTAACACAACTAAATTCTTTTAGACAAATAACAAGATCGACGAAGAAACAATTATGAACTTTAACAATATTAACAATTTCTAAAAATACATAAACACATGAAACAAATTGAAGAAACAATTAATTAAACTTCAATTTGTATCTCACCAACATTAGACTAACAACTTTTACCTAAACAATAAAACAAACATGAAATAAACATGAAAAACCACTAATTAAATTTCCATTTGAAATCTGAAAATTAACTCAATCAAAACACATGAACAAAATAAAAATTAATTCAACGATGAACAACGAACAAAACAAGAATCAAATATTTAACGATTTTAACTTTGAGAAATATAAAAACGAAATATGGACAAAAATAAAACTCAAAAACAACTAACCGGAGATGAATCAACGACGAACTCGATTGTAAACAAATTTGTCCGGGCTTCGACTCAACGAAAGACCTTCGAACTTTGACGAAACGAAGAGGAAAGGAGTAACAACAGCATCTACTACTGCGACGAGCAGCAGCAGCAATTTGTCGAGGAGGACGTCGGGAGAAGAAGTATCGGCAGAAACGGCGTGAAGCCGTAGCCGCGGGGAGCAGAAACGGGCAGCAGTGGCGGCCTGTTTGTTTGGAGAACGGAGCAGCAACACGATGGGTTGACGACGAAAACACGAAGAAGAAGTAGCAGCTGAACGCAGCAAAGAAGGAGAAGCAGCTGAACGCAGTAGGGGAAGCCATGGATGAGCTCAAACTCGACGATGACGAAGCTTGATGGAGGAGGGCAGCTATGGAGTTGTTGGTGCGTGTGTGCGTGAGTGTGACGGGGTGAGGGGGTGTTCGTGGGGGAGGGTGGTCGACGTTGCAGGCTGGGGTTTGTGGGGGGGGGCAGCCATGGATGAACTTTGGAGAAACTTGGAGAAGAAGAAGCAAAAGTGGGGGGTGGCGGATGGGTTAGCATTTTTTAGGGTTTTCTTCATTTTTTCTTTTTGTTTTGTGTTGTTTGTAAGATAATAGGGGTGTTGGGTTATGGACTGGGTCGACCCAGTTCGAAATGGACTGGGTCGTAGGGAAGGTTGGGCCATTTTTTGGGCCTGTGGCTTGAAATTGAAGAAGATGCCCAATTCCGACTTTCTTTATATTTTTGCTTTCTTTTCTTCTTTTATTTCTCTAAAACTAAATTATAAAAATACTTAAACTATTATTAAGAATTAAATTAAGTTATAAAAGCGCAAATTAACTCCCAATAATAATTAACGCACAATTAAGTAATAATTAAGCATAAAATTGTATATTTGGACATTAAATGCTAAAAATGCAAACGATGCCTATTTTTGTAATTTTTAATTTTTGTAAAACAAATTTAATTACTAACAATTTTAGAATTAAATCCTACATGCAAAATGCGACATATTTTTGTATTTTTTATTAATTTAGCAAATAAACATGCACAGACAAATACAAATAATTATTCAAAATATCACAAAATTGCACACCAAAGAAAAATCATTTTATTTTTGAATTTTTTGGGAGTAATTCTCATATTGGGCAAAAATCACGTGCTTACAGCTGCCCCTCTTTGCCCGAAGACACGAAGGGTTTTCGTGCAAAGATAAAGCGAGCGATTTTTGCCCATCCGAGTACTCCGTGTGAAGCATTTTTTGAAAAAGATTTGACCGAACCTTTGCTTCAAAGGTTTCCTACATATCCTGGGCTAAACAGGAATCAGGTCAATGTAGTTCGGGAAATTTTGGTAGCTGGGACTACCGTGGGACTGCATTGTTACTGTTGTTGCATGCTATTACTACTGCTTACCGATCTCCTTGTTACACCGTACTTAAAAGAAAACAAGAAGCTAGGCTAGGCTGCAATTTGTTCTTGTTGCCTTGCTTTCTTGTCTGCTTGCATTTCTTACGGTGCTTTTCTTCCGATGCTTTTCTTCCTTTAGACACATGCACTTGAGTTTTTGCTGTGACCTCTTGTTGCAACTTTCTGCTTCCCGGTGCTGGGGATTTTTATTATTTCCTGTTGGGGATACATATTGTAACCCTCTATTTTATTGTCCTCTGACTTGATCTTGAAATGTATGCCTCTGTTCTATGGGCGGGCTCCCAACTTCAATACTTGAAATTAAAGACTGAATGTATGCCTCTGTTATCTGGGCGGGCTCCCAACTTCAACGCTTGAAATATAAAGACTGAAATGTATGCCTCTGTTATCTGGGCGGGCTCCCAACTTCAATGCTTGAAATATAAAGACTGAAATGTATGCCTCTGTTATCTGGGCGGGCTCCCAACTTCAACGCTTGAAATGTAAAGACTGAAATGTATGCCTCTGTTCTATGGGCGGGCTCCCAACTTCAACAACAACTTTAAAAATAAATGCCATTCCTCACTTCAGGCGGGCTCCTGACTTCAACAACAACTTTGAAAATAAATCGCCATTCTATTCTTCAGGGGGGCTCCTGACTTCAACCAATACATCGCCATTCCTTTCTTTAGGTTGGCGAGATTTCAACAACTTTTAAAAACGCCTTTCCTCTCTTCAGGCGGGCTCCTGACTTCAACCAATACATCGCCATTCCTTTCTTTAGGTTGGCGAGATTTCAACAACTTTTAAAAACGCCTTTCTTCTCTTCAGGCGGGCTCCTGACTTCAACCACTAAATCGTCATTCTATTCTTCAGGGGGGGCTCTTGACTTCAACCAATAAATCGCCATTCTATTCTTCAGGGGGGCTCCTGACTTTAACCAATACATCGCCATTCCTTTCTTTAGGTTGGCGAGATTTCAACAACTTTTAAAAAACGCCTTTCCTCTCTTCAGGCGGGCTCCTGACTTCAACTTCAACTTTGAAAATAAATCGTCATTTCTCTCTTCAGGCGGGCTCCTGACTTTGACCGATAAATCGCCATTCTATTCTTCAGGGGGCTCCTGACTTCAACCAATACATCGCCATTCTATTCTTCAGGGGGGCTCCTGATTTCAACCAATAAATCGCCATTCTATTCTTCAGGAGGGCTCCTGACTTCAACCATTTTTTCAAAAGTGCCATTCCTTTCTTTGGCTGGCACGATTTTAACAACCCTTTTTTTTTTAAAATGCCTTTCCTTTCTTCAGGCGGGCTCCTGATTTCAACCAATAAATCGCCATTCTATTCTTAAGGGGGGCTCCTGACTTCAACCATTTTTTTTTCAATTCAAACTTCTTCTTTTTTTATCCTAGGAGAAAATTCATCATACTATATTTTGATCCTAGGAGAAGATTCATCCGACTAAGATTTTATTATACTATCTTGGGAGAAAAATTTCATCGGACCAAGATTTTTGACTCTAGGAGATAAATCGTCAGACTAGGTCCATTTTGTTGTGATCTTAGGAGAAAGATTCATCCGACTAAGATTTTATTATATTATCTTGGGAGAAAAATTTCATCAGACCAAGATTTTGACTCTAGGAGATAAATCGTCAGACTAGGTCCATTTTGTTGTGATCTTAGGAGAAAGATTCATCGGACTAAGATTTTATTATATTATCTTGGGAGAAAAATTTCATCAGACCAAGATTTTGACTCTAGGAGATAAATCGTCAGACTAGGTCCATTTTGTTGTGATCTTAGGAGAAAGATTCATCAGACTAAGATTTGATATCTTAGGAGAAAAATTCATCGGACTAAGATTTGATATCTTATCTTGGGAGAAAAATTTCATCGGACCAAGATTTCTATCTTAGGAGAAAGATTCATCGGACTAAGATTTGATGTCTTATCTTGGGAGAAAAATTTCATCGGACCAAGATTGTGACTCTAGGAGATAAATCGTCAGACTAGGTCCATTTTGTTGTGATCTTAGGAGAAAGATTTATCGGACTAAGATTTGGTATCTTAGGAGAAAATTCATCGGACTAAGATTTGATATCTTATCTTGGGAGAAAAATTTCATCGGACTAAGATTTCTATCTTAGGAGAAAGATTCATCGGACTAAGATTTGATATCTTATCTTGGGAGAAAAATTTCATCGGACCAAGATTGTGACTCTAGGAGATAAATCGTCAGACTAGGTCCATTTTGTTGTGATCTTAGGAGAAAGATTCATCGGACTAAGATTTGGTATCTTATCTTGGGAGAAAAATTTCATCGGACTAAGATTTGATATCTTAGGAGAAAAATTCATCGGACTAAGATTTGATATCTTATTCTTGGGAGAAAAATTTCATCGGACCAAGATTGTATCGGGAGGGAAATTCATCAAATTAGGACTTTTTATCCTAAGAGGAAAATGTAAAGATCAATGATTTGAGAAACTTACTTTTGCAATTTCTTCTTTTCTTTTTCCTTTGTGCTGCTTTGTTCTTGCTTGCTGGGGATAATACCACTGGGGGAGTCTCCTTTCTTCCCCTCCTTCAAATTCAATTTTTTTTTTCTTCTTTTTTTTTGATTTTTTTTGGTGTTTTGTTTTTTCAACACTGCTGGGGATAGAAGTGTTATCTTCTTGGGATAACATTGTTGAGGATAACGCTGCTGAGGAATTTTATCCCTTCAAATTGATGCTTCATTCCTCTGGAAGCTGCTGGGGATGATAATGGCTTTTGCTTTTTCTAAAAACCAGTTTCATCCCTTTGTTCTGTCTGCTGGGGAATACTTCCTCCATTGAAACTTATTATGTTGGGGCAACACTGGTTCAAACACCACTTCCCTTGAGACTGGTGTTATCTTTATTCTCCCTCGAATGGGTACATGACTTCCAGAAAAGTTTCTAAATGAAAGGAAAATTTTCTGCCCCAGTTTGACAGTCTCCCTTATGGCATGCATTTCTGTCATCAATGCCATTTCCTTTACCTGTTTCAAATTAAACAAATTTGTTAGTTTAAAAAAATGGTGGTTGGTTGTGATACTCCTACTGGGGATGACTTTCCCTTTCTCCTTCCTTGCTCTGCATTCCACAACTTGTTGGGGATGATATTATTTGCTGGGGATAATCCCTTTCCGCTGGGGATATCCCTCTTCTTTTGTGGCACAGCTCGGAAATTGGCTTTTCCCCAACCTTTTAGTCTCGCATGAATTTCCCAAATCATGCTCATTGCTCTCCTTGCTGTGTTTATGGGCCTTGGCCTTGAGGTTTATAACCTTTGGTTTTGCGAGGATATCCCTCTTGACACTCGTCAATCTTTTTGCCAATTCCCTTTTGCTGGGGATATCTTTCTTGACACTGGCCCCGCGCTTGTTCCTTGCTGACTATACCACTTGGATGTACTAGTCAGATCTCCTCTTGCATGATTGGAGAGTTGATGGCCTATTTTGAAGTCATTTCCCACTGGTATTGACAAAACAGACTCTACTGGGGAATTTTCTATGAAAGGAGAAAGATAAAAAGGAACAGAATAAAAGACAAATGAAAAAGATGACTCTTTAACAAAAGAAACTATAAATAAAAAAACCTATCACACGCAGACACCGACTCTAATGGTCATGACATGCATATGTGGCCTATCCTCTGCTGTCAATCATCTTTCAAGATCTTCAATTGGCAATTCCCCATCTGATTCTTAATCTTATTCGACTTGTAGTGCCCGAAGGGTTTTCACTATCAAGCCTCTCTCATTTTGGGTTTTTCTCTCAGATTTCATCGCCTTATGGTGTCCACGAAGATTTTCACCGATAAGACTCTCTCATTTATATCACTTTCCAGCTGGGGATTTGGAGTGTTGCCGGTATGACTCTCTCTGCTGGAGATTAGAGTCCTTTCTGCTGTGGAACAGAATGTTATGTTCGCCGGTAAGACTCTCATTTGTCTGACTTGGCATCTTTTGCAGACTGGTCAGAAGGTCTTTCTTTGGACCGTAATGTGGGTTTTTTGGATAGGCTTAGAAAGAAAGGGTATTAAAGGCTCAAAAACAAATCAAATTTGGGGTTCAAAATTACAACCTTCGAAATCATATTTGTTTACAACAAGCGCAACCTTTGCCCCAGTTTCTTGCTTGAGGATTATTTATTATTATATATATATTTTTAAATTTTTTGTTACACTATGTACACCATGCACACTATGCATACTATGCACCCTATGACCGAGCCGTGAGGCGCCTACGTATCCTCTTTGAGGAATCAGGTCAAACGTAGTTCCCAATTCCTCTTTTTTCTTTTGACTTTCCTTTGTTTTTTTTATCATTTTTCTTTTCTTTTCCTTTTTTCGTTTTTTTTTATTTTTTTTTCTTTACCTTCCAGGCTCGTATTTCCTAGTCGTTGATATTGATTCCGAACGAGGGGTATGAAAGAAAATAAATAAGGCTCAAAAGGGCTAACGAAGGATAAAGTGTTTAGGTAGCAGAACAAAATGCCTTCGTCATTCCAATCTCCAAAACACGCCAAGTACAAACAACACAATTAAACATAGATTTATAGTCTCTTTCGATGGTGTTGGACTTGACAATTATGTTAAACACTTGCTTTTTCAATTGTCATTTCTAAAGCACTGCTGGGCGACACTCCTATTCTCATGAACGACCCTCATGCCAATTTGGCGAATCTTGCATTTAACGGTTTTCTTTATTTTTTACTTGCTCCAGTTCCACATGACTCGGGCTTCAAGTAATCTCAAACCGTTCTTATTTCCTTTAAATTCTTTGATTACCTTCCGAGGGTTTTATGATTAACTTTTAAGATTAGGCCCAATATGTGCGCATGTCATGTCACGAGAATCGGCGCTGAACAAAAAATGATAAAAGGGACTAAACAAAAGATGACTGGAAACAATAAAAGACCGACTTTTGTATTAGACTACCGGCGAAATGGTTTGAATAATAAAACAAACAAAACAACCAGAATAAAATCCTAACACAGCCTCGACAAAACTTAAACAAACTGATATGACAAACTGGAAAGATAAGAAGGTTTGACACAAGACAATATTCGGATTACAATCCTAAGAATAATCCGGACAACAGAAATGACAACAATATAAGCCACCACAAGCTTCTCTCTTGCTAACCAAAGAACGGAGCGTCCTTCCACTTTATCAAAATTGGCATCTTTAGCCACTGAGCTTTGCATCAGTATTGTCTAGACCATTTCCAACTTCGATATCATCAACCTTAGTCAACAAGTCCCAATAGGATTCGAGTGCTTCTGCTATCAGGCCTGATCCCCGCAAAGTGTGCTTCTGGGTCTTGTATTTCCGGCTTACCACAAACCAACCACCTTCTTTCTTTGCGATTCAAAACAGGTTAGAATGGACTCAGTCGGTCCTCATTATTAACAACATCTTTTTTTTTCTTTTTGTTTTTTTCGATTTTTTTTCTTTCTATTTTTTCGATTTTTTTATTTTATTTTTTTTCATTTTTTTTTCATTCTTTTTCATCATTTTTTTCGTGGTCGAATCTTATGGAGATTGCCTACGTATCATGACCCCGCATGAATCAGACCTTGCGTAGTTCGGACCAATAAAATATAAACAATACAAAACATTTTTTCAATTTAAAACAAACTGAGTTTCAAAGGTTTGAAGATGACCTACAAACTCGAAAATCAAACAACCCACATATTCTAATTAATGATTTATAACCTCGAAATAAAAAGGCCAGCTTCCTTTCTCCGTTTGACAAATGCAACCAAACGACTATTTTTGCAAATGTGGCCCCTTCCAAATTTCACATGAATTTTGAGGACGGGGAGGATTATTTTGACACTTTACAAACTTGACCGTTCTTTTATGAAAATAGCCTTTCGACAACTGAAAGATACTCTAAGTCTATTTCGGCAAGAACGGTTTAAGACGCGGCCGAAGCTGGCTCGGCTTATTTTGACCAAAAAAAAAATTCAAATGGTATTCACCTAACCGCTAACTCTTTGTTTTTTTTTTTTCAAAATACAATGAAAACGTGGTGCTGCAAACACGACCCTTCAGTGCCTCGGGGACGAAGATTTTTAAGGCTGTGTGGGTCAACTGGACCAAAATCCTAAACATGACCCAAAAGGTGGTTGTTTATGCAAAGTCAGCCATCCGGCGTCCTTTTGGGGAACATTCGGCTATGTCTTGACAAAACAGCTTCACCCGACTTCTTTATGACAAAATTAAAAATATATTTTTTTGGCTATTTTTTAGCAAAAGGGGAGGCTGGACACCGTCCGACTTATTTATGACAAAATTAAAATTTTGACACGTTTTTTTTATTTATATTTATTTGTTTTTGGCTATTTTAGCAAAACAAAAGGGGGGTTGGACCCGATGAGGGTTGCCTACGTATCTCACATCCGGTGAGAATCAAACCCGCGTAGTTCGGGCAATTAACCGAACTATTTTAAAACAGGATTTTTTTTCTTCAGCAACAAATAACAAAACCACTTTCAAAGCACGACTCTTTTCATTTTCATTTTGAATTTTTCAGAAACGAATAAAAAAAAACTATTTTAAAAGTAAGACTCTTTTTCATTGTCATTTTCAGGGGAAGACAAACTATTTTCCTTTTTCTATATTTTTTATATATATTTTATTTTTTTAAAATAAGACAGAACAACGAATTTTTTTTATTTTTTATTTTTCCTTTGCTTTTTAATAAAACAAACTAATAAAACATTTTTTTTTTCATTTTTTCGAAATTTCGGCAGAGTTTTGACAATATTTAGGCATTGGGTTTTTTTCCAAAAATAAACAATCAATTCCCTAACCGCTATTTCTTTTTCTTTTTTTTTTGTTTTCAATTTCAAAATATTATTCCTGATATTCAAAAGTCAGTCAACACACAAATCCGAATCAAATAAATGCGCAAATAGTAGCAAGTAAGATGCATCAGGATGGTCATTTTCATTTTTTGGTACACCTGTCCTAGACAGACCCAACCCCTGTGTTGAGCCTCCAAAGTCAAATGCACGTGATGCAAACAAACGTTCCTACTAGGGATCCGGCATGCAGCTGAGTTATTCTAAATGAAAAACCTGAGGCATATTGTTCTAGCCCTGGCTTACCCAAGTGGACAGCTTGAGCCGAAATGGGGGCAACGTACCGGGAGCACGAAAGTCTGCCCGACCTAGTTACTTGTCCCAACTTCGTCTTATTTGGTATGACTTCTAACAGAAAGGTGGGCCACGCGCACGTGTACACCATAAGTTCAGAAGACTCAGAAAGAAGAAGGGTTTCGTAGCAGTTGTATATACACAATTCAGATAATATTAAAGCGGTAAAAGCATCATTTAGCACATTAGGCATATATCATGTAAAAATTAATTAATAAATAAAGCCAACTATAACAATTATTTTAAGCTCGAATTCTTGAACCCTGAACCAGTGCTTCTAGGTTAAATGTCCCCAGCAGAGTCGCCAGAGCTGTCGCACCTCCTTTTTCCGCCCCCGCGAGGGTGCGTAGGGAGTTTTCTCCAATTAAAGGACAGTCGAAACGGGATTTGTTTGTTTGTTTCAGAGTCGCCACCTGGGAATTTTAAGGCGTCCCAAGTCACCGGTTTTAATCCCTGAATCGAGGAGAATATGACTCTGTCTATTTAACAGTCTGCGCACCAGAAATCCGGATAAGGAATTCTGTTAACCCGGGAGAAGGTGTTAGGCATTCCCGAGTTCCGTGGTTCTAGCACGGTCGCTCAACTGTTATATTCGGCTTGATTATTTTGATTTGTAAAATACATTTTTATTGCATGATTTTATTGTTACCGCTTCTATTTAGATTTAAAGACCCTTCTTTGAATCGAATCACGCGTACGTGTATCCGTTTTATATATTATATATATTTTAACGTGAAAAATCGTGTCACGCGTACGTATACACAATAATATAGATAATATTTTTATTATAATAATTATTTTCGAAATTATGCTTTAATAAAATCAAGAACATTTGCCCTTTTTGTATAATTAAGTAGTGAACCTCACATCTCGGGTTTTTATGAAATTAATAATGATATTCTCCGAGGAATCCCTTTTATTAAATATTCGATCGAAGTTGCGCGAACGCATAATCCGAATTGCTTTTAGAAATATAATCAGGTTACGCGAACGTATCCCTAATCACAAAAATATTCTTGATAAGGTTCTCTACAAATTGTTATTATGTGTTGACCGCGAGCCTTGTTTTACACATATGAATCATATACCTCAAATTTTAAAGAATTAATGACGTGAAAAAGAAAACAGACAATATGTATCTAAAACTAACATTTTTTCGTGGATACAACATTTGGATGTCCATAAATCGAATCGTGTATAAAATTGGGAAAGAACTTAAAATGATAAACAAATTAATAGTTTCCGCAGAATCTTCATTGTTTCATTTAAGGCGAACTCTTCTTCTATATATCTTTTACATAAAATGCCACGATTCGTTTATAAATCCTATGTCCTTCTCATGTATTTGTTTTAGTCCAAAGTTGCAATGGTTTGGTTAATGTTTGCAATGGAAGATAAGAGTCAAGTTGATAAGAAAGAGAACTATTATACAAATTGATTCAATAAAATTACATCTCATGCAATATAGTTGTACGTTTGAACCATTCCTAATATTCTAAACTCGTAACGAGCTGTATCAACTCACCTTCCACATATGATTATATATATACTCATCATCATGCCATATATGAACATACAACTTATATCAATCTAAACCAAAATCAGATTTTTTACAAGATATACTAATAATGTAATTTCTTGATACTTCCATTCTACTTTACATTTAGCTAACAATATTACGGGATGTAATTAATGGCCCATTTTATGCCATGTTCCCTACCTTGATATTTCAATCATGACTTTACTAATGAGATTTCGAAATGGATAACATTATTACAAAGCTTTTATACGAATTTCAAAATAAGACAATTAACTTATAGCCATCGTGTCGAACTCACTACTAGTTAACCAACATGAAACAAAGCTGAAATTTAAACTAACGAACTTAAATGAATAAAAGACAAAATTACAATTCGAGCTTCATTTATTTGTCATGTAGAAAGCTTTGCATGACATGAGTTTACAGATATATACCTGATATTGGAAGCAAAAGAAAATGAAGATGAGAATCAGCAGCAGCAACAACTGCCCAGCAACAGTAACAACCCAGTAACAGACCGGTGGAGTAGTAATCTCAAAAACAAAAGCTTTAAGCTTTGAATGAAACAACAACCATTGATACTAATTTCAAACAAAGAAAGAAAGCAGAAGATTTTTTAGTTTTTATTTTTATTTTGAAAGCATAAATATTTTTCGGAATTTTTCTTTCTCTTAAACGTTCAGCCCTTTTTTTCTCTCTTCTATTCTTTGTCCGTTTTTTTCTCTCTATTTGTGTATTTCTGTCTTATCCCTCTCTTGTGTTCAAGACTTCATATATATAATCCCATCCCATAAATCTTTTAATCAATTAAATCAATACTTTTTCTCTACCCAACCCATTATCTTCCCACTCATCCCCATTACATTAAATAAACATATCACACCACCCCATTTCATTTTGTCCCCCATGCCTAACATAAAATAATGCAAGATTCCCCCTTTAAATTTTGTCTTGTCCCCCCTTTATATTAAATAACTATATCACAACCCACCCCATTTCATTTTGTCCCCCATGCTTCACATAAAAAATTACAAAATGTACAATTCCTAAACTACCCCTCCGACCTTACTGAAATTACCAAACTACCCCTGAACGTACTGCAAATTACCAAACTACCCATCAGCTATAACACATCAATTAATCAAACTTAACCAAAATATAGACAATATGATTAATTTCTAACAATGTTCAAACAACAAATTTCATGAACATGATTTCTTCAACATTTCAACAACAAATCACATGAACATGATTTCAACAACATTTCAACAACAAATCACATGAACACAAATTGAACAACAAAGAACAACTAAAATTTGATTGAACAATATTTTAGCAACAAACAATCCTATTTTCGGATTCAACAACAACAACAAACAAGTATATTTAGATTTCTAAATTCAATAATATTGAACTTAAAATCAACTACTCTAACAACATTACAACAAACAATTCTTATATTAAACTTTAAACAAGATTATGAGACCAATTCAAGAAATAATCATAAATGATAAACAAGAAATCAAACTATACAAATTTCGGATTCAAGATCAACCAAACAAAGTATGAACATGAATGAAATCTATTTTAAACAACAAACATGATGGATTCAAACGATTAAATCAACATATTTCCCTTAACACAACTAAATTCTTTTAGACAAATAACAAGATCGACGAAGAAACAATTATGAACTTTAACAATATTAACAATTTCTAAAAATACATAAACACATGAAACAAATTGAAGAAACAATTAATTAAACTTCAATTTGTATCTCACCAACATTAGACTAACAACTTTTACCTAAACAATAAAACAAACATGAAATAAACATGAAAAACCACTAATTAAATTTCCATTTGAAATCTGAAAATTAACTCAATCAAAACACATGAACAAAATAAAAATTAATTCAACGATGAACAACGAACAAAACAAGAATCAAATATTTAACGATTTTAACTTTGAGAAATATAAAAACGAAATATGGACAAAAATAAAACTCAAAAACAACTAACCGGAGATGAATCAACGACGAACTCGATTGTAAACAAATTTGTCCGGGCTTCGACTCAACGAAAGACCTTCGAACTTTGACGAAATGAAGAGGAAAGGAGTAACAGCAGCAGCTACTGCTGCGACGAGCAGCAGCAGCAATTTGTCGAGGAGGACGTCGGGAGAAGAAGCATCGGCAGAAACGGCGTGAAGCCGTAGCCGAGGGGAGCAGAAACGGGCAGCATTGGCGGCCTGTTTGTTTGGAGAACGGAGCAGCAGCGCGACGGGTTGACAACGAAAACACGAAAAAGAAGTAGCAGCTGAACGCAGCAAAGAAGGAGAAGCAGCTGAACGCAGTAGGGGAAGCCATGGATGAGCTCAAACTCGACGATGGCGAAGCTTGATGGAGGAGGGCAGCTATGGAGTTGTTGGTGCGTGTGTGCGTGAGTGTGACGGGGTGAGGGGGTGTTCGTGGGGGTGGATGGTCGACGTTGCAGGCTGGGGTTTGTGGGGGGGGGGCAGCCATGGATGAACTTTGGAGAAACTTGGAGAAGAAGAAGCAAAAGTGGGGGGTGGCGGATGGGTTAGCATTTTTTAGGGTTTTTTTTTTTGTTTTGTTTTTGTTTTGTAAAAATGAAAGACAAATGGGGTTTGAGTCTTTTGGGTTATGGACTGGGTCGACCCAGTTCGAAATGGACTGGGTCGTAGGGAAGATTGGGCCAATTTTTGGGCCTGTGGCTTGAAATTGAAGAAGAGGCCTAATTCCGACTTTCTTTATATTTTTGCTTTCTTTTCTTCTTTTATTTCTCTAAAACTAAATTATAAAAATACTTAAACTATTATTAAGAATTAAATTAAGTTATAAAAGCGCAAATTAACTCCCAATAACAATTAACGCACAATTAAGTAATAATTAAGCATAAAATTGTATATTTGGACATTAAATGCTAAAAATGCAAACGATGCCTATTTTTGTAATTTTTAATTTTTGTAAAACAAATTTAATTACTAACAATTGTAGAATTAAATCCTACATGCAAAATGCGACATATTTTTGTATTTTTTATTAATTTAGCTAATAAACATGCACAGACAAATACAAATAATTATTCAAAATATCAGAAAATTGCACACCAAAGAAAAATCATTTTATTTTTGAATTTTTTGGGAGTAATTCTCATATTGGGCAAAAATCACATGCTTACAGTATTAACAAAGAATATTACAACAAAACATCACTTGAACGCTTGAGAATTTATTCAAGCACTCCAACTGTTCATCTGTCAAGCATTCAATTCTCAAGTGCATCAAGAATAAAGTACAACACTACTACGAACCAGTTCCTACAACAAGTCTCTTGTATGTCCTTAGTTGAGTTGTAACTTTGTAATTATTCTTCATTGTAATTCCTACTTTGCTTATCTAGAAATTTACCCCTTGTAAACCATAAACATTCAGTATTTGTGTCGTGACTAGAGTTAGTCATGAGTTAAAGTCTTTGTAATAGGTGTATTGCAAAGTGGATTGTAATAGATGTATTACAAATTAGTGATGGATTAAGAGTTTTATTCCTAGATTGCATAGGTTGTAATCTAAAGTTTGCTCATAATGAAGTTGAAATCCTACCAATGTAGGTCGTGGTTTTTTTATCCCTTTGAGCAGGGATTTTTTCACGTAAAAGTTTCCTATTCCATTTACTTATTGTTGCATTAGCATTATCTATGAAAACCTATATAGGACCTGGTCTCTATATAGTTTGGTGGACTCATATATTCTATCAATTGGTATCAGAGAGGGTTCTTTCTATCAGGTTAACACCTAGAAAGAATCCTCATGACTATTCCACCAAATTTCGAAGAGGGTCAGTCTGCCTGCAGACCACCCAGGTTCAATGGGCTATACTATGGGTGGTGGAAGACAAGAATGCATGACTTTATCATGGCAAAAGATTCTGAGTTGTGGGATATTATTTGTGATAGTCTTTATGTCCCAACAAAGAAGACCGGAGACCCTCCAGTGATCGATGCGAAAAACCATGAAAGAATACAACGATGCAGATAGGAAAACTCTGGAGAAAAACTTTCGTGCCAAGAAAATTTTGGTGTGTGGCATAGGACCTGATGAATACAACAGGATCTCAGCCTATCAATCCGCCAAGGAAATACGGGAAAATTTACAAACAGCACGTGAGGGAACCACTCAAGTAAAGCAATCTAAGATTAACATGCTCACCACTGAGTATGAGCTCTTCAGAATGAAGGACGATGAATCCATTCAGGACATGCACACACGATTCACGTCTATCATAAATGAGCTACACTCGTTTGGTGAAGTCATTCCTAAGAACAAGCTCGTGAGGAAAATTCTCAGTGTTCTGCCCAGTTCATAGGGGAGTAAAGCGAATGCCATTACTGAAGCAAAGGATTTGCAAGCGCTAACTATAGATGAGCTAGTTGGAAATCTGAAAACCTACGAAATGAAGAAGAAGAAGGACAATGAAAGAAGAGAATCAAAGAAGGAAAAGAACCTAATGACTCAAGTGAGGAGGACAGTGACATGGCTTACTTCACCAGAAGGTTTCAGAAAATGGTCAGAAGGAATGGAGGCATACCCAAGAGAGGTTGTTCCAGTAAACCAAAGAATATATGACCTATGTCATAAATGTGGAAAGCCAGGGCATTTCATCAAGGATTGCCCTCTCCTGAAGCAAGAACACTTCAAGTACAACTCTGATAAAGCAGCCAAGAGGAACCCGGTTCCCGACAAATGCTTCAAAAGAAAGAATGCCGCTGACAATGTTGTGAAGCAAGCTCTTGCAGCATGGGGAGATTCCTCTAGTGAGTCTGAAGAAGAAAATGATGCAGGTGATAGTTCTATGATGGCCATTGAAAGTGAAGCAAATGAATATGATTCAATATTTGCTATGATGGCTCAGTCAGACAATGATGAAGATAATGACAATGATAAGGTAAATTTCAGGGATGTTCAGAGAAATCTGAAATCCTACTCTCCTAAGAAACTCATGTCATTAGAAAATATATTAATTGATGCTTATCATAGTCTTGTAGATGATAAGGATGCCTTAACCATAGAGTTAGGAGATGGTGAACAAACTAGAGATGACCTGGTAGTTTGTGTGGTTGATCTAAAGGAAATCATATGTAATCTGGAAAATGAAAAGGAGGTTATAATTGAGAAAATTACTAGTGTAGAACATGAAAGAGACGATTTGATGGTAGTAGATGTTGATTTAAAAGAAACCATCAAAAATTTCAGTAAAGAAAAGAATGAGTTAGTGGAGAAAGTTGATGCCTTAGAGCAAGAAAGAGATGACCTCTTAGTTGTGATTATAGACTTGAAACAAACAATAGAGGAACTCAAAGCAGAATGTAGGCCTCGAAATTCTGATAAAGGAAAAGAAGTTACTAGTGAAGCACATATCAAGCTTGAAAACGAGTTAAATGTTGTAAAAACTAGTTTATGTGCTGAACTCGAGAAAAATAGACAACTTCAAGTAGATTTAGAAAGAGTAAAAAAATGACCTTGAGAAGTCTCTAAGTGGACCTGGTCCTCGGATGCTATTACTTCCATGTACGTTAACAATGGGGGAAACATGTAGGGGATAGGGTTTCAAAGGGAGAGAACTCTTTATAACCCTTGTCGCGCCCCCTTTTTCCTTCGCGGAGTCCAAGTTTCGACATTCATTGGGAACACTTGTTTCCTTTTGGGAATTGGGTATTTGAAGAGTCGCCACCTAACGGATTATGATGCGTTAGGGAACCTAGAGCAATTAACTCATGTAACTAGTTTGCATTACCAGAGATTAAGATAAGGGCTCGAAATAATCTTGAGGGAAAGGTGTTAGGCACCTCTCGTGGTCCAAACGGTGGGTCCCGACATAACTTAGTTATGTGAATTTGTCATTTAATAGGTAAACAGTCTAAGCACACATTTGCAAATAAGGGAAGTTTATACAGTCTAAGAACACATATATAATCAAGGAATTTTAGACGGTCCAAGCATACATGTAAATTTTAGACAGTCTAAGAACACATACTTAAATTAATGAAGTTTGGACAGTCTAAGCATACGTACATAAATTAAGGAAGTTTGAACAGTCCGAGCATACATACATAAATTAAGGAAGGGAAGTCCTAAGTTGGTTAGCCTATAGGATCACATCTGTACAATACCCGGTAAGCCTTCCTCAAATAGAGGGGTTACACATGGCATTAGTGCACAGGTCATCATATCCTTTTACTACCCATTACCTTTCCCTTAGTGGTTATATAAGCGAGTTTAATTAACGAACTCTAAGCGTGCTTTACCCGTCCCTTCCTTGTGGTCCCGGAGGTGTTTAGGACCTATATACTTAGGCAATTCTAGACACTCCTAAGGTATTTAAAAGGAAAAATCTAAGTGACAACAAAGAACACATAGGACTGTGAAATAGGGAAGCAATTAGGGGGCTCATGTTTTACCTCCACACATAAACAGATACGTAGCACGTCTCAAACAACTGATTTTAAAGAAATTCAGAAAGCCCTAGATCACAAACACAGAATATGCAGCATTTGTTCAAAAGCGAAGTGGCAGAACCCTAATCAGCCTGCCTATTGATTTTATAGCCTGTTAAACATGGATAATTTCATACCTAAACAGAACCTGATTTCACAGTTATAAGACCATTAATTACCTAAGGCTTGCCTAGGTGTGGGTCTCTATGCAATCATAATTCAGGGAATTGGTTAAGACAACTTGAAGTCATTCAATCCTATGGCATACTAATCTAGGCGATTTACTGTTACAGAACTGATTTCATGCATGTTTATACTAGAACATGATGTCTATGTGTTGGACTATTTTTTTAAACCTTTTTAATACACAATTATTCATTTAAGCGACATAGACATGATTTAGATCCAATGCAAACAAAGTCCTAAATCAGGATTTCTAATGCACAGAGAGAAATGGTCATTTTATTAAGCATGATTGTAGAAGTAGTTTAATGACATGATTTCCAGGTGATAACAATTTATGCAGAATTAGAGAAAAGAAGTGACGAACTTATAACATGTTTTCTAATATGCAAAATATAAGCGTGAGTACCCTAAGGCAAGATTTCTAATGCATCAACAGGAACCTAAAGCATGATTCCCATTTGCAGATAAGCATAGCATAGTCCTAAAGCATGATTTCTATCATAATATAAACCTAAAGCAGGATTTCTACTCGATTTCCCCAAAAAATCATATAGGAACCCTCCCCTTTTACTAATCACCCTAACATCTATTTACAAATAATATTATTACAGACCAGGATCAAATGAATTTCATAAGTAAATAAAACTATACTATAGGGAGCCTAAATCAGGACCAAAGTAAACTTGGGAATGCCAGGCCTTCAATAGAGTCTCAGAAGCCAAAATCTCACAACCAATAATATATGTCTTGGTATGTTAGAGTTCCTTAAGGACCTCAAAGATCCCGGACAGTGCTCATACCAAGACCATTTATCAAATAGGGATTGGTTATATGCAGTGTGGAACGGACAACCCTGGTATGCCAGAGTTCAGAAAGATCTCAAAGATCCCAAATTGTATACACACCAGAGGGGCAGAACTTAATAGTCTAAGAGTAGGGTGAGAGTGCTTGACATAGTGTTGAAAGGCTTAGTAAAACTGTTTAGACGTGAAAGATTCAGAAACAGTTTTTTAAAGATGCTAGGAGTGACCAGTTTTGAGAAGAATACTAAGAGTAGGAGCAACATTTTTTGATATCATTTTTGAGGAAAGTGTCACAACCTAAACCCGGACCCGGTCCTGATGGCGCCCCTCATGAAGACAAGGCCAACCGACATATTCACAATTCACTTTTAAACAATTAAACAATACGAATTAAGTCTCAAAGATAATAAATATCCCAAAAGATAAGGTGGAACAGTACAATTTTGGAAAATGAGTCCAACACAGCCCGACATCGGGGTGTCACCAGTCATGAGCATCTATCAATATACTGAAAGTTTGAAGAGTCTACATAGTCTAATACAAAGCTAAAACAGAGAAAATAAAATAAGGGAAGAAGATCTGGGCTGCGAACGCCGGTAGCTACCTAGAGAATCTCCAAATCTACCTGAGTTGGAAGGATCAACACTCGCTAGCGGGACCTGAAGCGCCTGAATTTGCACACGGGATGCAGGGAGTAAAGTGAGTACTCCAACTCAGTGAGTAATAATAATAAATGCAGACTAAGTAATAAGAAATCACGTAAAGCACATTATAGTCTATAAGGAAGCAATAAAAGCCAGTAAAAGTAAAGAAACAATGAAAATATGCAAAGTCAATTTAGTTCAGTTTAAGCTCCTTAAAATGCCTTTTTAGACAGTTAAGCAAGTAAAAGACAGGTAACTAAAAAAGGTAAACACATAAAGAACCGCCCCCGGGCACCATACCAATAGAATCAACCCCTTGGGAAACACATGGAACAATACCAGCCCATCAGGCTCTATCTCATATCACAATGGGTACCCTCACTCACTGGGGGTGTGTAGACTCCTGGAGGGGCCCCTTACGGTCCAAGCGCAATATCAAGCCATCTCGTGGCATCATCACTAGGCTCTCGGCCTTATATAAACAAGGCACCTCGTGGCCTACAAATCTCAGGCCTTCGGCCTCATAATCATAATCAATGTTTCCTCACAACATAGGCCCTCGGCCTTACTCAGTCAGAATCTCACAAGCCACTCGGGCAACAGTAAAACATGATGCTCAACCCAAAATATCATGTAAAATATCATTTAAGTGTTAAAGCGGAGTAAGCATGGATGAGTTATGAAAACAGTAGAGTATAGCATGACTGAGTTCAAGTATAAATTCAAAACAGTGAGGAAATATCAGTAAAAATCCCCAAAGGGTTCAAATAGTTGGCATGAGGCCCAAATATGGCATTCAGCCCAAAACATGATTATAACAAACAGTTTCAACCAAATACACTGTAAAACAATCATTCGATATGGACTAAGTCATAATCCCCAATAGTGCACGACCCCACGCTAATCATCTAGTGTGTGCGTCACCTCAATATAGCACAACGATGTGCAATCCGGGGTTTCATACCTTCAGGACAATATTTACAATCATTACTCACCTCAATCCGGTCCGAAATCTAGCCCGCGACGCCTTTGCCCCTTGAATCGGCCTCCACTCGCGTCGAATCTATCCAAAATCAGAATCACGACGTCAATATATGCTAAGGAAATGAAGCACAAACGAAAATAATCAATTTACAACACAAACCTCGAAATTACCAAAACCCGACCCCGAGCCCACGTCTCGGAATTTGATAAAATTTACATCAATAGATTCCTTATCTCCTCACGAGTTTATGCATATCAAAAGTACCAAAATCCGACCACAAATGGTCCCTCAAATCCTCAAGTCTAGGTCTCCAATACCAAGCCCTAGTTTCCCCAATTTTAGCCCTTAAATTCCATTAATTACAGCTCTAATTCGTGAAATAATACCATAGAAACGAGTTTTAGGTCCAAAATCCTTACCTCAATGAAACCCCCTTGAAATTCTTCTTCAAATCGCCCAAAAAGCTCCAAAAACCGACTTAGAAATGGTGAAATAGCTAAAAAATCGCGAAGGAAATAATTTATACCTTCTGGCCCAGGGATTTCGCATCTGCGGCCAAAATCCTGCTTCTGAGGCTCCGCTTTTGCGGTCCTTGAACCGCTTCTACGGTTTTCACTTAAACCACTCAGACTCCGCATTTGCGATGCCTAACCCGCACCTGCGCCATCGAAGGTGCAGTTCTTCTACTGCTTCTGTGGTTCCTGCCAACTTCACCATCTTTCGCTTCTGCGACTCTTTTCTGCATGTGCGGGGGTCGCACTTGTGGCCTCCCAGCCGCAGATGCAGTTATGACAGTAGATTCCAACTTCAGCTGCCATTCCAAACTTCCATCCTTTCCGTCAACCATCCGAAATCATCCTGAGACCCCCGGAACCTCAACCAAAAGCACAAAAATATCATATACCACTACTCAAACTTGTACCAATCTTTAAAACACCTCAAACAACATCGAATCAACCAAAACACATCGGATGCAATCTTAAGTTTCCAAAATCTTCTAAATTACGCTTTCGATCAAAAAGTATACCTAACCACGTCTGAATGACCTAAAATTTTGCACACACATCCCATATGACCCAACGAAACTAATAAAACTCCCGGAATTCCATTCCGACCCCTATATTAAAATCTCACCTATCAACCAGAAAACGCCAAAATCCAACTTCGCCAAATCAAGCCTAAACCTACTTCGAACCTCCAAAACCCATTTTGATCACGCTCCTAAGACTCAAATCACCTACCGAAGCTATACGAATCATTGGAACTCACATCCGAGCCCTCTAACACATAAGTCAACATCCGGTTGACTTTTCCAACTTAAGCTTCCTCAAAAGATACTAATTGTCTCAAACCTTCTCAAAACCTTTCCGAACCCGAGCCAATCAACCCGATCACATATAGAACCGATAAACAAAGCAATAAGAAGCAGAAATAGGGAAAACGAAGTGGTAACTCATGAGACGACTAGCCGGGTCGTCACATCCTCCCCTTCTTAAACAAATGTTCATCCTCAAACGAGTAAAGAAACGTACCTGAAGCCTCAAACAGGTGAGGATATCTGCTATGCATCTCCCGCTCGGTCTCCCAGGTAGCCTCCTCCACGGGCCAACCTCTCCCCTGTACTTTCACTGAAGCTATATCCTTTGTTCTTAACTTTCTAACCTGGCGCTCCAAAATAGCTACTGTCTCTACATCATAAGTCAAATCATCATCTAACTGAACCGTGTTGAAATCCAAAACATGAGAAGGATCCCCAATATACTTCCGGAGCGTAAAAACATAAAATACTGATGCACACTCGACAAGCTAGGTGGCAAATCAAGCTCATAAGCCACCTTCCCAATCCTCCGAAGCACCTCAAAAGGCACAATGAACCGATGACTCAATTTACCCTTCTTTCCAAACCTCATAACACCCTTTATAGGTAAAACCTTCAATAGAACCTCCTCACCAACCATATAGGACACATCCCGAACCTTCCTATCAGCATAACTCCTTTACCTCGACTGCGCTATACGAAGCCTTTCCTAAATTACCTTCACCTTTTCTAAAGCATCTTGCACCAAGTCTGTCCCCAATAGCCTAGCATTATCCGGATCAAACCAACCAACTGGAGATCTACACCGCCTCCCATACAAAGTCTCATATGGAGCCATCTGAATACTCGACTGGTAGTTGTTGTTATAAGCAAACTCTGCAAGCAGTAGAAACTGATCCCATGACCCTCCAAAATCAATGACACAAGCGCACAACATTTCCTCTAATATCTAAATAGTGAGCTCGGACTGCTCGTCTGTCTGAGGTGAAAAGTTGTGCTCAACTCAACCTGAGTACCCAACTCTCGCTGCACTGACCTCCAAAATTGTTAAGTAAACTGAGTGTCCCTATCTAAAATGAAGGAAACTGGGACACCATGCAAACGAACAATCTCCCAGATATAGATCTCTACCAACCGCTCTGAAGAATAAGTAGTACACATAGGAATGAAGTACGCGGACTTGGTCAGCCGATCCACACTCACCCAAATAGCATCGAACTTCTTCAAAGTCCGTGGGAACCCAACTACAAAGTCCATGGTGATCCGCTCCCACTTCCACTCTAGAATATCCATTTGCTGAAGCAAGCCACCCGGCCTCTGATGCTCATATTTCACCTGCTGACAATTGAGACACCGAGCTACAACTTCCACAATGTCTTTCTTCATTCTCCTCCACCAATAATACTGCCTCAAATCTTGATAGATCTTTGCGGCGCCCGGATGAATGGAATACCGCGAGCTATAGGCCTCCTCCAGAATCAACTCCCGAAGCCCATCTACATTGGGCACACATATCCGGCCCTACATCCTTAACACCCCATCATCACCAATGGTCACATCTCTAGCATCATCATGCTGAACTCTGTCCTTAAGGACAAGCAAATGCGGATCATCATACTAGCGCTCTCTGATGCGATCATATAAGGAAGACAAAGAAACCATACAAGCCAATACCCGACTGGGCTCCAAAATATCTAACCTCACGAACCGATTGGCCAAGGTTTGAATATCAACTGCAAGAGGTATCTCCCCAACTGAAATATATGCCAAACTCCCCATACTCATCGCCTTTCGGCTCAAAGCATCGCCCACCATATTGGCCTTCCCCGGATGGTACAATATAGTAATATCATAATCCTTTAGCAACTCCAACCACCTCCGTTACCTCAAATTAAGATCCTTCTATTTGAATAAGTGCTGGAGGCTACAATGATCAGTAAACACCTCACAAGACACACCATACAAGTAATGCCTCCAAATCTTCAATGCGTAAACTATGACAGCCAACTTCAAATCATGAACGGGGTAGTTCTTCTCATGGGGCTTCAACTAACGAGAAGCATAAGCAATAACTCTACCCTCCTACATCAATACACACCCAATACCAACTCTCGAAGCATCACAATACACGGTATATAAACCTGAAGCTGATGACAACATTAATACTGGAGCTGTGGTCAAGGCTGTCTTCAGCTTCTGAAAGCTCTGCCCACACTCATCCGACCATACAAATGAAGCACCCTTCTGAGTCAACTTGGTCAAGGGCGACGCGATGGATAAAAATCCCTGAACAAACCAATGATAATAGCCTGCCAAACCAGGAAAGCTGTGAATCTCTATGGCCGAGGACGGTCTGGGCCAACTCTAAACCACCTCTATTTTCTTCGGATCAACCTGAATAACCTCGCTGGACACCACGTGCCCCAAGAAAGCCACTGAACTGAGCCAAAACTCACACTTGGAAAATTTTGCATAAAGTTTCTCCTCCTTCAATCTCTGCAACACAACTCTCAAATGCTTCGCGTGCTCCTCCTGACTACGCGAATACACTAGAATATCATCAATGAAGACTATGACAAACGAGTCGAGATAAGGCTGGAACACGCTGTTCATCAAATGCATGAACGCTGCTGGGGCATTGGTCAGCCCAAACGACATCACCAAGAACTCAGAATGACCATATCGGGTCTTGAAAGCTATCTTAAGAATATCCGAGTCCTTGATCTTCAACTGGTGATAACTTGAACGAAGATCAATCTTGGAGAACACTTTCGCTCCCTGAAGCTGGTCGAATAAATCATCAATGCGAGGAAAATGATACTTGTGCTTAACTGTTACTTGGTTCAACTGCCTATAATCAATGCACATCCTCATTGTGCCATCCTTCTTCTTCACAAATAGAACCGGCGCACCCCAAGGAGACACACTAGGCCAAATGAACCCCTTATCAAGGAGTTCCTGAAGCTACTCCTTTAACTCTTTCAACTCCGCTGGTGCCATATGATACGGTGGAATAGAGATGGGTTGAGTGCCCAGCACTAGGTCAATACAAAATAAATATCCCTGTCCAGTAGCATGCCCGGCAGGTCTGCAGGAAACACATCGGGAAAATCCCTCACAATTGGAATAGAATCAATACTGGGAGTCTCTGCACCGTAAACCCTCACAAAGGCTAGATACAAACAAAAACCCTTTCCAACCATACGCTGGGCCTTCAAGAATGAGATTACTCTACTGGGGACATAATCAGTCAAACCTCACCACTCAATTTGTGGCACACCCGGTATAGCCAATGTGACTGTCTTGGCATGACAATCCAGAATAGTACGACACGGAAATAGCCAATCCATGCCCAAAATGACATCGAAATCCACCATACATAATAATAAAAGATCCACTTGGGTCTCCAAACCCCCAATAGTCACCACACATGACCGGTACACACAGTGTACAACAACAGTATTGCCCACTAGGGTAGATACATGAATAGGTGAAGCAAGAGACTCATGGGGCGTACCCAAATAACGAGCAAAGTATGATGACACATAAGAAAAGGTGGAACCGGGATCAAATAATATAGAGGCATCTCTGTGGAAGACTAAAATATTACCTGTGATAACAGCATCAGAAGCACTAGCATCAGGTCTAGCTGGAAGTGCATAGAAATGGGCCTGACCACTACCTGATCGACCTTCCCCTCTAGGGAGACCCCTAGCTGACTGACCTCTACCACTAGCTAGCTGGGTGGGATATGATGAGGTAGTTGGCGCTGAAGCCGATGGTTGACTCCTCTGCTGAGATGAACCCGCAAGACAACGAGGACACTGCCTCCACATATGACTCATCTCTCCACACTCATAGAAAATCCCTGGTACCGGAGAAGGGGATTGAAGGGAACCACCCCTCGCACCAGAATGACTAGCAGATACACCTGGCATAGAAGAGCCCTGAACTAATGGAGCACGGAACGAACTCTAAGCTGGAAGGGCACTTAGTGATTATTGGACCTGATGAGAACTGTGAGAACCATGACCCGATGACGCCCCACGATAACCTGGGCGAGCTGGCTGAGCATGACTGAATAGACGGCCTCTGTCGTGCTGAAACTGACCTCTCGAAGGAGCACCACTATAACTACCAGATCCTCGAGGCCTCTTGGCCTCTCTCTCCTCTCGCTCCTGGCGACGAACTGACTCAATCTCACGAGCAATGCCTACAACCTCCTCAAAAGTAGCTCTAGTAACCCTCTCCCTAGTCATAAGAATACAAAGCTGATAAGTAAGGCCATCAACAAACTTCCTAATCCTCTCTCTATCTGCCTAAACCAACCAAATAGCATGACGAGCTAACTCGGAGAACCTCATCTTATACTGCATCATAGTCATCTCTCCCTAATGCAACCACTCAAACTGCCTGCACAGCTCCTCTCTGCGAGACTGCAGGGCATACTTCTCCAAAAAGAGAACGGAGAACTGCTGCTAGGTAAGGGGTGCTTCACCAACAGGCTTACGCCTCTCAAAAGCCTCCCACCAAGTGAAGGCAACTCTAGAAAACTGATAAGTAGTGAAAGCGACCCCGCTGGTCTCCAGAATACCCACTGTACGAAGCATCCTCTGAAACTTATCCTAGAAACCCTGGGCATCCTCACCCTTTGAACAACTGAAGGTCGGAGGCTAAAGTCTACCAAAACCTCTCCAACCTACGCTGCTCATCCTCTGGCATGGCAGGAACTACATAGTCCTGAGAAGCTGCAACCTGCTAGGCTGGATACGCCCCCAGTGTCTGAAGTCCCTGCACAACCTGCTCAGGTATGCGAGCGACGGGAGTCTGTGTGCCTCCCTCGGCCTGAGAAGTAGCTGCAACTGTAGTAACTAAGACCGCCTGAGCTAGGCCAGTGCAAACTAATAGAATCTGAGCCAAGGCCTCCTAAAGACCTGGAATCACAATGGGCACAACTGGTGCCTGAGCTGGTGCTGCTGGCGCATCCACAGTTGGGACCTGATCCTGAATTGGGGCGGCTGGTGGATCTACAGGTGCTGCCCTCGCTGTTGTGAGGGCCACACCTCTACCTCTACCGCGACCATGAACGCGTCCTCAGCCTCTAGTGGCCACAACTGGTGGTACTGGTGGTCGTCCAACCTGACCGGTAGCGCGTGTCCTCACCATCTGTGAGAGAATAGAATAACAGAAGTTTAGTACTCAGATCAACAAATTCGCACGACAGAATTTCAAGAATATGAAGTTTTTCCTAAAGGTTCTATAGCCTCTCGAGGATAAATACAGATGTCTCCATACCGATCCGAGAGACTCTACTAAACCTGCTCTCATGACTCGTGAGACCTATGTAACCAAGGCTCTGATACCAACTTGTCACGACCCTAAACTTGGACCCAGTCGTGATGGCACCCCTCGTGAAGACAAGGCCAGCCGACTTATTCCTAATTCATTTTTAAACAATTAAATAATACGAATTAAGTCTCAAACATAATTAATATCCCAAAAGATAAGGTGGAACAATACAATTTCGGAAAATGAGTCCAACACAGCCCTACATCGGGGTGTCACCAGTCATGAGCATCTATCAATATACTACAAGTTTGAAGAGTCTACATAGTCTAATTCAGAGCTAAAACAGGTAAAATAAGATAAGGGAAGAAGCTCAGGGCTGCGAACACCGGTAGCTACCTAGAGAATCTCCGAATCCGCCTGAGCTGGAATGATCAACACTCGCTAGTAGGACCTGAAATGCCTGAATCTGCACACGGGGTGCATGAAGTAAAGTGAGTACTCCAACTCAGTTAGTAATAATAATAAATGCAGGACTAAGTAATAAGAAATCACGTAAAGCACATTACAGGCTTTAAGGAAGCAGTAAAAGCCAGTAAAAGTAATGAAACAATGAAAATATGCAAAGTCACTTTAGTTCAGTTTAAGCTCCTTAAAATGCCTTTTTAAACAGTTAAGCAAGTAAAAGACATGCAACTAAAAAAGGTAAACACATAAAGAATCGCCCATGGGGCACAATACCAACAGAATCAGCCCCTCGGGCAACACATGGAATAATACCAGCCCTTCGGGCTCTATCTCATATCACAATGGGTACCCGCGCTCACTGGGGGTGTGCAGACTCCTGGAGGGGCCCCTTATAGCCCAAGCGCAATATCAAGCCATCTCGTGGCATCATCACTAGGCTCTCGGCCTCATAATCAACAAGCCACCTCGTGGCGTACAAATCTCAGGCCCTCGGCCTCATAATCATAATCAATGTTTCCTCACAACATAGGCCATCGGTATTACTCAGTCAGAATCTCACAAGCCACTCGGGCAATAGTAAAACATAATGCTCAACCCAAAATATCATTCAAAATATCATTTAAGTGTTAAAGCAGAGTAAACATGGCTGAGTTATGAAAACAGTAGAGTATAACATGACTTAGTTCAAGTATAAAGTTAAAATAGTGAGGAGATATTAGTAAAAATCCCTGAAGGGTTCAAATAGTTGGCACGAGGCACAAATATGGCATTCAGCCCAAAACATGATGATAACAAACAATTTTCAATCAAATACGCGGTACAATCATTCGGGATGGACTAAGTCACAATCCCCAATAGTGCACTACCCCACGCTCATCATCTAGCGTGTGTGTCACCTCAATATAGCATAACGATGTGCAATCCGGGGTTTCATACCCTCAGGACAATATTTACAATCATTACTCACCTCAATCCGGTCCAAACTCTAGCCTGCGATGCCTTTCCCTTTGAATCGGCCTCTACTCGCGTCGAATCTATCCAAAATCAGAATCACGACGTCAAGATATGCTAAGGGAATGAAACCCGAGCGAAAATAATCAATTTACAACACATATCTCGAAATTACCAAAACCCGACCCACGTCTCAAAATTCGATAAAATTTACATCAATAGATTCCTTATCTCCTTACAAGTTCATACATATCAAAAGTATCAAAATCCGACCAAAAATAGTCCCTCAAATCCCCAAGTCTAGGTCTCCAATACCAAGCCCTAGTTTCCCCATTTTAACCCTTAAATTCCATTAATTACAGCTCTAATCCGTGAAATAATACCATAGAAACGAGTTTTAGGTCCAAAATCCTTACCTCAATGAAACCCACTTGAAATCCTTCTTCAAATCGCCCAAAACGCTCCAAAAGCCGACTTAGAAATGGTGGAATAGCTCAAACATTGTGAAGGAAATAATTTATACCTTTTGGCCTTGGGATTTTGCATCTGCGACCAAAATCCCGCTTCTGCGGCACGTCTTTTGCGGTCCTTGAACCGCTTCTACAATTTTCACTTAAACCACTCAGACTCCGCTTCTGCGATGCTTAACCCGCACTTGTGCCATCGAAGGTGCGGTTCTTCTATTGCTTCTGCGGTTCCTTCCAACTTCACCATCTTCCACTTCTGCGATTCTTTTCTGCATCTGCAGGGGTTACACCTGCGGCCTCCTAACCTCAGATGCGGTTATGACAGTAGATTCCAACTTCAGCTGCCATTCCAAACTTCCATCCTTTCCATCAACCATCTGAAATCACTCCGAGGCCCTCGGGACCTCAACCAAAAGCACAAACACATCATATACCACTACTCAAACTTGTACCAATCTTCAAAACACCTCAAACAACATCGAATCAACCAAAACACATCGGATTCAAGCCTAAGTTTCCAAAATCTTCTAAATTACGCTTTCGATCAAAATGTATACCAAACCACGACCGAATGACCTAAAATTTTGCACACACATCCCAAATGACCCAACGAAACTACTACAACTCCCGTAATTACATTCTAACCCCTATATGAAATCACATATTAACCGGAAAACGCCAAAATCTAACTTCACCAATTCAAGCCTAAATCTAATCCGGACCTCCAAAACCCATTCCGATCACGTTCCTAAGTCTCAAATCACGTACCGAAGCTATCCGAACCATTGGAACTCACATCCGAGCCCTCTAACACATAAGTCAACATCCAGTTGACTTTTCCAACTTAAGCTTCCTCAAAAGAGACTAAGTGTCTCAAACCTTCTCAAAACCTTTCCGAACCCGAGCCAACCAACCCGATCACATATAGAACCGATAAACAAAACAATAAGAAGTAGAAATAGGGAAAACGAAGTGGTAACTCATGAGACGACTAGTCGGGTCATCACAGAAAGCATACTCAGCAAACAACCCAATTAATCGTAGAATACCCAGATTCACTTAACAAGCAGACTTACAAACATGGGGTGAAGGGGATTGGGGAACATATAGGGTTGAAACCACATAAACAGGGAGACATTTGATACAACAAATATACAAAACAACTAAGAGTCTACTGAACAAGTCATTCATGGTAACAGATAGTTAAAACATAGAGAAAGAATGCAACAGGATCATGTTAAAGTCAAGAGTTTGTTAAACAAAATTTGACATATAATTAGGGCCAATCGAATGCACTAGAAGACTAAGTAACTACATGGTCATACCAGTTGGGGGGGGGGTTAAGGGAACTAAGTAAACATGCTGAACAAGTATCAAAGAACTAAGTGAAGTCAGACATGTTGATTACACAAAAGGCAGAATTTAGACATACTTAATAACAACAAACAGAGAAATAAATTAAGCAAATAGTACAGGAACAAACATGGAACACATAAAGTTGAGTTTTAAAATTTAACTAGAGACATACCAGCTAAAGAAGAAAATGCAGAATGTAAACAACAGGTGCAATTCCACTATCTAGCCTTGGCTTTCAGCCGGCTAGACCAATAGTTAGCACAAGTAGCAAAGAAAGAAGAGAGAGTTTAAATGTATATGTGTGTATTCTGGATTGTGTGTTTGTATTTGAGAGGTAGAATAAGAGTGCTTATATAGAAGTTCAAGAGTATAGCCAATAAGGTAAAAGATTCAGAAATCAACAATTAAGGGCAATCAGAATCAAATCACATAAGGAATTCAGAATAGACTCCTTTAATTAAGGGCAATTAGCCAAACAGTAATAATAGGGAGTCTAATTAAGGAAAGAAGTTCATATCAAACCAAATAAATGAGTTTAGAATAGAATAATCAGGGGTCTAATTAAGGGAAGGATCATGTAAAGGAATCAGTAAATATACAGTTAATCAAATGAGGCAAGAATGACTAATTAAGGTCGTAAACATGGAAACATGCAAGACTTAGGCATATAAATCTCTAACAGAGCAAATCAATCAGCCAAATTTCAAAGTAACAATGATTTCTGGAAAGAATATATCAACTCCCATAAATAGAGAATAAACTAAATAAAGACTTCACAAAAATATAGAAATTAGCCGGAAAGCCAGATTAGAACCCTAACAAGGCTCAATTAGGGTAAATTATAGGATATTGGACTTGATAAAGAAAAACATGGAAGGAAGAAGATACAGAGCAAATTAATACGATTGGTAACACGGAAAGATCCAAAATTGAAGCAAGAATTTGGAAAGATCAGTATATTACATAGAGTCAATTAGGGTTCGAGTACTCTTGCAAAAAATTGGTCAAGAAGAGGAAAATAGAAACGATTAAACATCTAGAAGTTAGAAAGCCTTTGAAAAACAACTCGTAATGAACCCTAGATTTAGGGAAAAGCAAGAACAAACGATTAAAAGTAGAAATTTTCAGAGAAAAATATGTAATAGTGCTCGATTCGTCTCAAATCTATATAGATCTGGAAATAATCGAAGGTAATAGACTAGGGTTTTTGGAAACATAATAGAGATGAGAGCATAGGTTTTAAACCATGGATTCGTAACAAAATAAAGAGAAGCTCTCACTCACAGTCGATAAAATGGCCTGAGACAGGCTAACCAGTAGAGTTTCAAACCATAACCAACTAGGTTCTTCGAGATCCTCTCAAGGATCTAAGAAGTCGAGGAGCCATGATGCGTAGAAGGCCAGGACTGACCGGAGAATCCATAGGAGCGTCATAAGGTGAAGGTTTACGCCGGTGACGGCACATAGAATTAGGGTTAGGTCGAGAAACTTTGAGAGAATAGCAAAGAGGTGACGACGTGTGAGGTGAGAAAATGAGAGGTTTGGGGAGGGGGTCGTTTTAGGTTAATTATGGAAGGAGAGTTGTGGACCATTGATCAAAACGATCAACGGTCAGGATTAGATGGGGTATTGGGTTGGGTAGGTTTGGGTTTGGACCTAAAGGAATTGGGCTAATTTAAAGGGGTTATTTGGGCTGGTTTTAAAAGGGTTAGATATGAAAATAAGAGGGATACTTATTAAATTCCCAAGTAATTGAATACAAATTATTTTATAAAATAATTTACAATATGAAAAAATAATTTTCATGCATAAAAGTGCTTTAAAATAATTATTCAATATTTTAAAAATATAATGGACCAATTTCTGGTAAAATAATATAGTATGCATGGGCTATAATTGCAACCAAAAGGTGCAAATCTGGCCATTTGTGAAATAATTTGAACTTAATATGGCTATAAATAGCAAAATTAAATTAATGATATGTTATAGAGCCATTTGTGATGCAATTTTGTAATTATTTATATAAATAAAATACTAAAATAAATTAATTTAAAAATATAAAAATTATGAAAAAATACCAATTGATGCTAATGCATAGTTTTGAAGGTATATATGCACTTTAAAAATATTATAGGGAAAAATTAGGTATCAGCAACTGCCCCTCTTTACCCAGAAAGGATGAAAGAGTTTTTGGGTAAAGAAATGATGGGCAATTTTGACCGAATGGTATGCTTTTAGAAAAATAGAGGCCGAACTTTGGTCTTTGAGCTACCTACATATCCCTGGTTTTATAGGAATCAGGCCATGTGTAGTTCCGGATCTACCGGTGAATGAAGCCGATGAAGTTGTTATAGGAGTGGTATCCAATTTCGGCAAAGGTTCTTTTATGAAGGGTAATGTCGGATGGAGTTATGATTATGGGTCTAGAGTGTATCAGATATTATAGGGCAGATAGCTAGATATCATGAGGTAGGATGGATAACTGATGAGAATCGGTTATGAATGGCGAAGTGAAAATTGTATGAGCGGGAATCAGAGCGAAGGTTGCTCCTGTTGAAAAACGGTTACCTCCGATATCACCTGCAAACTCAAAATACGATGCATGCAAGTACGTAGATTACTGCAGAAATTTAAACGTGGAGCAAATTCCCTTTGAACCATGAAAGATTGCCCTTGGACGGTGTGGATAACGTCCTTAGACTATGATTCCCTGGGCCATGAATTGTGAGATAGGAGATTCGCAGGCCATGAAATGATGTTCTCGGACCATGAAAATTGTTACGCTCCGCAGTATTACGTCGATGTTGTGCTCTGCAGTAAAATATTACGATGGTACTTCCCTCTGTAGTAATATATTACGATGATGTTATGCCTTGCAGTATTACATTAAGGTGATGTCACGCTTCACAGTATTAAGTTACGACAGTGTTGCACCCAGCAATATTACATTACGATGATGTTATACTCCGCAGTAATAAGTTACGACAATGTTGCACCCTGCAGTATTTTACGTTGAATTTGTCGTAAGGTAGTTGACATCAGTACAAGGAAAAGATTATTTGGAGATTATAAGGATTATGCTATTTCATAAGTGATTAGTAAATTCATGAAGGTGAAAGGGGGAGCAAGTCAAAGAAAATAAATTTTGTCCAAGTTTGGCATTTTGGGGTAAAATACGGCCCGAGCTAAAATACCCGATATTTATGAACTAGTGTCATACAAGGTACTACATGACCATGCTATTAAGGTGTATAAGGTATGTGAAAAGTGAGTAATATTTTAAGTAATTTGTGATAATTTTTAAATTATGCGGGTAAGATTAATTATCGGGTAACGAAATATTACTCAGCTAACTAATAAGTGGATAAAAATTAACACTCCATCCCCACCCCACGTGGCAAGAAGCCACAAAATTGGAAGTGACTAAGTAAGTCACTTTTGCCAAATGGCTAAATTATGGAAATGACTAAGATTTAAGTCTTAGAAAATAATACTTGTGTCTTGTAAGACATTAATCATTATCCATAAGACTTGGGCATCATTTCTTGGAAAAGGATTCAAGACAACAAAATTCATTCTTGGTTTTGAAACCAAGAACGTTGATCAGAAAGTATTCCATCCAAAATTCCAACTTCAATCCAAGTTTGATCGGATATTATGTTAAGGAACAACAGAAACACGAGGGAGAAGAAGCAAGCAAATCTTTCAATTTCAAAAGAAATTCAAGCCAAAGAAATGCTAGAAACAGAAGCTTGAAAGCAATCTTCAAAAACGTTGTAGCAAATTTGAGCTTAAGTCCGTTCTTGGATCATAAAACGTTAGAAGCAGAAAAGTTTCGTTTCAATCCAAGTGTAATTTTGTCCATATTTTGCAGAAGTAGATTCGTTCAAATAATTCAAGAAACAGGTATGTTAAGGCTAATCCCTTATTTCATTTTGCATGATCTTGTCATTACACGATTTTGTTAATGAGCCATAAAGAAAAATTCATATCCCGGAATTTACGTATATTTTGCTAGTCTCGCAAATTGCTTATATTTTTCTAGTTTTGTAAGTTATAATATTCTCCTTTTTGGGACTTCATATTCAGTTGAGTATTTCCTTCATCCAGTCAAGAGAGCAGAGAATTTACATATATACAGTATTAAAAGTATTTTCATTACCATTGAGCTATAATCGATGGGTAGGCCCCTATTGGGCAACCTCTGACCAGATGGTAAGTCATATACCGAGCCTACTATGGCCGAGCGCTTATGAGCAAGCCCAGTTGGTCGAGATACAGAGCCTAGTATGGTTGAGCGCCTATGAGCGAGCCTACTATGGCATGGCAGTTATATATATACCAAGCCTACTACGGTCGAGCGCTTATGAGCGAGCCCAGTTGGTCGGGATACAAAGCCTAGTATGGCCGAGCGCCTATGAGCGAGCCTACAATGATAGAGAAGTTATATATATACCGATCCTTATAGGGCCGGACATCTATTTTACTTACTATATTGAGAGAGTTGAGTAAGTA
The DNA here is from genome assembly GCF_000393655.2 of Nicotiana sylvestris. Classification (NCBI taxonomy): domain Eukaryota; kingdom Viridiplantae; phylum Streptophyta; class Magnoliopsida; order Solanales; family Solanaceae; genus Nicotiana; species Nicotiana sylvestris. The sequence continues at coordinate 140,495,218 of NC_091059.1, read as the reverse complement.
TCAGTAGGTAATCATATCTTCAGATTATCTTTGACTTCCAGCTACTTGTAGTTATTATATTATTAGTTCAGTTTCAGCTTTCAGTATATTGCCTTACATACTCAGTACATTATTTCGTACTGATGTCCCTTTTCTGGGGGTGCTGCATTTCATGCATGCAAGTCAGACAGACAGACGGGTAGGCCTCTTCAATAAGTGCTGCCCGAGTTCAGCTTGATCGGTAAGCTCCATGCTTTTCGGAGTTTTTGGGTCTAGAGCCTTATGTACATCTTGTATATATATGTTATGAGTAGGTCGGGGAGCTTTTCCGATCATAGTATATCCATTAATAGAGGCTTGTAGACATATCCTGTCAGTTAGTGCAATATGTTGGGCTTGCAGGCCTTGTATGTATATTTGGTTGGTTTGTCAGCTGTAATAGTTATGACGGCTTTGTCGGCCCAGTTCTCTATTGACATTTAGTTAGCATTCACAGTTATCTTGCAATGTGGCCAATGACATCATATGTTCATAGTCCTTTAGTTGTTAGTTGGTACACAAGGATAGGTGAGGCACTGGGTGCCAATCTCGCCCCCAGGTTTGGGGCGTGACAAAAATAGTGCTTCCGAACCATGACGCATTTGAATAATGATATGCAAATTTGAGAGATCCTCAGGCCATGGCATGGTGTTTTCTGGCTTTGAGGATGATGCCTTTAGACAATGACGCCTTCAAACAAGTTGGCAATATTTCGGCCCATAAGATGTAATAATATGATGCTAAGATTAACAAGACAAGGCTTAGTCTTGTGAGGCTGAGGGCAGAGCTTAGCTCGAAAGAGGAGCAAATAGATAGTGCCGGAATAGAACAACATTTATGCAAGGAGGGGCAATGCTCAGTCCCATGAGAAGGCAGTGCTTAGCCTTATGCAAAATAGAGACAGAGCTTAGTCTCATGCAGGATGCGGGACGAGGCTTAGTCCCATGCAAATGGAAGACAGAGCTTAGCCTTATGCAAATATGGAGGCAGGGCTTAGCCTCATGCAGGTGGAGACAGAGCTTAGTCTCATGCAAGATTTAGGACAGGGCTTAGTCCTAGCCTTATGCAAATATGGAGGTAGGGCTTAGCCTCATGCAAGATGGAGACATGGCTTAGTCTCATGCAAATGGAAGGTAGAGCTTAGCCTTATGCAAATATGGAGGCAGGGCTTAGCCTCATGCAGGTGGAGACATAGCTTAGTCTCATGCAATATTTGGGCAGGGCTTAGTCCCATGCAAATGGAAGGTAGAGCTTAGCCTTATGCAAATATGGAGGTAGGGCTTAGCCTTATGCAAGATGGAGACAAGGATCAGTCTCATGCAAATAGAAGGCAGAGCTTAGCCTTATCCAGATATGGAGGCAGGGCTTAGCCTCATGCAGGTGGAGACAGAGCTTAGCCTCATGCAAGATTGGGACAGGGCTTAGTCCCATGTAGAGAATAGGTAGCAAATAAGAGTAGAATATTTCTTAGCTGGAGATATATTTAGTGTCTGGTGGCCCGATTGATAGTGATTTTGCTCTGTGTATATATATTTGCAAATGCTACTGCTACGTCATATATGCTTGCGCTCAAAGAAAAATTGTAAGTTTCATAAGGGGAGATTGGTTCGTGCCTTCGTTTGCTGGCCTTGCTCCTCCGTTCTCGATGCCTTGTTTGAGTTTCCCTGGGTAACACCTGGCTGTTACGGAAATAGAGTTTTCAAAAATATGCATTTATTGATGAAATAGAGTTATTTTAGAAAATATAGTGATGTGTAATATCAAGTAAATTAGATGAACTAATGAATGTAACACTTTTAGAGACAATGCAGCTTCATTGCGATAGAATTTTGAGGGTCCTCCTCAAAATTCTGCCCCAGTTTGACCTTTTGGTCGTTCTGCGTGTGGCGAAGTTTGTTGGATCTATTTCGGAATTTTGAGAACCCTTCTCAAAATTCTACCCCAGTTTCTTAACCAATTTTTGACTTTCTGGCATGCAATGGCGTTGGCTGGACTTGCTCCGGAATTTTAAGGGTCCTCCTCAAAATTCTGTCCCAGTTTCTGGTCCTAAGGGAAATGGAAATTTTATTATGATATGACCGAACCCACAGGGCTGCCTACATATCCCCTCTTAAACGGGAATCAGGTCAAGCCGTAGTTCAATTACATCAGATGAAGAAATGTAAGTAGTCTAAGCATAGTATCTCTTGACTGCGTCTGAATTGATTGGTTTTGGCTAGATTTCTCCGTCCATTTCTGCAAGTATGAGCACTCCTCCTGTTAGCACCCTGTGAACCATGTAGGGACCTTGCCAATTAGGAGAGAAATTCCCTTTGGTTTCATCTTGATGTGGGAAGATCTTCTTCAACACCAGTTGTCCTAGTGCGAACTGTCTTGGTTTGACCATTTTGTTGAAAGCTCTGGACATTCTGTTTTGATAAAGCTTGCTTTGACATACTGCGTTCATTCTTTTTCCATCTATAAGGTCCAACTGCTCATAGCGGCTCTTTATCCACTATGTATCGCTGTGTTTGGCTTCCTGTATGATCCTTAAAGAAGTAACCTCTACCATGGCTGGGATGACAGCTTCGGTACCATAAACCAGCATGTAGGGAGTTTTCCCGGTTGATGTGCGAACTGTAGTGCGGTATCCCAACAAATCAAAGGGTAGCTTCTCGTGCCATTGTTTGTGGTTTTCTACCATCTTTCTTAATATCTTCTTGATATTTTTGTTGGCGGCTTCTACATCTCCATTCATCCAAGGTCTGTACGTTATGGAGTTCTTGTGCTTGATTTGAAAGTTTCACACATGGCTTTCATCAGATCACTATTGAGATTGGCATCATTATCAGTGATAATGAGCTCGGGAACTCCGAATCGGCAAACAATATGATCCTTACAAAGTTTGCGATGACTTTCTTGGTTACAACTTTGTAGGATGCGGCCTCTACCCATTTTGTGAAGTAGCCAATGGCCACTAGAATAAACTTGTGCCTATTTGAAGCAGTGGGCTCAATCGGACCGATGACATCCATTCCCCAGGTGGCGAATGGCCAAGGTGAGCTTGTTGCATTGAGCTTATTTGGCGGCACTTTTATCATATCAGCATGTACTTGACATTTGTAGCATTTTCGAACATACTGGACGCAATATGTCTTTATGGTTATCCAAAAATAACCGGCCCTAAGTATCTTCTTGACCAAGACAAAACCATTCATATGTGGGCCGCAGGTCCTAGCATGTATCTCCTCAAGTAGCTTAGAAGCCTCTTTTGCGTCGACACACCTTAGCAATCCCAAATCAAGAGTTCTTCTGTACAAGTTTCCTCTACTGTGCAAGAAATGATTGGACAACCTCCGAAGTGTACGTTTCTAAGTATGGTTTATATGCTCCGAATATTCTCCTTTTGCCAAGTATTCTTTGATATCGTGAAACCAAGGCCTCTTGTCTGTTTCTTCTTCAACATGGGCACAATACGTCGGCTGATTATGAATTTTCACTGGGATAAGGTCAATGAAATTCTTGTCTAGATGTTGTATCATGGATGACAAAGTGGCCAATGCATCAGCAAACTCATTCTGAATTCTAGGGACATGCCGAAACTCTATCTTTGTGAACCTATTTCTCAATTCTTGTATATGGTTCAGGTATGGAAATATCTTAGAATTCTTGGTGGTCCACTCTCTTTGTACCTGGTGCACAAGCAAATCTGAATCATCGATTACCAACAGCTCCTGAATATTCATTTCGATTGCCATGTTGAGTCCTAGTATGCAAGCTTCATACTTTGCCATGTTGTTGGTGTAGGGAAATCTGATTTTAGCAGACACTGGATAATGCTGGCCAGTTTTCGATACCAAGATAGCTCCAATGCCCACTCCTTTGAAATTTGCAACTCCATCAAAGAACATTCTCCAACCGTCGTAAGCTTCGGTAATGTCCTCTCCTACGAATGGCACTTCTGCATCAGGAGAATATGTTTTTAAGGGTTCTTCTCCTCCCACCGTATTTTCAGCAAGATGGTCTGCCAATGCTTGTCCTTTGACCGCCTTTTGAGTTACATATACGATATCGAACTCACTTAATAGTATCTGCAACTTGGCTAACTTCCCAGTCGGCATGGGCTTTTGAAATATGTACTTCAGGGGATCCATCCTGGATATGAGGTACGTGGTATAGGCATAGAAGTAATGCCTCAATTTTTTAGCTGTTCAGGTCAAAGTACAGTAAGTGCATTCCAGCAGAGAGTATTGTGCTTCATAAGGTGTGAATTTTTTACTCAGGTAGTATATGGCTTGCTCCTTTCTCCATATCTCATCATATTGTCCCAGAACACATCCGAAGGCTCCATCTAATATCGAAATATAGAGTAGCAAAGGTCGCCCCGATTCCGGTGGGACCAAGACTGGTGGTGTGGACAAGTACTTCTTGATTTTGTCGAAAGCTTTCTGACAATCTTCGGTCCAACTTGTTTCGGCATCTTTCCTCAACATCTTGAAGATGGGTTCACATATAACTGTGAATTGTGCTATAAAGCAACTGATATAGTTGAGACGTCCTAGAAAGATCATCACGTCCTTTTTACTCCTAGGTGGCGTTAACTCTTGAATAACCTTAACTTTGGATGGGTCCAGCTCGATCCCTCAACGGCTGACAACAAATCCTAATAACTTTCTTGCGGGAACCTTGAATGTACATTTTGCGGGGTTCAATTTTAAGTTGTACCTCCTTAACCTGTCAAAGAACTTTACCCTCTTGGATTTGATAATGACATTGTCCACATACACCTCTATTTCTTTATGTATCATATCATGGAAGATGGTTGTCATGGTTCTCGTGTAAGTAGCCCCAGCATTCTTCAGACCAAATGGCATCATCTTGTAGCAGTACACCCCCCATGGTATAATAAAAGCTATTTTCTCTACGTCTTCTTCATCCATCCAGATCTGGTGATAACTCGCGAAACAAGCTACAAAGGATTGGAGCTCATGCTTGGCACAATTGTTGATCAGGATGTGTATATTTGGTAGTGGGAAGTCGTCCTTGGGACTTGCTCTATTCAATTCTCTATAGTCAACACATACTCCGACTTTCTTGTCTTTCTTCGGAATTGGTACAATGTTGGCTAACCGGGTTGGGTACTCAATCGCTTTGAGAACTTTGGCTTTGATCTGCTTAGTAACTTCCTCCTTGATTTTCAGGCTCATATCTTGTTTGAATTTTCTGAGTTTCTGCTTCACTGGCGGGCACATTTGATTGGTAGGCAACTTGTGAGCCACTATGGATGTGCTCAAACCGGTCATGTCATTATATGACCATGCGAATATATCTTAATATTTTTTAAGAAACGGACGTACTCCTCTTTCTCTAGTGGTGATAAGTGAATGCTTATGTGAGTCTCCTTAACGGTTTCATCGTCTCCCAAATTTACTGCTTCAGTTTCGTCCAGGTTGGATTTAGGTTTATTCTCAAAGTTCTCAACTTATCTGACAACCTCCTCAGGTATTTCATCTTCTTCCTCCGAGTTACTATCCTCATATTGCATTTCCTCATTACATGTTACAGTCACCGGTTCCTCAATAAAAGTAATAACAACGTTGTAGAAAGAAAAGTGTGCAAGATAATAATAAATAATAAATAGCAATGCATTGATTAGAGCTGAAAACATCCAAAATAAGTACGGCTCGATGAATCGAGCATTTATTTGAAATAAGTAAGTCTTTAAAACAAAATTACTAAAAATATCTTAGATGCCTAGCAGGGCTATAGAAATAAAATTAAGTTGATTGCCAAGCTACCAGAGACTCGGCGGGCACGGGATGGTGTGGCAGTCCAGTTCCTAAGAACAACTCCCTTCTCCACAGTCTGAATGGTGAGGACTTCCTCTTTCTCCTCCTCAATTATTGCACTGCAATCCATATCCTCGTCTTCCAGGAACAGATTTCTCAGCCCAGCTAATGCTTCTTCTTCTGCAGTTCCCCATATTGTATCAGCCTGGTGAAAAGTCTGACCCAGATGTGGCACTGGTTGCTCGAGAAGGTAATAAGGTCCATGCCATGGAGGCGACCAATCATCATACTCTTGCCATGTATACTGGTATCCGAGCCCGAAGGTAGTACCATGACATTTCAGCTGTATTGGTTTGGTGATTTCTTAGAGATTCTTCCCAAGCCCTTTGTTAGGTTCATACCCAGACCATGCTAATATGCTTTCTATTTTGTTACTCCACCATTTGTCTTTCTCAACGGCATTGACATGTTCGATGTGATGATAAGTTTCTCCTCCTAGCCTTCTTCTGTTCCCGACAACTGGGATAGTCTGACTGGTGTAAATAGGGTTACTCCCATCTTCGTGAATGATCACCTCCTAATGGTTCCACTCGAATTTCACGGCATGGTGTAGTGTGGAAGCAACATCCCCAGTGGCATGTATCCAAGGCCGACCCAACAGAAGATTGTATGAAGTTGATATGTCAAGCACTTGGAATTCAACGTCGAACCAAGTTGGCCCCATCTGCAGACAAAGATTAATCTCCCCAATCGTGGCCCTGTGAGACCCATCAAAGGCTTTCACGTTCATGCTTCCTGCCCGTATTTCATGAAAACATTTGCCTAATCTTTTTTCAGAGTATCCAACGGACAAATGTTTAGGCTTGAACCTTCATCGATCAGAAATCTGGCAATGAATTTGTCTTCAAATTGTACCATGATATGCAATGCTCGGTTATAATTCAACCCTTCATGCAGTAGTTCATCCTCGTGGAAGATTATCTTATGACTTTCTAGCACCTGCCCTATTATGTTGGCCATCTCTCTGCAGGTGATATTGTTGGGTACATAAGCTTCGCTTAACACCTTCATCAAAGCATTCTTATGCGCCTATGAATTTTGCAATAGTGACAGGATAGAGATCTGGGTGGGGGTTTTGTTCAAATGATCAATGACGGAGTATTCCCTCGCCTGTACTTTCCTCCAAAAGTTATCTGGCTTTGTTTCAATGACAGGCTGCTTGGTAGTGGCATCCTTACTTGGTCCTCCTAAGTGTTCAGGTGTATAGACCATTCCGGTTCTGGTCATTCCTTGTGCAACATTAGATTCTTCCATCTTTGCCTTCCCTTTTCACCTAGCTTCGGCAATATAATCTCATGGTATTGCTTTTGAATCGAAAGGAGGTGTGGTTGATACTATCACCATGAAAGGTGTGGCCACTTCTACTTCAAATGGAACAAGGGTGGCTGCAGGTGGAGCTACCTCTACCTCAAATGGAACCGATATGGCTACCTGAACCTCGACTAGCGACTGCGTTTGTACTATAATGGGAGTGAGTGAGACTGTTGGTTTAAAGTCATCACCCTCTCGAGTAAGCCTGATTGACCCCTCAGGATCCCATTCTTCATCTATCTCTATTACATGTACTCCACCGCCCCTATGATCCGGGAGAGGATTATTGCGGATGTTGGGTGCAACTTCTTTTTCCTGTATGACCTTATTGTCAATCTGTGTCTGAATTTTGTCTTTCAATGTTTAGCACTCGTTGATGGTGTGTCCTTTTATACCGGAGTGATACGCACAGGTTTTGTTTGGATTGACCCATTGAGATGGGTTCTCTCCTGCCACAGCAGGAATAGGAGTGACGTAACCAGTGGCTTTCAACCTTTCATACAGCCGGTCAATGGGCTCAGCAATAGCGGCGTATTGTTTGGGTGGTTTGCGGTCAAGATTGGGTCGTGGTCTTGGGTAATTTTAGCGAGTTGGAGGTGACTAGAAATGAGATGGTTGGGAACTATAGGTGTGATAAATAGTTGTTGGTTGGGAATATCTGGGAGATGAGGATTGATATATAGGTGGAGGCGATTGGTATGTGGGTGGAGGTGTTTGGTATGTGAGTGGAGATTTTTGGTATGTGAGTGGAGATTTTGGGCCCTGAGCCACCGTTACTGCTCCGACGTCTTTGTTCTTTGATATGTCGCCTGATTGTAATGCTTTGTTTGCGGCCTGTAGTGCCTCAAAGTTTGTTACCATCCCGCTTTTGATGCCTTCTTCGATCCTTTCACCAAGTTTGATGATATCAGAGAATTTATGGTTTTCAATAACCATCAACCTTTCATAGTATTGCTGGTCCTGTGCTTTGACGAAGAACTTGTTCATCTGTTCCTCGTCCAATGCTGGCCTGACCTTGGCCGCTTTTGACCTTCAACGAGTAGCAAACTTGCGGAAAGTCTCGGTGGGCTTCTTCTTGAGGTTCTGAATGTAGAAAACATCTAGTGCATTTTCTGTGTTGAACCTGAATCGATCCATGAAATCAAACGCTATACTCACCCAGTTGGACCATTTTTTAGGATCCTGGCTAATGTATCGGGACAAAGCATCTCCAATAAGACTCCTCATAAAATGTTTCATCCGGATCTTTTCATCCTTTCTGACCCCAACAAGCTTGTCATAATAGGTCCTTAAATGAACCCTAGGATCACCTGTACCGTCAAACATATAGAACTTGGGAGGTTTGTAACCCTCTGACAGTTCTACATCCGGTTGTATTCATAAGTCTTCACAATTCAAACCTTCTATCCCTTTGCCTCCTTCGACACCCTGAACCCGACTTGTCAGTTTTTTGAGTTCCTCAGCCATGTTCTTGATGAACAGGTCTTTCTCAGCAAATTCTGGTGTATAGGAGGTTGGTTGAGTGGAGTGAGGTATGGAGTCCACATATATAGGATTGTTTTGGTAAGTGCTTGGAATCTGGGTGTGGTGGTGATCATTGGTTGAGTTTTGATGGTCGGTAATAGATTGTGGTGTGTTATGGGGAGTGTGGTAGGTAGCGGTTGGTGGGTACTGGATTAGTTGATAATGGTGTTGTGGTAGAGTTGGTATCAGTAAGGGATTGAGATTGAGGTGGTGTAGCATATTGATGTGGTGCGGGAGGGTTTCGTGGATGCTGGTTTGGTGTTTTTTGGGGAGGTGCTGGGTTCTTGGTATTTTGTTGGTTGACATCGGGGACATTCAGGGTGAGGGATATGTTTTCTAAGTTACAGACCTGCTTAAGTTCTCCTTGTAACTATAGTATCTTTTGTTCCAACCGTAAGACCAAATCATTTTGTGCCAAAGTACTCCGACCGTCTAAAGTTTTTGCATTCTCCGCATTTTCCTTTTGAATACCACTTAAGTCATCCATTTTAGCTTTCCCTCTACTCTTTGTATTACCTGGAGGAGGAGGAGGTGTAGGGCCTCTAGATCTGGTGTGATACGTTGATGATGCCCGTATGTGCGAACCAACCTTAGGGGATGAGAATAAAAAATAATAAAGAAAAACAAAAGGTAATCAAGTCAGTAAGGGTTCTAGAATGTTTACAGTATTTGTAAGCACGTGATTTTTGCCCTATATGAGAATTACTCCCAAAAAATTCAAAAATAAAATAATTTTTCTTGGTGTGCAATTTTTGTGATATTTTGTGTAACTATTTGTATGTTTGTCTATGCATGTTTATTTGTTAAATTATTAAAAATACAAAAATATGTCGCATTTCGCATGTAGGATTTAATTTTTCAATTGTTAGTAACTAAGTTTGTTTTACAAAAAAGTAAAAATTACAAAAATAGGCATCGTTTGCATTTTTAGCATTTAATGTCCAAATATACAATTTTATGCTTAATTATTACTTAATTGTGCGTTAATTATTATTGGGAGTTAATTTGCTCTTTTATAACTTAATTTAGTTCTTAATAATAGTTTAAGTATTTTTATAATTTAGTTTTATAAAAATAAAACAAGAAAAGAGAGCGAAAAAATAAAGAAAGTCGGAATTGGCCCTCTTCTTCGATTTCAAGCCACAGGCCCAAAAAATGGCTCAATCTTCCCAAACGACCCAGTCCATTTCGAACTGGGTTGACCCAGTCCATAACCCGACACCCCTATTATCTTACAAACAACACAAAACAAAAAAAAGAGAAGAAAACCCTAAAAAATACACTAACTCATCCCCCCACTTTGGTTTCTTCTTCTCCAAACCTTCCAAACCTCCCATGGCTGCCCTTTGCAGTTTCTCCAAGCATCATCCATGGCCGCCCTGCCTATCCCCTCGACACACACACGCACGTCACCCTCACGACCCCGGCTCGATTAAAACGACCCCTCCACCGTCCGCTATTGACGAGCAACGTTGTTGCTGCGTTTTGCTCATCGACCAGCTGCTTTTGCTTTCTCCTTCCTCAACCTTACGTCCAAACACACCTTACGCTGCTGCTTAACGTCCAGAAACTCTCCAGCTCGTGAAGTTTTACATCCCGCCATGGACGAGCACGCACAGCTGCGTCGACCAGCTCCTCCGTTGCCACAACGTTGCTGCCCGCGCCCAGTGTTGCTGCTTCTGTTCCTCCTTTCTTCTCCTCCGACCTGCTGCTTCTCCGCCATGGACGAGCATGCACAGCTGCTCACGTTTCACCCCATGTCGTTGCTGCTTCCCTTCCTCCTTCCAGCTGCGTCGACCAGCTGCTGCAGCTTCGTTTCTGCTTTTGATGGCGCGTCATCTTCTTCGTTTTCATCAAGGATTCGTTTGGTTTTCGCTTGAGTCTGTTCTGTGTTGTTTTGAGTTCAAGAGAAAGGGGAGTTTATCGTTGAAGGCAAGATCTACGATAATCATTTTTCGGACAGATTTGTTTACAATCGAGTTCGTCGTTGATTCATCTCCGGTTAGTTGGTTTTGAGTTTATTTCGTTTTTATATTTTTTTCGAAGTAAAAATCGATAAATGTTCGATCCTTGCTTTGTTCATGTCTATCGTTTGAATTAATTTTTAGTTTGTTCATGTGTTTTGATTGAATTAATTTTCAGATTTCAAATGGAAATTTAATTAGTGGTTTTTCATGTTTATTTCATTGTTTTATTGTTTAGGTAAAAGTTTGTTAGATTCAAATTGAAGTTTAAATTAATTGTTTCTTAAATATTGTTTCATGTGTTTTATGTATTTTCAGAAATTATTAACATTGTTTAAATCATGTGAATCCGTCATGTTTTGTTATTTTTATTGAATATTTTCATTCATGTTTGTACTTTGTTTGGTTGATCTTGAATCCGAAATTTGTATAGTTTGATTTCTTGTTTTATTGTTTATCATTTATGATTATTTCTTGAATTTGTCTCATAATCTTGTTTAAGTTTAATATAGGAATTGTTGGTTGTAATGTTGTTAGAGTTGATTTTAAGTTCAATATTATTGAATTTAGAAATCTAAATATACTTGTTTGTTGTTATTATTGTTGAATCTGAAAATAGGTTTGTTTGTTGCTAAGAATATTGTTCAATCAAATTTTAGTTGTTCTTTGTTGTTCATTTTGTGTTCATGTGATTTGTTGTTGAAATGTTGAAGAAATCATGTTCATGTGATTTGTTGTGTGAATTTGTGTAGAAATTGGTCATATTGGCTATATTTTGGTTGAGTGTGATTAATCGATCTGTTATAGCTGATGGGGGTAGTTTGGTAATTTGCAGTACGTTCAGGGGTAGTTTGGTAATTTCAGTAAGGTCGGAGGGGTAGTTTAGGAATTGTACATTTTGTTATTTTTTATGTTAAGCATGGGGGACAAAAAATAATGGGGTGGGTTTTGATATAATTGTTTAATTTAATGGGGGACAAGACAAATTTTAGTGTGGGAGAATCTTGTATTTGTTTATGTTAGGCATGAGGAACAAAATATAATGGGGTGGGGTTGATATATTTATTTAATGTAATGTGGGTGAGTGGAAGATAATGGGTTTGGTAGGAGAAAGTGATTGATTTTAATTGAGTTTGGGAATGTGATATAAATAGAGGGAGATAATCGAAAAGAAGAGAGAGGAATCTGAAATAAGAGAATAAAAAGAGACAGAACAGAAAAACACAAAGGGAGAGAAAAAAAGAGCTGAATATTTAAGAGAGAAAAATTCTGAAAAATATTCAAACTAATAAAAAAAAACTAAAAAATCTTCTGCTTTTTTTCATTGTTTGAAATCAGCATTAATTGTTGTTGTTTCATAAAAGTTGGAAGCATTTGTTTTGGGATTACTACTCCACCGGTCTGTTACTGGGTTGTTACTGTTGCTGGGCTGTTGTTGTTGTGTTGTACTGTTATTACTGCTGCTGATTCTCATCTTCATTTTCTTTTGCTTCCGATATCAGGTACACAACTGACACGCTGGTTATTGTAAACCGAAATATGAAGCATGAATACGAAAATGAAGAGTTGAAATTCTAAATTTAATTTAATTATATTCTGAATTTTATTTGTATGTATAAATTATTTAGCTTGCAAAAATCAGAATCATGTAGCTATTTAATATATACAGTGGAACATCCGACGATAGCTTAACGGATGAACTATCTATATATTGCCCTAAAAATAAATAAATGGTGTAGTAACTCCGCCTAGTCAAAAAAATCAAACGAATAGGCCATTTAGGAACTCGGTAGGAATATTGTTTAGTTAAATAATATTGGTTAATTTTAGCATGTAAATGGTCTAGGATTAAAATTAGATTGCTAAGTTTTTTTTTAATTTGACAAACTGAGAACATACCTAGTATAATGTAACTAGGTAGTAGCATGTAAATAAATTAAGACATTTTCTCTTTTATTTTGTAGAGACAAATTTAATAAGAGAAAAATGTAGGCATTTTAGGACTGTCCTTTAAAAAATAAAATGAGATGAGCCTCGCCCAATAAAATGCACCAATTGCGGGGCCCTCAATAAATGTTTAATTGAATATTTAGAATTCGGGATGGACTATTTAGTGAATTCCACGGTCTTACCCAAAGTAAATTATACGCTAGTCGCTTTAGACGCGCCTTTAATAATTTAATTTTCTTAAACTCGGGTGCACATTTATGTGACCCAAATCCAAATCTCAACAGAGTTGAAATATGCCCACAACCACGGGTGCATTGATGTGACGTGGTTCGAGATGTGTTTCCACGATGTTGCAATTCTTGATAAAAATAACAGTAAATGATAAAAGCGGTTAAAAGTTAAATTTTGCACATAGGTTCAACATGTATTAAATCAGATAATCAAGCCGAATATGACAGTTGAGCGACCGTGCTAGAACCACGGAACTCGGGAATGCCTAACACCTTCTCCCGGGTTAACAGAATTCCTTATCCGGATTTCTGGTACGCAGACTGTAATATGGAGTCATTCTTTTCCTCGATTCGGGATTAAAATTGGTGACTTGGGACACCCTAAATCTCCCAAGTGGCGACTCTGAAATAAATAAATAAATCCCGTTTCGATCATCCTTTAATTGGAAAAAAACTCCCTTCACCCCCGCGGGGGCGGAAAAAGGAGGTGTGACAGCTCTGGCGACTCTGCTGGGGATTTGGACCCAGAACCACTGGTTCGGGGTTAGAAATTCGAGCTTAGATAAATTATTATATGTGGCTTTATCTGATTTTTACATGTTTGAGCCTAATGTGCTAAATGCTGCTTTTACCGCTTTGATATTATTTGACTGTATATATAAACTGTGCCGAACCCTTCTCTCTTCACCTCCGGGGATGTGCTTACTGGTTGAGACTCCCTATTCTGTTAGTGTTATACCCTGAAATAAGAAAGAGGTCGGACAAGTTACGAAGCCGGATGGCCTTTTGGTTCCCGGTAAGTTGCCCCCTCCTCGACTCGAGTTGTCCGCTCGGGTACACAGTCTAGTACACTTACTCAGGTTTTGAACATAAAATAACAGGACTTCATGCCGGATCCCTAGTAGGAACGATTATTTGCATCATGTTGCATTTGACAGGGGTTGGGTCTGTCTAGGGCTAGCAACCTGAAATGAAAAAGACCATCTTGATGCATCTTATGTGCTACATGTTGCATTCCTTCAAGGGTAAAAGGGTCATTTGGCGGACCAATGATAATTGAGAGTGAATGAAAAGGAAAAAGAAAAAAGAGAGGGTGAAGTGCGAAGATAAAGCAAATAGGGCCCGGTTATGTTTTGTTACATTTTTATTTTTAAAAAAAAATGAATTCAAAAAAAAAAATTCTTTGCACTTTTTATCATTTTTGAAAAATAAAAAATAAAAAAAAGGAAAAAGAAAATCCAAAAGATTTTACATGTTTCATCACCTTTTAAGAAAAAGCAAAAGAAAAAAAAAAGATATGTTTTCTCTGAATTAGTTATTTTTTTTATTTCTCACCCGTATCCAATCGCCCGAACTACGCGGGTTTGATTCTCACCGGATGTGAGATACGTAGGCAACCCTCATCGGGTCCAACCCCCCATTTTACTAAAATAGCCAAAAAATAAATAATAAAAAAAAACATGTCAAAATTTTAATTCTGTCATAAAGAAGTCGGGTGATGCTGTTTTATCAAGACATAGCCGAATGTTCCCAAAAGAGACGCCGGAAGGCTACTTTGCATAAACAGTCACCTTTGGGGCATTGTTTTAGGATTTTGGTCCAGTTGACCCACACAGCCTTAAAAATATTCGTCCCCGAGGCGTTGAGAGGCCGTGTTTGCAATATTGAGTTTTCTATTTTGAAAAACGATAAAAAGAGTCATAAATAAGTCGGGTGATGCTGTTTTTGTCACAAATAGCTGAATGTTCCCGAAAGGGACACTGGAGGGCTGACTTTGCATAAACAACCACCTTTTGGGTCATGTTTAGGATTTTGGTCCAGTTGACCCACACAGCCTTAAAAATCTTCGTCCCTGAGGCGCTGAAGGGCCGTGTTTGCAACACTAGGTTTTTTTTTGTAATTTGAAAAGAAAAAAAAAGAGTCAGCGGTCAGGTGAATACCGTTTGGGTTTTTAGTCAAAATAAGCCGAGCCAGCTTCGGCCGCATTTTAAACCGTTCTTGCCGAAATAGCTTTAGAGTATCTTTCAGTTGTCGAAAGGCTATTTTCGTAAAAGAACGAACAAGGTTGTAAAGTGTCATAAAATAATCCTCTCCGGCCTCAAAATTCATGTGAAATTTGGAAGGGGCCATGTTTGCAACAAATAACCATTTGGTTGCATTTGTCAAATAGAGAAAGGGAGCTGGCCGTTTGTAAATCTTTTGATTAGAATATGAGGGTTGTTTGATTTTTGAGTTTGTAGGTCATCTTCAAACCTTTGAAACCCAGTTTGTTTTAATATGAAAATTAATAATTCCAGAAAAAAAATGTTTTATTATTATTTATCTTTTATTGGTCCGAACTACGCAAGGTCTGATTCATGCGGGGTCATGATACGTAGGGAATCTCCATAAGATTCGACCACAAAAAAAAAATGAAAAAAGCGAAAAAAAAGAAGACAGATATATGAAAAAAAAAAGGAAAAACGATGTTGTCAATAATGAAGACCGACTGAGTCCATTCTAACCTGTTCTGTTTTGAATCACAAAGAAAGATAAGGTGGTTTGTTTGTGGTAAGCCGGAAATACAAGACCCAGAAGCACACTTTGCGGGGATCAGGCCTGATAACAGAAGCACTCGAATCTTATTGGGACTTGTTGACTAAGGTTGATGATATTGAAGTTGGCAATGGTCTGGGCGATACTGATACGAAACTCAGTGGCTGAGATGCCAGTTTTGATAAAGTGGGAGGACGCTCCGTTCCTTGGTTAGCAAGAGAGAAGCTTTTGGTGGCTTATTTTGTTGTCATTTCTGTTGTCCGGATTATTCTTAGGGTTGTAATCCGGATATTGTCTTGCGTCAAACTTTCTTATCTTTCAATTTTGTCATAGCAGTTTGTTTAAGTTTTGTACAGTTTGTTTTAGGATTTTATTCTGGTTTGTTTTGTTTGTCTTGTTATTCAAACCATTCCACCGGTAGTCTAAAGCAAATCCGGTCTTTTATTATTTCCAGTCATCTTTTTGTTTAGTCCTTTTATCATTTTGTTCAGCGTCGATTCTAGTAACATGACATGTGCGCACAATTGGGCTTAATCTTAAAAGTTAATCATAAAACCCCGAAAAATAAGGACGGTTTGAGAATATTCGGAGCTCGAGTCATATGGAACTAGGGCAAGTTAAACACAAAGAAAACCGTTAAAAGCAAGATTCGCCAAATTGGCATGAGGGTCGTTCATGATAATGAGAGTGTCGCCCAACGGTGCTTTAGAAATGACAAATGAAAAGCAAATGTTGAATATAATTGTCAAAGTTCAGCACCATCGGAAGAGACTATAAATCTATGTTCAATTGTGTTGTTTGCACTTGGCATGTTTTGAAGACTGGAATGACGAAAGCATTTTGTTCTGCTACCTAAACACTTTATCCTTCGTTACCCCTTTTGATCCTTATTTATTTTTCTTTCATACCCCTCGTTCGGAATCAGTAGCAACGAAAAAAAAGAGAAAGAAAGAAACAACAAAACGAAAAAGAGAAAAAAAAGAAAAGAAAAGAAAAGAAAAGAAAAGAAAAGAAAAATGATAAAAAAAACAAAACAAAGGAAAGTCAAATGAAAACAGAGGAATTGGGAACTACGTTTGACCTGATTCCTCAAAGAGGATACGTAGGCGCTTCACGGCTCGGTCATAGTTTTGAAAAATGAAAAAAATAATAATCAATTAAGATATCCCCAAGCAAGAAACTGGGGCAAATGTTGCGTTTGTTGTAAATAAATCTAGTTCCGAAGGTTGTAATTAATAACCCAAAATCGATGCATTTTTGAGCCTTCAATACCCTTTCTTTCTAGCCCTATCCAAAACCCACATTACGGTCCAAAGAAAGACCTTCTGATCAGTCTTCAAAAGATGCCAAGTCAGACAAATGAGAGTCTTACCGGTGAACATAACATTCTGTTCCACAGCAGAAAGGACTCTAATCTCCAACAGAAAGAGTCATACCGACAACACTCCAAAGCCCCAGCTGGAAAGTGATACAAATGAGAGAGTCTTATCGGTGAAAATCTGCACGGACACCATAAGGCGATGAAAGCTGAGAGAAAAAACAAAATGAGAGAGACTTGATAGTGAAAACGCTTCGGGCACTACAAGTCGAATAAGATTGAGAATCAGATGGGGAATTGCCAATTGAAGATCTTGAAAGATGATTGACGGTAGAGGATAGGCCACATATGCATGTCATGACCATTAGAGTCGGTATCTGCATTTGATAGGTTTATTTATAGTTTCTTTTGTTAAAGAGTCATTTCTTTCCTTTGTCGTTTTATTCTGTTCCCTTTTATCTTTTTCCTTTCATAGAAAAATCCCCAATAGAGTCTGTTTGGTCAGAACAAGTGTGAATTGACTTCAAAATATGCCATCAGCTTTCCAATTATGCAAGATGAGATCTGACTAGTACATCCAAGTGGTATAGTCAGCAAGGAACAAGCGCGAAGCCAGTGTCAAAAGATATCCCCAGCAGAAGTGAACTAACAAAAAGATTGACGAGTGTCAATAGGGATATCCTTGCCAAAATCAAAGGTCATTAAACCTCAAGGCCGAGGCCCGTGGACAAAGCAAGGAGAAAAATGAACATGTTGTGGGGAAATTCATACTAGACTAAAAAGTCAGGGAAATGCCAGTTTCCGAGCTATGCCATAAAAGAAGAGGGATATCCCCAGCAGAAAGGGATTATCGCCAGCAAATAATATCATCCCCAACAAGTTTTGGAACGCAGAGCAAGAAAGGAGAAAGGGAAAAGCCATCCCAGTAGGAGTATCACAACCAACCACCATGTTTTAAACTAACAAATTTTGTTTGATTTGAAACAGGTAGAGGAAATGGCATTGATGCCAGAAATGCATGCCACAAGGGATATTATCAAACTGGGGCAGAAAATTTTCCTTCCATTTAGAAAATTTTCTGGAAGTCAGGTACCCATTTGGGGAAGAATAAAGATAACACCAGTCTCAAGGGAAGTGGTCTTTGAACCAGTGTTGCCCCCAACATAATAAGTTTCAATGGAGGAAGTTGTTCCCCAGCAGACAGAACAAAGGGATGAAACTTGTGCTCAGAAAAAGCAAAAGGCCAATATCATTCCCAACAGCCTTCCGAAGAGTGAAGCACTAGTTCTGAAGGAATCAGAATCCCCCAGCAGTGTTATCCTCGACAGCGTTATCCCCAGCTGATAACATTTTATCCCCCAACAGGTAAGTAAATAATTCCCCAACAGTGTTATCCCCAGCAGTTTCGAGGAGTCCAACACAAGTTTGGTGAAAATCGGTACCCTCAGCGGTTCCTTTAGGGGAAAAGCAAAACGAGTCTTAAGGGAGGTAGTCTTCGAAGGAAGAAGCTAAAAAAAGAAAAGAAAAATAAGGGAAGTAGTTTGAAGAGGAATGAAGCATCCTACTTAAAAGGAGGCAATTTTGGAAGGAGTAAGATAACATATTTACTCAGCAGAGTTATCCTCAGCAGTGTTAGCCCCAGCAGGTTACTCAGCAGTTCGCAGTGTTATCCCCAACTGATCATCGAGATGTAGAAGCATCCTCGACATAGTTTCGACCAAGTTTCAAGAGGGTCGTACAACCCAAAATGGGTAAGGAAGAAAAGGAAAATTCATCCCCAGCAAAATAATCCCCAGCAGTTTCGAGGGAAGACAACACAGGTAAGTAAATAATTCAGGAATAAGAAAATGGTTCACGCATAGGAGATGCATTTCCTCCTAAGTTTTGCTTTACCCATAGGAGATGCATTTCCTCCTAAAGTTTATTTTACCCATAGGAGAGGCATTTCCTCCTAAAGTTTATTTTACCCATAGGAGATGCATTTCCTCCTAAGTTTAGTTTCACCCATAGGAGAGGCATTTCCTCCTAAGTTTACTTTTACCCATAGGGGAGGCATTTCCTCATAAGTTTACTTTTAACCCTAGGAGACGCATTTCCTCCTAAGTTGTTGTTGAAATCAGGAGCCCGCCTGAAGAGAGGAAAGGCATTTTTAAAAGTTGTTGAAATCTCGCCAACCTAAAGAAAGGAATGGCATTTTTTTTTTAAAAAAAGTTTTTGAAATCTCGCCAACCTGAAGAGAGGAAAGGCGTTTATTTTAAAAAGTTGTTTATTTGAAGTCAGGAGCCCGCCTGAAGAACGGAATGGCGTTATTTTAAAAGTTGTTTGTTTGAAGTCAGGAGCCCGCCTGAAGAGAGGAAAGTCATTTTTAAAAGTTGTTGAAATCTCGCCAACCTAAAGAAAGGAATGACATTTTGTTTTTAAAAGTTGTTGTTGAAGTTGGGAGCCCGCCCATAGAACAGAGGCATACATTTCAGTCTTTACATTTCAAGTATCAAAGTTGGGAGCCCGCCCATAGAACAGAGGCATACATTTCAGTCTTTTCATTTCAAGTGTTGAAGTTGGGAGCCCGTCCATAAAACAGAGGCATACATTTTAGTCTTTACATTTCAAGTATCGAAGTTGGGAGCCCGCCCATAGAACAGAGGCATACATTTCAGTCTTTTCATTTCAAGTGTTGAAGTTGGGAGCCCGCCCAGATAACAGAGGCATACATTTCAGTCTTTTCATTTCAAGTGTTGAAGTTGGGAGCCCGCCCATAGAACAGAGGCATATATTTCAGTCTTTTCATTTCAAGTGTTGAAGTTGGGAGCCCGCCCATAGAACAGAGGCATACATTTCAGTCTTTACATTTCAAGTATCGAAGTTGGGAGCCCGCCCATAGAACAGAGGCATACATTTCAGTCTTTTCATTTCAAGTGATGAAGTTGGGAGCCCGCCCATAGAACAGAGGCATACATTTCAGTCTTTTCATTTCAAGCGTTGAAGTTGGGAGCCCGCCCATAGAACAGAGGCATACATTCAGTCTTTTCATTTCAAGCATTGAAGTTGGGAGCCCGCCCAGATAACAGAGGCATACATTTCAGTCTTTATATTTCAAGCGTTGAAGTTGGGAGCCCGCCCAGATAACAAGAGGCATACATTTCAGTCTTTATATTTCGAGCATTGAAGTTGGGAGCCCGCCCAGATAACAGAGGCATACATTTCAGTCTTTACATTTCAAGCGTTGAAGTTGGGAGCCCGCCCAGATAACAGAGGCATACATTTCAGTCTTTAATTTTCAAGTATTGAAGTTGGGAGCCCGCCCATACAACAGAGGCATACATTTCAAGATCAAGTCAGAGGACAATAAAACAGAGGGTTACAATAGGAATCCCCAGCAGGAAACAATAAAATTCCCCGGCACCGGGAAGCAGAAGGTTGCAACAAGAGGTCCCAGCACAAACTCAAGTGCATGTGTCAAAAAGAAGAAAAGCACCAAAAAAATGCAAGCAGACAAGAAAGCAAGGCAACAAGAAAAATTGCAGTCTGGCCTAGCTTCTTGTTTTCTTTTAAACACGGTGTAACAAGGAGATCGGTAAGCAGTGGTAATAGCATGCAACAACAGTAACATTGCAGTCTCACGGTAGTCCCAGCTACCAAAATTTCCCGAACTACATTGACCTGATTCCTGTTTAGCCCAGGATATGTAGGAAACCTTTGAAGCAAAGGTTCGGTCAAATCTTTTTCAAAAAAAAAATGCTTCACACGGAGTACTCGGATGGGCAAAAATCGCTCGCTTTATCTTTGCACGAAAAACCCTTCGTGTCTTCGGGCAAAGAGGGGCAGCTGTAAGCACGTGATTTTTGCCCTATATGAGAATTACTCCCAAAAAATTCAAAAATAAAATAATTTTTCTTGGTGTGCAATTTTTGTGATATTTTGTGTAACTATTTGTATGTTTGTCTATGCATGTTTATTTGTTAAATTATTAAAAATATAAAAATATGTCGCATTTCGCATGTAGGATTTAATTTTTCAATTGTTAGTAACTAAGTTTGTTTTACAAAAAAGTAAAAATTACAAAAATAGGCATCGTTTGCATTTTTAGCATTTAATGTCCAAATATACAATTTTATGCTTAATTATTACTTAATTGTGCGTTAATTGTTATTGGGAGTTAATTTGCTCTTTTATAACTTAATTTAGTTCTTAATAATAGTTTACGTGTTTTTATAATTTAGTTTTATAAAAATAAAAGAAGAAAAGAGAGCGAAAAAATAAAGAAAGTCAGAATTGGCCCTCTTCTTCGATTTCAAGCCACAGGCCCAAAAAATGGCCCAATCTTCCCAAACGACCCAGTCCATTTCGAACTGGGTTGACCCAGTCCATAACCCAACACCCCTATTATCTTACAAACAACACAAAACAAAAAAAAAGAGAAGAAAACCCTAAAAAAAGGCTAAGTCATCCGCCCCCCCCCCCCATTTTGGTTTCTTCTTCTCCAAACCTTCCAAACCTCCCATGGCTGCCCTTTGTAGTTTCTCCAAGCATCATCCATGGCCGCCCTGCCTATCCCCTCGACACACACACACGCACGTTACCCTCACGACCCTGGCTCGATTAAAACGACCCCTCCACCGTCCGCCATTGACGGGCAACGTTGTTGCTGCGTTTTGCTCATCGACCAGCTGCTTTTGCTTTCTCCTTCCTCAACCTTACGTCCAAACACACCTTACGCTGCTGCTTAACGTCCAGAAACTCTCCAGCTCGTGAAGTTTTACAGCCCGCCATGGACGAGCACGCACAGCTGTGTCGACCAGCTCTTCCATTGCCGCAACGTTGTTGCCCGCGCTTCAGTGTTGCTACTTCCCTTCCTCATTTCTTCTCCTCTGAGCTGCTGCTTCTCCACCATGGACGAGCACGCACAGCTGCTCACGTTTCAGCCCATGTCGCTGCTGCTTCCCTTCCTCCTTCCAGCTGCGTCGACCAGCTGCTGCAGCTTCGTTTCTGCTTTTGATGGCGCGTCATCTTCTTCGTTTTCGTCAAGGATTTGTTTGGTTTTCGCTTGAGTCTGTTGTGTGTTTTTTTGAGTTCAAGAGGAAGGGGAGTTTATCGTTGAAGGCAAGATCTACGATAATCATTTTTCGGACAGATTTGTTTACAATCGAGTTCGTCGTTGATTCATCTCCGGTTAGTTGGTTTTGAGTTTATTTCGTTTTTATATTTTTTTTTGAAGTAAAAATCGATAAATGTTCGATCCTTGCTTTGTTCATGTCTATCGTTTGAATTAATTTTTAGTTTGTTCATGTGTTTTGATTGAATTAATTTTCAGATTTCAAATGGAAATTTAGTTAGTGGTTTTTCATGTTTGTTTTATTGTTTAAGTAAAAGTTTCTTAGTTTAATGTTTGTTAGATTCAAATTGAAGTTTAAATTAATTGTTTCTTCAATATTGTTTCATGTGTTTTATGTATTTTCAGAAATTGTTAACATTGTTTAAATCATGTGAATCCGTCATGTTTTGTTATTTTTATTGAATATTTTCATTCATGTTTGTACTTTGTTTGGTTGATCTTGAATCCGAAATTTGTATAGTTTGATTTCTTGTTTTCTTGTTTATCATTTATGATTATTTCTTGAATTTGTCTCATAATCTTGTTTAAGTTTAATATAGGAATTGTTGGTTGTAATGTTGTTAGAGTTGATTTTAAGTTCAATATTATTGAATTTAGAAATCTAAATATACTTGTTTGTTGTTATTATTGTTGAATATGAAAATAGGTTTGTTTGTTGCTAAAAATATTGTTCAATCAAATTTTAGTTGTTCTTTGTTGTTCATTTTGTGTTCATGTGATTTGTTGTTGAAATGTTGAAGAAATCATGTTCATGTGATTTGTTGTGTGAATTTGTGTAGAAATTGGTCATATTGGCTATATTTTGGTTGAGTGTGATTAATCGATTTGTTATAGCTGATGGGGGTAGTTTGGTAATTTGCAGTACATTCAGGGGTAGTTTGGTAATTTCAGTAAGGTCGGAGGGGTAGTTTAGGAATTGTATATTTTGTAATTTTTTATGTTAAGCATAGGGGACAAAAAATAATGGGGTGGGTTAATATAATTGTTTAATTTAATGGGGGACAAGACAAATTTTAGTGTGGGGGAATCTTGTATTTGTTTATGTTAGGCATGAGGGACAAAATATAATGGGGTGGGGTTGATATATTTATTTAATGTAATGTGGGTGAGTGGGAAGATAATGGGCTTGGTAGGAGAAAGTGATTGATTTTAATTGAGTTTGAGAATGTGTTATATAAATAGAGGGAGATAATCGAAAAGAAGAGAGAGGAATCTGAAATAAGAGAATAAAAGGAGACAGAACAGAAAAACACAAAGGGAGAGAAAAAAAGAGCTGAATATTTAAGAGAGAAAAATTCCGAAAAATATTCAAACTAATAAAAAAAACTAAAAAATATTCTGCTTTCTTTCATTGTTTGAAATCAGCATTAATTGTTGTTGTTTCATAAAAGTTGGAAGCATTTGTTTTGGGATTACTACTCCACCGGTCTGTTACTGGGTTGTTACTGTTGCTGGGTTGTTGTTGCTGTGTTGTACTGTTATTACTGTTGCTGATTCTCATCTTTCTTTTCTTTTGCTTCCAATATCAGGTACACAACTGACACGCTGGTTATTGTAAACCGAAATATGAAGCATGAATACGAAAATGAAGAGTTGAAATTCTAAATTTAATTTAATTATATTCTGAATTTTATTTGTATGTATAAATTATTTAGCTTGCAAAAATCAGAATCATGTAGCTATTTAATATATACAGTGGAACATCCGATGATATCTTAACGGATGAACTATCTATATATTGCCCTAAAAATAAATAAATGGTGTAGTAACTCCGCCTAGTCAAAAAAATCAAACGAATAGGCCATTTAGGAACTCGGTAGGAATATTGTTTAGTTAAATAATATTGGTTAATTTTAGCATGTAAATGGTCTAGGATTAAAATTAGATTGCTAAGTTTTTTTTTTAATTTGACAAACTGAGAACATACCTAGTATAATGTAACTAGGTAGTAGCATGTAAATAAATTAAGACATTTTCTCTTTTATTTTGTAGAGACAAATTTAGTAAGAGAAAAATGTAGGCATTTTAGGACTGTCCTTTAAAAAATAAAATGAGATGAGCCTCGCCCAATAAAATGGACCAATTGCGGGGCCCTCAATAAATGTTTAATTGAATATTTAGAATTCGGGATGGACTATTTAGTGAATTCCACGGTCTTACCCAAAGTAAATTATACGCTAGTCGCTTTAGACGCGCCTTTAATAATTTAATTTTCTTAAACTCGGGTGCACATTTATGTGACCCAAATCCAAATCTCAACAGAGTTGAAATATGCCCACAACCACGGGTGCATTGATGTGACGTGGTTCGAGATGTGTTTCCACGATGTTGCAATTCTTGATAAAAATAACAGTAAATGATAAAAGCGGTTAAAAGTTAAATTTTGCACATAGGTTCAACATGTATTAAATCAGATAATCAAGCCGAATATGACAGTTGAGCGACCGTGCTAGAACCACGGAACTCGGGAATGCCTAACACCTTCTCCCGGGTTAACAAAATTCCTTATCCGGATTTCTGGTACGCAGACTGTAATATGGAGTCATTCTTTTCCTCGATTCGGGATTAAAATTGGTGACTTGGGACACCCTAAATCTCCCAAGTGGCGACTCTGAAATAAATAAATAAATCCCGTTTCGATCGTCCTTTAATTGGAAAAAACTCCCTTCACCCCCGAGGGGGCGGAAAAAGGAGGTGTGACAGTATTTAAACACATATTGCGGGAATGTAAATTCGTGTCTTAATTTGGGAGCCTCATTGCGCCGAGTAGGCCTAGCGACAAAGAGATTTGGAGAAATTCAGTGCCAATAATTGCTTCATTTCATCAATGTAAAAATAAACGACCCAAAATGACACTAAATAATATTACTAATGGCACTTGGCCTTATTACATTTAAAATAAAAGCAATAAACCTAATCTACTTGGTCCCAGAAGGACCCTCTCTAGACCGAATGCTATTGTCGATCAGTTCTCCCAGCTCGCGCAGGTTCAGCAGTAAGAATGCCCTTGCCAAATGCCCTCCTTCGTTTCCCTCAGCATTCTGGCCGTCAGTGACTCTCTTTCTTATCTTCCCTTCCAATTCCATTACAATGTACTCCAGATATTTCAGCCTTTCGCCGGAATTAACAGTTCTCTCTTTCCACTCATTAATCATTTCCATATAGGCCTTATGCTGCGCTATATGCTCAGCTTCAGACTCTCAAACTCTTTTGTGCAGCTTGTTATACTTCACCTCTACTTCGGCAAATTCATCTATGACCTTGTTTCCTGGACCAACCCTTGGCTCGAAGATTCTTGATAGATTATCATCCAACCATAAGGGGTAAAAGTATGAATGGCCCACATGATATCGGTCCGGCTCGATGGTATCCTTCTCCACGATAATCTTCAAAGTCCATATATGTTGTGCTTCATTCTTATATGGCATGGCGTCACCTTGGAAATCAGCTATGAAATGACTCATTTTAGTGCCCCATGGTATGACCTGTCTACTGCCTGCTTGTCTTATAACCCTGAGGGGAGCATAATGGTATATCCCCCTTAACCCAATCAACACCAAGGACATCTCTGGATCTAATGATGAACTCATCGGTGGGGAACCACTCGAACATCTACTGAACCTGGTGCTCAGTTAACTTGTTGAAAAACTACACCCATCCTACAACATCCTTAGGTTGAGCAAACATGTCCGGAATGTAAGTCATTCGCTTAGGGTGATGGAAAGCTATGTGGTCATTCCACGGCCTTCGTGGAAACTCCTGACGGTATTGATCCCTTTGGAGGTGCTCTAACAACCAAACCTGTAGCAGCAAATTACAACCCTCAAAGAATGTGGACCCCTTCTGATAGCGTTCCAAGGCCCGGTACATATCTACAATGATCATAGGGACAATGGTATATGTCTGCCCCTCGATCCCGTCCATCAAAGTTTTGGCCACCATGGCCAGCCTGGTATGGATTCTATCCCCTTGGATCGGGAATACCAACATGCCCAAGAAACACACAATGAACACGAAGATCCTACGATAAACCCAGCCCAAGGAGATGATTGAGAACTCATCATCAAAAATACGGTAAGAGCTACTGTGACCGTATCTTCCATAGAGGAAGTCGAAAGGTATGTAGGAATTCTTCAAGCATTCCAAATCATCATTTTTCTTCAGCCTCATCATCTTAATAAATCCTCTAGTGATGCGATTTTCAGGTGCTAACAGACCAGGGCTATCCCAAGGCAACCCAGCAAATCCACATATTTCTTCTAGAAGAGGAGTAATTTCTATGTCCCCAAAGTGGAACACGACCCTTTCCTTGTCCCAAAACATAGTGGCAGCCTCGATCAATGTTTTGTTTGGCTAAAAATCCAACAGTGAAGGCAAATTCCCTAAGATTCATTTCACATGATTTGGTAACTTGAGGGAAGATCCCTCCACCAATCTAGCAAAAGTGAAGGTATGCTACCGACCATACCGAATCTGGGGACTTCGTGCCATATTTTCTGCAAAACAAAAGATGGTTAGGCCCTTTCCCCCTCTAGGTTCGTCTATTTATACAACAATGATTAGCATATTGGCATGTATTTCTCCAAAATTAATGCACACAATCGTGGTTGCGTCCGTTGGGATTATGGAAAACCTGATGGACTTTTGGACGAGGTTTGTCTTAAAGGGTTATTATGCGGACGACATATTAACCCGGCTAGGTTTGACCATGATGCATGGACAATTAATTAGAGTAAGGTTGCTATCGAGGTCTAGACTGGGACCCTCAAGCAGACCATGAGAGATTTGAATGTATGTGTCTGTATTCTGGACTGTGTGTTTGTATTTGTCCAATGAGGAGGGTGCATGGGATAAAGCATTCTTAAGACTAATTCACAAAAATAAGTTCGTTATGGTAAGAGCCTAAAATATCCCAGCAGAGTCACCATGCTGTTGCGCCCCATTTTTCCTTCGCAAAGTCCGGGTTTCGACATTCATTGGGAACAACTCGTTTCCTTTTGGGAATTGGGTATTTGAAGAGTCGCCAAGTAACAGATTATGGTGTGTTAGGGTACCTAGAGCAATTAACTCATGTAACCAGTTTGTATTACCAGAGATTAGGGTAAGGTCTCGAAATAACCTTGAGGGTAGGTGTTAGGCACCCCTCACGGTCCACAACGGTAGGTCCCGATCGAACTTAGTTATGTGAATTAGTCATTTAATAGGTAAACAATACAAGCACACATTTGCAAATAAGGAAAGTTTATACAGTCTAAGCACACATATATAATCAAGGAAGTTTAGACAGTTATGTAAATTTTAGACAGTCTAAGCATGCATACTTAAATTAAAGAAGTTTGGACAATCTAAGCATACGTACATAAATTAAAGAAGTTTGAACAGTCCGAGCATACATACATAAATTAAGGAAGGGAAGTCCTACGTTGGTTAGCCTAAGTCCTACGTTGGTTATCCTATAGGATCACATCTGTAAAATACCTGATAAGCCTTCCTAAAATAGAGGGGTTACACGTGGCATTAGCGCACAAGTCATCATATCTTTTTATTACCCATTACCCTCCCCTTATTGGTTATATAAGTGAATTTAATTAATGAACTCTAAGCGTGCTTTATCTGTCCCTTCCTTATGGCCCCGGAGGTATTTAGGACCTCTATACTTAGGTAGTTCTAGACACTCCTAAGGTATTTAAAAGGTAAAATCTAAGCGACAACAAAGAACGTATAGGACTGCCAAATAGGGAAGCAATTAGGGGGCTCATGTTTTAACTCCACATATAAACAGATACGTAGCATGTCTCAAACAATTGATTTTAAAGAAATTCAGAAAGCCCTAGATCACAAACACAGAATATGCACCATTTGTTCAAAAGCGAAGTGGCAGAACCCTAATCGGCTTGCCTATTGATTTTATAGTCTGTTAAACCTGGACAATTTCACACCTAAACAGAACCTAATTTCACAGTTATAAGACCATTAATTACCTAAGGCTTGCCTAGGCATGGGTGTGTATATCATAATTCTGGAAATTGGTTAAGACAAATTGAAGTCATTCAATCCTATAAGCATACTGATCTAGGCGATTTACTGTTACAAAACTGATTTCATGCATGTTCATACTAGAACATAATGTCTATATGTTGGACTATTTTTTATAAACAGTTATTCATTTAAGCGATATAGACATGATTTAGAGCCAATGCAAACAGAATCCTAAATTAGGATTTCTAATGCACAGAGAGAAATGGTCATTTTATTTATGATCGTAGCAGTAGTTTAATGACATGATTTTCAGGTGATAACAATTTATGCAGAATTAGAGAAAGAAGTGACGAACTTATAACATGTTTTCTAATATGGAAAATATAAGTGTAAGTACCCTAAGGCAAGATTTCTAATGAAACAACACGAACCTAAAGCATGATTCCCATTTGCAGATAAGCATATCATAGTCCTAAAGCATGATTTCTATCATAATATAAACCTAAAGCAGGATTTCTACCAGGTTTCCCCACAAAAATCATACAGGAACCCTCCCCTTTTACTAATCACCCTAACATCTGTTTACAAATAATATTATTACAGACCAGGATCAAATGTATTACATAAGTAAATGAAACTATACTATAGGGAGCCAAAATTAGGCCTAAAGTAAACCTGGGAACGCCAGGCCTTCAATAGAATCTTAGAAGCCAAAGATCTCATAGCCAATAATGTATGTCTTGGTGTGTCAGAGTTCCCTAAGGACCTCAAAGATCCCGGGCAGTGCTCATACCAAGACCTTTCATCAAATAGAGATTGGTTATGTGCAGTGTGGAAGGGCCAACCCTGGTATGCCAGAGTTCAGAGAGATCTCAAGGATCCCTAAGCAGTATACACACCAGAGGGGCAGAACTTAATAGTCTAAGAGTAGGGTGAGAGTGTTTTACATAGTGTTGAAAGACTTAGTAAAACTATTTAGAAGTGAAAAGATTCAGAAACCATTTTTTAAAGATGCTAGGAGTGACCAGTTTTGAGAAGAATACTAAGAGTAGGAGCAACATTTTTAATATCATTTTTTTAGTAAAGCATACTCAGCAAACAACCCAAATAATCATAGAATACCTAGAGTCACTTAACAAGCAGACTTACAAATATGGGGTGAAGGGTATTGGGGAACATATAGGGTTGAAACCACATAAACAGGGAAAAATTTGATACAACAAATATACAGAACAACTAGGACTCTACTGAACAAGTCAGTCATGGTAACAGACAGTTAAAACATAGAGAAAGAATGCAGCAGGACCATATTGAAGATAAGAGTTTGTTGAACAAAACTTGACATACAATTAGGGCCAATCAAATGCACTAGAAGACTAAGTAACTACATGGTCATACCAGTTGGGGGGTGGTAAGGGAACTAAGTAAACATGCTAGACAAGTATCAAAGAACTAAGTGAAGTCAGATATGCTGATTACACATAAGGCAGAATTTAACAACAACAAATAGAGAAATAAATTAAATAACTAGTACAGGAACAAGCATGGATGTATAGACATGGAACACATAAAGTTGAGTTTCAAAATTTAACTAGAAACATACCAGTTAAAAAAGAAAATACAGAATGTAAAAAACATGTGCAATTCTACTATCTAGCGTTGGCTTTCCGCCGGCTAGACCAACAGTTAGCACAAGTAGCAAAGAAAGAAGAGAGAGTTTGAATGTATGTGTATGTATTCTGGACTGTGTGTTCGTATTTGAGAGGTAGAATAAGAGTGCTTATATAGCAGTTCAAGAATAGAGCCAATAAGGTAAAAGAATCAGAAATCAGTAATTAAGGACAATCAGAATCCAATCACATAAGGAGTTCAGAATAGACTCCTTTAATTAAGGGAAATTAGCCAAACAGTAATAATAGGGAGTCTAATTAAGGAAAGAAGTTCAAATCAAACCAAATAAAAGAGTTCAGAATTAAATAATCAGGGGTCTAATTAAGGGAAGAATCATGCAAAGGAATCAGTAAATATGCAGGTAATCAAATGAGGCAAGAATGACTAATTAAGGTCGTAAACAGGAAAACAGGCAAGACTTAGGCATACAAATCTCGAACAGAGCAAATCAATCGGCAAAATTTCAAAGTAACAATGATTTCTGGAAAGAATATATCAACTCCCATAAATAGAGAATAAACTAAATAAAGACTTCACAAAAATATAGAAATAAGCCGGAAAGCCATATTAGAACCCTAATAAGACTCAATTAGGGTAAAATTACAGGATATTGGATTTGATAAAGAAAAACATGGAAGGTAGAAGATACAGAGCAAATTAATATAATTAGTAACACGAAAAGACCCAAAATCGAAGCAAGAATTTGGAAAGATCATTATATTACATAAAATCAATTAGGATTCGAGTACTCTTGCTAAAAATTGATTAAGAAGATGAAAATAGAAACGATTAAACATCTAGAAGTCAGAAAGCCTTTGAAAAACAACTCGTAATGAACCCTAATTTTAGGGAAAAGCAAGAACAAATGATTAAAACCAGAAATTTTTAGAGAAAAATATGTAATAGCGCTCGATTCATCTCAGATCTATACAGATCTGGAAATAATCGAAGGTAATAGACTAGGGTTTTTGGAAACATAACAGAGATGAGAGCATAGGTTTAGAAATCATGGATTCGTAACAAAATAAAGATGAGTTCTCACTCACAGTCGATAAAATGACCTAACACAGGCTAACCGGTAGAGTTTCAAACTAAAACTAACTAGGTTCTTCGAGATCCCCTCAAGGATCTAAGAAGTCGAGGAGCCATGGTGCGTAGAAGGCCAGGACTGGCCGGAGAAGCCATAGGAGAGTCATAAGGTGAAGGTTTACGCCGGTGACGGCGCTTATAATTTGGGTTAGGTCGAGAGACTTTGAGAGAAGAGCGAAGAGGTGACGGCGTGTGAGGTGAGAAAATGAGAGGTTGGGGGGTCGTTTTAGGTTAATTATGGAAGGAGGGTTGTGGACGGTTAATCAAAATGATCAACGGTCAGGATTAGATGGGGTATTGTGTCGGGCAGGTTTGGGTTTGGTCCTAAGGGAATTGGGCTAATTTAGAGGGGTTATTTGGGCTGGTTTTAAAAGGGTTAGATCTGAAAATAAGAGGGCTATTTATTAAATACCCAAGTAATTGAAAAAAAATTATTTTATAAACTAATTAACAATAAGAAAAAATAATTCTCATGCATAGAAGTGCTTTAAAATAATTATTCAATATTTTAAAAATATAATGGACCAATTTTTGGTAAAATAATGCAGTGATGTATGCATGGCCTATAATTGCAAAATTATCTCAATTGTAACCAAAAGGTGCAAATTTGGCCATTTGTGAAATAATTTGAACTTAATATGGCTATAAATAGAAAAATTAAATCAATGAAATATTATAGAGCCATTTGTGATACAATTTTATAATTATTTATATAAATAAAATACTAGAATAAATTAATTAAAAAATATAAAAATTATGGAAAAATATCAATTGATGTTAATGCATAGTTTTGAAGGTGTATATGCACTTTAAAAATATTATAGAGAAAAATTGGGTATCAACAACCCTCATAGAAAGTATGTTACTGTACTTGATAATTGGTTGTGTACTCATTATGGGAACAATGGGAATTTCAAAGAAAATTGCCAAGCCAGGGTTCAGTCTCTTCAGAAAAACAAAGGTTTTGCTGAAAGAGTAACTGTTGAAAAAGGACCAGGTGCCACTAATAAAAAGGTCATGTTAACTGCATAGACTAAAAGAGCACTTATTCAGCCTATTGTTTATTACAAGGGACCCAAACTTGCTTGGGTTCCTAAATCTAACCCTTGATTTCCTTTTGTAAGGAACAGTAAAAGGAAGCAGTCAACAATGGTTCATGGACAGTGGATGCTCAAAGCACATGACTGGGAATACCATGGACTCTCTTTCACTAAAAGCCCTACAAAGAGGGTATGTATCCTTTGGTAATGGGAAAAAAGGTACATTCTTGGAGTTGGAAAGATTGGGAAATCACTCTCTCACTCAATTAAGAATGTGTACTATGTCAATGGTCTTAAGTACAGTCTCTTGAGTGTTTCTCAAATATGTGATAAAGGAAATAAGGTAGAGTTCTTGTCAAAGATATGCGTTACAAATCTAGTAACTGGTGAAGTGATACTTGTTGCCAAAAGAAACAAGAATATCTACGTTCCTAATTTTGAGTCTCTACAAAGTGGTGATCTGAGTTGTTTGAAAGCAGTTGATGATGATGTTGAATTGTGGCACAAAATAATGGGGCATGCAAGCTTCTCTCTACTGAATAAGCTAGTGCAGAAGGACCTAGTTCGCGGTCTGCCCAAGTCAAAGTTCAAGGAACACAAAGTTTGTGATGCCTGCACCAGAGGGAAGCATGTGAAATCCTTACTCAAACCAAAGAAGGATGTCAGCAACTCAAAACCACTTTATCTCCTTCATATGGATCTATGTGGTCCTATGAGAGTGCAAAGCAGGGGAGAAAAAAGATACATTTTTGTGATAGTGGATGATTATTGCATATTCACTTGGACTCTGTTCCTCACAACAAAAGATGAGACCTTTAAAGTTTTTGTAGCCTTTGTGAGGAAAATTCAAGTGAAGATGGAGTCAAAAGTAGCCTGCACAAGATTTGATCATGGAACAGAATTGGACAATGCTATGTTTGACGAATTCTGCAACAAGAATGGCATTACCCATAACTTCTCAGCCCCAAGAACTCCACAACAAAATGGAGTTGTGGAAAGGAAGAACAGAACCCTTAAAAAATGGAAAGGACAATGCTAATCGATAGTAGGAATTCTAAGAACTTCTGGGTTGAAGCTGTCAACACTGCCTGCTACTTGGTGAACAAGTGCATGATCAGGTCTCTCTTTAACAAAACTTTCTATGAGTTATTGAATGGAAAGAAGCCTAAGCTGACTCACTTAAGAACATTTGGGTGCAAATATTATGTTCTCAACAATGGAAAGGATTAGCTTGGAAATTTTGATGCAAAGAGTGATGAAGGGATCTTTTTGGGATATTCCTCTCAGAGTAAAGCCTACAAGGTTTACAACAAGTGGACTCAGTGTGTTGAGGAAAGTGCACACGTAATCTTTGATGAGTCCTACCTCTCCTATGAGAAAACCAACAAGGATGATCAAGATGGAGTGCCTATGCTGGTTCCAGGTGAAGTCATTGATATGGAAAATGGAAAGGTAGATATGATGAGTCAAGTGAAGGAGACAAGTGAAGACAATGTAGTCTCTTCCTCATTAGCCGGAGAGGAACCAGGTACCAAAATTACAACCACTAAAGCTGAAGAAAGAGTGGTTGATGCAGTTCAAAGTACTCCACATATAGCTAAAAGAAGGATACAAGAGAATCAGTCAGGATTACCCAGCTCCTCTACAAATTAAGCTCAAGTACCCAATTGGAAACATAAAAGCTCTCATACTCTTGACAACATAATTACTCCTCTAGATTCAAGAGTCCAAACAAGATCAAAAGCCAGAAATTCACTTGCCTTCTCAGCATTCCTCTCCAAAATAGAACCCAAAAACATTAAGGAAGCCATAAATGATGCAGACTGGATCGCAACCATACAAGATGAGTTGCATCAGTTCGAAAGGAACAATGTATGGCACATGGTACCTAGACTCTCAAATTGAACCATCACGGGAACCAAGTGGGTATTCAGGAATAAGCTCGATGAACATGGAAACACTACAAGGAATAAGGGAAAGCTAGTAGTCCAAGGCTACAATCAAGAGGAAGGAATTGATTATGATGAGACTTTTGCTCCGATTTCTCACATGGAAGCTATCAGAATCCTCATTGCCTTTGCATCACATATGGAATTTACTCTGTTCCAAATGGATGTCAAAAGTGCATTTCTGAATGGCTTCCTCAAGGAAGAAGTGTATGTTAAGCAACCTCCAGGTTTTAAATGTCATGAACACCCTGAGTATGTGTTCAAATTGGACCAGGCACTGTATGGGTTGAAGCATGCTCCTCGAGCTTGATATGAAAGGTTGTCAAAGTTTCTCTTAGAAAATGGTTTTGCAAGAGGAAAAATTGACAACACTTTGTTTTTGAAGAAACGAGGAAGGAACCTGCTCATCGTTTATGGATATGTTGATGATATCTTTTTTGGGGCAAAAGTTGATTCACTATGTGAGGAATTTGCAAAACTCATGGGAAGTGAGTTTGAGATGAGCATGATGGGTGAGTTGAATTTCTTCTTAGGTCTTCAAGTAAAGCAGTCCTCGAAGGGTACATTCATTAGTCAATAAAAATACATCAAGGAGCTTCTAAAGAGATTTGATATGGAAGCATCAAAAGTGATTGATACTCCTATTGCCACTGCCACTCGACTGGACATGAATGAATCTAGCTCTCTTGTAAATCAAATAATGTATAGAGGCATTATTGGATCTCCTCTCTATCTCACTACAGCAGGCCAGATATTGTCTTTAGTGTTGGACTATGTGCAAGATTTTAGTCAAATCCCAGGAATCTCATTTGAAGACTGCCAAAAGAATTCTAAGATATCTTAAGGGAACACAGGACCTGGTTCTGTACTACCCTTCAGGTGATAATTTTAATCTTATTAGGTATGCTGATGCTGACTATGCAGGTTATATTGTGGATAGGAAAAGCACATCTGGAATGGCTCACTTCCTAGGATCATCTCTTATTTCATGGGTGACAAGGAAGCAAAATTCAGTAGCTCTTTCAACAGCTGAAGAAGAATATGTTACTGCAGCTTCATGATATTGTCAGCTCCTATGGATCAAAAAATAATTGGAAGATTTTAGAGTGTACACTGATTGTGTGCCTCTTCTGTGTGATAACACAAGTGCACTCAACATGGAAAAAAATCTAGTCCGGTATAAAAGGACCAAGCATATTGATGTGAGACATCATTTTCTCAGAGACAGCGTGGGAAAGGGGCTTATCTGTATGAAGTTCTGCAACACTGAGAATCAAATTGCAGATATGTTCACCAAATCCCTAAGCAGAGAACACTTTGAGAGAAATATGTTGGAACTGGGGTTAATAAAGCCTAATTGAGAACCGGATTCCTACCATATGGCTATGAAAATCACATTCAGGTAAAATTAGCTAAAGTGTTTTCTGGCGAAGTCTAACTCATTTCAACATCGTTGAAGGTAGACACGCATGATCATTATAGAAGTTGTAGAAACACTGTATGAGTGGTAAAAGAGGGTGGAAATTTTTTGAAAGACCGGTCTAGAACCTGGTTCTTGTACCATAGGTTAATAGTCTTGTGCTTTTCTCATACATATCTCAGAAGGAAACAAAAATTAAGTGCCACATCATCAATCTTTTCAGACCCTGTATGTCACGTATTTTCGTTCAAATCCATTCACTTCCCTCTGAAACGTTGCATCTTTCCAAAAATCTACCGCTGTTTTAGAGCCCGTTTCCCTCTCCTTCATAATTGCCTTCTTCCTCCTTAAAACCCTCTTATCTCCAAACCTGGAAAGATCATCTCTCTCTTTTTTAGCCTGTACAGAACTTTCAAACTGATCATCCGCCATGGCTGAAAATCAAACAACCCTTCCCACATCTCCTGAGAAAACCCTCGACTCCACTGCTCCTAGTGAAACACCTCTCAACATTCCCCTTTCCACCACAGTTGAAATTGAAGCACCTAAACTTGATTCTCATTCACCCTCTGTCTCTCTCACCAATCCCTCAGACCCTTCTCTCCCTCTAAGTGTTGAGAACTCACAAACCCCTAAACGTGATAGTATCTCATCTATGTCGCCTGAGATTCTCAAAGAACAAAGCAAATATGGAGAACAGAGTGAAACTCCACAGGCAGAAAGGGTTTCTGAGGTTAGCGTTGATCAGTCTATAGATACTCCTATCTCGAATTTTGTTGCACCTATAGAATCTGAAGAGAGAGAGGCCATAGAAAATATGTTGGCCATATCTTCTGAAGGAATAATGTATGAGGTCACCTCTACTATGCCTGAG
Source organism: Nicotiana sylvestris (assembly GCF_000393655.2). Lineage (NCBI taxonomy): Eukaryota > Viridiplantae > Streptophyta > Magnoliopsida > Solanales > Solanaceae > Nicotiana > Nicotiana sylvestris. The sequence continues at coordinate 140,459,405 of NC_091059.1, read as the reverse complement.
TCTTAGGGGAAAGAGACTCAGTCGTTGGTGGGAGAAGGAATAATGGTGATCTTTGAACAACCTGCACTAGAAGAAACTATTAGGACTCCTCTTGATGGACCTGACCCCTCTCCTTAGGAAATAGGTCAGGGATCTTCTTCCTAGGTCAATTTCGACCTTGATACTTCTCCTCACTTTGATGGTGAGCCTTTGGAAGTAGTGGCTCCTGGTATGAGGTCCAGTGATGAAGAAGATCAGGATAATGTTGCTCTAGATGCGTTCATTGCCAGAAGGAGGCTAGTAGCCATTCCTGAGCCCTCTCTTAAGCGACCTACTATAAGGTTGAAGACAAAGAAGGCTCTTGAGTCTGCCCTGTAGAAGAGTAAAAGGAGTAGCAAGAAGAAGAATAAGAGGCTATTGAAGGATGGAGAGATTGTTTGTGAAAAGAACATTCCTGTAGTGGAAGTAGATGATGAAGGTGAAGAGGAACCAAGTTCCTTAGTCAAGAGATCTCAGAAAAAGAAACAATATGCTGAAAGTTCTTTAGAGGAAGCTGTTGGAACGCCCAGTAAAAAGTTAGTGAAAAGTGGTGATAATATGAAGCAAGTGGTGGCTGAAGAGTCAATGTCTAATGATGATATTCTAGTGAAATTGAGTGGAAAGGGTAAGTCTATTATGAAGTTGGTAAAATAAAATTAGAGAATGTGAAGGAACCCGGTTCTGTGAAGAAAGTGAAACGTGAAAGTGTGTCTGGTAAAGAAATGTTGAGGTACTAAAAGGTCCTATGGGGTCTCACATTTGACCCAGAGATATCTGAGATGACTGGCATGAAGCAAATCCTTGAAATGGTCGAATTTCAATAGTGGAGACATTTGTTCAAAGTAGATGTGCCCAAGGTTTATGAGGATGAGGTCCAAAGTTTCTATGTTGACCTCTTCACTGTTGAATCAGACCATATCTGTGCACTGGTAAATAGAGTTGACATTGTTATGGACTCTGCTCTGCTAGGAGACATACTTAAGCTTCCTACTGACGGTATGTCTTCTGTTAAGGATGTTTGTGGCTCAAAATTTAGGCATGCTATAGTTAAGGAGGGAGTAGTGCAGCGGGGGGAACGGGTGCATAAGAAAGCTTTGCTTCCTGTTTATTAGCTCCTGTTTGAGTTGGTGAACAAGGTCTTTCTACCCCGTGCTGAGAGGAGGTCCATCATATCCAAGTCTGATATGTATTTGATGGAAGCAATGGATGGGTTCCGATTTGTTAATCTGCCAGCCATAATGATTGAGCACATGCAAAAGGTGGCAGCTTTCAAAGATGGAAATCATGGTCTCCCCTATGGATTTCTTCTCACGCATGTCTTCAAATTCTTCAATGTGCCTTTGGGATAGCCCAAGATGGGGACCAAGAAGCAGACCTTCTCGCAAACTACTCTAAAGGAATGTGAATGTGTTGAAAAAGGTGGAGGGGTAGGAAGCACTTCAACAATCTCACAGTTTATCAATGCTCAGAACAGTGCTACTGAGGAGATTAGGAAGTTGAAGGCAAGGAATGTCATTCTAGAGACTCATCTAAGTCAGGCTCAAGAGGCACCAGGGTCTTCCAGTTCATCAAGTGCATAGGTTGCTCGTCTAACCAAAGAAAATGCTGATTTCCGGCAACAAGTAAAGAACCTGAAGGAGAAACTACTCGCAGAGCAAATGTCTGAAAATGCTAGGATTGATCTAGTTCTCAATACTCTTGTTGCCATTTCCAAGCCCTTTCCCTCTAGTGTCCCCTAGGCTAATCCTCTAGTGACCATTGACCAGTTTCCAGTTTATCTCTTTTGTTGGGATGACTTTGTGGTAGTTGTTTTTATTTTTTTGTGGTATGGATGGAATTCAATTGTGCTGCTCCCGCTGTTAAGAGTCCAAATCTTCCTTTGCTATAATGGAAGGCTTATGTTTTATAAAATTAATGAAGACTCTCCTCTTTTACTGTAAATGCTTATGTTTCTCTACTTCTCTTTTCTATCATGTTATGTGCACAGATGCGGAATAAGTTAGGTAGGCTAGACCTTTTTATGTTGATTGCTTGCTTGTGTATTTTTAATGATGCCAAAAGGGGGAAAAAGAATATGATAAATTGAAGCATGGGGATCTGATTAAGGGGGAAGCACAAAGTCAGGGGAACTTGTGAAGTTCCTAGTACTTAATCTATTTTTTGTTGCTCTAAACATGATTGTCAATTTCTAAGTTTATCATCATCAGAAAGGGGGAAATTGATGGATTTACAGTACCTTAACTTTATGTTTTGATGATCTAACAAATTTACTATCAAAGAACCACATAAGGGACCTAACCAGACATACTTGGTACACAACTCCATCAATGGACTTAAGCTAATATGAGTTGCTATGGCTTCAGAAGATAAAGAATTAACATAGGGTTTCCCCGATAGCAATACGAAGTCAACTGTCTGTAGCTAGAAAGTGACTGCCTGCTGCACTATTTGCATTGTACAAACAAACAGTGTAGCACAGTACAACAGTTACTCTCTATTGACCAACCAAGTGATTACATTATTTAAGTGATGTCATCCAAGTTGTATTAACAAAGAACATTACAACAAAACATTACTTGAACACTTGAGAATTTATTCAAGCACTCCAACCATTCATCTATCAAGCATTCAATTCTCAAGTGCATCAAGAACAAAGTACAATACTACTACGGACCAGTTCCTACAACAAGTCTCTTGTATGTCCTTAGTTGAGTTGCAACTTTGTAATTGTTCATCATTGTGATTCCTACTTTGCTTATCTAGAAGTTTTAATTAGGAACCCCTTGTAACCATTGTGAGCACGTGATTTTTGTTTTACACGACAATCACTCCAAAAGAATTAAAAAATAATAACAAATGGTCCTGCTGTACAAATTGGATTTTTACATGGCACTTTGTTAATTATTTATGATTTTTGCCCATTTTTATTAAAACAAAATACAAAAAAAATGTGTGTGTCATGTGCTGTTTGAACCGAAATCCGGTTATTAAATAAAAAAAAATCATAAATATGCATCTTTGTTCCGTGATTGTTGTTTTGTTCGATCTTGCCTGCTTTAAATATTTTGATATATGTGTGCAAATAATTGTATTAAGTGTTTATGAAATTTTATTTTTATTTACTTAGGTTTTGTTTTAAAAATAAAAAAAAATAAATAAAAAATAATAATAAATATATATAATAAAAAAGAGATGCAGAATTGGGTTTAAAAATCGGTTGGGCCTATTTTTATTTTTAATTCAAAGCCCAAACTCAAACCCAAAACCCCATGTGTAACCCGGTCCACACGAGCTGACACCCAGAACGTCCAAACGACGCCGTTTTAATCCAGTCTGATCTGGGCCGTTGATCTCAGATTGATCAATGGCCGAGATAACTTCCCCACAACCCATAAACAAAACTCGACCCATTCCACCCGGACCGACCCAAACCCCTTCAGGTTGAAACAACACCGTTCCCCATCAGCCAAAAGATCTTGACCCTACATCTCACCCCATCCAACGGCCAAGAATCGATCCCTCACTAACTATATAAACTTGCAACCATACCCTGCCCCCCCCCTTTCCAATACCCCGGCCTTCGTCTTCACAGACCCTTCCCTTTCAAACCCTTGCCGCCCCCATCTCCCTTCACCAGAAACCCGGCGGCATGAACGCCGGTGACCTTCACCTTAACACCCTAGAATCCCCTTACCATCCTGAACGTGGATCTGTTAACTACTTAACTCGAATCCCTTCCCACCTTCTCGAATCTTCGTTTGAAGATTTGAGTCGGAACTTGACTTACACCGTTTAACCCCAGTTTCACACCAGACACTCCCCAGACCCCCCTCGTGACCAAACCATGCTTGGTTTGGTCCGAATCTGACCAGGGAAGCATGAATCCCAGATCTGATTTTTGGAACCATAGGGTTCCTCGTCGATGGTCCGTGTCTTGTTCAAGCCGAAGAGATTAAGGTCTAATGGACCTTAATCGAAGTGTTTCTCATCTGAGAAACACTTCGATTAAAGTCCGTTCAGCCTTAAGAAAGGTCTGTTTGAGTCCAAGCCAGGGTCTTTTGATTTTTAGGATTTTAAGGTGAGTTTTGCTTTTTTTTTCTTTATTTGTTTTAGTCCATGTGATTGTTCTAAAGGCTGTTCATGTTTCGTGAAATCTGTGTTTTGAGTTTTATCAACTGTGTCCTATCCACCTTGCCTGAACCTTTGTTGTTTGATTGAGTTTCTTCTTCTACTTGTTCTGATAATGTGTATGTATGTATTTGTTGTGCAATTAGTTGAATTTCAAATTTGAACTGATTAACTGATTCCTCGGATACAATTCTGTTTAGTCAATACAATTCGAATCATGTGTCCTATACTGTTAAATATCTGATTTTGGTTTCTATTGTATGTGTTATAACTAATATAGTCGAGTCGACATGTGTCGTCAATTAGTTTCAACTGTCTGAACAAAAATAAATCGATTTGCTTCTGTTAAACATTGCCTGAATCAATTAAGAACTAAGTTTAGTTACTTATAGTTGTTAATGTGATTTCAGAAACCTAAGGTTTGGTCTGTAATTGCAATCTGAATTGATGGCATGTGCACTTGTGCACAACATGTGCATAAAGGCCCTTTTTGAATTAAAATAGTTTGACAGCATGTTTGTCAGATTATATTCCTGCTGCCCATGTTTGCTTTTATTAAATAAAATGGGAAAGAGGACTGTCAGGGAATGTCATGGGAGGGTTTTATTTTTAAGTAATTAAGTGGAAAAAGAAAACAGATCACATGGGAGGTTTGTATACTTAAAGGTTTGAGTAGAAACTGAAAAAGGGAGAGCACATGGGAGGGTGTTTGGGTGATTGATGAACATGCTGTTAAGGGCAGACTTTAGGCTTATAAAAGGAAGAACTTCCATCAGTTTAAAGGGGGGAGACATAAGAGAACAGAGAGAGGATAGATTTGAGAGGAGAGAGCTGAAATACATACATATTAATACACACAGAACATACAGGAGACAGACACAGGGGGGGATTTTTGGATAGATACACAGACAGACAGAAATAGATAGATAGAGGCATATCACAGAAAAAGGGACTGCATTTTCATCTTTGTCTCGATTCTCACTGGTCTGGATTTCCTTGTTCCATATTGTTTTCTTCTGAGTCTTGATTGAGGTTACTGGTTGGGTGGTAGCACTATTTCACTTCTGGATTTGTTCTACCTAACTTCTGATTCCACACTACTGGGAAATTGTTTTATTTTTTCCATTTTCCATCGGCTCTAACTGCATCTTGCACTGGGATTTGTTCTATTGGTTACCTGCTGTTACTGCTGCAGCACTTGTTGCCATTGTTACTCTACTGACTCCCCTTTTTTTCTTCAATTGTCAAACATTTCCAGGTACACAACTTCTGAAACTATATGTTGGTGAAATTTTGAAGTTTGAAGCAGAAATAAGAAACAAATGTCTGTTTACTTTATAATATTTGTGTTCAAAGTAGGTTGAATGCTAGTTTAGCCTGTATTTGTTTAACTGCAAAACTGCAAATATTCTGTATAAATTAACATACATCTTAAGTTGAGATGAACAATTAGATAGCATTTGCTTGTTAGATCAGATGTGTTTTAAGGCATACATCCGTTAGTTTTATTTCAGTTATGACATCACAACATAGAATCATAGCAAGCATATGTATGTATTTTTGCCTAGATCTCTGAACTATCGAATCTGCTATATTCGGTTCCATTTGACTTCAAGATAAGTGTACCCCAAACTAATTCTCATGCAGCGTTACGTTAACAGGGTGATAATGTACGCCTACCCTTTTTGTTAGATTACTTGTTTCTACATAGTTTCGATATGGGTTTCAATATAGATTCATTGTTTCGGAATGATGCGATGACTTTCGAGGAAAACTAATAGGCATTCTCGAATCCAATTAATAGTAGTTTTTTTTAATAAGTAGCCGATTTCATTTATCAAGCCTAAATAAGTTAATTATAAAGTTCAAACTTAAGGTTTGTTTAATGTAAATTTAGTATGAGTTATTTGTTGCTTGCAATCTCTCCTATCAAATTAACAAAGCTTATTCACTCCTTGAAGACGAGGCATGAAATAATCCTCACCCCATAAACAACCAATTAGGCAATCAAGCAAAATTCGGACTCGTCACATATAGTAGAGATTTAGGATGTTAGTCGCTTAAACAAGTAAGTTTGGTATTTTTCTCTTTTATTCTTTTTAGAGACAAACGTAATAGAAATGTAGTCGCTTCAGGATATCCTTTTCTAAAATAATGAGACGAGCCTCTCCAAGTAAGAATGCAAATTGCGGGGCCCTCAATAACTAACCATAATAAATATTTAGAATTCAGGACAGGTCGTTTAGTGAATCTCACGGCTTTTCTCCAAAATATAACGCGTTAGACTTTCTTTTAGGCACGGTTTAATTAAATTATATTCTTAAATTCGGGTGTACATTGATGTGACCCAAATCCAAATCTCAACGGAGTCGAAATGTGTTAACAATCACGGGTGCATTGATTGTGACGTGGTTCGAGATGCATTTTCTAAAATAATGAGACGAGCCTCTCCAAGTAAGAATGCAAATTGCGGGGCCCTCAATAACTAACCATAATAAATATTTAGAATTCAGGACAGGTCGTTTAGTGAATCTCACGGCTTTTCTCCAAAATATAACGCGTTAGACTTTCTTTTAGGCACGGTTTAATTAAATTATATTCTTAAATTCGGGTGTACATTGATGTGACCCAAATCCAAATCTCAACGGAGTCGAAATGTGTTAACAATCACGGGTGCATTGATTGTGACGTGGTTCGAGATGCATTTTCACGACGTTGCAATTCTATAAAAATAAATGATAATAACAAAAGCGGTTTAAACTTAATAAAAGCACATAAGCCACAACATGTATTTAAATCAGATATCTAGCCATTATAACAATTTAAGCGACCGTGCTAGAACCACGGGATTCGAGGGTGCCTAACACCTTCCCTCGGGTCAACAGAATTCCTTACTTAGAATTTCTGGTTCGCAGACTTCATTTGGAAAAGTCGAAAATTTCCTCGATTTGGGATTCAAGATAAACCGGTGACTTGGGACACCAAAAGCCAAACCTTTCCCAAGTGGCGACTCTGAATTAAATAAATAATCCCATTTCGAATATTGTCACTTAAATTGGAAAAACTCCCTCGCGCATTTAACCCTTCGGGGCCGGGCGCGCCAAAAGGAGGTGTGACAGCTCTGGCGTCTCCGCTGGGGACAATTAACCCAGAACCACTGGTTCAGGGTTCAAGAATTCGAGCTTAGAATAATTGTTATATTTGGCTTTATTATCTGATCTTTATTACATGTTTTTGCATAACGTGCTAAATGTTGTCTTTTACCGCTTTGATATTATCTGAACTGTATATAAACTGTGCCGAAACCCTTCTCTTCTTACCTCCGGGGAGAAGCTCGCTGGTCGAGACTCCCTATTCTGTTAGTGTCAATACCTGAAATAAGAAAGAGGTCGGACAAGTTACAAAGCCGGACGATCTCGCGGGTCCCCGGTACGTAGCCCCCTCCTCGACTCGAGTTGTCCGCTCGGGTACACAGTCTAGAACAAATACCCAGGTTACGAACCTAGAATAACTTGACTTCATGCCGGATCCCTAGTAGGAACGCTTATTTGCATCATGTTGCATTTGACTTAGGGGACTCAACACAGGGGTTGGGTCCGTCTAGGACAGGCAACCGGAAATGAAAAGACCATCCTGCTGCATCCTATTTGTTTTGCGCATTTATTTGCTTCAGTTCCGCATGCTGACCGGTTTTTAAAAAAATTAAAAAGGAAAAATAGCAGCGTAGGGAGATAATTACTTCTTTTGGAAAAACCAATGTCCGAGTAGTGTCGAAACCTCGCCGGAATTTCTTCTAAAATATATAAAAAAAAAAGAGATTGTCTTCTAATTTGATTTTAAAAAAAAATATAAAAATTTTCTTTTTATCATTTTCAAAATAAAAAAAAAAGAGAAGGTATTTATTTAAAAGTAAAAAGAAAACGGAAAATTCATAATTCAAAAAAAATATTGTTTCTTTTGTAGTACCCCTTTTATAAATTCAGACTAATAGTCCAAATATTTCCTAAAAAAAATAATAATAAATATTTTCTTTAGTCTTTATCTCTTTTCAAAAATAGTATAAAAATATATATTCTTGTTTTCTAGGTTTATTTGATTTTCTCTATTCACGATAGCCCGAACTACGCCGGTTTGATTCTCACCGGATGTGAGATACGTAGGCAACCCTCGTCGGGTTCAACCCCATTTTGCTAAAATAGCCAAAATCAATAAATAAATAGGAAAAAAAGAAGATGTGTCAATTTTTTAAAAAAAGAGTCATAAATAAGTCGGGTGACGCTGTTTTATCATAAATGGCCGAATGTTTCCGAAAAAGGGACGCCGGAAGGCTGACTTTGCATAAACAGCCACCTTTGGGTCTTGCTTAGCATTTTTGTCCAGTTGACCCACACAGCCTTAAAATCTTCGTCCCCAAAGTGTTTAAAGGCCGTGTTCAAAACTTGATCCCCTTTGTAAAATATTTTTTGAGTCAATTCATTTTTGTTAAAATCACCTTAATAAATGTGCAGGATGAGCACGATGCAAAATGAACATTTTTCAATAATGACCAAAATCCCTATCAAGTTACGGCTATGGTGGAATGATCTAGGTGTTGAAGGACAAAATGAGGTCAAGAAATATCTGAAAGGTCTCGTGGGTTTGTTGGAAATCCAGCCTCGGGGAGATATCATGAGAGCTTTGATTACCTACTGGGACCCGGCGCACAATGTTTTCCATTTCTCTGATTTTGAACTCACCCCGACTTTGGAAGAAATGGCTGGGTACATCGGGAATGCTGAACTTCCGTTAAGGCAAAAATACTTGGTCGCCCCAAGAGTCGTCACGGTACATCGGTTCCTAGATTCATTGAAGATACCCAGAACAGTCCACAACCCGGATCTGGCAGCCGGATTTTGTACTCCATGCTTCATATATGATAGGTACGGTCATGAGGGGGGATTCAACAATCCAATCAACAAACTGTGCAGCAAAGGTGTTCGTCAGAAGTGGGACAAGCACAGACGGGTAGCGTTCATAATGATGTTCCTGGGCCTTCTGGTATTTCCAAGGAAAGACGGAAACATTGATTTGAAGATATCCGGGGTCGTCAGCACTTTACTCACGCAAAATGACAGTACTCTCGCGCCTATGGTGGTATCTGACATCTTTCGAGCTCTTACAGTTTGTAAAGCTGGGGGAAATTTCTTCGAAGGTTGTAACTTGCTCCTACAGATATGGATGACCGAGCACCTCTGCCATCATTCCGAGATTTTGAGCCATGGTTCCCCGGAAAAGACTTGCATAGAAGAATCTTACACGAGAACCAAAGAGATCAGTTTGCCCAAAGGAGTCCTGGCATGGACCTCGTTCTTTCAAGCTCTTACGGCCAACCAAATACAATGGACGCTAGGATGGTTGCCTGTTGATGAGATCCTATATATGTCGGCAGCTAAGACTCATTTCTTACTGATGGGGCTTAAGAGCATTCAACCTTACGCACCCTGCCGAGTTTTGAGACAGTTCGGAAGGTGCCAGACAGTACCTCATGAGGAAGATCTTAGCACTCAAGCAGTTGAGATAAGTCCTAACAGACAATTCCCAGAAGCGAAGATTCGGCAAATCTGGAGTGAGTGTCAATATTTGAAATCAGATACTTGCGTACGGGATAGAGCCAAAGGAGAGACGGCGTCAGGATACCTTGCATGGTATAGAAGGGAATTTGAGCATGAAAGGCCGGCTAAGAGACCCCACATCCGGAATTTCATCGAATCATCGCAAAAGCAGTGGGATTGGTTAGCGAAGGAAAGAGGCTATTGCGCCGAAATCAGCAGGTTGAAGCAACAAGTGGAAAGCTTCAAATACGAGCACAACGTGCAAATTGCTACCGATCTGGGAGAGTGGAACAGGTTAATTCAAGAAAACGAAATGCTCAGAGCCCAGATCAAACAGATAAGGTTGGATGCAGATAAACAGCTAAGGCATCGATCAGACGAGCAGCTGATAAAAAGGTTAAAAAGTGAAATCAGGGAATGGCAAGATGGTTTGGAGAAATCTAAAAACGTCATAGCGGAGCTCAGGGCACAGTGGGATACGAGAACAGATAAGCATCACCAATACTTGAATCAATTGGAAGGCGACCACGAGAAAACTGTTGCTAAAATAAAGAGAGAGATGGCTGCACTTGAGGTCAAAGCAGCTAATCAGGCCAAGGATTTCCAAATTGAGAGCAGATACTGGTACGACTCAATAGCCCAGATGAAGTTGGAAGTACGGCGACTGAAGCATCGGCATATACAGGATGCCCAAGTATTCAAGATATGTAGCGATCAGATAAAACGCCTACTCGTAGAGAAGAAGCAAACCAGAGATAGGATCAAGGCCATTGCCCATGCCATCACCAGACGATGTCTACGATGTGAGAACATGTCCAGCGTTACCGTCCTCTCGGCAGTGATGGGTTATGTCAAGCAGACTATGCATGAGCTGGAGCAACTTGAGAGGGATATCACGCCTAGGACCGCGGCGAGGCCGAACGATGCCCCGCGGACACCAATTTTCAAAACCATAATGCACTCATAAGTCAAGCCTGTATCTTAGCATCTTCTGCCTGTTTTTCCATCAGGGTGATTTTTAGTCTATTTTGAGTCTAGGTTTATTTTCAAAGTTTGCTCTTTCTTTTGCAAAATGTAGTTTGTAATAGACCATTTCAACAATAAAGAGGTTGCTTCTTTTACGCTCATTTGTGTTTTTCGAACTACGTAATGATCTGATTCACGTAGGCATCGTGATACGTAGGCAATCCTCATCGGATCCGGTCGCATTTCTTTTACTACAAAATAAAGAAAAATAATAATAATAAAAGAAAATAAAAAAAAAGGGGGGAGGGAAACTAATAAGAGGAAAAATGCCGGAATGACGCATGCTCTCGTAGCAAACATGTAGTAATCCACTTAACTGTATAGGTGCATCATGCCCAACGTGAGATTGACTATCTGTTATTTGCTGCAAATTAACCGTGCGTTTGTCGTTGAGTATCTCCCTCAGGGTTTTTGAAAAGACGGTTGGTTTGGTGAAAGTCTGGCCTCGCACTCATATTTCACGAGGTCAAGGAGAAGTGTTCAACTACCTGTTGTTAGGACCAGAAACAGTACTCACACTTACTTCACCAGGTCAAAGGGAAGTGTGGAAATGTCTTCAGAAACTCCATTGCAAACAATCCCTGTTTCCGAGGAGAGCTCGATCTCAGCCGTCCTCACACCGGAATCCGCAACTACGGAGGAAAATAGAATCCTACGGCTCCGCATGTTGGAAATGCTGGACGACTGGAATAATGGGAAAGAGCCGCCAAGTGTCGTCCCCGGGTTCCCTGAATTATTCTCCAGGTCAAGTGGGACTTCTAATGTCCCCATAAATTATCCTGCTACCCCATTCGGGTACCCAGCCACCTCAGCCTTCTCTGCTGGATCGCCTTCTGAGCCTCATCCCCGAATGTCATCCACTGATGCAAGCATGAACATCTTTACTGCATCGCCTTGCCCGATTACGGCACAGCCTACCACGTACAAGCCAAGCTTTGACTCATCCTCTTTTACATTCCAAGCACCATCGTTCTCAATGGAACCAACTAGGTTCGCTACCAGCACTAATCCTCTACCGCCTCAGTGCGAGCTTGCACCCGGGCAGGATCAGAACCCCAGAATTGCAGAACAAAATGAGATTGCCAAGAGAATGAGAAGCCTTGAACAAAGTTTGAAGAATATGCAAGGATTGAGCGGACAGAAGAGCGTCTCTTACGCCGACCTATGCATGTTCCCTCACGTGCACCTGCCAACGGGTTTCAAGACCCCAAAGTTCGAGAAATACGATGGGCACGGTGACCCCATTGCACATCTTAAGAAATACTGCAACCAATTGCGGGGAGCCGGCGGAAAAGAAGAACTGCTAATGGCATATTTTGGGGAAAGTCTAGTAGGGATAGCCTCGGAATGGTATATGGACCAGGAAATGTCCCGATGGCATATATGGGATGATCTCGCCAGAGATTTTGTGAAACAATTCCAGTATAACATCGACATTGCGCCAGACCGAAATTCTCTGTCGAATTTGAAGAAGAAACCTTCAGAAAGCTTCAGAGAATATGCTATTAAGTGGCGTGAACAGGCGTCAAGAGTGAAGCCTCCCATGGATGAAGTGGAAATGGTCACTACCTTTCTCCAGGCTCAAGAGTCTGACTATTTCCAAAACATGATGTCAGCCATGGGTAAGCTAACTTCCGCCCTCAAGAGCCACCCCGAAGGCGGACTTTCACGCCCATCGGTGAACCATACTCAACTTTGTTCCCGAAGCTAGTCCAGCTGGGTTTCTTGCAACCAATCCCTCAAACAAGGCAAAACCCGACGTCACCTTCTTACAAAGCTGGAGTCAGATGCGCCTATCATTCAGGGGCCGAGGGACATGATACAAATGACTGCTGGTCGTTGAAGAGAGTGGTCGAAAATTTGATAGAGCAAGGGAAAATAGTTCTAAGGGACGAGGAGATCCCGAATGTAACTAACAATACATTACCTGCTCACAATAATGGGCCGCTGATCGGAATGATTTGTGAAGACAAAGAGTTCGACCCTGCTCTAAAAGCCATAATTGCCATTGTCGACACGGGGAAAAGGCCTGAAACAGACCATAAACCAGAAAAGGGGGAGGAGGCCAAGGCTATAAAGAGCAAGCCTGAAAAGAAGGTGGAGAAGAAAGTGGTGCCGGTAAAGGATGGAGTTCTTTACGTACCACGAGGTCGAGCTGAGAAGACGCAGAACTTCGCAATCAAAACGACAAAACCTATGTACGTGCCAAAAGGGGCCTATGTGGTCCGGGGGACGATTCAACCACCTCGGCTGAATGAGCCAGTGGTTATCGGACGCATGCCACAAAAGCCAATGACCAACCCATCCACAGTGCCGTGGAATTATCAAAAGACTTTGGTAATGTACAAAGGCAAAGAGGTCATGGGAGAACTTCCAGAAAATACTTTCATTGGAAGGTATTCAAATACCCAAGAACTGAACGACGCCACACAAAGGCGATTCCCGCCAAAGAAGCCCGTAAGTGTTGAAGAAGCAGAAGTGTTCTTCCAACAAATGAAAATGCCAGATTACGAAGTGATAGATCAACTGCGCAAGTACCCCGAGCAAGTGTCCATGCTGTCATTGTTAATGAGGTCGACCGAGCATCGAAAGATCTTACTAAAGACCCTGAATGAAGCATATGTGCCAGTTGAAACCTCGGTAGAGCAATTAGAGCGGATGACAGAAAGATTCTTCGCCGTCAACCAAATCTCTTTCAGCAAGAACGATCTACCCCCGGAAGGAGCGGCACACAACAAGGCTTTGCATCTAACAGTTAAATGCGAAGACTATTATGTCAAGCGGGTAATGTTGGATGGGGGCTCAGGCGTTGACATTTGCCCGCTCTCCACGCTACAAAGAATGGAAATTGGGACCGGAAGAATCCGACCCAACAATGTCTGCGTAAGGGCTTTCGACGGCATCAAGAGAGATACCATGGGAGAAATAGACCTGTTGTTGGTCATAGGACCAGTCGAATTTCAAGTAACCTTCCAGGTGCTCGACATGGATACATCCTACAATTTTCTCCTTGGCAGACCTTGGATCCATGCAGTAGGAGCTGTGCCTTCCACTCTTCACCAGATGGTGAAGTTTGAATACGAAGACCGAGAGATCGTGGTCCATGGAGAAGATGAGCATGCTATCTATCGGGACCCATCCATCCCATATCTTGAACCGAGAGAAGGGAGCGAACATACGGTCTATCAAGCTTTCGAGATTGTACTGGCAGAGCAGCACGAAGAGGGAATACCCTGCCCCCAGCCTTTCTTGTCTAACGCCTCGGTTATGGTGGCCAAAGAGATGATCCGGCACGGATTTAGGCCAGGGAAGGGGCTTGGACGAACCCTTCAGGGAATAACAGAACCCATTACCTTGCCAGTCACCAAGAAACCTTTTGGACTAGGTTTCAAACCTACTCCAGCAGACGAAGAGTGGGCAAAGAAAAGGAAAAATGAGGGTTGGAAGTTACCTCGACCACTGCCGGATTTATATGCAACTTTCATCAGGCCAAGGTACGCCGAAGAAGAAGATGATGAGGTCTTCACAGCTGAGGAAATCGAGGAGATATGTGGGGCGATGAGAGAGATGCTCTACGAGGTCCACATGGTTCAACCAGGTGAAGGCACAAGCATTGCTGAGATGATGTACATGGGGCCGAACGCCAAACTTCAAAACTGGGAGGCTACGCCATTCCCGACTAGACGGAAGTCCGGGTAGACCTGTCCTACCACCTTTCCTATGTCACAAGTTATCTTCAGGACATAACTTGAACGTTTTCTTCTTTTCAATTGTTGTTTTGAATTCCTAAGTTACAAACGTTGTTGTCTTCCAACTTTCCAAAGAAAAACAAAAAAAAATCATCATTGCTTTCCCATTCTTTCTTTTGTTCTGATTTTTGTTATTTTTTCCTTTTATCTTTCTTTTTAGTTATAATAATGCGGCTTTAAATATGACATGCTTGCGGACTTCACGCCCAGGTCACAATGAGCTATTTAACTGCGAATTAATGAACCCAGAATCAGAATATGATGCGGAAGAAGCTTTTAGGGAGATAAACCGAGAGTTGGAATATTTTGAGAATAAACCTAAGCCAAATCTGAATGACACCGAACTGGTTAATTTAGGAACTCCTGAAGAAATACGGGAGACCAAGATAAGCATTCACACGGACAAGAAAACGCGAGAGGCGATAATTCAACTTCTTTTTGAATTTAAAGACGTGTTTGCTTGGTCGTATGATGACATGCCGGGACTAGGTGTTGATCTAGTGGTTCATAAATTGCCGATTCATCCTGATTGTCCTCCAGTTCAACAAAAGCAACGAAAGTTCAAAACTGAGGTCAGTGACAAGATTAAAGAGGAGATCACCAAACAACTGAAAACGGGAGTGATTCGGGTAGTCCAATATACAACATGGTTGGCGAATGTGGTTCCAGTACCAAAAAAGGACGGGAAAACTCGGGTATGTGTAGATTACCGAGATCTGAACAGAGCAAGTCCTAAAGATAATTTCCCGCTGCCCAACATCCACATCCTCGTTGATAATTGCGCCAAACACGAGATACAGTCTTTCGTAGATTGTTACGCTGGGTATCATCAGGTATTGATGGATGAAGAGGACGCCGAGAAAACTGCCTTCACCACGCCTTGGGGCACCTACTGTTACCGGGTCATGCCATTTGGTTTGAAGAATGCTGGGGCTACTTACATGAGGGCCATGACTGCCATTTTCCATGACATGATGCATCAGGAAATAGAGGTGTACGTGGACGACGTGATAGTCAAGTCCAGGACGCAGGATAATCACATCCAAGACTTGAGGAAATTCTTCGAGAGATTAAGGAAGTATGACTTGAAGCTGAACCCAGCCAAATGCGCTTTCGGAGTTCCGTCGGGCAAACTTTTGGGCTTCATCGTAAGCAGGAGAGGTATCGAGCTAGATCCAACTAAGATAAAATCCATCAGAGATCTGCCTCCCCCGAGAACAAAGAAAGACGTGATGAGTCTGTTGGGCAGGTTGAACTACATCAGTCGGTTTATTGCCCAGCTGACAAGCACGTGTGAGCCCATATTCAAGCTGTTAAGGAAAGATGCGGCGATTAAATGGACAACTGAGTGTCAAGAAGCCTTTGATAAAGTCAAAGAATACCTTTCGAATCCCCCAGTCTTGGTCCCTCCAGAACCAGGGAGGCCACTTTTCTTGTATCTGACAGTCTTGGAGAACTCTTTCGGTTGCGTCCTCGGGCAACACGACATAACCGGAAAGAAGGAGCAAGCAATCTACTACTTGAGCAAGAAATTCACCGGCTACGAAGCCAAGTACACTCTGTTGGAAAGGATATGATGCGCTCTCACATGGGTTGCTCAAAAGCTGAGACATTATCTCCAAGCCCACACTACACTCCTCATAAGCAGGTTGGATCCTTTGAAGTATATATTTCAGAAACCAATGCCTATTGGGAGACTGGCTAAATGGCAAATCTTGCTTACGGAATTCGACATAGTCTATGTCACTCGCACGGCAATGAAAGCCCAGGCACTAGCAGATCATTTGGCCAAAAATCCGGTCGATGAGGAATACCAGCCATTGGATACCTACTTTCCAGATGAAGAAGTAAACACCGTAGAAGTGGTCTCGGAGGAAGCTCATGTTTGGAAGATGTTCTTTGATGGAGCCGTGAACGCCAAGGGTGTAGGGATTGGGGCAATTTTGATCTCGCCTTCTGGTCAGCATTATCCCGCCACAGCTAGACTTCGTTTCTTTTGCACAAATAATACGGCTGAATATGAAGCCTGCATCATGGGCATGCATATGGCAATCGATCAGGATGTCGAAGACTTACTGATTATGGGAGATTCTGACCTGATTATCCGGCAAGCCCAAGGCGAATGGGAAACTCGGGATGTCAAACTTATCCCTTACCGAAAGCATGTGGAGGACCTCAGCAAGCGCTTTACATCAGTAGAGTTCAGGTATATCCCGAGGTGTCACAATGAACTGGCAGATGCACTTTCTACTTTGGCTTCAATGCTACCCTACCCGGGCAACGCCCACGTCAATCCTTTGGAAGTCCAAATCAAGGAAAGACACGGTTACTGCAATGTAATCGAGGTGGGATCAAATACAAAGCCTTGGTACCATAACATCAAAAGGTTCCTGAAGACACAAGAATACCCCGAGCACGCTACTGGAGATCAAAAGAGGACCATTAGGCGACATGCAAGTGGTTTCTTTCTAAGCGGTGAATTGTTGTATAAGAGGACCCCGGACCTCAATCTTCTAAGATGTGTCGATATCGAGGAGGCAAGAAAGATCATGCACGAAGTACACGCAGGTGTGTGCGGACCTCACATGAACGGGTATGTCTTAGCAAAGAAAATCCTTCGAGCAGGTTATTACTGGATGACCATGGAAAAGGATTGCTTTAGCTTCGTTCGGAAGTGTCATCAGTGTCAGGTGCACGGTGATTTGATTCATGCACCTCCCACGGAGCTGCATCCCATGTCTGCACCTTGGCCATTTGTCGCCTGGGGCATGGACGTCATTGGACCAATCGAACCGAAGGCTTCGAATGGACACAGGTTTATACTGGTTGCCATCGATTACTTCACAAAATGGGTAGAAGCTGTCACTCTCAAGTCGGTCACTAAAAAAGCTGTAGTGGATTTTGTACACTCAAATCTTATCTGTCGTTTCGGTATTCCTGCGACTATCATTACAGATAACGCAGCAAACTTGAACAGTCACTTGATGGGAGATGTATGCGAGCAATTCAAGATAACGCATAGGAATTCTACTCCTTATCGGCCGAAAGCCAATGGTGCTGTGGAAGCGGCAAACAAAAACATCAAGAAGATTTTGAGGAAAACGATCCAAAGTTCCCGACAGTGGCACGAACAGTTACCATTTGTATTGTTGGGGTATCGCACTACGGTACGCACATCAGTGGGAGCGACTCCTTATCTTTTGGGTTTATGGGACCGAGGCTGTAATACCGGCAGAGGTAGAAATTCCTTCGCTTCGAATCATTGTCGAAGCAGAAATCGAGGACAGCGAGTGGGTCAAGACTCGGTTAGAGCAATTGACGTTGATTGATGAAAAGCGAATGGCCGCAGTTTGTCACGGACAGTTATACCAACGAAGGATGGCCCGTGCTTACAACAAGAAAGTCCGACCCAGGAATTTCGAAGTAGGTCAGCTGGTACTGAGGTGTATTCTGCCGCATCATGAGGAAGCAAAAGGAAAGTTTGCCCCAAATTGGAAAGGCCCATACATCATAAGGAAGATATTGTCGAGAGGAGCATTGTATTTAGGTGATATCGAAGGAAATGACCCCGACACAGCAGTAAATGTGGATGCAGTCAAGAGATACTACGTCCGAATTATACTCCAGTAGTCTTGACACATTTGAAATGATGAAGGTTTTATTCCCCACTACTCCCCAAACACTGTCCAATTCTCTCTACAAACCTTTGAGCCGCTTACAAAAAAAAAACAAAAACAAAAAAAAACATTGATTGAGGCCTGAACTACGTTTGACTTGATTCCGAAAGGATACGTAGGCAGCCTCTCCCTGAGGTTCAGTCACACCAACAATAAAATCCCATTCACCCTGAAATTGAAACCGGGGCACGTCGAGCAGTTTAGAAGTTAGTATCATCTACCTCTCTTTACCAAGCACAAGCCTTCAGATCAATTACCAAAGATAGTGGGAAACCAATAAGCGTCACAAATGGAGACCGGCACACTCTGAATTGAGAGAGATAAAATGAGAGAGTCTCGTCGGTGAAAACCTTCGGGCACCACGAGGCGACGGGAGTAGAGAAACCAAAATGAGAGAGCTTGTTTAGTAAAAACTCACAAAGAGTGCTATCAAGCGATGACAGGAAGAGAAATGAGAGAGGTCAGCCGGCGAAAACCCGCAAAGGGCGCTGTTGGCCGAAAAGAATGACTCCACCCCAAGGAGGTCTCGGCAAAGCTCCACCGGTTTGGAATCACAGATCCGTTCTGGTTCAGGGAAACGCAAGTCTATGGAAGGTCAGGCCTCCAGTCCAAAGAGCATGTCATGTCCTTAAAGCTAGCATTATCTTCCTCGGATAAGTCTTTCTCGTCCCGAAGGGGGCACTCCTTTTCTGAAATTCGTTTTATCTTTTCTTTGTTTTCATTCGAATCTCTTTTATGTTTAAGCCCAAGTTCTAGATGTACCGGAAAGGACAGGTGGCAGGTTTGGTTGCATGGAATTCTGTTTCATGAAGGAAAACGCCTCATTTCGTTGGTACGATTGCCCAAGCCTGATGAATCATGATGTTTGATGGTGTTTAAAGTAAAGAGGAAAGAGAGAAATCTCCCCCAGAAAGTCCGCCTTCGGACGAATCCCCACAGAGTCTCCCTCTGTACAAATTCCTACAGAGTCT
This sequence comes from Nicotiana sylvestris, assembly GCF_000393655.2. Classification (NCBI taxonomy): domain Eukaryota; kingdom Viridiplantae; phylum Streptophyta; class Magnoliopsida; order Solanales; family Solanaceae; genus Nicotiana; species Nicotiana sylvestris. The sequence goes on along the minus strand of NC_091059.1, from coordinate 140,440,245 downwards.
CCCCAATAAAAAAAAATGGAATCTCCCCAGCACATCCCCAGCGAGTCCCTTTGTAAAAATTCCCCAAAGATCTTACCCCAACAAATCCTAGAAAAACCGCTTTGAAACAAATATCCAGCATGCCCCATTGTACAAAAATCCAAACAAAGAATCCACTTTGTAAATATTCCCCCACAGAGCTTTCTTTTGTACAAATCCCCTTAGAATACCTCCAATAAAATCCCCGTTGAGAACCTCCAAGCAAAACGGGACACAAAAAAAGAGAGAGAAAAGAAAAAGAGCCTTACGAGGCAAATCATCACAGAATCTGGAAATACAAAGCCTGAGAAGTCAAAAGAGTTTCGCCATTTGAATCAAATCAATGGCAGGATTTCGCAACAGGAATGAGGACGCAACAAAGCAACTGGGAACGACCAAGGTCACCGAACCGACCGTAATTTCCAAACTAAAAATTGTTCTTTGTCTGAAAAGTTGAAACAAGTATAATCCAAGACAACCGTGCAAGAAACAGGTGTCGCCCGAAGAAGGAGGTACATGGGTACAAGAAATATCTTGGCAATAAGGAACTCACTCGAAAGGTAAGTTTCCACGAAACTCTCTTTTGTTTATTACTAAAACAAGAAAATTGAAAAAAAGAGGTCAGATGTTGTTCTCGAATTTTGCCCCCAACTAGTCAGCATTAGGGTTTTAAAACCTAAACTGAACTTTTTTCCATTAAGCCAGCATTAGGGTTTTAAACCCTAAACTGAGCTTTTCCATGCAATCAGCATTAGGGTTTTAAACCCTAAACTGAATTTTTCCTTTGGTCAGCATTAGGGTTTTAAACCCTAAACTGAATTGTTTTCCATTCAGCCAGCATTAGGGTTTTAAACCCTAAACTGAGCTTTTCCATGCAATCAGCATTAGGGTTTTAAACCCTAAACTGAATTTTTCCTTTAGTCAGCATTAGGGTTTTAAACCCTAAACTGAACTTTTTTCCATTCAGCCAGCATTAGGGTTTTAAACCCTAAACTGAGCTTTTCCATGCAATCAGCATTAGGGTTTTAAACCCTAAACTGAATTTTTCCTTTAGTCAGCATTAGGGTTTTAAACCCTAAACTGAATTTTTTTCCATTCAGCCAGCATTAGGGTTTTAAACCCTAAACTGAGCTTTTCCATGCAATCAGCATTAAGGTTTTAAACCCTAAACTGAATTTTTCCTTTGGTCAGCATTAGGGTTTTAAACCCTAAACTGATTTTTTTTCCATTCAGCCAGCATTAGGGTTTTAAACCCTAAACTGAGCTTTTCCATGCAATCAGCATTAGGGTTTTAAACCCTAAACTGAATTTTTCCTTTAGTTAGCATTAGGGTTTTAAACCCTAAACTGAACTTTTTTCCATTCAGCCAGCATTAGGGTTTTAAACCCTAAACTGAGCTTTTCCATGCAATCAGCATTAGGGTTTTAAACCCTAAACTGAATTTTTCCTTTAGTCAGCATTAGGATTTTAAACCCTAAGCTGAACTTTTTTCTATTCAGCCAGCATTAGGGTTTTAAACCCTAAACTGAGCTTTTCCATGCAATCAGCATTAGGGTTTTAAACCCTAAACTGAATTTTTCCTTTAGTCAGCATTAGGGTTTTAAACCCTAAACTGAACTTTTTTCCATTCAGCCAGCATTAGGGCTTTAAACCCTAAACTGACCCTTTTCCTTTAATCAGCATTAGGGTTTTAAACCCTAAACTGAACTTTTTCCATTCAGCCAGCATTAGGGTTTTAAACCCTAAACTGAGCTTTTCCTTCCAGCCAGCATTAGGGTTTTAAACCCTAAACTGAGATTTTCCATGCAGTCAGCATTAGGGTTTTAAACCCTAAACTGAATTTTCCCTTTAGTCAGCATTAGGGTTTTAAACCCTAAACTGAATTGTTTTCCATTCAGCCAGCATTAGGGTTTTAAACCCTAAACTGAGCTTTTCCATGCAATCAGCATTAGGGTTTTAAACCCTAAACTGAATTTTTCCTTTAGTCAGCATTAGGGTTTTAAACCCTAAACTGAACTTTTTTCCATTCAGCCAGCATTAGGGTTTTAAACCCTAAACTGAGCTTTTCCATGCAATCAGCATTAGGGTTTTAAACCCTAAACTGAATTTTTCCTTTAGTCAGCATTAGGGTTTTAAACCCTAAACTGAATTTTTTTCCATTCAGCCAGCATTAGGGTTTTAAACCCTAAACTGAGCTTTTCCATGCAATCAGCATTAGGGTTTTAAACCCTAAACTGAATTTTTCCTTTAGTCAGCATTAGGGTTTTAAACCCTAAACTGAACTTTTTTCCATTCAGCCAGCATTAGGGTTTTAAACCCTAAACTGAGCTTTTCCATGCAATCAGCATTAGGGTTTTAAACCCTAAACTGAATTTTTCCTTTAGTCAGCATTAGGGTTTTAAACCCTAAACTGAATTTTTTTCCATTCAGCCAGCATTAGGGTTTTAAACCCTAAACTGAGCTTTTCCATGCAATCAGCATTAGGGTTTTAAACCCTAAACTGAATTTTTCCTTTAGTCAGCATTAGGGTTTTAAACCCTAAACTGAATTTTTTTCCATTCAGCCAGCATTAGGGTTTTAAACCCTAAACTGAGCTTTTCCATGCAATCAGCATTAGGGTTTTAAACCCTAAACTGAATTTTTCCTTTAGTTAGCATTAGGGTTTTAAACCCTAAACTGAACTTTTTTCCATTCAGCCAGCATTAGGGTTTTAAACCCTAAACTGAGCTTTTCCATGCAATCAGCATTAGGGTTTTAAACCCTAAACTGAATTTTTCCTTTAGTCAGCATTAGGATTTTAAACCCTAAGCTGAACTTTTTTCTATTCAGCCAGCATTAGGGTTTTAAACCCTAAACTGAGCTTTTCCATGCAATCAGCATTAGGGTTTTAAACCCTAAACTGAATTTTTCCTTTAGTCAGCATTAGGGTTTTAAACCCTAAACTGAACTTTTTTCCATTCAGCCAGCATTAGGGCTTTAAACCCTAAACTGACCCTTTTCCTTTAATCAGCATTAGGGTTTTAAACCCTAAACTGAACTTTTTCCATTCAGCCAGCATTAGGGTTTTAAACCCTAAACTGAGCTTTTCCTTCCAGCCAGCATTAGGGTTTTAAACCCTAAACTGAGATTTTCCATGCAGTCAGCATTAGGGTTTTAAACCCTAAACTGAATTTTCCCTTTAGTCAGCATTAGGGTTTTAAACCCTAAACTGAATTGTTTTCCATTCAGCCAGCATTAGGGTTTTAAACCCTAAACTGAGCTTTTCCATGCAATCAGCATTAGGGTTTTAAACCCTAAACTGAATTTTTCCTTTAGTCAGCATTAGGGTTTTAAACCCTAAACTGAACTTTTTTCCATTCAGCCAGCATTAGGGTTTTAAACCCTAAACTGAGCTTTTCCATGCAATCAGCATTAGGGTTTTAAACCCTAAACTGAATTTTTCCTTTAGTCAGCATTAGGGTTTTAAACCCTAAACTGAATTTTTTTCCATTCAGCCAGCATTAGGGTTTTAAACCCTAAACTGAGCTTTTCCATGCAATCAGCATTAGGGTTTTAAACCCTAAACTGAATTTTTCCTTTAGTCAGCATTAGGGTTTTAAACCCTAAACTGAACTTTTTTCCATTCAGCCAGCATTAGGGTTTTAAACCCTAAACTGAGCTTTTCCATGCAATCAGCATTAGGGTTTTAAACCCTAAACTGAATTTTTCCTTTGGTCAGCATTAGGGTTTTAAACCCTAAACTGAATTTTTTTCCATTCAGCCAGCATTAGGGTTTTAAACCCTAAACTGAGCTTTTCCATGCAATCAGCATTAGGGTTTTAAACCCTAAACTGAATTTTTCCTTTAGTCAACATTAGGGTTTTAAACCCTAAACTGAATTTTTCCTTTTAGTCAGCATTAGGGTTTTAAACCCTAAACTGAACTTTTTCTCTTAATCAACATCAGGGTTTTTAAAACCCTAAACTGAACTTTCCCCCAGTTGGTCAGTATCAGAATTTCGACTCTAAAACCGAACTTCTCCCCAGCTAGTCGGTATTAGGGCTCCAACCCTGAACTAAGCATTTTTATCTTCCATCATCAATTTTATGAACTTCCTAGCGAATAATTCACGAAATTTTCCTAATGAAACTGGGGCAGAAAATTTCGTTCGTTTGTTTTTCTCCCGCAGGTCTAACCTCGAGCCACACGGATCGAAATGACCCACGAGATGAGTCTCAACTCAGAATCAAAGAAGAAAAAGACAAAAAGAAGATATCCCGAGATATCAGAGTGAATGGAAGGCGGATCGACTCCAACATTTGACTAAGGTCCTGAACTCTGCCAGTCGCGTTTTACTCAGTATCCCAAAGATTGAACAAGTCACCGCAACTCGCAAGCATCAAGATTCGGATCAAAGTCTCCAAGCACAATCAGCTAAGACCCAAGATCAAGTCGCAAAATAATCATAGATAGGAATCCTGTAACTCGCAGTTGACATGCATATAAGTAGTTAGTTCAGTTCCAATTTCCCTTTGGTTGTAATAAGGCGGTCAGTGACGCAGCAGTGACAACAGCCACAGCAGTAACTGCAAGCATTGTAATCCCATGGTAGTCCCAACTACCCAAAGTTTCCCGAACTACATTGACCTGATTCCCGTTTAGCCCGGGATATGTAGGAAATCTTTGAAGCAAGATTCGGTCAAAACTTTCAAAACATGCTTCACACGGAGTAGTCCATAGGCAAAAATCGCTTATATCCGCTCACTTTATCTTTGCACGAAAACTCTTCGTGTTTCCGAACAAAGAGGGGCAGCTGTGAGCACGTGATTTTTGTTTTACACGACAATCACTCCAAAAGAATTAAAAAATAATAACAAATGGTCCTGATGTACAAATTGGATTTTTACATGGCACTTTGTTAATTATTTATGATTTTTGCCCATTTTTATTAAAACAAAATACAAAAAAAATGTGTGTGTCATGTGTTGTTTGAACCGAAATCCGGTTATTAAATAAAAAAAATCATAAATATGCATCTTTGTTCCGTGATTGTTGTTTTGTTCGATCTTGCCTGCTTTAAATATTTTGATATATGTGTGCAAATAATTGTATTAAGTGTTTATGAAATTTTATTTTTATTTACTTAGGTTTTGTTTTAAAAATAAAATAAAAAAATATATATATAAAAATAATAAAAAAGAGATGCAGAATTGGGTTTAAAAATTGGTTGGGCCTATTTTTATTTTTAATTCAAAGCCCAAACTCAAACCCAAAACCCCATGTGTAACCCGGTCCACACCAGCTGACACCCAGAACGTCCAAACGACGCCGTTTTAATCCAGTCTGATCTGGGCCGTTGATCTCAGATTGATCAACGGCCGAGATCACTTCCCCACAACCCATAAACAAAACCTGACCCATTCCACCCGGACCGACCCAAACCCCTTCAGGTTGAAACGACACCGTTCCCCATCAGCCAAAAGATCTTGACCCTTCATCTCACCCCATCCAACGGCCAAGAATCGAACCCTCACTAACTATATAAACTTGCAACCATACCCTGCCCCCCTATCCAATACCCCGGCCTTCGTCTTCACAGACCCTTACCCTTCAAACCCTAGCCGCCCCCATCTCCCTTCACCAGAAACCCGGCGGCATGAACGCCGGTGACCTTCACCTTAACACCCTAGAATCCCCTTACCATCCTGAACGTGGATCTGTTAACTACTTAACTCGAATCCCTTCTCACCTTCTCGAATCTTCGTTTGAAGATTTGAGTCGGAACTTGACTTACACCGTTTAACCCCAGTTTCACACCAGACACTCCCCAGACCCCTCGTGACCAAACCATGCTTGGTTTGGTCCGAATCTGACCAGAGAAGCATGAATCCCAGATCTGATTTTTGGAACCATAGGGTTCCTCGTCGATGGTCCATGTCTTGTTCAAGCCGAAGAGATTAAGGTCTAATGGACCTTAATCGAAGTGTTTCTCATCTGAGAAACACTTCGATTAAAGTCCGTTCAGCCTTAAGAAAGGTCTGTTCGAGTCCAAGCTAGGGTCTTTTGATTTTTCGGATTTTAAGGTGAGTTTTGCTTTCTTTTCTTTATTTGTTTTAGTCCATGTGATTGTTCTAAAGGCTGTTCATGTTTCGTGAAATCTGTGTTTTGAGTTTTATCAACTGTGTCCTATCCACCTTGCCTGAACCTTTGTTGTTTGATTGAGTTTCTTCTTCTACTTGTTCTGATAATGTGTATGTATGTATTTGTTGTGCAATTAGTTGAATTTCAAATTTGAACTGATTAACTGATTCCTCGGATACAATTCTGTTTAGTCAATACAATTCGAATCATGTGTCCTATACTGTTAAATGTCTGATTTTGGTTTCGATTGTATGTGTTATAACTAATATAGTCGAGTAGACATGTGTCGTCAATTAGTTTCAACTGTTTGAACAAAAATAAATCGATTTGCTTCTGTTAAACATTGCCTGAATCAATTAAGAACTAAGTTTAGTTACTTATAGTTGTTAATGTGATTTCAGAAACCTAAGGTTTGGTCTGTAATTGCAATCTGAATTGATGGCATGTGCACTTGTGCACAACATGTTCATAAAGGCCCTTTTTGAATTAAAATAGTTTGACAGCATGTTTGTCAGATTATATTCATGCTGCCCATGTTTGCTTTTAGTAAATAAAATGGGAAAGAGGACTGTCAGGGAATGTCATGGGAGGGTTTTATTTTTAAGTAATTAAATGGAAAAAGAAAACAGATCACATGGGAGGTTTGTATACTTAAAGGTTTGAGTGGAAACTGAAAAAGTGAGAGCACATGGGAGGGTGTTTGGGTGATTGATAGACTTTAGGCTTATAAAAGGAAGAACTTCCATCAGTTTAAAGGGGGGAGACATAAGAGAACAGAGAGAGGATAGATTTGAGAGGAGAGAGCTGAAATACATATATATTAATACACACAGAACATACAGGAGACAGACACAGGGGGGGGATTTTTGGATAGATACACAGACAGACAGAAATAGATAGACAGAGGCATATCACAGAAAAAGGGAATGCATTGTCATCTTTGTCTCGATTCTCACTGGTCTGGATTTCCTTGTTCCATATTGTTTTCTTCTGAGTCTTGATTGAGGTTACTGGTTGGGTGGTAGCACTAGTTCACTTCTGGATTTGTTCTGCCTAACTTCTGATTCCACACTACTGGGAAATTGTTTTATTTTTGCCATTTTCCATCGGCTCTAACTGCATCTTGCACTGGGATTTTTTCTATTGGTTACCTGCTGTTACTACTGCTGCACTTGTTGCCATTGTTACTCTGCTGACTCCGCTTTTTTCTTCAATTGTCAAATATTTCCAGGTACACAACTTCTGAAACTATATGTTGTTGAAAGTTTGAAGTTTGAAGCAGAAATAAAGAAACAAATGTCTGTTTACTTTATATACTTGTGTTCAAAGTAGGTTGAATGCTAGTTTAGCCTGTATTTGTTTATCTGCAAAACTGCAAATATTCTGTATAAATTAACATACATCTTAAGTTGAGATGAACAATTAGATAGCATTTGCTTGTTAGATAAGATGTGTTTTAATGCATACAACCGTTAGTTTTGTTTCAGTTATGACATCACAACATAGAATCATAGCAAGCATATGTATGTATTTTTGCCTAGATCTCTGAACTATCGAATCTGCTATATTCGGTTCTATTTGACTTCAAGATAAGTGTACCCCAAACTAATTCTCATGCAGCGTTACGTTAACAGGGTGATAATGTACGCCTACCCTTTTTGTTAGATTACTTGTTTCTACATAGTTTCGATATGGGTTTCAATATATATTCATTGTTTCGGAATGATGCGATGACTTTCGAGGAAAACTAATAGGCATTCTCGAATCCAATTAACAGTAGTTTTTTTTAATAAGTAGCCGATTTCATTTATCAAGCCTAAATAAGTTAATTATAAAGTTCAAACTTAAGGTTTGTTTAATGTAAATTTAGTATGAGTTATTTGTTGCTTGCAATCTCTCCTATCAAATTAACAAAGCTTATTCACTCCTTGAAGACGAGGCATGAAATAATCCTCACCCCATAAACAACCAATTAGGCAATCAAGCAAAATTCGGACTCGTCACATATAGTAGAGATTTAGGATGTTAGTCGCTTAAACAAGTAAGTTTGGTATTTTTCTCTTTTATTCTTTTTAGAGACAAACGTAATAGAAATGTAGTCGCTTCAGGATATCCTTTTCTAAAATAATGAGACGAGCCTCGCCAAGTAAAAATGCAAATTGCGGGGCCCTCAATAACTAACCATAATAAATATTTAGAATTCAGGACAGGTCGTTTAGTGAATCTCACGGCTTTTCTCCAAAATATAACGCGTTAGACTTTCTTTTAGGCACGGTTTAATTAAATTATATTCTTAAATTCGGGTGTACATTGATGTGACCCAAATCCAAATCTCAACGGAGTCGAAATGTGTTAACAATCACGGGTGCATTGATTGTGACGTGGTTCGAGATGCATTTTCACGACGTTGCATTTCTATAAAAATAAATGATAATAACAAAAGCGGTTTAAACTTAATAAAAGCACGTAAGTCATAACATGTATTTAAATCAGATATTTAGCCATTATAACAATTTAAGCGACCGTGCTAGAACCACGGGATTCGAGGGTGCCTAACACCTTCCCTCGAGTCAACAGAATTCCTTACTTAGAATTTCTGGTTCGCAGACTTCATTTGGAAAAGTCGAAAATTTCCTCGATTTGGGATTCAAGATAAACCGGTGACTTGGGACACCAAAAGACAAACCTTTCCCAAGTGGCGACTCTGAATTAAATAAATAATCCCATTTCGAATATTGTCACTTAAATTGGAAAAACTCCCCTCACGCATTTAACCCTTCGGGGCCGGGCGCGCCAAAAGGAGGTGTGACAACCATAAACCTTCAGTGTTTGTGTTGGTACTAGAGTTAGTCATGAGTTGAAGTCTTTGTAATAGGTGGATTGCAAAGTGGCTTTTAATAGGTGTATTACAAGTTAGTGAGGGATTAAGAGTTTAATTCCTAGATTTCACAGGTTGTAATCTAAAGTTTGCTCATAGTGAAGTTGAAATCCTACCAATGTAGGTCGTAGTTTTTTATCGCCTTGAGCAGGGATCTTTCCACGTAAAAGTTTCCTGTTCCATTTACTTACTGTTGCATTAGCATTATCTGGGAAAACCTATATAGGACCTGGTCTCTATATAGTTTGGTGGACTCATATATTCTATCATCTTCTTCTTTAATTGTATTGAAACTCTATTGTACACTCTATATATCTGATTTACACTTAACCAACTAACGAATGCCAACTAATAGACAGTTGTACAACTAACAAACTAATAGACTACCTATGGTTACATGAGACTAACTATAGTTAAGTTAAGACACATTTGAGTTAAGATACTTCATGCATGGGCACATCTTTTACACACACCCCCCTCAAGCTAGGACTACTGAAGATGTTATACGATTCTAGATCGGACACCAAGTAGTCATGTTGAGATCGACCAAGGCCTTTGGTTAGCAAGTCAACTTCCTATTATTCAGTAGGCACATAGAGGGTGCTAATCAGTCCCTGTTAGACCTTTTCTCGAATAAAGTGGCATTCAATATCGATATGTTTAGTTCGTTCATAAAATACTGGTTTTGCAGTAATTTGAATAACTGATTTTCTATCACAATAGATGGTAACATAAGAGGAATGAAAGACACCCAAATCCTTGAACAGTCCAAGAATATAGATCACCTCAGCCACTATAGAGGCCAAACTCTATACTGAGCCCCTACTGAGTTTCAAGATATAGTTGACTTCTTCTTAGACTTCCAAGAAATCAAGGAGCTACCAAATTTGACAAAATACGTTGTGAAAAACCTACCTGTGTTGGGACAAGCGACCAAATCTGCCATGACCCAATTCTCTTATAGGTCGTGATGGCGCCCAGCGCCGCCGCTATGCAAGGCAACAGTGAACTAACCAAGTGATTTCTCTTTTTAATAAATTTCTAAGTATTTGAATTTTCCTTAATTAAAATATTTGGGAAACAACATGTTTAAATAAATAAAACGGAAGCAGATGAGTGCAATCATAACCATAGTAATAATCCAAACCCACAAGTCTGCTAGTGTGTGCCAGGACCTGGTGTCACAAGTGTATCAACACTAATAGATTATACAAAACTCTAGATATTGTATGAAATGAAAATAGATAGAAATGAATGCAAGGAGAGACTCTAGATGCTGCGGAGCTGCTCAGGAAGCAACTCACCACTAGGCCTCTGGATAACGGGGATGTGCGCCGGTGTGATCGCCAAATGTATCTGCCTCAGATCCTGCACAGTCAGTGCAGAATTGTAGTATGAGTACATAAATAATATGTAACCCGGTAAGAATCTAGTCTAACCTCGAAGAAGTAGTTACGAGGGGTCAACTTCGGTACTTACTATGGGCTAACAATATGAATACAGAAATACTAAATAAACATGGGTTATGTAACTAATAATAATAACTCATTAGCAAGCAGGAACAAATAATTCTTTCCCAACTTAATAAATTCCAAGTAAATTCCCATCATTAATAATTGTAACCTCACAAGACACAAAATAATATTAAGTATGGTTATGCTCCGAGTATTATTAAGCACTGTGAGCACGTGATTTTTTTCCTACGTGGGTTACTCCCATAAATTCAAGAAAAATAAATTTTTCCCACTATTTGCAATTTTGTGGATTTTTGTGGCATTTTTTGTCGACCGTTTGCATTTGTTTGTGCACGTTTATTTTATTTAATTCATGAAAAAAGATACAAAAATACCGTGCATTGGCATTTAGGATTGATTTTCACATTTTAAGGTTAATTATTAAATTAGGTGCTCCATTAAAATGAAAATCACAAAATTGGCTTACTTTTGCATTTCTAGCCTTTTAATTCCAAATCAATAATTTCCCCTTTAATTTAGAAGTAATTAATGCTTATAAATATTATATTAGGTATTTAGCTTAATTTAGTAAATTAATTATTTTTAGGAGTTTAAATTTAAGTTTTAATTAATTAAGAAGGGAAAGAAAAAACAACAAATGAAAAGAGAGGAAAAAGAGAATTAAGAAAATAGGGCTGTTGAGTAATGGATTAAAATGCAAGGCCCAAATTCCATTCAACCCAAACAAATTCGACCCAGTCTGCCCAGGCCCAACTCAATTCCAGCCTTACCCGCCCATCTCCCTTAAACCGACCCGACCCGTTCCCAAATAATTCATAACTAAAAGAAGCGAACGGGCGAGCCCTAAGTCCCAAACCCAACGCGTTATTGTTCTTCTTCTCCGAAGAACACACGAACAAACCCCAAATTCAGGCAAAATCTATGGCGAGTGAACATCAAACCTCACACCACGCGTTTCCCCCCTTCTCTCTTCTTGCCATTTCTAACGGTTCTGATACCAAAGATTCCCCCTCCTCTCACTCGCTTGAAGGTGAGATATAGCACGCGATTGGAAGGTTCTGAGAACGATTCGTTGGATGAGTGTGAGGCGTTGGATCGATTTCACTGAATCCAAGCCCCACATTCATTAGATGTTCGTTTTCAAAAGGGTCGTTTCTGATTTTTGTAAAGGGAGAAGATTTCAGAGAATTCTGGGGTAAAAAAAAATCAGAGGAAAAAAAATGGAGGATTGGTTCTGAGTTTTCTTAGGTTTTATTCATTCTGTTTTCTTTTCGATTTCTGAAAGAGAATGGGAAAATTTGTGAATTATTTTCTTTTGCTTGTTCTTAGTTTGCTTCCAAAACTCTGAAAACTCGAAGAAGAAAAAAGTTCCATTTTCCTTCCATGATTTCCTTTCAAGTGAAGTTGATTTAAGCGAGCTCATCACTGTTGAGAGCTGCTGGTCGAGTTTCCTCCATGGCTGCTAAGTCCTGTTTCTCTGCTGTTGCTTTGTTTTTGGATTTCCACTACTAAACCTTCTTGTATTCTGCTCTTGGAAGTAGTTGAAGTTTTGCGCATTCAGGTGCATTTCCTCTCCTGTACTACTTTATTTAGACGGCTTAAAATATGGTTAAGAAGTTCAGTCTTGATTAAGCTAAAATTTATGCATTGGCGACGTGATAAGTTACATTTTGATGAAACCTGTGGTTGTTAGCAGAGTACGAAACTGCAACGTTTTACTTTCGAATTCTTGTTGTTTGTTCCATTAGTTTGCTTTGTTTGGTTGAAGCTTGGGTAGTCGTGAAAATGTTAGCCGAATCTCATTCTAGTGATGTATTATGTTGTGATTTTTATCAACATTTAGTACTTTTTTCTTAGTTGGAGCCCGAAAGAGTTTTGGAAACAAGTGTTGTTTTCTACCTATTGATAATCCAGTCTACTTGTTTTTGTTCTTTGTTCTGTTGAGTCCCTATGTTAACTGATAGCTCTATTTGATCGGGAAACAATTGGTGTTGAAACTCAGCTGTGTCGTTGTTTGTATATGTGTAGATTTGCTCTATTTTCTTTCCCCCTGCTCGAAAAGCTATCTGCATTGTTACATCTATAAGAACTCCATTCTGTCATGCTACTAAAAACAACTGATTCAAGCAATGAATTGTGTTGAAATATGCAGCATTTTGGGAATATTTGTTTGGACTGTCAGCCTGCTGAAAGCTACACTATTTTGCACTGTCTAGGCAGCTCTATTTCCTGCTTTGCTCAAAAATTTACATGCCTTCTGCTTCAAAACTTCTGCTCTTTCGAGCTGTTGAAGAAGTCAATTTGAGCAGTTGTTGGCCTGCCCTGTTTTGTACTGTCTAGGTGGCACTGTTTCCTGCTCTTATTCAAAAATTCTGCATTGTTAGCCATAGTGTTCTGTTTGGGAATTTAGCACACAACTAGTCAATAGTTGTGCTAAGGCTGACTTCAAATCAATTCGTTCAAATAGCTTAATAGTGATAAGTTCTGATGGCAGTCTTCTTTATGCTAATGATAAGCTGTAGCATTTGTGCTACTGGCAGTCAATTTGATAAACTTGTAAGCTTGCTTAAGCTGACCTGCCTTTGCATGAACTTCGATTAGTGTATTATAAATGACAACATCTGGATTGATTCCACTATCTTTCATCTGCTGGAAAAGCTTGTTTACTTCCTCAATTCTGCCAGCCTTCTCGGGCACATTTATCATGGTGTTATACATTACAATGTCAAGGTGTTATGACCATTCTCATGTCAGTTTTATTTGGCCTCATATTTTAGATTTAAGAACTCATTCCTTAGTTGTCATCTGTTTCTTCTTGGTTCAATGGTGATGCAAGTACAGTAAGTATATATTCCCTTTTCTGTTAGATCAAGTTTAGGCTGGATTATATGGATATGATTTGTTTAGGCAAGGACATTGTTGATGTAGTAGCCCAATTCAGAAGGCTTCTTTGAGTCAGAGCCAGGCCATTTCCTTTGTTTGGGGCCTCCAATCCTTTTGTGTGGGCTCAAGACTTTTTGTGCAATGAATTAGTTTTCCCTCACACAATCCTTTTGGATAATTTAAATGGAACCTTTAACTACATTTAGTGTTAATTAATTAAGCCCATCAAGTAGATTGGAGGTGAGTCATAACTAGATAACTCATAGTTCATGGCCCTTCAAGCTATAGTTTGAATATCCTTTAAAAATGGAATTGAGGTGCGCCGCGCCAAGTAAGATGACAATTCACGTAGCCCTCTTTAATTATGTCTTTAAAAACATTTAGAATTCGAGGCGTGCCATTTAGTAAATTTCCATGGCCCTCGCAAAGTTAAAAACGCGTAGTTGCTTTAGATGCGATATTTTAATAAAATTACTTTTCCTAAATTCGGGTGCACATTTATGTGACCCAAATCCAAATCCCAACAATGTTAAAATATGTCAAAAATCACAGGTGCATTTATGTGACGTGGTTCGAGACGTGTTTTAATAACGTTGCAATCTTCTTTAAAAATGAATAAAAGTGGTTTAAAGTTAAAATTGCACATAGGTTAAAACTTGTATTAAAATCAGATAATTAAGCCGGATATAATAGTTGAGCGACCGTGCTAGAACCACGGAATTCGGGAATGCCTAATACCTTCTCCCGGGTTAACAGAATTCCTTACTCGGATTTTTGGTTTGCGGACTGTTAAACAAAGTCATATTCTCCTCGATTCGGGATTCAACCGGTGACTTGGGACACCACAAATCTCCCAAATGGCTACTCTGAATTTCTTAGTATAAATCCTGTTTCGATTGCCCTTTAATTGGAAAAACACCTTTATACATCCCCTTTCGGGGGGTGTAGCTAAAAAAGGAGGTGTGACAAGCACGATTTATGCCGAGATCATACGGCCAATCAAGAATAACATGTAAAATACCGAAGGACATGCGGCACGATCTATAGATGCATCTATTATACTATTGAGGCATTCGGCTTGTAGATTCCCTAGGATAGAACTACTCTGATACCAAGTTTGTCACGTCCCAAACCTGACGAGGCGTGACCGGCACCCGGTGCCATACTCGGCCCGAGCGTACCACTCTGTTACTATGAACTCTAGAGGGGTAACCCTCAACTTAGACCGATGAGATCATATTCTGAAACGTATGAAAATAACGCCTCTCTCATCTATAGGGTAAACATACCCAGAAGCTTATATATATATATATATATATATATATATATATATATATATATATATATATATATATATAGGACAACGAGGCCACCATGAACATCTACTGATATACAAAGTATACAAGACTCGTCTACAAACCTCTAGAGATAACTGAGTTATACCATGGTCAGGACAGGGCCTCAACCTACCCATTAAACCTGTATATATAAAATGGACTCTGAGGTCTAGACCTGGTAACTTTGAGAAAGTGGGGCTTACCAACCAAGCTAATATTTGACTCTGTCTGGTGGGAGGGTCTGTCCAACTATCAATGAGGACCTGGAGGCATGAAAAACAGTGTCCCAAACAAGAGGGACGTCAGTACGAAATAATGTACCGAGTATGTAAGGCAACAGAATAACTGAAAGCTAAAATTGAACTGATAATATAATAACTGAAAGTAACTTGGAGTCAAAGATAATATGAAAATATGCTTACCCGCTGATACTGACTCAACTCTCTCAATATAGTAAGTAAAATAGTTGTTCGGCCTTATAAGGCTCGGTATGTGTAACTTCTCTGTTGTAGTAGGCTCGCTCATAGGCACTTGGCCATATTAGGCTCTGTATCTTGGCTATTCTAGGATCGCTCATAGGTGCTTGGCCACAGTAGGCTAGGTATATAACTCACCATCTGATCAGAGGTTGCCTAATAGGGGTCTGCCCATCGATTATAGCTCGATGGTGGTGAAAATACTGTAATATTGTATATACATATACTCTATACTCTCTTGGCTGACAGAAGACAAAACTAAACTGAATATGAAGTCCCGATAAGGAAGAATGCTATAAGTTTTAAGACTAGGAAAATATACATAAATTCAGGAATATGAACTTCTCTTTATGTATCGTCATCAAACACATGTAGTTACTGGATCATGCCAGAAAGAAAGGTTTAGCCTTAACCTAACTTAACTCTGTTGAGTCCTTAATACCTTCCAAGCAATTCTTCAAACAACTTAACTCAATCTACAATAGCATAAGGAGATTTAAAATCAGTGTCGAGTAAAGGCTAAGTTCGCAACTTAAACTTGTAGCTCGTTTACGTAAATTTGGGCAGCATCTCCCCTGTAACAAGGCCTTCTTCCAACACCATATACCAATAACACCAAGAACAAAACAATAACAATATGTATGCATCATTTTCCAACCTTATCTCCATCACAATATATCACAAAAACAATATATGTTAGTTTACTGCTGACTGAACTATAACATACAAACTAAGCAAAAGAATTAAAAGGCATTAACATTACGAAATCATTAAAAGCACGGTTCACAAAAGGTTTAGGCATGGATGCCCAACTCTCAAAGCCAATAGGAAAGCATCGAGGATTTCTAGCAAGCTGCCCCAAAAATCCTGCAAGAAGGCCGGCTGATTTTTCAATAGGTTGAGCAAACTCATCACATTCTACAATTATGCGCGATCCATTCTCCAAGTTATGAATATCCTGAACCTTTAACCTAATAGATTTTATCACTTGACATTCATCTGCAATAAAATAAAGAACATATCAAAATATTAATCGAGGAAAACAAAATTATTTTTAATTTATATGTACCTATAACATCGACAACCCAATCACGAGACTACGAGTCATCTATAACTCGTCTACGTGTAGTTGGTTGTGAAGAGACTCCACCAGACGATGAAGATGGAATGACATTCTATGACAAGACTCTATTAGTTGATGAAGCTGGAATGTCATTCTGTGACGAAACTCTATTAGTTGATGAAGCTGGAATGCCATTTTGTGACGAGACTCTATTAGTTGATGAAGCTAGAATGCCATTATGTGACGAGACTCTATTAGTTGATGAAGATGGAATGATGGGTTGTGTATGACGTAAAGAGTCTCGATCAGAAAATGAATATGAAGCTTGAGATTGAGATTGAGCATGTGATGACTGCTCTGGAGCAAGTGAAGAGCTCCCTTTGATTGATTTAAATAGATTTTTTATCCGATTATGCTTCGGCATCTCTACAAATATACATGGTTGAACAATGACAACCAAATCCATATGCAAACATAGCAAATCAAGTAATATGCAATTTCAAATACAACAGAGAATTTCAACAGAGAACATCTAAGCAGAAACAATATTAGCAGTGCAAGACCATATCCAATTCCCAAATTTTGAAGGCACACATTGAATTACAACAGATTCACATAGTGGAATTACAAGATGAAATATTGGGAAATAAGAAGTTGCGCAATTAAGAATTAACAGGACATGTGGTTTGCTAATCTAAGATTTATCAATTGGCATGGGTAGAAAAGAAGATATAAGATAACATCACAATATCAAAATGAATAAGCTAGTTCATAGCCACTATATGAAAATCAAAAGAATAGTAATTACTTAATCACACTTTTTAACTTCTGAAGAATATGTAAACAGAAACCAAAGTGAGAAATAAACAAAGAAAAGAAAATTATCACAACAAGAATTTTCTATTATTCACAAATCTAATCTAATTGTCATCACCAACAACTACTCTACTATCGACCTCAATCCCAAAACTAGTCGGAATTCTCAAAATTTACTCTGCTCCATTGACCCATTTTACAAATCCAACTCAATTGTCGACTGACTGGAAAAACAATTACTGATTAATAGAACTTCCTTTCCTTAATAAATCTGACCCGATTGTCAAATTACAAGAGACATGAAAATTGCCAAAAAGAAACTTCCTATTTTCATAAATCTGATCCAATTCTCAGCATCAACAACTACTACTATGCCTTTATCCCATATTACCAACTAATATGAGTCCTCAATATCTATTACTCCATTTGGATAAAATTGCATATAAATAGAAATATGGGCATATGTAAATTTAAATTTTAGATTACAAATTCAGTAAACTAGTGACAAATGAGAGTTGTGTGCGGACTTTATTGCCAATTTGAGTATTGAAGTGTCTGTATATATATAGTCTAGTTCTCCAGCTTCTAATTCAAACACAAGTCAGTTTCATTTTCAATACACTTCAAAGCTTCAATTTACCTTTAAAAAAAGAAAGTTGCTCAAAAGAAAGGATAAAGTTAACTATACATATCAAATATAATTTTTGTGACGTCGATCCCAATAGCTTTACCATCTGTTTTAGATTCATCGACTACCTATCAAGGACATAAATGATATTTAGGTTAGTATTAGCAGAACAAAAACTAAAAATGTCAAAATTTAAATAAACACAAACTTAATTGAACAGAAAAGTAACAAAACGTGACATAAAAATAAAAGAAAAAAGAAATAAAACTATTAGCAAAAATTGACAGCTAAACCAGTGAAATCGACGTCCGAATCAATAAAATTGACTGTCAAATTATGAAATTGATGGCTTAAAGTAGTGAATCGATAGCTAAAATCGGTGATTTAAACTGATCTTCGTCCAATATACACACATGCATGCCTAAAATCAATTAAATCAATGGCTAAATCAGCAAAATCGAAACCTAAATCAGTGAAATTCACGGCTAAAATCAGTGATTTAAACTGATATCCATCCAATACACACACATGCATGCCTTAAACCAGTGAAATCAACGGCATTTTGTAAGGAATTACACGAACGACTTGAAGCGAGTATTTATCATAAAAGGGTGATTTACCTTAAACGAGTTGAAATCTGATCTCCTTATATAAAAGCTAAAGGATTTTGGGAGAATCATTAAAGGATATGACCGTCTTACGTTATTGTAATCTCAATAATGAATACTGATTTGGGGAATCGTTTAGGGATTTAGAGAGAAAGAGAGAGAAGGTGTATAGAGAGAGAAAGAGAGAGAAGGTGTATTGAGAGAGAAGAAGAGAGAAGGTGTACCATCTGTTTAGGACTTTAAGAGTTTTAATGATATTTACGTTATCATGATATTTAGTTATCATTAAATAAAAATGTTTAGGGCTTTAGGAGTTTTTACGTTATTTAATATTAAACATTAGCGGCGGTTGCAACCGCCATAATTATAAAAAATAACGTCGTTTGAACATACACACTAATGGCATCTGGAACGCTGCCGTATTATGATATATATTGTGACGGTTTTGATGAACCACCGTTATTTAACCGCCGCAATAATTCCAATTTTTTGTAGTGTAATCACTCATACATAAAACGACAACAAAAGTAGTGTCAAACAACCTAGAAATGTAACAACGAATGACCAGCCCACCATTCTGCCACTATATGGTGTTTCTCCACAACTTTTATCCTCCAAAACTTCATAAAACATCAGCAAAATAGGAAGCCCAAAAGCAACACGAGACAACCCACAAAATAGTGCATTACAAGTCGAATAACTCAAACTCACATCTTTCGATCACCTTCCCGTGAGTTCTAACTATTAAAAAACGAATTTATCAACCTTCCTTGATATTTAAAGCTTAAATACTGAAAGTAGACATTTTATTAACTATGAAGTACCTTCCAAAGCTCAAACTACAAAGAAAAAGAGAGGTTTTATAGCGATACTTACTTCGTAGGGATCGTTCAAGTGCTATTACCTCTTGATTTCGTACCCGGATGTTAATATTCTTGGAAATCCTTGTGGAAAGCTTGAGGATAAGTTTCGAGGTCTTATTCTGGTTGTGGTATATGGAGAAGTGAAGAAAGAGACGACATAAGGCCTATATATATATAAGAAAGAGACAACATAAGGCATATATATATATATCCATTTTTGAAAAGTCAAAGAGGTGCTAGCTTAGCACCCTATTATTGGCTCTTCTTCAGACGCTTATATCTTTTTATCCGGATATCGTATGAACATATGGTTAAGAGAGATAGAAAATAAATTCCAACATCTTCAATTTGGTATATAATATGTCCCAAAAATACCCCATATAGCACACGAAATCTATTGCTCAAAAAGCTTTAGTGACACACCTAGTTGTCACTTATGCAGTCTGTGCAGTCTCGCAAAACTGCAAATATCTCTCTACTCCTATGTCATATCGATAAACGGTTAAATGCATTAGAAAATGGACTCGTAGATCTTCAATTTGATAGATAGATCATCCTCTAATTCCAAGTATATTGGGAGAAAAACTCAGATATATTTGACCTAAAGTTCAGCATATTTATGAATGTAACTTGTGATGATCTAAACATAGCACACGTCTATCATAACAAAAATTTCTCATAACATAACCTCCTTATTATTTTGAGCACCTTAGTCTCACCCCAAAAGTACATGTTATAACATTCCCAACTTGCCGACTTTCGATGAAACTTATTTTCTTCAATTGGTTTAGCTACTAAGCCTTCCAACCCTCTTGGTACTTGCAATCCATGATCTTAAATATTTGTAACCTCCAAGTTAACATGATAACTTACTTTACATACTTCCAAATATGATCTCATTTCTGAGCTTACATCAATTGACTTACGACGTACTTTTGCATACGAAAATATGGGGTGTAACAAAGTAGTCCTCCCAAACTTCAAGCAAGTGAAAGTCGGTCCTTTAAAATTCCTCTAAGAAGTTCTAATATAATTTAGGCAATTTAATTAACAAGTAGAGTGCAACCATTATAAGTATTTCTGATTTTGGTCCTAAATTATCCGGACATAAGCATAATTAATAATTACGCACGGACTCTCGCCACCTCGTACGTACGTAGCTCCCACAATTAGTAGTAAATATTAATTCAAACCACCTATGGGTTAAATTTCCTCTTACAAGGTTAGGCAAGAGACTTACCTCGCCTCAAAGCTCTCTTTCGTGTCACAATTTCATTCTAATGCCTCAACTAGGTGCTGAACAATTCGAAACTAGTCAAATGTTATATAAGATAATCAATATATGCTTAAGAGTTAATAACTTAACTATTAGAGTAATTACCCAATCCAAATTGTAAGATTCCTAATAGTTCGCCCGTGGGCCCACGTACCCGGATTCCGGAAATTTTCGAAGAAAGTAGTTATCCATGACCTCACGAACTCAAATATATAATTTTTACCAATCCCATACTTGGTTAAAACTTATTTTATCAAAACCGTAGGTTTTCCTTAAAATCCCATAAATCCTACCATTTTTCATGTTAAATCTATTTATGATTTGTGTATTTAGCTAAAGAATTAAAAGGGATTACTTACCTCTTGATGTTGATGGAACCCCTCCGAAAAATTCTCTCAAAATCGTCTAAGACCAAATGAGAAATGAGGCAAATAAAGCTAAGTCCCTTAATAAAAAATTGTTAAACAGGTCGAGGTGTCACATTTGCAATACCTTGTTCACAAATGCGAAGGTCGCAAATGCGAAGTTGAGCCTCCAACATCAAGGTCGCATTTGCAACCACAACATTATAAATGGGAAGGGGGGCGGAGCTGATCGCGAACGCGACTGGAAATCTCGCAATTGCGAGTCCTGCCTTGACCATGCTTTTTCGCACTTGCGAAGCCAGTTTCGCAAATACAAACAAAATCTTGCATTTGTGATACTTGAGACACCAGCAAAAGAACCAAAAAATTAATGTCTTTCCCATCCACCCGAACATGTTTAAAACTCACCCGATCCCTTGTGGCTTCACACCAAAAATCCACACAAGTCTAAAAACATCATACGAACATGCTCGCATAATTGAAACGCTGAAATAACATCTAAAAACATGAATTGGATGCCAAAATGCATGAATCAAATCATGAAAACTCAAAACTTCTAAAAACACATCCGCGCATCCGATTCCTATCAAATCAACTCGGAATGACCCTAAATTTTGCATGCAAGTCTTAAATCACCATACAGAACTATTTCCAGGCTTGAAATCCCGAATATACCTCGATAACACCAAAATCTACTCCGAATCAAATTTAAAGAACTTTAAAACCTTCAATGAGCCAACTTTCAATATCAAGGACTGAAATGCTCCAGTGTCATCCAAAACCCGATCCGAACATACGCCTGAGTCCAAAATTATCATACAAATATATTGGAACCGTCAAATCCTATTTCCAAGGTCGTTTACACAAAATGTTGACTCAAGTCAAACTTAGACCTTTTTTAGCCAACATTAAGGAACCAAGTATTCCGATTTCATCCCAACCCTTCCAAATCCCGAACTAACCATCCCCGCAAGTCCTAAAGCAGTTAAAGTACATTTGGGGTCTTATTAGGGGAACGAGTATCTAGAAAGCAAAATGGTCGGTCGGGTCTTTACAAAATCAACATCATAAAAGGCTGAGAGAGTTTCTGAGCAGGTAGCACTCAATAGAACACCTAAACCAGGGCCAGACTTAAAATATCTCCCCACTCTTAGGGCAATTTCCATATTGGAAGTCTTGAGTTTATGTGAATTGACGTAAAAACTGCTCTACAAATGAAATATCAGAATGAGTACTGGTTAAGTAGAGCAATTTATCCAATAGTCTCTGATAGAGGCCTGAATCAAGAAGTATAGAATCACTAGTAGACTCTTTATGAACACCAATCTCTGTGATAGTCAATTTGAGATTTTGCTTTAAAGGAGAGTGGACAAGCTTAGACCCTACTAAACCCAGATAAGAGATCAACTCCAAAGCGCACATGCATTAGTGCATCAAGATTCCCTTGTCACACCTAGCAAACTCTTGCCCAAGAAAAATTTGAGCTCACCGAGGTCATTAATATTAAAATTGGACTATAGGTCATCCTTAGTCTATTGTATAAGTAGCAAATCATCACATGTGATCAGTAGGTCATCAACATAGACCAAAACCACCACTAACTTTGCTGCCTCTTTATCAATGAATAAGGAATAGTCTAGGTGGCTTTGTGTAAATCTAGAATTCTGCAATGTTGTGGTCAAATTGATATTCCATTGTCTAGAAGTTGCTTAAGTCCATACAAAGACTTAAGCAGCTTGCACACCAAGGGCTTAACAGTGGAACCACTGAACCTTTATGGAATTGTCATATACACCTCCTCAAATAGGTCATCTTGTGAAAATGCATTGTACACATCCATTTGATGGATGATCCAATTTCTTGAAGCTGTTATGGAAAGCACATTTCGGACAATTACTATTTTCACTGTAGTGAGAATGTCTCTTAGTAGTCTAAGCCCTTAATGTGATTATATCCTTTTGCCATAAGTCTGACTTTAAGCATTTCAGTTTTTTTTTTACCAATAAGTTTTTTATTAATAAAAAAGAAAAGAAAATACAACAAATAGGAAAAGTATAAATAAGGGGGACAATAGCACCGATATTATTGCTCATGTGCCTTGGCTATATAATCACTCCTCTGCGCCTCACACTGCCTTTTGATGACAGCCTCATGTAGAGGATTCATGGTGTAGCTGTCGGCAATGTCTCACAAGGGCATATAATCTCATGGTCGTGTGGATATTTTTCTAAAGGCATAGGATCAAGGCAACACAAACTGGGCTAAACCTTACCTTACTAATCCTATTGAGGCAAAGAAAAAGCCTCATCTTCTAGCAAGCATGTAATAAATAGGAACTTGAAAGTACCAAGTACTCTATGATCGCCATAGAGTTTATAACACACTCTATGACGCTATTACAAGTGATGATGCTTTAAAAATGATAAACTAAAACAATGTAGAAATTAGAGTCTTGCCCCTCATTTCTCAAACTTGTGAGTTCTTCAATTTGAACTTCCTTAAATTCCTCTTTAACTATCTTCAAATAATCTTCAAAATTCTTCATTTCTTCATGGATCTATTGGACCTCGTAGATGTGGAGGTGGCAACCCCTTTTTGTTTTGCAGCTCTCATTGGGAGTTGCCTGAGCATTATTTTATTTGAGTATGTACATCTATGAGGTTTTGGACTGTCCAAAGCATCCAATAGATCCCAGTCATGGTTTGAAATCAAAGCATGGTTTGAAAACTCAGCTGAACGTTTAACATTGTCCAATTCTACTGTTGCATCACCTGAAGTGTGATGTTGCTTTTGTAGTGGACTGCCTAGAGTATGCTTCTACTGTCCAGCCATGAAACTTATAGGAAAATCTAGCTGTTGTCCTATATTTGGAAGAGCATGATTGTGTTGCTGTGCAGTAGATTTACCCGCTTCAGTGATAGCTTCTGTATTGTTTAAACTATGTTGTTGTTGCCCAGATTTTAGTCTTATTGTATTTTGCATCATAGTACCACTTAAAATGGAAGTGCTGCAATTTTTTGGTACTGGTGGTGAGCTGCATTGTGTTGATATTGGTGATGAGCCAACTGAACACAGTTCATCATCTTGACTATCTTGAACATCAGTTAATAACAAGAGATTTCCAGATTCACCTTCAACTTCACCACACGACCCCTCTGATTGCACTTCTTCTGTTCTGCCTGCTTTATTTGTGCTAACCAACAGATGATCATGCTCATTAGTAGCTGCAGGTCGTTGACTGCTAGTTTCCATATTTGCAAAAGTTTGCAATGGAACAGTAGGTTCCCCTATTTTTCCTGTAGCATTCAATTTTTTCACAATAGCAGTTCCGTCCTTTTGTTGCTCCTCATCAAGCTTATTAGCAGTCACCTTGTTCCCAGGTAGTGCAACATCTGTTGCTTTACTCACTACATTGGTAATTGTTGCCAAAGCTCTTGTAGCATTAATATCTGCTGGAGCGTTGTTTTTTTAACAGCAGGAGCTACCTCAGCTTTATTTGACAAAACTTTCCCAAATGCAGAATTTCTTGGCAAGTTTGTCAGCTGTGTACCTCGACCTCCAGTTGCATTGTTTTCAAAATTATTATCCAGCCTTGACACAGTAGAAGCTCATACAACTTCAGCTATTCCACTACCTTCCACCCTATCTTGAAGGTTGCCAGTTGCATTACTTTCTCGAGCAGCAGCATGATTTTTAGCCTTCCTAAAATCATCTATTGTTTTCAATGCAGGAACAATAGTAACCGCATTGCTGCAAATATGTGCACCGTCACGATCTACAAGAACAATAGTAACCGCATTTCTGCAAATCTGTGCACCATCACGTCTATTAGCATAAGCTGAAATTGTTTTTGGTCCAGCTGTTGTTGCTGCCTCGATTTCGCCTTGTAAACTCAATACTTGTTGCTGCTCACTTTTTCTGTTATCTTCAGAATTTAACACCATTATTTGGCCAACTCTTTTTGCATTGAGATAGTCCCTAGCATCACCTTGTAGTTTTTCAATAACTGGACCATCTGCCTCGATCAAACCATGACCACCTTGAAGCTTAACCCCTGTTACTTCCTCTGTCACCACCTTCTTTTCTGCTTGTTCTTTCATTACTCGACATACCTTTTCGTCATGTCCTTGATGTTTGCAACAAGTGCAATATTTAGGAAGATTGTCATACACTATTTCCTGATAATATACGACATATTTACCAGTAACTTTGTCCACAATCTAAAGCTTAACCTTTTTGGGGTGTTTGTCTAGCAAATCGATTACAACTTTAACTCTTGCCGCACTAGGTCTAGTCCTTTATTGTGTCGCCTTGTCCACAGTAAGAGCTTTTCCAACAGCTGACGCTAGAGACATTAACGACCTCTTTGCAAAGAAATTAGGTGGCAAACCTGGTAACGAGATCCAGACGACTGCCATAGAAGTCTCCTCCTTTGGATTGAATCCTAGTATCCATGAAAATGTTCTGAAGAAGTACTCGTCACCTTTGGATTTAAGATATCCAGTCGACCTCGAGAGGAACTGAACATAATCATTGAATAAATCAAACCTAACCAACAGGTGATGAAATTCCAACTGCCCAACGTTACAGTGACCTTGGATGTCAAATTGCATTGAAATAATTCTTCGAACCTCCTGTAGATCTAGTTTTCCATATGAAAATTTAATCACAACTACTTGATGCAGTCCTTCCTCCTTAATGAAGTCATTAACATCCTCCACTATGAATTCTATGATTGGTTCTCCATGGTCGAGTTTTACTGGAAATAACTCGATTTTTGACGACACTAAGGCGGACTGTTTTGGTTGAAGTTGAGATGCATAGGTTTGTTTTGTATTATGATTTGGGATTGTTTCTGTATGGATTTGTGTTGCCTCTCCCACATCCAAAGGCTGGGGAGAGATAGGCGCAGCCATGGCTGCCTTTACAGATCCATGAATGAACAAGTTTTGCCCAGTTTTGTCTGATGAACAGTAGGGTTCTTGACTGCTACAGTGACACGATAGTAGAGAGAAGCTGGAGCGTTTCAGCTTCACCAGATACTTTGTATTTAATCTTATAGACCCATTTACATCCAATAGCCTTCTTCCCCTTAGGTAGAGGAACAAGAGCCCATGTTTTATTGTCTTCCAAGGCCTTGATCTTTGACTGCATAGCTTCTACCCATCTCTTGTCTTTAACTTCTTCTTGGTAAGTCACTGGTTCCACTTCAATAAAGAAATGTGACATATGCCTTTGAAATTTAGATGTAATGTAATCATATGTGAGAATCTCAGAAAGAGGATATTTGCAGCATCCAGCAGACCTCCCCTAGGCAGGCTGAACGTATTCATGCATCTACATAGGAGGCTTAAACACTCTCCCTGACTTCCTAACCTCCTGACCATGTGTGTGTGGATCACATCTGAATGTTGGATCATCAGCAAGATTAGAAGTAGCAAGCACATGATCATTATTTATACTGCATCAAGTGCAATGTCTATGGAGTGTAAACTCTCATTGTGTTGGGTTTGGATAAGGTTCCTTATGTGGAACCTGTATTGCAATTGGAGCTGGATCGATAGTGAAATCATGTCTAGGAATAGAATTAGTATCAAGAAAAAAGTCTGCAGAACCAATGTCCAATAATTGAAAGGGAAATACATCCTCATAAAAAAATCCTTGCTAATGAAGAAAACTCTGTTCTCCAAGTCTAATACCATGTCACCCTTCTGGTGTGTTGCATAGCTCAATAGAACCGACCTTATAGCATTTGGCTCAAGTTTATCATGCTTGGTTAAGTTTGTTGCAAATCACATTTAGCCTATGACTCTTAAGTCGGAAAAAGAAGGTTGTTTTCATATAATATTTCATAAGGGGATTTGCCTGCAAAAATTGAGAAGGGAATCTTGTTGATGATATAAATTGTTGTGTCAATGCAATGGCCTCAGTACCTAACAGGCAAATGGCCCTAGAATTTTATAGCTCTGGCAATCTCAAGTATATGTTTGTGTCTTCTTTCAATTATTCCATTTTGCTGAAGGGTATATGGGCATGAACTTTGATGTACAATGTCATGCAATTAAAATAAGTCTTTGAAATAATGATTAAAAACTCACTTCCATTATCTAATATAAACATCTTAATTTGCTTTCCATATTATGTCTTAATGATAGAAATAAAAATTTTGAGCAAGAAAAGCACATCAGACTTGAGTATCATAAGAAACACCTAAGTCCATGAAGTGCAATCATCCACCAATATAAGAAAAAATCTCATTCTGTTATGAGTAGCAACTTTATAAGGACACCAAACATCCATGTGTACCAGGCCAAAGTTGTATAAGTGGAAATGGTATTCTAGCTTGTTTGGATAGTGGACATATTTAACATTTATTCAACTGATTGTTACATGAGAAACTGGTATTATTCATTAAGCTAGGAATTTTCCTAAGAACCTGCATTGGGACATGTCCTATTCGTTTATACCATAAGTCTGCACCTGCTCCACTAGTTGTTGTAAAGGCTCAATTCACTTTCCTTCCAACTGATGATGACAGGACATATAACACATTCTCCTCTCTACCAATCTCATGAAACACACAACATTGTGGAAAGAATGTGAAACAACACTTCAAGTCCTTTGTCACCTTAAACACTGATAAAAGATTAAACTTGAAAGCTGGGACACAAAGAACATCTTTAGAGTTATCACCTCTTGTAAGTTGACACTCCCCCATATAAGAAATTATGGATGAATCTCTAGTAGGCAATTGAACTTCTCATGTATTCCCTACTGATAGTTCATTATGTAATAAGTCTTTAGTACCAGTCATATGATTCGTAGCACCAGTATCTACAATCCATTTGTAAAGTATCATATATTTACAGAATTCTACATTGCCATATAAGAATTTACCGGCCATGTGGGCACGTGCATCTCTAACAGAATTCTTGTTTAACAATTGTATGAGTTGATTGTATTTATATGGTATGAAGAACTTGGCAGGGACTGCTGTATTCCTCGTTTGTTGGCTTGGCATTATTGTGGTCTGAGACTCCTGCCCAGATCCTTCTAGCAAAACTGCATTCCCTTTCTTTATGGCTTAAAATTTGGAGGAGAGTGTCATAACCCGCCATATCATCATGCCACGTAGGTGCCACTTGGCATATATTTTTGTCATATGGAAGAGTCATATAAGTTACGGACTAGATCTTGGTGGAATATTCTAGAACTATGGAGAATTTCTTTGGGAAAGTTCTAGATATTTATGCACTTGTAGGAAGGTTCTAGAAAAATATAGAGGTTTCATTAGGAAGACCCTAGAAACCTATGGAATTACTAGTAAAGTCCTTGGAAGATTGTAGCTATATAGAAAATTCTAGAGAATGTACTTATTTGTAAATATGGAAGGACTTGTGGAATAATTATTATTTGCACACTAGCCCCTAGGTGATTAGTATAAATAGGGGGCATTCATTTGTAAACTCATCAAGCAAACCAATCAAGTTCTCTCTAGTACAAAAGCTTTCTTTGGCAATTCTCTCGTGTTCTAACATTCCTTTAGCGATCTTTAGTGTAATAAGGCTGACTTGGCATAGAAAGAACATGAGCACATTGTGCAAGATCGTGAGTGAGTTGTCAAGTACTGCATGTGTACTTAGTTAACTACTAAGGACATGACAACGTTGTATTAGAGCAAAGGTTATGACTAAAGAATGTTGAAACAATACAAGAGATTGCTAAAAGGAAGTTTTGTAGAGAACCATGGTCGAAACTATGAAGGGCTTGGTACTTGCAGAAGGGACCAACATGAAGGTCCCTAAGCGAAAGCATTATGGCGGTGCACGGGAAGCACACAAGGCGGCAGACTTACTTTGGAGGATGGACAAGTACTTTGAGGTAGTCAGGGAGGAGGATGATGTTGTTAAAGTATGCAACGCCTCAATGTACTTGACCGAGGTTGTCGTGCTAAGGTGGCGTCGGAAGTGTGCCAACATGGAAAAAAATAGCTATCAAGATTGAGACGTGAGAGCAGTTCAAGAAGGAGTTGAAGAAGCAATTCTACCCGATGAATGTGGTGTATGAGGCTAGGCGGAAGCTAAGGTAGCTCCAACCGACGGCCACAATTCGGGAGTATGTGCGCGAGTTCACTACCTTAATGTTGCAAATCTCGTCATTGTTCGAGGAAGATTCCCTCTTCTACTTCATGGATGGGTTGCAAAATTGGGCAAAGCAGTAGTTAAGAAGACATAAAGTAGCCAACGTGAACGAGGCCATAGGGGTAACCGAGTCGCTTGTTGACTTCAAGATGGAGCCTGCCAAGTACAAAGAAGGCAACGCCGAGGGAGATGAGGGAGATCATGATGAGGACACGGGAAAGGCATAGCGAGGTATACAAGGGTAATGGCAAGGGGCCATCCCATAACGGACAGGGGTACAAGAGAAACGGCAAGTAGCCGGAAAATGGTAGCGAGTACGTGCCTAAGGGAGGGTGCTACTTCTGTGAAGGATCACATCGGGCAAGTGAATGCCTAGAATTGGGGAAGCTTGCAGCAATGATCGGGAACTTTGCTCAAAAACATAAGGGTGACATAGGAGAAACCGCCTGCATTGGAGGGATGCGCTTGGAATCTAAGCCAAAAGTAGGGGATTCCAAAGCCTATCTTGGCGCCATGCAAATGGAGCATGGTGGCAGCAAGAAAAGTAGGACAGATATAGTTGAAGAGGATGGAGAGTTACAAAGTGATGGCAAGCTATCAAACTCAGACGAAGCACGAAGCAGAGGGTTCAAGTTTGCTAGTAATGCTGGACCACGGAGAGTAGCCAAATAGAGAGTGGAAGCATGGATTTGATGCTTGAGAAACTACTAGACTTGGTTGAGTCATGAGAAGATTCAGGCCAAGAGCAAGAAGATGCATCCGATGGGCGGAGGATCGAGGTCATCATTGCTAGTCGTCCAAAGTACAAACGAGGCAAAAAGAAAGGTGACCAGTACCTTGTAACATGGGAAGGCGAACCGCTTCATATGACATCATGGCTAATGGAAAAATATTTCTAACAACGCCAAGGCGAGGTGCACGCGTACTTGTCGAGGGCTACACAAAATTGGGTGGGGGAGAGTGTCATGACCCGCCAGATCATCATGCCACGTAGGTGTCACTTTGCATATATTTTTGCCATATGAAAGGGTTACACAAGTTAGGGACTAGATCTTGGTGGAATATTCAAGAACTATGGAGAATTTCCTTGGGAAAGCTCTAGATATTTATGCACTTGTAGAAAGGTTCTAGAAAAATATAGAGGTTTTATTATGAAGACCCTAGAACCCTATGGAATTACTAGGAAAGTCCTTGGAATATTATAGCTATATAGAAGATGCTAGAGAATGTACTTATTTGTAAATATGGAAGGACTTGTGGAACAATTATTATTTTCACACTAGCCCCGAGGTGATTAGTATAAATATGGGCATACATTTGTAAATTCATCAAGTAAACCAATCAAATTCTCTCTAATACAAGATCTTCCTTTGGCAATTCTCTCATGTTCTAACATTCCTTTAGCGATTTTTAGTATAGTAAGACTGACTTGGCATAGAAAGAACATGAGTACGTTGTGCAAGATTGTAAGCGAGTTGTCAAGTACTGCAAGTGTACTTAATTAACGACTAAGAACGTGACAATAGCCTACAATCTTGTAGCAATTCTCCTTTAGATGCCATGTTTTATTACTAAAATTACATTTTATTAGTTTATAACAATCTTTTCTAGTGTGCCCTTGTAGGTGACAGAAGTCACATTCCAACTATAATTCCTTATTTGTTTATTTCCAGGTTGTGATGTAAACAAAGCAGTAGTCTCAATGTTTCCTGCATTTTCATAGCTGCTACCAATGATCATTCGCTTGCTTTCATCTTGAACTATCACTGCATAATTGTAGTTAATAAACAGCAGAGTAGGCAATAAGAAGATTTGGCTTCTAGCTTGTTCAAAACTGTCATGTAATCTCATGAGAAATTATAACAGTCGATGATACTTCAATTGTTCAACATACTCCGGGGGATGAGGAGGAGGCAAGATCGAATCATACTCTGCCCGTAGATCTCTGAGCTTGGTAAAATGGGTAGAAATAGAAGAAATTCCTTGATTCGAAGTGAATATCTCCTTGTGCACATAGTAAAGTCTCGATCCATTGACTTTATCAAAATGTTTCTTGAATGCAGCCCACACTGTCTGAGCATTAGACAAGAAAAGTACTCCAGTTATCAAAATCCTTACTAATGCTGCTCATCAACCACGAGGTCACGATCGCATTGCAGCGATCCCATTATTGTGCTAATCCAAATCCAAAATCCTCCTTTGAAGTGAATCCATCAACTAGACACAATTTAGTTTTTCTTAACAGCGCAACCTTCATCGCACGACTCAAGAGAGTGTAGTTCTTTATTCCAGTTAGCATAAGCCCTACGGACATGGATCCAGGTCCATCGGAAAGATGTAGATATAGCGGGTGATATGATCGAGAATTATGGATCCCCCGACTATAATAGCTCCGTTATTCACGGTACTACATGATTCATCAGAAGTCGCCATGATACTTCAAATCGAACTTCCAAAATTTCAATTGCAAAAAATTAGGGTTCTAAAAAAATTGAGTGAATTCTCTCGAACTTTCTTCAATTGCTCGAAAATTCCCTAGATATACTCAATCATTTGCTGTGATACCATGTTGAATTCTCATAATTGAGCTAGAACAAATAATAGATTTGAAGATGAGAAGAAGCACTGCGAGAAGACAAAGTTGGAAAATGATATCTTCTTCTTCAATGGTATCGGAACTCTATGTACAACTCTATATAATTGATTTACACTTAACCAACTTACTAATGCCAACTAATTGACAGTTGCACAGCTAACAAACTAATAGACTAACTATGGTTACAGGAGACTAACTAATGGACTAACTATAGTTAAGTTAAAACACATGTGAGTTAAGGTACTTCATGTGCATGGACACATCCTTTACAAGTAATCGGATAAATCAATGAATTAGTCCAATTTTGCATTGTCAAGGACAGAGGCAGACTATTTTGCACACATAATTCACGTTCATAAGAAAAAAGTCGCAATGCGCTTCCTCAAACAAGGTGGCTATAGCATCCTACTTTGAGCTAATCATTTTATAATAACTGAGCAGCAACCGCCGTACAAGACATGAAACTTAAAATATGGATTTTACTGATGTTTGTTGTTATATTGGGGAGCCATTGATTTCTCTATGGCATTATCCTGTTTTCACCAGACAGATCTAATAATAGTTGTAGCCTACAAAATAGTTAAAACGGCACGGTCTAGCCAGTTTTCAGACTGGTTATTCATAAATAGTCAGCGTTTGCCAAGTCATTAAAAAATAGCCACTATTTTGCTGTAACAGAGACCGGTCAAGCATAATATACTGGAGTTCGGTGCACCTGTGTATGAACTTCCAGTATATTATGCTGGACCGGTATACTTTGCTGGCTCCAGTATAATATACTGGAGACTGGAGCACCGATGCTCCAACTCCAGTATATTATGTTGGACCGGTGTATTAAACTGGAACTCCAGTATATTATGCTGAAGTATTTTTCCGAATTTTGAATAGTGTTTTCGTTCAGATTTATCTTTATATGAAAAGTGATTAAATTTCGATTATTTTTTAAACTGTGGCTATTTTTGAATGATCACTTGTAAATCTGACTATTTTTTAAT
The DNA here is from genome assembly GCF_000393655.2 of Nicotiana sylvestris. Classification (NCBI taxonomy): domain Eukaryota; kingdom Viridiplantae; phylum Streptophyta; class Magnoliopsida; order Solanales; family Solanaceae; genus Nicotiana; species Nicotiana sylvestris. The sequence continues at coordinate 140,407,707 of NC_091059.1, read as the reverse complement.
TTCTCCCTACAAAATTACTATGTTCTTTTGGATAATAGCGGGCTTAATTTGCCCGGACTTTTGATTCACCCACAAATTAATAGTTATATAGTTTAGACTTTAATTATAGATTAAAGTTAAGTTGCGTAAAGAGAGGGTGTAAAAATATTATAATCATTGTATTATGATTGATAGTAGGAAATTATTTATCGTCTATTCTACGTTAACAGTTCACATTTATTATAAGTGTTTGTCTTTCTGTTAAAACGAAAAATAAGCAAATGTAATTTACCTCTAACAGCTGGATTGTATATACAAAGTTGACATATTAACACATAAAGCTATAAACAGATACTATTCCATTTTAATTTATGTGAATTTATTTCTTTATTAGTATGTGCCAAAAAAAATGATCACTTTTTATATTTCGAAATAATTTATTTTTATATAATGATTTTTTGCCACACAAAATATATGTGTCTTATTTTACACCACAAGTACAAAAATATTCTTTTTTTTTCTCTTAAATTCCATACATAATCAAATAAATTTACATAAATTGAAACGGAATGAGTAATAAAGATGTCTCTTTTGGTCCAAAGAAGTAAAGTAACATTTGCAAACCCACCGTTTCCTTCTTTGCATGCTGCTTACGTTATTTCCTTTCTACATTTCTTTCTCTCACGCATTAATTCTTTGTCATTTCGTAGTTACATTTTTATGCAACCAATATTTCATGTTTAGCTTTTGATAGTCTTCTCCAAAAGAAATATGAGGACTTGCACAAAGATGATAGTGTATCATGATCTTTTGTTTAATTATGACTCTTAGGGGTCGTAGAATACATTAAATAAAATAATGTTTGCTAGTTTTGTGTATTAATAATACTTTATTTGTTATACATTTTGAATAAATATTCTATTTTGTATTATTCTATGCATAACTAATGCATAGAAAACTATGATATTAATAATGCAATGAGTTTTAATGCATTAGCTTAGTTAAAGATAAAATTATTTTTCAAAATTTATGCTTAATTAAATATGCTATTATATTAGTACAAGTTTGAAATAATCTAAATAGTGAGAATAAAATTATATCCCTAGTAAGTAAATAAATATTTAGCATATTTTATTTTTTAATATTCAGTTCTATACTACAATATAGGTTGACAAATCAAATATTTTTCTTAAAACTTTTTTCATATAAAATTATTTCTCAACATATGTTTCTTTTAAAAAGATGAATTGGTTTTGATGGTATTTTTGTAAACAAATAATTCTTTTAGAAATTGTGCAATGCTTTAATACATCAAACCAAATAATAAATAAAAAATAATGTCAACATAACTAATGTCAACATAACTAATATTAATATTATTAGTACATCATATTCAACATTATTCTTATGAACTCTATAAAACAAGCCCTTAAATCCCTAAACCCTAAAATCTATAACAAGAAGCCAAGTGTCTTGGTCTACGACCCGTCAAATTCTATAATAAGACAGACTGAAAAGAGAATAAAAGAGAAAGGTGAGAGTCCCTCTCAGAAAAACAAAGACATGACTTACGTACGTCTACCGCTTTTATGGAATATTTTGGTTTTGGATCTTTTTTTCCTTTGCTTTTTGGAAGTTTATTGTCACCGTCCTCCTCTCATCTCCTCAGAGCTTCTCTGCCTAAATCCGTTCAATCCCTTTTATTCCAAGTATATATACTACTCCTTTTTTTTTTAAATTCTTTTTCTGTTTTGTCTCTTGTCGTATTTTAATTAATTTTCAGCTCTGTAAGGTTTAAAGGGACAATATTTTATTTGCTTGATACTCCTATATGTTCTTTCAATTTAAATAGTAATTAAAGAGCTTTTCAATTTGATTGACTAAGGTGTAACAAGAAAGAGAGCACAATAGAAGATTTGATGAGGTTTCGGTCATAACATCAAACCAACCGGAACAGCTTGGTTCATTTGTTGCTCGTGCGACCCCTATGGCACGAGGTCCGAATGAAGCTGATTGATGAGACATTAAAGAGCTAAGGATAGAAGCGAAGCAAGATTTAAAATATACAGATTCTGAATTTGTAAACAAATTTATTGCTAGCTTATTTTAATTTTTGGGTATGAATTAAATTTTTTATATATATTCAATGAATTTCTTGATATAGATATAATATTTAAGCAAAAACTATTGAATTCGTTCGAACTGATAGCGAAATATTGTTGCTCCGCCACTAAAAAGACATGTACTCGTATCCAATTGGATTAACAACGGATACTCAAGATTGCTTACTCATAATTTCCCATGTCCAAACAAATTGCTACACTGGACCCCTTCAAGTTAATATCCTACGTGTGGTTTAGGAATTAGTAGTAATTTTTTAATAACTGAGCCGGAACTGCTCATGCAAGACATGGGACATTAGGGAATTCACTTGCTCTGATAGTGGGGAGCCATTTATTCTCAATGGCGTAATTTGCTAGACACTCGGTTGGGTTTTGCGTGGACTTAGCTTCACAAACACTAATTAGTAGCAGCATATATATATAGTAGTAGACTTTAGAGCCTTGATTAGCTATGAAGAAAGAAAGTAGTCACAATTGGTCAAAAAGAAAGAAACATTTGCAAACCCACTCTTCCTTCTTTATAACTTGTAGCTCACTTTATTTCTTTTCTTTTTTCTGCTTTTCACGTTCTTTAACACTTTACAATTACTACATTTTTAAGGTATCCAATTTTTCCTCTTTAGCTTTTATATAAGTACTAGTACAAAGAGCTTTTGAAAGAAGCAAGTCAAACTTTAATGCAACGAGCCCATCTGACTAACTTCTTCAAAAGAAAAAGAGAGGGTAAAAGCTCCAAGACTAGCAACGAGCGTGCCCACCGTTGAGTCCTCGAATTTGCAGAATTCAAAGAGCCAAATGTCAGAGTTTATAATACTTCTTAACATGTACTGAAGGAAAAGAAAAAGATGAGACTATTCCCTCAGAAAAACAACGACATTACTTACGTTTTCTCCTTTTACTAGTCTTTTCTTTTGGAAGTTTCTCTCGTCCTCAGAGCTTCTCTGTCCCTAATTGTGTTCAATCCCTTTTACTCGAAATGCTATTCCTCTTTTCATTCTCTTTAGTTTGTCTCTTGTTGTACCTGATTTGCACTTCTGCCAAGGTAAAAAAAAAGGATAAATTTTTACACATCAGAAGTTATTTGTGTAGCATTTCAATGGTAAATTGTCATGATCCGAATTTTTCACCCTCGTGATTGTGATGGCGCCTAACGTTTCACTTACTAGGCAAGTCAACGTTAGATATAGTTTTTAGCAATTTTTAACAATTCAAATAAAAAAACAATAAGCTGAATAAACTGAAATAAAGTAGATAAAATTGTTAAACGGCGATATCCAAGTATAAATCCCAGAACTGGTGTCATGAATACACGAGAGTCTAGAGTACTACAAATAATAGTCTAAATGAAAACATAACTGTCTGAATCGAAATAAACAGCTAAGGCAATGTAGAAGGGGACTTCTGGGCTGCGAACACTGTGCAGCTGTATCTCAAGTCTCTGTCAAGCACCGGATCCAAGCAATCTACTAACCGTTGCTAGGACCAACTCCAAAATTTGCACAAGAAGTGCAAAGTGTAGTATGAGTACAACCGACCCCATATACTTTGTAAGTGCCGAGCCTAACCTCGACGAAGTTGTGACGAGGCTAAGGCGGGCCACTTACAATAACATGTACGAAGTCTTATAATAATAATAATAATAATAATAATAATAATAATAATAATAATAATAATAATAATAATAATAATAATAATAATAATAATAATAATAATAATAGGAAAGGAAAACAGGAAAAATAAGGTAGTTAATTTATGAAAAAGAACTCAGTCTTTGTAATAAGACAACCCAGAATAACAGATCTCGCGAAAATTTCATGTAACAACGTAGAAACCAACACAATAACAATAATGAATACAACACACACAATCCGTTGCGGCGCGCATCCTGATCCCACCGTATACACATAATCCTTCCTTATTTCACCATATCAATATCAAAAATCACATATCAAATCTGTTGCAGCGCGCAACCCGATCCCACCATATCATCATAATCCTCCCTTATTTCACCATGTCACAATTTATCAATATCAAGTATTACGTACACAACCGTTGTGTGCGCAATCTGATTCCACCATATCAGTTATCAAAATCCTCCCTCATTCCACCATATCATAATCGTTGCGGCGTGCAACCCGATCCGTAAACAAATTCAATAAATGTAAACAATCTAACAGCTCAATTCACAAGAATCTCTACGATTAAAGAATATGAAAGCAAAGCAATAAAGGAACTATGTACAAATCAAAGGAATGCTACAAATAATACAATAGCAAAAAGACAAATCAAGTATGTGACAATTAAGGAGTACAAGTAAAACGATTAAAGCAAGTAGCAATCAATCACAGAATCATGGAAGGGACGAATATTTCAATACAAGAATAATTAATGACAAGTAACAAATTACGACATAGAAAACAATTAAAGCGTATAACAGTTAAGACATGGAATAAGATAATTCATGAAATACGAGAAATCATGGAAACCATTATTTTGATGGTGTATATACACTCATCATCTTACATATATGTCGTTACACACGTAATTCACATAACATATAGTTCAAGAGTTCCTAATTCTCTCAAATCAAGGTTAGATCCAACACTTACCTCGCTCCGCAATCAATTCAAATCTCAACCGAGACCTTTCCTCTATAATTCGCCTCCAAACCAATCGAATCTAACTAAAATCAACTTAATATCATCAAACAATGCTAGGAAAATCAATTACAATAGATAAAGCAAGGATCTTTACACTTTTCCCAAAAAGTCAATAAAAGTCAACCTCGGGGTCGCTTGGTCAAAACTTGAGATTCGAACCAAAACACAATAACGCATACACCCCGAGCCCGATTATGTGATTAGTTTCAAAATCTGAAATCAATTTGAGGTTTAAATCCCAATTTTATAAAAACTCCAATTCTATCCAAATCTCTAATTTTCTACGATAAAAGAGCATAGATTAAGGTTAGAAATCAATGGGTGTAGATGGAAATAGAAGAAAACGAGTTAAAATATACTAACCTATAAAGTGAGGATGAAATTCTTCTTCAAAATCACCTCTAGGCCGAGCTCTAATATGAAGATGGTGAAAAATGAAAAAAAATCCCGTCTTTAGGATATTTTAAATCACTGGCATCAGGTCTTCATCGCGTTCGCGAAGGACGTGACACGATCGCAAAGCAATACGGCCCTACCGGCTTTGGCGTTCGCGTAATGCCCTACGCGTTCATGATGGCTCTGCCCCTAGCCTTCGCGTTAGCAACCATTTGATCGCGTTCGCATAGAACACACAGTTGATCCCTTTCCAGGCCCATACCCCATTGCGTTCGCGTAGCTTTGATCGCGTTCACGAAGGGTGATCCCACAACTACTTCGCATTTGCAACATCAACCTCGCGTCCGCATAGAGGAAATCCCACCCCAGTCCAGGTTACTCTTCGCGGTCGCGAAGAACAAAACACCAGACACTAGGATACCTGAAACCAACAATCCTCCTAAGTTGAAAATCAATCCGTAGCCTATTCGAAACTCACCCAAGCCCCTCGACTTCAAGCCAAACATGTACACAAGTGTAATTACATCATATGACCTTGCTCGTGTGGTCAAATTACCAAAATAACACCTAAAACTACGAAATCGGACATCAAAATGAATGAAATTCTCAAAGAAACTTAAGAACTTCCAAATTTACAACCGGATGTCCGAATCACATCAAATCAACTTCGTTTTGCACTAAATTTTGCAGAAAAGTTATAAATAGTAAAATTAAACTATACCAAGTTTTGGAACCGAAATCCGAACCCGGTAACAACAAAGTCAACCTATGGTCAAACCTAGGAATTCTTTAAGTCTTCAAAATTTTCAACAAATCATGTTAAATCAAATTAGGGATTTCACGATGCGGACCAAGTGAAACCGTCAAAACACTGATACGGATTCGTTTACACAAAATGTTGGTCGTAGTCAACTCATAACATTTTAAGGCTAAATTTTACATTTTCTTTAATTTTTCACATAAAAAGTTTTTCGGGAAAAGACAGAACTGTGCATGCAAATCGAGGAATGCTAACCGGAACTATTTGAGATTTCGGAACACAGAAATAAAAGCTACAACTCAAAATGACTTATCGGGCCATCACATAAATACTAGAGTAGGAGACTAAATGGTTTCTTCTTTGCGGAAGAGAATCAGCAACAACCACAACCTAAGTTAGGATCGATAAAAATTATCACAAAATGGAACTCCCTTGGTTTTCCACAACCTAGATATCCCCTTAGAGATACAAAGAGTTTTCTTTATAAACTCTGTCCATTGTCATCGATCTAGAATGGAAAAGCGCCATCTTAGTTTGTGGATTTAGGATTTAAACCCGATACCGCTACATTAGCTTTTTCCTTTTAACAATATGTTCGATTTGTGGAGTTATATTATATTTTAACGTCTAAATAATGCTCCGATATAGTTCAAGACTAAGACCAGCTTATTACACCTGCCAGTGACCTATAGTTCAGGGTTTCAGGCTCATAATTAGTCATCATAAAGGTAGTTTTTTCTGTGAATTAAATTGAGCTATATTATTTGTTGGGTAGACTGAAACTTTCAATCTTGGAATAGGGAACGTTGAGAGTGTTGGACCAGTAAAAGGCTGTAAAAATCAAAAGTAAAGTTTCTGATATTTATTGGAGGTTACCCAAATTTCAGACTTTTACTCCGTAATTTTAACCTCTAGTCCATAGTCTGTAATCGTGCATACGCGGACGCACGAGAATTGTAGTAGGGGAGTATCTGCTTTTCTAATTAACTGAAACTCTGCTCCTCACATGACGATGGTCGATGGCTCTATCTCTCTACCTATAAAAACGTCGATAACAACAAATCTTTGCACTACTACTCTTCAGTCTTCTTCTCTTTTCATTTCAAAAAGTAGAGAAGCTTACATCAACTCTCTGCTTTCACGAAACTCCATTCTCATTATATATAAAGCACCATATTTAAGCTCTATTTGTACGTTCATTCTTCTTGCACTTTTCCTCATTGCTCACTTGCCTTTTTCTTACATTCAAAACCTCTGTACGAAATCCATGGATGCTTTTAACATACTCAAATTCTGGCGCACTGCCGCCGTTAGAGATATCGTCTCTGATCTTGATTCTGTTAATAATTTCGTCGACACTGTCGATTACTTACACAACCGAGCACTGGAGACTGATGAAAAAACCAATGACGACGAAGACTCGTTCTTCGATTTGGTGTTCACAGGACACCCTAAAGAAAACAACAACTCCAAGTCTGTTTCTGAAACAGGCCCCCTTGACGATTCTTCTGTAAAGCAAGGGAAGAGCAAACTCAATCTTCCTGAGTCTCCTAAAGATGTGTTTTTTAAACCAAAAGCTTTTCCAGTTGACTCAAACTCCAAGCCTCTTTCTCCGAATTATATACTCAGATCAGCTCCCAAGTTTCGCGTCTGCTTCTTGGGCTTCAGGAAGTCAAAGCCGGAGAAAGTGGGCATTAACGATTCTTCTGCGGCCAGTCCAAAGATTCAAGTCGGCCAGAAACTATCGCCTAAGGCAGAGAGCACTCGATTTACGGTGAAATGCAAGGTGGAGGAGGTTCCAGCCAGCTGTATTTCCTTCAGATACAATAAAAGTTCAAAAGGAAACCAAGTTCAACAAGAAGAAGACGATTCTTCAGTTAAAGACTCGTCAAAGCAAGATATGCCCAAATATTTGAAGTTAATGAAGCCACTGTACTCCAGAGCTTCCAAAAGGTACACCGACAATATAAAAATATCAGACAATGTTTCAAGAGCAGGTCAATTGTGTTCTCCGTCAATGCAATCATTGAGCTTACCCAGAAAATCATCAGAAGAGGGAAAACAGGGGAGCCGAGTTGCTGTACTTGGAGTTGTTCGTAAACAGCTAAGGAAGAGCCGGTCGACGGCGTCATTCGTTGCGTCGCCGATGAACCGGAGAGACGATTCACTGCTGGAGCAAAATGACGGAATCCAAGGTGCTATTCTTCATTGCAAAAGGTGCTACAGCTCAGCCGCAAAAGGTGAATACCCTGTTTGTCAAAAAAAATTCTGTTCTTAATCCTTTTTTGTTTTGTTTAATAGTATGTACTATATTCGACTAATATTAATTCTTAATTTGACTCTTCAACAGACTGTTCGATGTCATTATCAAGATCTACAAATGAAGATCTGTCAAGAGCCTCTTCTGAGGAGCTGAACAGATGGAGTATTTGAATAAACTCATCATTTTGAAACTAAATAGATTGCGGGAACTGAAAAATTACTAGATACAGAGGCTTTGTATTGTTCCCTTTGCTAGTATCAGTATTTTTGAATATTACAAACGGACTAACAGAGTACTGTTGTTAGTACATCACTTGAATGAATAGTTTTTGTTTGTGTAAAGTGACTGAGGAACAAATGTAGTATGATTTCTTAACATCTTTAAGTATGACTAATCTTTCAGAGGTTTTCTGTTGTGAAGTGTAAATGTTCAATTTGGTCATTATTATGTTTTAGGTTCCAATTTCCAAATAACTTGCTCAAATCTAAGTTGTCATTATTACCAGAATATATAAACGTTACTGCAGTGCCCGATTGCGCGTGCCTTTATCTTATGTTTTTGTTTTTCTCCAATTTATATTGTTTCACCCTGGTCTTATAGCAGAAAGTGATAAATATGAGACGGCTGTAACATGTTGGTGCATCTTAACAAAGAATGATACTAACTTTAATTAGGCTGAATAGATTGGCGGCTCCCCAAACTTGAGTAATTTTTTTCTTTTGACAATTAAAAGTTAAATTAAGGGTAGTAAATGATCTTAAGAACACGTACCTTTGCCTTATCCCCAAATTCCATAACGCAAATGATCTTAAGAATTTTCGGCCTATTGACTTGTGTAACACTATTTATAAAGTAATTACCAAGATCATTGCAAATCGTCTTAGGCCTTACCTACCTGGCCTTATTGGTCCCTGCCAAACCAGCTTCATCAAGGGACGCAGGGCTTGTTATGCTATTGAGGTTCTAAATCATATAAACAAAACTAAAGGGCAATGGGTAAGCTTGTAATCAAAATTGATCTTGAAAAAGTTCGACCGCATTGAATGGTCATTTGTCTACCGTACCCTCCTCTTTTTTAAATTCCTCCCTAAGATTACAAAGCTCATTTTAAACTGCATTTGTACTAGTAATATTGCTATTCTTGTTAATGGTACAAAAACTAACTACTTCTGACCATCACGGGGCATCCGTCAAGGAGACTCCATGTCCCCGTATATTTTCATACTATGCATGGAGTTTCTCTCCACATACATTAATCACCAAGTAGATCTCCATCTCTGGGATCCTATCATCCTTAATAAAAAATGGGCCTCAATTATCATATTTATTTTTCGTAGATGACCTCACCCTCATGGCCAAAGCTAACCCTAAGTCTATCCATTCTATTCACCAATGCTTGAACCATTTTTGCCACTTATCGGGTCAAAAAATCAATCCAATCAAATCCAAGGTCATTTTCTCCAGAACCTGTCAAGATAGCCCTCGAATCTTAGTCCAACAACTCTTGAATATTAAGGCTACGCATACTTTTGGCAAATATCATGGTTTTCCCATTCTTAATCATAAACCAAAGGCCTCCGATTTTCAATATATTCTCGATAATATGAACAGTAAACTTGCAAGCTGGAAGTTAAACTTCCTAACACCAGCCGACAGACACCCTTGTTAATTCTACTATTAAATCCATTCCGTCATATGCCATACAATATTTTCAGCTCCCTTAAAAAACTTGTCGCAGTTTGATAAAATTCAAAGGAATTTCATATGGAGAACTACCTCACAAAGAAAAAAGGTTCACTATGTTAATTGGGACACCATCACCCTACCAAAGGACCAATGTAGTCTGGGGGTTCGTAAAGCCCATGATAAAAATCTAGCACTTCTTACAAGTCTTTCTTGGAGACGTTTTTCACAACATCATTCCCTTTGGGCCCATACTTTAATTAATAGATATTGCTTCAAGAATAATTCATCCTCCCACTCTTTTATTTGGAAAAATATTTTAAAGGGTGGCAACTTATGCGCAAATGCTATTGCATGGGCCTCTAGGTCAAGGACAAACATTGATTTCTGGAACTCTAGATGGATCCCTTCCACTCCTCCCGTCCATTCCATTATCCATGGTCCACTAACTCTGTGAGACCACGGCCTTAAATTACATAACATTTAGGACGACGTCAACTGGGATTGGTCAAGAATCTCCTTCTAGCTCCCCAACGAGATTATCAATAAAACTACGGCAATCTTCTTGAGTCAGGATATAACAGATACTCCTTATTGGTCTAGTAATAAAAATGGCAACTTTTCACTAAGTTTGTTTACAAGCTCCTTCATTCCACTCCCTATAATAGCTCCAACTTTAATTGGATATGATCCATAAAACTCTTAATAAGATCCAATTCTTCCTTTGGCTTTGCTCACATAATAGGCTACCTTCAAACAATTACTTGCATCATATAGGTATCAAGGTAGAACCCAACTGTGCCATTTGCAACCATCCAGGAGAATCTATCCACCATATTTTTCTTGAATGCCTCGTTGTTAGAAAATTCTGGATGGACCTTGGTTTAAATGTCAGTGTTATCCCCTATCACCAGACACACTGGCTCCAACTAATAAAAGACATTAATCTCCCCATCTATAATCATCCCCTAACTTGGGATATCTTCTTTCCTTTTTGCCTTATGGCACATTTGGAAGAATAAAAATTATAACGTTTTTAATAAAACTGCCTTGTTTCCTGATATCAGAATAGTTTTTATGCAGACTATGGAATTCAAGTATTGCACTGGGGCCACAACACCCCCCACCCTAACAAAAAATATCCAAGTTAGGTGGTTTCCTCCTGCCCAAGAAATTTTTAAGCTAAATATTGATGGCTCTTTTTGGGAAAAAGGATCAAAGTGGTGGCATTTGTAGTGTTATTAGGAATTCAAATGGTGATTGGGTCTTAGGATATTCAAAAAAGATTCATGCTTACAACCACACCCACACGGAGCTTAGCGCACTTGAGCATGGGTTGCAACTAGCGGCCGACCATCTTTTAATTCCCATTGAAATGAAACGGACTCCATTGAGTCTATTGACTTTTTGGACAAGAAATTTCCTATTTATCAGAATATTATTGATTCTTGCAGGTATCAGGTTGGGAATCCAGTAATCCGGCATAGCTTCAGGGAAGGAAACAAAATAGCTCATGTTTTGGCAAAGGAAATATCCAAGCAAGCTACAAATGATCATCTATCTATTATAGCCTACCCTCCAGAGTCTGTGTTGCCAATCATTCAAGCAGATAAAGAAGGCTTATCGTCTAGTAGAATAGTTCCTATATCAATGTGTAATAAGTTAGCAAGTCTTGGAAACTCATGCGTACTAGCTATCTGTTAGACCCCTGACAAAGCTGATCGGCAAGCGGCACGGCAGTGGCAAGGATTTTGGCATGATGGCCTTGCCATTGGCCTATGTGCGAGGGAAAATCAACATGCAAGACAATGCGGGGGTGTTGTCAATGGCAACAAACTGTTGCTAAGCAAGTGAGACGGACTACACTTGCATTTGAGGGCTAAAGTGCGACGGACTACACCAAAGCAAAAGGGGGCTGCGTACAAGCAAGGCCAAGACCTTGACGGAACTAGGCGGGCTGGATGGGAGCTTGACAAGCCAAAACGGGAAAGACCTCGGCGCTAAAGTGAGGCAGCTTAGTGCCAAGGCAGTGGCATTGGCAATGTGGTGTTGCCATGACTTAGGTGAGCGGGCTGGCACCTAAGTTATTTGTGGGCAAACGACTTGGCAAAGGGAAGGGCATCAAGGCTTGGTGACTTGATGTTAAAATCAGCATGGGCAACGGGCATACTTGATCAAGTAGGGGCGACTTGACAAGAACAATCAACTGTGGCAGCGGATGGGCGTGTGGCTAAGTCAAGGGTGACGAGCTGTGGCGATGGCATTGAGCGGGAGCAGTGTCAAAGGCTAAGGCTGGGCGCAAAGTCAGCCTTAGACGTGCAGCAGCTGGCCAAGAAACACGCACATGCAGTGCACATGAAGTGGTTTTCAAGTGAAGTCCAGGAGTTGCTGATTAAATGGCTGAGTCTTTGCACGTTTTTGGGGCATGTTAGAGACATGTTCCCCACGTTTTGATCATGGGGATCATTTCCTATCAGTTGGGGGATGTCAACTGAACATAGGAGACTCTTTAGGGCTGACTACACTATAAATATGTGTGTTAGCAGCCTTAAAAACGGGCTAAGTACCTAGGGAGGGAAATGTCTGAAAATAGGCATAGGGTTGTCTATTTTGTGGCTTGAGCATGGCAAATTATGTGCCATTGCCTTGCCAAACGAGTGGCAGCACGAGTAGCCTTAGGCAGGGGCTTTTATAGGGCTGATTCGTGCATGAGTAGGCCATTTTTGTGAGTTGGTGCCTGCCAAGGGTGGCAGCACCTTGCCTAACTCGAGATTTTCCTTTGTAATTGAGTTATTATAAAAGGTTGGGAAGGGGTTCCCGTAAATCTGTGTTGTCTTTGTTTTTCTTGTTGCCTTTAAATTATTCTAAGTGTTGAACCTCGGAACCGAACGGAAATTGGGTAAGGCTGAGGTCAAGTGGGGACTTGACTGCCGCACATCGGGCAGCATTTTCGGCGGACAGAAATTGCCGGTGTGACACTATCCATGATAGCAGGAATGTAACTTCATATGCAACTGTAACGCCTTAGTTGTTTTTAATGAAATATTCCCGTTTACCAAAAAAAGGTAAGTGTCAAAATGAACCCCCCCCCCCAACCAAAAAAAAAAGTGTATGGACGAATCTATGTAGTATAGCCTAAAACTTAAGAGTATAAGTTTTATACATTGATAGTAAAAAAGCCTATTATATAATAAGTTCATTTATTAAGTATTAGTAAATTTATCAAAATATTAATTAGTAATCTGGTAAAAATAATAAGTTATATTCTATCACAAGATTAAATTCTTTGACAGTGCAAAGAAAGATTTACAATGTTAATGTGTATAACTAAAAAACAAGAATATAATGTGAAAATGTTGTTCTTAACCTATCAATGCATATAACTTCCATTCTAAATTTAATGTGAAAAATTGATGCCGAAAGGGTGTGTGCGTTTGTTTTAATGTGAATACTTGTGATATTTATACAAATGGCCGGCTGAATTTACTGTTTATTTCTTTTAGTTGGTTTACATAAAGTATACTTTAGTTATACATATATTATGCAATCGTCAATTATTTTTAATTTAAGCACTTGAGTAACGACTATTTAGATTAACTTGTTGCATCTTTTTCAGGTTAGCTACAACTGCATCTTATAGTTTTGAGAACACGATATCTGGTTGGATGAATTTGCCATCCATGTTAGGATTGTTTAACCAAAAATCTGGGTCTTTGGTCAAAGCTAGAAATAAAGAGAAATCCGGGTTACTGATAATCTGGAGACGAAAATATTAGAAGACTTCTGAGAATAATAAAGTAATAAGTAGTTTTGTATTTCAGTGTAACCTCAATAATATTTTGTGTCCCTACAGATGTAGAGTCCTTCTCCTTTTATAGTTGATTCTAGGAGAAAGTGTAATGCCTTTGTCTTAATGAGGCAATTATGAGCAATAAATGACATTAGAAGAAACGTTACACAATCATTTCTATTTAATTCAAATTTTCTAACGTATTTGATATTTAATGTTGTATTTAGACTCTTTTACGACATCAGATTCGTATCTTCAACTTCTTCCGATCTTCGGTCTTTAAATGACTCGAATAGGTACGAGACTCGTGCCATTTGAGTAACGGTCCACACCTAGGTTGCTTTCTTCTCCCCATATCTGTTGTCGCCCGTGCCTCTTGGCTATTTATTGCGTTTTGACCTTTTGACCAGTCCACGTGTCATGACATGTCATCTTCAATATTCAGACTCAGTTTTTTCCCAATACAGATAGTCCCCCCACTTTCCATTTATTTATCAATTAAATATTTGGGAAGTGGATCTTCACAAAAAAGGAATTTTTGCCGTAATCAATGCTATGACAGTACTAACGCTTCAGTTGTCTTTTCTATTTAATGCTCTGCACACGTGTCACCTTCTGATTGGCTCTGTAATTCTGCAGCCTTTTTCAAGGCTTCTTCATCCCCTCTATTCACAAAGTGATAGTTGCCTTTATTATAGGCTTTCCATCATTACACTTCTTTGTTTGACGGTTGCTATTATATACATATTTAATCTTTTTTCCTTTAGTTCATCCTTTCTCTGCAATGGCGTCTCCGAATCCTAACCCTAAGAGAATCCCAATTCTTGATAGCTTCCCCAACGCCCCTGTAAGACATAGAAGGGGTAGAGATGGCAGGCTTCGTAGCCTAGGATCCGTTCGTGGTGGTTCCTCTAGTTCCATTACTCCTTCTTCTAGTTTTGGCACTATTTCTAGAGGTTTTATCACTAGGAAATCCTCTTCTAAAGGTAAAGAACTTTCTGAGCCTCTTCAAGAGCCTTTAGTTGAGGAAATAGTACCCAATTACTTATCCTTTGAGAATGATAGAAAATATCTTCGTGAACAAGTTGTTAACTTAGAGAAAGCTGACACTTTTCCTTCTCTAATCACTGAATCTTTGGTTTCTATTGTTCGAAAAGATTGCAACTGGAGAAGTGATCTTCGTATAGTGATCCCTAACCTAAACCAGAGAATATTTCTTTTAGGATTGGATTTTCTTTTGTTTATACTTACCCCTTCACTTTGGGATTTATTCCTGCTATTGACCCAGTTATACTTGATTTCTGTCGCTTTTTCAAAATTTGTTTGGGACAAATTGACCCCCTTGTATGGAGAGCAGTGGCTTGTTTGAGGTATTTGTCCGAAAAAGCCAATATTAGCTTTACCTTTCCCCACCTTATTCATCTTTACCACCCCAAATTATTCCGCCATGAGGTTTTTACTTTAACTGCAAGAAGTAAAAGGGTCTTGGTAAGCCCTAAAGATGACAAGGGTCGTGGGTGGTACACTCGTTATGTTGCTGTACGCACAGTTGATTTGGTAGATGAAACAAATATCCCCTTCCCTGAGAAATGGAACTTTGCATGTAAGTTTTTTTCTACTTACCGTACCTATCTTTAAGAATTTCAATTTCTTTTCTAATTTCGTCTCTTTTTGCTTTTCTGTAGCAACTATGAGAGATGTGGAACCTGTTCCTAATTTCCGTGGTTGGGTAGATCCAATCTTGAAAGTCGTGCCTATGGAGGCGAGAACTTGGAAATCCATTTCCAATTTACATGGTTGGAAAGTGAAAACTCACGGTATGCATCTCTTTATGCTTTTTCGTATGTTAAGTCCTTTCTTGTTTCTAACTTTTTTTATCCTTCTTTTTGTCAGGATTTGCTATTCGAGGAATGACAGCTAAAGTAGCTATCACCCTTCGAGCCTCTTCTGGTACTTCACTCTCTTTGGAGAGAACTCAAGCTACGCTATCAAAGAGGAAAGTTGTAGAAGAGGATTCTGAGGATGATGAAGACACCTCTTTGATAGCTAGACCAAGAGTTAGGAGACGCATCGTTTCCGAGGATGAAGCTGAAGTTACCCCTGTTCGTGTCTCTCTTACCGAACCTGTTCACACTCCTTCTGATGATGAAACCACTCCGAGGGACACCAATGAGTCTATTCAACGTCTCTTTGTTGGTGGTTTTGAAAGTGGAGAACTATGTCCAGTTTTAGATGAAGTTCCTTTTTCTTCCTCTGTTCCCATTCCTTCTATTCCTCCGTTGGTTTCAAGTGCTTCCTTGCCCATTCTATCTGTTCCTACTCCCTTATCTATTTCGAGTCCTTTGACTCCTGTTATTTTCACTTCTTCTACCGCTCCTCCTTCTATAGCTCCCCTTCCTCTGTTCAACATGTAGAGGAGGGTTCCAGTAGCAGAAGTTTGGCTATAAGGAGCGTTACACTTGAAGTTCCTGCTAATAACAGTCTTTTAAGGAAGTCTGGTGGAGCAGATGCCTAGCTTGGGCCTTTGATTGGAGATATTGAGAAGAAGAAGATGAGCAGTCACAGTTGCTTAACTCTGATGAATGACATAGTTCATTCTACTTTGAAGGTATTTTTTCTTTACTTACTAACAAGTTTTTTTTTATCTCTAAATTCTTATTTCTATGAGTTGTCACTGTAGGCTAACCTCATTGGTACAGAATTGATGGGAAGAATTTCCCTTCTGGAAAAGAAAACTCGTGAGTCTGAAAAGTCTATCCACGAGGCTGAGGAAATAGCCAAGAGAGCCCAGCTAGAAGTAGCTAATTGGAAAGAGCAGTTTGAGAATGCTTAGGGAACTATAGAAGAATTGCAAGAGAGTAGAAATCACATGGAGCAGCAAAAGCGAGGTTTGACTTCTGAATTAGCAATTGCCAAAGCTTCTTCAAGTCAATTTGAAAAAGAAAAAAAGCGCCTTGAATGTTGCTTTTCAGAACAGTTATCAAAGTCAAGTGAAGAAATCAGAGAACTTAAGGCACTCTTGGACAAGAAAGAAGAATATGCAGGAGAATTAGTGCAGAACTTGACTCAAGTTCAAGCTGATTTAAGGATCTCCTCTGACAAAGTACGTGCCTTAGAGAGTTCCCATACCTCCCTTGAAGCTTCCCTTGATTCTCATTTAGCTGAACATCAAGTGTTAAAGAATGATCTTGCTATGTGGGAAAGGGAGTATGAACTTCTTGAGGAGAAGTTTGATTTAGAGGTGAGTTGGGCTTTCTTAAACTCTCGTCGTGATGCTTTAATGGAGGCCAGTCAAGAAAACTTTGACTTAAACTCAAAGTTGGCCAAAGTTTTAGAAACCATTGAAAGAACCCAACAACCACTTGACTTTCCTTCTCCGGCAATTGAAGCTCCCGTGGCTAAGGAACCTGTAAATGACGAAGCCGTTGTTGTGGCAGTTGAAGTTGAAGATGTTGCAATTCCAGCTCCCGAGGGTGAAATTTCTACGACTCAGTCTATGGAAGCTGAAACTTTCATGACTCTTGCTCCCCTCGTTGAACCTAACACTTCAAGCCCAGCTGAAACCGCTCTTGTTGCTGCTTCTTCAGAAGTTGCCACCGTGCCTGTGGCTATTTCTGAAAGTGAAATTAATATTGCAACTTCTGATGTGCCAACCCCTTCAGTGACCAGTTAAATTTCCAGACTTTGTTTTTACTTTCTTTGTTGGATGATGGTTTTATCCCTTAGTTATTTTTAAGGGATTTTTTTGTGAAAGTCCCCAGTTATCATAATGGGGCACTTGTATAAATTTTTTGTTGACTAAGTTTCTACTTAGTCTTTTTAATTATATCAAGAAGTTTGTTAGTACTTCAATGTGTTCTATTCTTGCCTTTTCCTTATCTATTTAGGACTTATAAAATAGTTTAGCATTTTTATCCTTTGAAAATGCTTTATGATTCTTCTCATGACTTATTAACATGAGGTTTATAAAAGAGGGCCCTTTTATATATATCGACACTTAATGATGAAGACGTCTCAACTTCATAATGGTGTTACAATACGATGAAAGAAATAGGAATACACATGTTTTGTTTGAAACAACTTTGACAAGTTTTTATT
This sequence comes from Nicotiana sylvestris, assembly GCF_000393655.2. Taxonomy (NCBI): domain Eukaryota; kingdom Viridiplantae; phylum Streptophyta; class Magnoliopsida; order Solanales; family Solanaceae; genus Nicotiana; species Nicotiana sylvestris. Next base: position 140,389,955 of record NC_091059.1, on the reverse strand, counting down.
CATGGACTTGGACAAGCTTTTGAATATTACATGTATTAAAATACATCTATAACTTTCTCGTAACTGTTTTTTTTGTAACAGATTTTTATAAAATAAACAAGGTTTTTCTTATAACTCGTTTCAGTACATAGTCATGACCCTATCTTCATGTATTAAGAAGGGTTTGAGAGGTGACTCCGTTGTTCTCATGAGTTTGAGAGGTGACTCTATTGTTCTCATGGGAAAAAACACTATGATGAATGCTGAAAACTCCATAACTTTTGCTCAACACTTGTCACTTTGTAGCTTGATTTTTCTCTTAAATCTTGCTCAATCTTGTTCGATTTTCGTATCTTTTTTTTTGCACGTATCTGTGTATATGTAGTCACCTAAGTGTTTGAGCGGTGAAGTATGAAGCCTCGAGCACTTGTTTGTTTCTCTCAATTTTGGTCCTTTTCCTGAAATAGAAAAACATACGGGATTCGGAGGTGCGATTAGAGATGAAGACTGTCTAACCCGTGTATATTTCCATCAGATTAATTTGTAACCCTGGGCTGGGAATTTTAGAATATTCCATTTTGTCGTGCAGGTCGTGACTCATCATTTGGCACGAGTTAGGGTTTTTGCCTAGCATCTAAAATCGTTAGTAAAATTTTAACAATTCAGAAATAATATCGTAGGTACTTAATAACAATTTAGAAATAATATTGAATTCAGAAACAATTCAAAGAAAAATTCTAATACAGCGATACCTGATCGTAGGTACTTTCTCAGAAATAATATCTCTTTAGGTGGACATCATTCCAATGTGAGGGTAGAACCTTGCCATCCATTGTCTCCAACTCGTATGCTCATTTTCCCGCAATATCACGAACTCTGTAGGGTCCTTCCCATGTTGGACTTAGCTTTCCTGAATTAGCAGCTTTTGTAGATTGGAACACCTTTTTAAGCACGCAGTCCCCAATTTTAAAGAATCTGAGGCGTGCTTTCCTGTTATAATACCGTTCAATTACTTGCTTTTGTGCTGCCATCCTTATTAATGCAGCTTCTCTTCTTCCTTCGAGCAAATCAAGGTTCACCCGCATCTCTTCATCATTTGATTTCTCCGTTGCTTGAACGTACCGTGTGCTCGATTCTCCTATTTCAACTGGAATTAAGGCCTCTGCACCATAAACCATTGAAAATGGTGTTTCTCCCGTGCTTGTTTTTGTCGTTGTACGATAAGCCCATAATACTCCAGGTAATACCTCAGGCCAATTACCTTTTGAATCCTGTAACCTTTTCTTCAAGTTGTTGATAATGACCTTGTTTGTAGATTCCGCTTGTCCATTACCCACTGGATGGTATGGTGTAGATATTATCCTTTTAATTTTCCAACTTTGAAAAAATTCTGTGATTTGAGCTCCTATGAATTGCGGACCATTATCACACACGATTTCCTTTGGTACTCCAAAGCGGCATATTATATTCCTCCAAATGAAGTTTTTAACTTCTTTCTCTCGTACCTGTTTAAATGCTCCTGCTTCTACCCATTTAGTGAAATAATCAGTAAGTACGAGTAGAAACTTCACCTGACCTTTTGCTTGTGGTAATGGACATACGATATCCATTCCCCATTTCATGAAGGGCCATAGAGCTATGACAGGATGCAATAGCTCAGCTGGTCTATGCATATTATTGTCGTATCTTTTACATTTATCACACTCGGACACGAAACCGTTTGCTTCTTCTTCCATTTTAGGCCAATAATACCCTGCTCGAATCAGCGTTTTTACCAACGACCTTCCTCCTGCGTGATTTCCACAATGTCCATCATGTACTTCCCTCATCACATATTCTGTTTGGGAAGGTCCGAGACACCTTGCTAATGGTCCACCGAACATCTTTCGATAAAGATTTCCTTGATGTAAACAATAACGAGCAGCTTTTTTGCGAAGTGCATAAGCTTTTCTTTTGTCATCAGGCACGGTTCCGCGCTGTAAAAAAGCAATAATTTCGTTTCTCCAATCCCATGTTAAATGATTAAAATTTACCTCGTTCTTATCAGGTTCGAGAATGGAATGAAATAAATGTACGACTGAAGCATTTGCGTCGTTTGCTACGTCTGTTGCAGATGCGAGATTAGCTAAAGCATCTGCCTCCACATTCTCATCTCTTGGGATCTGCATTACCTTCCAAGTTTGGAATTGCTTTATTAGTTCCCCTACCTTTTCGAGATATTCTTGCATTCGTGTCTCCCTGGCTGTATAAGTCCCCAGCATTTGATTGACCACGAGTTGAGAATCACTCTTGATTATAATCTGTGTTATGCCGAGTTCTCGTGCCAATTCTAGACCTGCAATTACGGCCTCATACTCTGCTTCATTGTTAGTTATAGAATGACATTTTATATCCTGTCTAATAGTCTCACCTGTAGGTGGTATGAGAACTATCCCTAGGCCTGCTTCTTTTACATTAGACGAACCATCATTGAATAAAATCCAAGTCCCCGGGTTTGCACCATTAAAAACTTGTAATTCTTTTTCTGCTTCTAAATGCATCCCCTGGCTAAAATCAGCTACGAAATCGGCTAATACTTGAGATTTTATAGCAGTCCTAGGTTGATAAATGATTTCGTATTCACTTAATTCTATAGCCCATTTTGCTAACCTCCCTGACAATTCATGTTTATGCAAAATGTTTCGTAATGGAAAAGCAGTAACTACAACAATGGGATGACATTGAAAATAAGGTCTTAATTTTCTAGATGCCATGATCAAAGCTAATGCTAATTTTTCTAGTTGTGGATATCGTGTTTCAGCATCTAGTAAAGACTTGCTTATATAATAGATAGGAGATAGTTTACCTTGGTCCTCATGGACTAAGACAACACTTACCACAACTTCTGACACGGCCAAATAGATGATTAGCTTTTCTCCTTCCTTTGGTTTTGCCAATAGTGGTGGATTTGACAAGTAAGCTTTTAAATTTCTAAGGGCTTGTTGGCAATCTTCGTTCCATTCAAAATGATCTTGCTTTTTGAGTGCGGAGAAAAATTTAAAATATTTTTCTGAAGATTTGGGAATAAATCTTCCCAAGGCTTCAATTCTTCCCGTTAGCCTTTGGACTTCTTTTTTACTCGTAAGGATATCAGGGATCTCCTCTATTGCTTTGATCTGAGAAGGATTTACCTCAATACCACGGTTAGAAACGAGAAAACCCAAAAGTTTGCCTGAGGCAACCCCAAATGCACATTTTTCTGGATTGAGTTTCATATTAAATATTCGTAAAATTTCAAATGTAACAGATAAATGAGAAATATGATCATGAGAATTCTGGGTTTTGACGAGCATATCGTCTATATATACCTTCATGGTTTTTCCTAAATGGTGACTAACCTTTGATAGGTTGCTCCAGCATTTTTGAGACCAAAGGGCATTACTTTATAAAAGTTAGTCCCCCTGTTTGTGATAAAAGAAGTTTTTTCTTCATCACTGGGGTCCATTTTAATTTGGTTGTACCCCGAATATGCATCTAAAAAACTCAAAAGTTCATGTCCTGCAGTTGCATCAATTAACTGATCTATATGCGGTAAAGGGAAAGAATCTTTTGGGTAGGCTTTGTTAAGATCTGTATAATCCACGCAAACCCGCCACTTACCATTTTTCTTAGGTACAACAACTGTGTTTCCTAACCAATTAGGATACTTTACCTCACAGATTGACCCAATTTTCAATAGCTTTTGGACCTCATCTTGAATCACCTGATTTTTGAAAGCTCTTTGCTTTCTTTTCTTTTGCTTTACTGGTGTGAAAGATGGGTCTTCATTTAGTTTGCGAGTCATCACATCCGGTGGTATCCCTGTCATATTAGCATGGGACCAAGCAAAACAGTCCACTTTAGCTTTTAAAAATTCAATCAACATACCTCGCATGTCTGAGCTTAAATTGGCTCAAACATAAACCTTCCGTTCAGGCCATTGCTTAAATAATATCACAGCCTCGAGCTCTTCAATTGTTGTTTTGATATTTTCATTCTCTTTAGGTTCTTGAATTGTATCAGGTCTCGAGTCTAAATCTGTCTTTTCTTGTTCAGTTGAGGTTTGATCCTTGATACCTTCAACTGTTTCCTGTAATTGCTATTTTTCTTTATTTACGATGCTCGTATCTGTTACAGCGTTGATACTCCTGGCTGTCTGCTGATCCCCACGAATTTGGCAAATTCCCCACGGTGATGGGAATTTAATAACTTGATGTAGAGTTGATGGGACAACATCCATATCATGCATCCAAAGTCTCCCCATGATCATATTGTAAGCCATTTCCATATCTACTACCTGAAATTTAGTTTCTTTAACAACACCTGCAGCAAAAGTTGTTAGAATTACCTCTCCTTTTGTTACCACACTTGAATTGTCGAACCCGGACAAGGTATGCGCCTTAGGTATCATTTTGTCTTCAGCTTGCATTTCACGTAATACCCTTAATAGTATAATATTTACGGAACTTCCTGGATCAATCAAAACTCGTTTTACATTAGTATCATGTACAAGTAAAGATATTACCAGTGCGTCGTTATGTGGGGTCATTACTCCTTCGGTATCTACATCATCGAAAGAAATACTTTCGTTTTCTAAAACCTGTCGTACCCGTTTCCCGTGTGTTATCGTTACTTTAGAAACCTTGTTGGAAGCCGTATATGTTACACCGTGAATATCTTCTCCCCCACTTATAACATTCACGGTTCTCTTGGGTGAAGGGGGCTTTGGTGGCTCTTGCCTATTTTTCATATAGGCTTGCTTACCTTTCTCACTAAATAACTCAGTGAGATACCCTTGTTTCAATAGATGATCCACTTCACTTTGTAAGAATCTACATTCTGAAGTTTTATGCCCGTGATCATTGTGGAATTCGCACCAATGGTCTGGATTATGTCTATTTGGATTTGACCGCATCTCTTTTGGCCATCGTACCTTATCTCCCATGCTTCTCAAAACAGTTACGAGCTCGGAGGTAGTGACATTAAAGTTATATCCACCGAACCTTGCCTTTAAACTTCTGTCATAATCTCGTGACTCTTGTCTGTTTCGGTCATTTCTGAACCTTGATGAAGAACCAGATTCCCTGTTCCTCGATTTTTGATCATATCGTTGACTATCCTGCTTTGACCGTGAGTCTTTCTCTGCAGGTCCCATATATGGATCGTACCTGTTTTTACCTGATCTTTTTTCGGTTTCTGATCTCCTGGAATTGCTCCTTTCTTCATGATGAAACTGAGGTACGGTATCTTCCTCAATTCGCAACTTCGTACTATACCTGTTATAAACGTCATTCCACGTGGTTGCAGGGAACTCTCGAAGGCTTTCTTCTTTAAGTCTTCTCGTGGCTTCTGAACTTTTGTCATTTAAGTTGCTTGCAAAAGCTATTGCAGCCCAGTTATCAGGTACACGAGGTAAAGTCATCCTCTCACGTTGGAATCTATCAACAAAATCTCTAAGCAACTCTGAGTCCCCTTGTTTAATTTTGAAAATGTCTTCCATTCTTTTTTCAACCTTTTGAGCTCCTGAATGTGCTTTAATAAAAGAATCTGCAAGCTCAGCAAAAGAGTTTATAGAATTTTCAGGTAAAAGATAATACCAGGTTAATGCACCCTTGGTGAGTGTTTCTCTAAATTTCTTGACCAACACTGATTCAATTTCTTGCTTGGTCAAGTCATTACCTTTTACACCTGTAGTAAATGCAGTTACGTGATCACGTGGGTCTGTTGTGCCATCATATTTTGAGATGTCAGGCATTTTGAACTTTTTATAGATTGGAAGGGGAGCAGCACTTGGTTTCCAAGGTTGTTGTGAGTATTTATCCACATCCACTCCTATGATTACAGGGGGAACTCTAGGGATTTGCTCGATGCGCTCATTCTGTTCCTTAAGATGTTTCTGCAAAGTTAGTACTAAATTTTGCAAATGAGAATTATTTGAATTACCTAGTTCTCCTTCCTGTGGTTCACTGGGGGTTCCTCCATTTCCAGAATTAACAAGGCCAGAACGAGGATTCTCCAATGTATTATTATTAGGCGTAGGTGTGGGTGGTGCAGCTGGTAATCGACTAACTAGAGCCTGAAGAGCTTTGCTAACCCGTGCATCAATTACATTTTGTAAAGCTTCATCTGCCCCTTCAAAATGTTCAGATTGCTCTTGTTGATCAGCACGAGATTCAGGAGCAGGAGTGCCTTCACGAGATTGACGTGGTGAATTTTGAGGGGAGGGAACCACGTCAATGTTCTGTAAATCTCCTTGATTTTAATGGATTTGATTTTCATGGTTTCCCAAGGTGTTTTCACTATTATTGTTGTTGTTGTTATTGTTGTTTGACATGATGATGACAACGGATAGAATGTAGCTTAAAAGAAAAGATTATCAGATTCCCGATAACGGAACCAATTTGTTAAACCAAAAATCTGGGTCTTTGGTCAAAGCTAGAAATAAAGAGAAATTCGGGTTACTGATAATCTGGAGACGAAAATAATAGAAGACTTCTGAGAATAATAAAGTAATAAGTAGTTTTGTATTTCAGTGTAACCTCAATAATATTTTTTGTCCCTACAGATGTTGAGTCCTTCTCCTTTTATAGTTGATTCTAGGAGAAGGTGTAATGCCTTTGTCTTAATGAGGCAATTATGAGCAATAAATGACATTAGAAGAAACGTTACACAATCATTTCTATTTAATTCAAATTTTCTAACGTATTTGATATTTAATGCTGTATTTAGACTCTTTTACGTCATCAGATTCGTATCTTCAACTTCTTCCGATCTTCGGTCTTTAAATGACTCGAATAGGTACGAGACTCATGCCATTTGAGTAACGGTCCACACCTATGTTGCTTTCTTCTCCCCATATTTGTTGTCGCCCGTGCCTCTTGACTATTTATTGCGTTTTGATCTTTTGACCAGTCCACGTGTCATGACACGTCATCTTCAATATTCAGACTCAGTTTTTTCCCAATACAAGGATCAATAAGATTTTGATCTTTAGATGGCCAAATATCGAAATACATAGAACTCCCTTAAGTTGACAATAATTGTCATTTAGATACCTAAACTAAATTTTGTATATATTGGTCACCTAAACTCACTTTATAATGTGTATTAGAGGTGACAAAGTGATTAAAAAAATAGTTATCCATAAAAAAAATGGGTTGGATAATAAACTATTTAAAAAGAGGTTGATATGGATAAAGAATAATATTATCCACTTAGAAAATGGTTAACCAAATGGATAACCAAAGGATAACTAACGTGTTTAACTTTTATATTTGTAAGGCCTCAAATTGGAGTTCCTCAATTTTGGAAGTCTAGAAATTCTCTCATAAGTGATCATATTTAAAAAGATATGGATAATATGATTATCCATATTATCCGCTGGATAAACCCGTTTTTATCCGTCTTAAATGTATGTCGGGTCGGATAATTTATTCGTTTTTTAAATTACCCATTTGACACGCTCATATCCGATCCAACCCGACCCGCACATTTGACACCCCTAATGTGTATATTGAGCGCAACTTGACGTATCAATAAATAATATGGAGCGCGTGGAATTCATGCATACAGATCTGATAAAATTATCGAATAAAAAAGGCCACATGGCTTTTGACTCTCACTAATCTAAAAAAATGTTTTTCGGAATAAACCCAAAGAAAACCTTTTCAACCAAAAAATCAACAACAGAAAAAAAAAGAAGATGAATATGTTCTAAAAAAAAAGCTCCTCCCTGGTCACCGGCTGACCCTTCTTCTATTTATATTCATGTTTGAAATTAGAACAATGCGCTAATTTAATTTAAGAACTTAAATTTGAAATAATATTTAAGTAAGTATTTCTTCTGTTTCAATTTATGTGAATCTGTTTGACTGGACACGAAGTTTAAGAAAAAATAAAGATTTTTGAAATTTGTGGTCTGCAAGTCAAAAAGGAGTTCAAAGTATTTGTGTGGTTATTAAAGCTTGTTATTAAAGAAAGAATTAGAAATTTAAGTTAAATTGTTTCCAAATTTAGAGAGCGATTATTTTTTTTAGACAAATTAAAAGGAAAATAGGTTCACATAAACCGGAACGGATAGAATATTATTCTACATGGTGGAGTTACAAAATTACGCAAAAAGAAAAGTTTTCTATGCTTTTGGCAGTCTCATTTTTATATTGGGAAAATGCATAAGTACCCCCTTACTTATACCCGAATTCTCAACTACACACTTTTTTTGTGGGAATCCTATTACCCCCCTAAACTTATTTTAAATGGAATTATTTGCACCCTTAACGCTGACGTGGCAGAGTGTGTATTTCACTCTCCCTAGCAAGAAAAAACGATTTTCAGATTATTTTTTATTCTTTTTTACCATTTTTTCTTACTTTTTTTTTTCCTTTTCCCTCTCCTTTTCCTTTTTCTTTGTCTTTTTTCTTTTACTTTTTTTTGTTTCTTCTCTAATTCCGGCGGATATTCATTCACCGGCGACTTTGTCTAACCGTTTTTCTTTCATTTTTTCTTTTCACACACAAACTAAAGTCTCAAAAAGATCTATTCATAAGCAAAGAAAAATATACTCAAATTTGGGGGGGGGGGAATTCATAATCGGAAAACCTTCACATGCCGGAAAAAAAATGATGTATTGACATTTTAATCGGAAAAGTTTTCTCAGCTTATATTCGTTTTTATTTATTTTGCTCTTCTCCCACTTATAAATTACACTTTCAAGAAAAAATTATATATATATATATATATATATATATATATGTAAAACAAAACACAATTAGATCGGTATAAAAATCTGTCGCCTGAAAAAAATTCGCCGAAAAAAATAGTGTTTGTGAAATTCTGAGACTACTATTTTATGCCGCCCGTGACCAAAACAAAAAGAAAGAGAATGAAATAACCAAAAAAAAAAATGAGAATAATAAGAAATAAGAAAAAAGATAAGAAAAAGAAGAAAGAATAAAAAAATATTTAAAATATATGTGGGGCTCGTATAACTCACCACTTGCCAAGAGTTTGATTATCTAGTTTTAACGTGCAAATAATTTCATTTAAAATAAATTTAAGGAGGTAATACAATTTTCGCAAAAAAAAAGTATGTAGTTGAAAATTCAGGTAATATTTGGAGATAATTATGCATTTTCCCTTTTATATTTGCAAGAGAAAGAGGACGGCATGTTTGAAGTAGAGTACGTTGCACGTCAATCATGATAAAATTTAATTGGTGCTCGTGATATGAACAGCAATTGAATATTATAGCGGCGCTGAACAGCTCCAATATTGATTTCCATTCGCTTTACAGTGAGAGAGGTCCAAATGCCTAGATTTGTTTACGTCATTGCCTACTTAAATCTCTTTTTAGCTGCAGCAGCCTTTTCAGTCCTAAGCATAAGAGTATTTGCTAACGGCAGCCTACTTCCTGATGTCTAATGCCAGCTAGCTGGTTGATATTAGTAATCCATCCATTTTAATTTATGTCAGTTCATTTGACTGGATACAAAGATTAAGGAAAAAAAGGACTTTTAAACTTGTAGTGTAAATAAGACACATGTATTTTGTATGGCTATAAATCATTGCATAAAAGTAAATTATTTTCAAATAAGAAAAAAAGATCATTCTTTTTGACACGAATCAAAAATAAAATAAATTCACATAAATTGAAACGAAAGAATACTACTTTAGTTTTGTTTGCTTTCATGTACAGAGTTTAATTAATTTAAGAATATGTGATCATTGAATGCGTATCTTTTTAACGAGCGCGGTCTTCATTAAACGATATCGACTGAATGAAAATTCTTCTGCAGCTTATACTATTGATGATGAAAATAACTCTTTGATGTAAGATCAAGAAGCTGTTTACAGTTTTACACTTAATTATTCAATTACAACAAAGTTCAGTTTCAATACCCGTTTTTATAGTATACTTATAGCCTGTTTGGCCAGAGAAATCAGCTTATTTTGAGAAGTGCTTTTGAAAAAAGTACTTTTGGAGAGAATCAGTTTGTGTTTGGCTAATCAGTCTGAAAAACACTTTTGAGAAATAATTTGTGTTTGGCCAAGCTTTTTAGAAAGTGCTTTTAAGTGTCAAATTACGAATAAGGACATGAATAGATTTACTTAATAATTAATATTATAAGTAATAAATAATATCAAAATTTTGTTATTACATGCAATAATTAAAAAAAATCATTTTATTTAAGTAAAATATGAAAATAAAATTAAAAAGTACTTAATTCTTTTAATATAAGTTAAATATATTAAAATTCCTTCAACAAATATAAAATCATTCACCCTTAAAGACACTATATATTAGAAAGTTTCCTAAAAATAAGAAGAAATATTTATAAATTAATATCCTAAGTATTAGGTTTAAGGGTTATTTTGGTATATACTATATTTTGTTAAGAGTATTTTAGGTAAGAAGAAAAGCCAAAACTGCTTCTCCTTCTGCTTTTGGAAAGAAGCTACTTTTTTCTGCTTCTGCTTCTTCCCAAAAGCACTTTTTTCCCCCAAAAAAGCTTGGCCAAACACCTCAAATTAGGAAAAAAAATATTTTTGGGAAAAAAAAATACTTTTTTTGTCTTGAGAAGCTTGGCCAAACAGGCTATTACTCTGCTCCATAAAAAGTGACATTTTGACTTTTGACATACCACTTAAGACAATATTAATTTTTAGAAAAAAATAGGTATTTTTAATAAACCCATAATTAAAACTTGCATATTGTTAACATGACACATTGAGATATGTAAGTAAGACAAATTTTAAAATAAAATTAAGAGAAAATGCATAAAGTAACCATTAAACTTGCCCGAAAAAATTATTTACACACTTAAACTCTACGAGTGTCCTAGCACCCTACTATTCTTATCTAAACTAAATTTAATACCCCATTGAGTGATGGCCTGACATGAAAAGTGTAGGTTCATTTCGTAGACGCGCGTTAGGCAAAAAAAAAGCATTTTAAAACTAATTTAATTGTCTAGGTGTCACTTTCTTATTGTATACTCTAACTAATTAAACTTCAAACTAATTTTTTCTCTTTTCTTATTTATTTTTCTTTTCTTTTTCGTTTCTTTTTCTCTTTCTCTATTTTAACAGAACCATTATCACCCTCTTCTTCCCAATTTTTGAAACTAAGTCATGTTTTATTTTTTGTTTCTTTTCTTTTTCTTGTTGAATCTCTATTCCCACTCCTCTGTTTCCTTCGCCATATTCACCTACCTTTATTCCATTTCATTGCTCATATTTTGTCCCTTTAATCTCCTCGATTTAATAGAAACATAAGTTCTCTTAAGCAATTGAGTCGTGGATTTAGGTTGAAATAATTTTAATACTTGATTGGAGAGTTTGATGTTTGCCAATATCATTTTTCGTACAAGAAATTTTCTCTCCTTTCTCTTCGATCTCGGTGTGTGGATTTTCTTTGGTGAGTTTGATGTGAAGGAAAAATAATCAAATTAGAGGTGTTAAAGTGGAGTGGTAGGGGAGATGATTCTAATTTTTCAGAGATGGAGTTTATGGGTTCAAGGTAGGTTATGTGTTGTGAGTGCCTTTCAAGGTAGTGGGCTACGAAAATAATGATGAAGGAAGGTGGAGAAAATAAAATGAAAAAAGAGTGAAAAAAGGAAATAAAAAGTAATAAAAAAAGAAAAAGAAATAGTGCAGTATATGATACACGGCGTGTGTTAACACAGTCCACCACGAGACTGATTCGGTACTTTGAAGAAAGTATTAAATTTAGTTTAGATAAGAATAGTAGGGTGTTAGGACACCCGTAAAGTTAAGATGTGTAAATAATTTTTCGGAACAAATTCAATGAGGTCTTTATTCATTTTCTCTAAAATTAATTTGGTTTTATTATATAAAAGGTCACTGAAGTAGTACCAAAATAAAAAAGATAAAAAATCACTTATTATGGTTCACAAGCAATGACAGAACCATCCTTATATAAGGATCATCAGAAAGTTACCACGTGTAAACAAGTAAACTATAGAGTTAATCCTCTTAACGTTTTCCGATAGTTACTCATTTCGAATTACTACAAATTCTTGTTCCGTCTCGTACGAGGGTATGTCACTTATATGTCGTCTCACATGCGTGTTGTCTCTTCTTTTTGTATTAAGGGGTGATTTGGTAGGAAATATAAGAATAATGCGGAATAAAGTGTATTAATAATATATGTGTTAGTAATACAATCATTAGTTGTGCATATATTATTTCTTATCTACTGTTTGGTGTGGTGTATTAAAATTATAATGCATTGCATAATTTTTAAGAAAAATAGTTGTTTACAAAAATGTCCTCCATATTCTCTAGCTTTAAAGGACTTTAAGGACAATTTTGTCTTTAAACATGCTAATGCATGCATTAATAGCCTTGGTATTACTAATGCCATGGTATTCTATGCATTACTAATGCATAGTATTAGTTATACCCATGTTAAAAAAATGTACCAAACAAGGTATTAGTAATGCATACAGCTAATTGTGCCGACCCGCCAAACTCGTTACTGATTTTGCCGCCTAAGGGGCCACAAACCGAGTCAAACCTGGCTGCCAAAAGCCAGAGAATCTTTGCACATGAGGACACAGCCCCACGGTCCACTGGGACAATAACAGGTGCTACACAACTGGGTAAGGCCACAACCTGTCAGCACAATCATGGGAGCCAATCTGGGCCAGCAGGAATTAGTGCACAGCAGCTGGACGGGGCCACAGGCAGGAAACCTGCCAACAAAATGATGGAAGTCACTTAGTGCAGTGCCTTACAGCTGGACGGGTCCACTTCCAACCATACCCATCAGTGGACAATTTTGTATATAAATAGGCATGCTTAGGCCTTGTTAGAAGGTATATCATATACACTTTGTATTTTCCCTTTGTTTATCAAGTAAATCAGAAAATTAGCCTTGGCCTCCCATTCTTTGTGTGCCTTTCATTTCATTGTCTTTCCAGTTTTTTGTGTGTTTGCCTTAGCTTGAGCACGACTTTGTGCTTGCTATTTCGTTAGGACTGAGACTAGAAGCAGTAACGACTGTCTAGTTGTCCGCACGCCACTTACTAGAGTTAAGCCCGCGACAACTGGTATCAGAACAAAGGCGAGAGACATGGCAAACGAAGGAGACAATGGTGTTTTGGGTAACATTCGTGGGAGAGACGAGTCACCAACAAAGAAGCATAAACCAAAGAGAAGAGGGACGAGCAAGGCGCGAGATACTGCCATAGCCATAACAAGTGAGGGCGTTTCCTATGAGCCACCCCCACAACAGGTTAGTCATGGCGAGGAAGGTGATGGTTCTGCATCGAGCCGCTTAGACGAGGGAGTAGACCTCACTAAGGCTGGTTTAGCTGCTTTAAACTAGCGTCTTGAAGTTGTTGAAGGCAACTTCGCTTCACTTAAGTCTACTGCCTTAGAAAAGCTGGGAGACGTCAAGGAAGACGTGGATCAAATGACCGAGGAGCACAAGAAAGGACTAACCAACCTTGAGCTCAAGCTGACCGAGGCTGTCTCAATGTTGCACAGGGAGGTTGAGATTCTAAAGCAACAATTAGAGGCAGTAAGGCTTGCCGGTAGCACTAGTCCTGTGACGATTCGTGAAACCAAAATAGATGCCCCTAAACCCAAAGAGTTCAGAGGCGAAAGAAGCACTCAAGACGTTGAGAACTTCATTTGGAAAATGGAGGACTACTATGAGCACCTCAACATCGTTGACGAGGCTGCCAAAATCAGGGCCGTAACGATGTACCTTACCGACACCGCCATGCTTTGGTGGCGGAGGAAGGAAACCGAGATTGAGAAAGGCACTTGCTCCATCCAAACGTGGGAACAGTTCAAGTTCGAGCTAAAACGACAGTTTTATCCACAAAACGTCGTCAATGAGGCTCATCGGAAGTTGAGAGAACTGAAGCAAACAACTTCCATTCGTGTGTATGTAAAGGAATTCACCAAACTCATTTTACAGATCCCCAACATGTCAAGTGAGTACTTGTTGTTTTATTTCATGGATGTCCTTCAAAACTGGGCCAAACAGGAGTTGTAGCGACGTCAAGTGAAGGACGTCGATGAAGCTATCGCTGTGGCGGAGTCCTTGACGGATTTTAGGACAGAAGCCACCAAGCCAAGGGACACCAAGAGCAAACCCGTCAGATCTGGAGGAGATCGTACATATCGAGACAAAGGCAAGCAAATTGCTGGCCCCAATCGTGATTCCAAAGGAGAAGGCAACCACAATTCTCACTGGCGCGACAGGTACAATGAAAAGAAGAAGGCAAATGGTCCACACAATAGTTGTTATCTTTGCAAAGACCCTGGCCATCACTACAGAGATTGTCCTTCTTTGGTCAAGCTCAGTGCCTTAATCGCAGCGGAACGGAGGCAAGAAGGTGCAACACAAACGGATATGCAAGCAGGCGAGGCTGCTGCTCAAGGGAGACAAAATGTGGCGCATATTGGCCACATGATGCTCGGTGCATTGCTGACCAAAGAGCCTGCTTTGAAGCAGGTTGCTCGGGACAAACCTGACCTTGCCCAAATGGGTCAGACTTTACTTGGTGCTATGATGGGCAAGGAACCCAGGTTGAAGCAAAAAGGATCACTGTTTGTGGATGCGAAGCTTAACGGACAACCCGTTCGCATCATGGTCAACACTGGGGCGACACACAACTTCGTGACTGAAGCAAAGGCTAGATCACTCGGCCTTACTTTTAGTCCCAACAGTTCTCTGTTAAAAACAGTCAATGCCAATCTCACAAACATAAATGGAGTTGCTCACAATGTGCAACTCAATTTAGGAGCTTGGCAAGGGAGTGTGAGTTTCTTCGTCGCTCCTATGGACGTGTTTGATATAGATTAGGTCTGGACTATTGGGATGAAGTCATGGAATTCATTTCCCCCAGCCTTAACCAAATCTATATTTATGATCAAAGGGGTCCTTGTGTGGTACCAACCCTTTGTGTGCCATAAGTCATGGGTCAATTATCAGCAATGCAGCTTGTGAAGGGCTTCAAGAGAGGAGAAGCCACCTTCTTAGCAGCCATAACTAAGATTGATGAGGTCAAGGTTGATGAGACCTTGCCCCCATATATGCAGAGGGTTCTTGATGAAAACAGGGATGTTATGCCGGAAGAACTTCCCAAATGTTTGCCACCACGAAGAGAGGTGGATCATCAGATTGAGCTGATTCCGGGAGCAAAGCCACCTGCCATGGGTCCGTATCGCATGGCACATCCAGAATTGGAGGAATTGAGGAAGCAACTGAAGGAGTTTCTTGAAGCGGGACACGTTAGACCGTCAAAGGCGCCATTTGGAGCACCAGTCTTGTTCCAAAAGAAGCAAGATGGGTCATTACGACTGTGCATAGACTATCGTGCACTCAACAAAGTCATGGTGAAAAACAAATATCCAATCCCTTTGATAGCAGATTTGTTTGATTGTCTTGGCCAAGCCAAGGTATTTACCAAGATAGATTTAAGGAAAGGATATTATCAAGTCCGCATAGCCGAAGGAGATGAACCGAAGATGACTTGTGTAACCCGTTATGGAGCCTTTGAGTGGTTGGTGATGCCGTTTGGCTTAACCAACGCCCCCGCAACATTTTGCACATTAATGAACAAGCTGTTCCACCCCTTTTTGGATCAGTTTGTAGTCATCTATCTTGATGACATTGTGATCTATAGCAGCAGCATGGAGGAACATCTTGATCACCTCCGCAAAGTTTTCCAAATTCTAAGGGAAAACAACCTGTTCGTGAAGAGGGAGAAGTGTTCATTTGCCCAACCCCAAGTGAAATTTCTAGGGCATACGATCAGCCAGGGATAGATTCGTATGGACAGCCACAAAGTCGCAGCGATTAGAGATTGGGAGGCCCCAACGAAGGTAACCGAGTTGTGGTCCTTTCTTGGCATTGCCAACTATTACCGACGATTCATTCTTGGCTACTCAACAATTGCGGCTCTGCTCACAGACTTACTGAAGAAGGATCATTCCTGGGAGTAGACCGAATTGTGTAAAGAGGCATTCGAGGGGCTCAAATCAGCAATTACGGAGGAGCCTGTTTTGGCCTTACCAGACTTTTCGAAAGTCTTTGAAATCCATACAGATGCATATGATTTTGCTATTGGGGGAGTCTTAATGCAAGAGGGCCATCCAACAGCCTTTGAGAGCAGAAAATTGAATGATGCGGAGCGTCGGTATACGGTCCAAGAGAAGGAGATGACGACAGTAGTTCATTGCCTTAGGACCTGGCGCCATTACTTGTTGGGAGCCCCTTTTGTCGTCAAAACGGATAATGTGGCGATGAGTTATTTCCAGTCACAAAAGAAGTTCTCACCCAAGCAAGCAAGGTGGCAAAATTTCTTGGCGGAATTTGACTATTCCTTGGAGTATAAGCCGGGGAAAGCTAATATTGTTGCCGATGCATTGAGTCAGAAGGCAGTGCTGGCACCAATTGTCAGCACAACCAGCAGCGATATCCTTGATGCAATCAAGGAAGGAATGCAACATGATCCGGTGGCAAAGCAACTTCTTGACTTGGACAGCCAAGGCAAGACAAAGAAGTTTTGGGTGGAAAATGGTCTTCTGTATACTACCGGCAGATGCATCTTTATGCCTAAATGGGGCAACCTTAGGCGAACCTTAATCAAAGAGGGGCACGACACAGTTTGGGCAGGACATCCAGGCCAAAAGCGCACTTTGGCATTGTTAGAGGCATCATATTATTGGCCGCATATAAAGGATGACATTGAAGTGTACGTCCGAACGTGTCTTGTGTGCCACAGGAAAAAGTTGAACACAAAGTACCGGGAGGCTTTCTTGAGCCTTTACCAATAGCGAAAAAACCATGGGACAATGTCACCATGGATTTCGTCACGTATCTGCCAAACTCGGAGGGCTTTGGCACAATCATGGTAGTGGTCGATCGGTTTTCAAAATATACAACATTTACTGCCACCACCGCTAATTGCAAAGCTAAGGAGGCAACACGCTTGTTTCTCAGAGACGTGGTAAAACATTGGGGCATTCCGAAACACATCATAAGCGATCGTGATCCTCGTTTTACCGGTGCCTCTTGGAGAGAGCTATTCAACTTGTTGGGATCGGAGTTGCACTTCTCCACCAGTTTTCATCCACAAAAGGATGGTCAAACGGAAAGGATCAATGCTCTCTTGAAGCTATATTTGAGGCACTTTGTTAGTTCCAACCAAAAGGACTGGGCCAAGCTACTTGACACTGCCCAGTTTTCATACAACCTGCAACGCAGTGAATCGACCGGGAGGAGCCCTTTCGAACTTGCAAAGGGGCAGCAGCCTAACGCTCCTCAATCTTTACCCACGAGTGCAGAATTAAGGAACCCAGGGGCGTTTCATATGGCGAAAGCTTGGGAGGAGCAAATGGATATGGCGAGGTCTTACTTAGATAAGGCCGCCAACAAGATGAAAAAGTTTGCCGATCGTAAGAGGCGTTCGGTGAACTACAGAATTGGGTATAAAGTGATGGTTAAACTCAATCCTCGGCAGTTCAAATCATTGAAGGGAATCAATCAAAACTTGATTCGACGCTACGAGGGACCATTTGAAATCACTGCCAAGGTTGGCAAGATTTCTTTTAAGCTGAACATGCCTCATCATTTGAAGATCCATCCTGTTTTCCATGCTAGCCAACTCAAGCCATATTATGAAGACAAGGATGATGCAGAACGGGCAGTCCAGCCGTGCCCAAATTTTCATCACACCTTCTGCCATTGACAAGAAGATTGAGGCGATCATTGATCACCAACTAGTCCGAGGCAAAGGTTGGGGCAACTCGAGTGCCCAATTTCTTGTTCATTGGAAGGGACAGTCACCGGAGGAGGCATCATGGGAAAAGTACGAGGATCTATGGCATTTCAAAGATCAAGTCCATGATTACTTGAGCCTTTGTGGCATTGCGGTCATCGCCATTTCAAGTGGGGGAGTGTGTGCCGACCCGCCAAACTCGTTACTGATTTTGCCGCCTAAGGGGCCACAAACCGAGTCAAACCTGGCTGCCAAAAGCCAGGTAATCTCTACACATGGAGGACACGACCCCACGACCCACTGGGACAATTATGGCAGCCACCCTCTGCCAACAAAAATAAGTGCTGCACAGCTGGGTAAGGCCACAACCTGTCAGCACAATCATGGGAGCCAATCTGGGCCAGCAGGAATTAGTGCACAGCAGCTGGACGGGGCCACAGGTAGGAAACTTGCCAACATAATGATGGAAGTCACTTAGTGCAGTGCTTCACAGCTGGACGGGTCCATTGCCAACCATACCCATCAGTGGACAGTTTTGTATATAAATAGGCATGCTTAGGCCTTGTTAGAAGGCAACTCATATACACTTTGTATTTTTCCTTTGTTTATCAAGTAAATCAGAAAATTGGCCTTGGCCTCCCATTCTTTGTGTGCCTTTCATTTCATTGTCTTTCCAGCTTTTTGTGTGTTTGCCTTATCTTGAGCACGACTTTGTGCTTGCTATTTCGTTAGGACTGAGACTAGAAGCAGTAACGGCTGTCTAGTTGTCCGCACGTCGCTTACTAGAGTTAAGCCCGTGACATAATACTTGCATTATTTTTTCTAATACCTCCTACCAAATGACCCCTTAGTCTTCTTTTATGCTTGATTTTCGGAGCTTGAATTTTTATTGAGTTTTCTTTTTGTTCATTTTTTAGCTTGTTTACCCTAAAAATTGAATAACAATTAAATTTGTACGTAGTTTTAAGGATATGCGATTTAATTCAATACGAACAATTAAGAACAACATATAAATAGATTAAAGATAAAATAAATGATCAAACCAAACACAATGTGATGAGCAAGCCTGATCTTAGATTGAACAGTAAAATTTGTCTATGATTGGACCGTCGGTACAAGCTCAGCCGCGAATAAAGAAGAGAACAAATAAAGAACACTTTTGAACAATAACTACGAGACAAAAATAATCTCTTATTGCTTTTATTTGCGTGTCACTGATCGAGGCCAACCCTGCACTACTATTGAGTAGCGAGAGAGGGTCGAAGCAGCTTTTACCCGATTAAGGTCGGGATCGATTTCCACATGGAGCTAGAAGTTGGAGTCGGGTGTCTGTCTAAAGTGGAGTTATGTATGTGCTCCAAATTGCACTTCTTAACATTTTTGGGTTTTTGATTTAATCCTAATTTTATCAAACTACAATGCTAAATTAAACTAGAATAAGCTAAGAGTAAACTATTGCGAGTTGTTCAAATGGTTAAAAGGCACTAGGGTAGTGACTTTCGCCTAGGTGGTCAATTGACGGATACTTGAGTCTAAGGCATGATTGACATATTTGGGGAGTATGATATAACCGTTTCACGATTTTACCCACTTTACACCTCTCGATGGTTCAAGTGATTTTGTCCGAATTGACTTTCTCAAGACCAATTGGGTATGCAAATTTGCACAAGCAATCAAGGTTCAAGTCAGATATTACTATCTCAAGGTTTAACCCTTTAATTGGGGTTATCAATCTCTTGAGTACGCCCCAATTCCTTGTTGGACCAATTTCAGAGACTTAGGCTCTCTTTTTCAAGAAGAGCCAAAGTCAACTAAACACAAACTAGTATTTGCAACCACTAATTTAACAAGTAAACATGAAATTAGACCAAATATCAAATACCCATAGTCAATCTAGCTCGAAAACACAAGACCCATCAATTACCCATACTAGGGTTAAGCCACAACCCTAGATTATGGGTCTAGCTACTCATAATTAGAGAAGAAAACAAAGAAATAGATGAAGAAAAACTCATATTAATTAATTGCTAAGATAAACTAGAAGATTTAATGTTGAAATGAAGTTTAAATTACTCAAAATAGCTAAAATATTCGAAGTCACGAGCGCAGCCCAGTACCAAAACTATCTGATAACCTAAAAATGGGAAAAAAAGCTATTTATACCAAGCTGAAAAATCTAGACAAAAATACCCATGTGGGGCTAGTGCGAACCGCACAAAATCACGTGCGGCCGCACTAAGGCTCTTGACTTAAAATTCAGCTCTCTGAACTCGGGCAATGCGGATCGCACAAAATCGAGTGCGGCCGCGGTGGCTTCTAGTGCGGTCCGCATGAAATAGAGCGCGGACCGCATTGGGCTTCAAACTCCAAACTGGCACTTCTCTGATTCTTGGTTCTGTGGACCGCACTAAATCGAGTGCGGCTGCAGTGACTCTAATGCGAACCGCATTAAATCTCATGTGGCCGCATTGCCTGTTGGCCTGGAAATCAACCTCTCTAAACCTTACTTGTGCAGACCTCACAGAATGGTGTGCGGCTGCATTGGGCCTGTTTTGCCTGAGCTTTGTCTTGTCTTAGTACATGTGCAAGTTTCACTCCTTTTTGAGCTGATCTTTGACATCTTGTCACTTTGTTGATCAAACCTGCAATGAAGCACAACTTGTGAGCCTTTTGGAACTATTTTGTACAAATTTCTAATCAAAACATAAGCAAGAAAGAGTGTAAAATGTATCAAAATCCCTAGTTATCAACTCCCCTAAACTTAAGATTTTGCTTGTCCTCAATCAAACAAAATGAGACCCACCTCTTAAGAAAAATGCCAAAAAGATTCAGCTATCCTAAAGTGCCCTCATCTAGCATCAATTGGGACTAACAATTGCCCTCAATATAAATGAATCATTAACAACATTTTACTCTTTGAAACACCATGGATTAAGTGCGACACAAGAGCATCAAGAGTTGACTCAACACATCAAAGAACTCTTTATATTACTTTGGTCACTGTGGAACCCAAACTCACACATCATCAACTCTCCCTAAGCAAACCTCACCTTTAGAATAGTAGCACTCAGAACGAGGTTAATGGAAAATCACTCATCTCTCTTGAGAAAAAGTCACTAGTCCGGCTCTAAGTACCATATGCTTGCCCTTATGTGAGTCACCACTAATGAAAGTTTTATTCAACTCAAGATCATATAGGGCTTTTGTAGAGACATAATGAAGGCTTTTGGTTTAGGGTAGGTAATGTTTGGTCTAAGTAGGTTCCGTCTTCCCTTAAGCACTTCTTTTGTTTCATTTTGGCTCAAATTCATTTGACTTTTTGAGTCTTTTCACTTCTTTCTAAGGGGTTAAAGGGACACACTGTCACTCTTTCTTGTACATTTCAAATCTTTTCTCCTTTCTCAACTTTTCACACCTTTCATTCTTTGCTTTTCTTGAGTCCCTTTTTATTCAATTCTACTTTGAGCATTCTTTTTGTCTTTTTTCTTTTATTTCTTTTTCATGGCCTTTCATTTTCTTTATTTTGTACCTTTTTATCACTTTGTTGCCATCCTCGTCTCTCCCCTCAAACTTATACTTTTGCCATGTGCTAAAGGAAAGATCGGGTGCCAAGAGATGCTATCTTTTAGAATGGGTAAAGGCTTATATCATGGTCCTTTGAAGGAAAAAGGTTTAAGGCTCAAAAGGGTTGACTAGGGATCTTATCTTTGGTAGGTTATGAAAGTATTCAAGCTATCATTTGGACCAAGGAGAGCCTATACTCATGTCTCAAGTCAAAATTCACTTAGGATTTCGCCTCAACAAACATTCAGGGCAAGTTCTAGACCAATGGCTCGAGACTTGGACTTGCAATGCAATTTCTCACCACACAAGCTATGGGATTGCTAAAGACACAGAGTCGGGGGCCCACAACGACCTTAGATAAGATTTGAGCACACAATGGTCCCGAAAACTACTTGATGATTATCGGTCAACAAAAGAGTCTCAAGGTCACGACTTTCACCATCCTAAATACAATAATTTGTTTTTGACCATGAGATCAAAGGAAAATGTGCTAGGCCCAAGTGAAACTTTTCTTGAGGTAACCTTACCACTAACTACTAAAAAGCAAAAAGAAAAACGGATTCAAACCCTTAAGAAGGTTGTCACACCATCCATCATTGGGAAGAGCCACCCGGTTCACACAAACTCCACCTTTGGAAAGAACCATGGCATTAAGAAAACCAAAGGCTTATTGCAAATGTTCAGAACAAGAAGCTACGAATATAAATAAGAAGCTAAGAAAGAAAAATTGCGGAAAGTAAAATGAATATATACAAGATGGGATTTAATCGAATATACAATAGATGAGATGAATATGTACAATGTAACATAACTTTATATACAGACCTAAAGTAAAATAAAAGTACGAGAAATGTAACAAAATGTTAAAATTCTATACAAACCAAAGATGAAAAATAAAGAAAGTATAAAAACTTTCAAATATATACAATAATCCAAATCCATAAAAGTAGGGCCTACCCCCTTAAATGAAAGCTGACATTGTCCCCAATGCCAACTAAACCAAATAAGCATAAAAAAGAAAAGGGGAAAATGATATAGAGACTCCCTATGGCCCGTCTGTATGCATGAGCTCCTAAGTGGTCCCTGGTTCCTCAATATGCTGGGGAACCTCAGACTGGTTCCCTATAGCCTGCTTCTCTGCTGCTGGGACTTGGGCCTGGACCTGGACAGACTCCTGAGGTGCATCCTGTGGCTGACTAGATGAAGTCTCCGATGGGTCTGCCAACTGGATGATTGCATCGTCTGCTCAGGGAATCATCCTCTTCCTCTTGGGAGGCCTCTGGGACTGCTCAGGATGGGGATGAGCTGCTGGTTCCGGGTCCTGTAGCAATAAGTCTAAAGGCAGATGATCTGCCTTCATCCTGTCAACCTCAACCCTCAGCGCCTTTACAGACTCTTTGGAAGCCCATGTCTTCCTCAACTTCTTGTGCTCCTTAGAAAGCTCCTTGAGAGCCTTGTTGTGCTAATCAACAACATCAGTGAGCACTTTTTGGGTCTCAAGGATTTTCTTCTGGTTGGCCAGAATCTCCTTGAGGGCATCCTCGATAGACTGCGAGACCTGCACAGGTGGAGGTGCCGACTGAGCTTCCACTGTAGTAGTGAGGATAGACAACTTGGATGAAGCTGTTTGCATCCAGTTGTTGATGCTGAGAAAAGCATGGCTCAGTCGGTGTGGAGTCACTAGGTAGGCTCGGGAAGAAGGTATCTCGGGATCTGCTGAAGTGGATGGACCAGGAGGAATATCTGCGGAGGTGGAGGCAGGCTGATTAGGAGCCACTACCACAACTGGCTCTTCAGATTGACCTGTTGGAGCAGTAGCTGTTCCCTTGAAGTTCTTGCTCTTTGGGTTGTCATCATCTTGCATACTGTACCATGAGAACAGGGCATTCGCTTTTACCTTTATATCAAATGGCATCTTTTCAACTTTGAGGTCCTTGAAGCACATGGTCAAGAGCCGGGGAAGGGGTAGTTTCTGTCACCCTTACTGACTATCTGTGTAATTACCCGAGACATTACCTTCCCAACATTAATCGGGTACCCTTCCATGATTGATGCCACCAAAACTACCCGATGAAGAGGGAGGGAGTTGTCATGAGTAGTGTGGTCCAATCTATTGCACACAAGTGTTTCCTACACCTTGGCTTCGAAATTTAAACTTCTTTTCAAACTTTTCACTCCCGTATTTAGCCAATCGGGGGTGGTACCTGGGATTGCCAGATACTGTGCCAACCAGGGACGAACCTCCTCGCCCAATTCCATCTTTGCCATATACAGTTCCTCATCCTCCTCATCAAAACCGAGGTAATCATTTATCGTTTTCCCGTAAAAAAATACCTTCAAATTTCGCACCTTGGTCACTTTTATGACTTTTTTGATGTGGGCAACATTGGTAAAGAATTCTTTGACTAGGTACTCGTTTGCATCCTCACAGTTGTTCAAGAAATACTCCCAACCAACTCTCTCCCTAAACTGCCTCCTCACATTGGGATTGTGAGGTAATAAGTCTCTATCAACAAAACTCCTCTCCGGGATCAACTTCCTCACCGATCACCATTCCCTAAATTTGTGATAAGCTACCTTGCTCACAAACCGATCTTGCCGCACCTCCGGGTTTCTAGTTCGTTCTACCCCGCCAACTTGGGGCTCACCCCCTTCTCCTACTACCTATTCTCCTACTTCACCCTCTCCGGATAATGAAGCAATGGGAAAGGTGGAGTATTCATCTCCACTGCCTTCAGCTAAGCCCTCAGACGACCTAGAAGATACATTTACTGACGCTTGGGCAGCGGGGGAAGTGGGAGGAATGTCTCTTAGTCTGTTTCTCTCCGGCCAGTCAAGGATGTACTCTGGGATTGAGTCTGAAGATATCTTCTGGGAGGGCTCGTACTCACTCCCAGACATGTCAATGGCCCTATCGGCAGCTTTAATCATCTTCCTCATATTTTTAATGTTTTGTCGAGCTTGAGTAGTCAATCTTACCATTTTCTGTTTCCCTCCCCGGAAGGATTCACCTCGACCAGCTTGTTTAGAACCCTTGCCTCTTTATTTCACCATTGCCTGCAAACATCATCCATTAGGCTTGTTAGTATCAATAAAAATAATTAAGATCAAAGTTGCAGAAAAGAAAAAGTTGCAGACAATTGCAAAAGTGACATAGTGCGGACCGCACAAAATGCAGTGCGGCCGCACAGAGGCCAATGCGGACCGCACAAAATGGGAATGCGGTCCGTACAAAGGTGGGGTTCAGACTACCCACTCTCTGTATCCAGGCAATGCGGACCGCACAAAATGTAGTGCGGCCGCACAGGGACCAATGTGGACCGCACAAAATGTAGTGCGGCCGCAGTCCCTAAAGATCAGATTACAGACACTCATCAATGCGGTTCACACAAAATGCCATTACGGACCACATAGAATCGACCGCGGTCCGCACTGAGTGCCTAGAAGTAACACTTACTTAGGGTTCAATGTATTTTGATTTTAAGTTCAATTTCACACCTAATAAAGGTCCCTAAGTGTTTGCCCAATGATTTTAACTACCTAATTCTACTTTAATCAAAAAGTCAACTACCCTAACCTAACCATCAAAAGAATAAGGGAAGAACAAAATAATAGACAAGAAAAACAAAACGTAAAGGAGAATAATAAAGCTAAAGCAATTAAAAAAGAAGACAAGTTACCAGATGTGAGATTTAGTGAAGATTAATGATTCCTAGCACCTAGTTATGAGCAAAAGGGATGAAGAACAGTGTTTTTAGGGGTTCTGAGAGTAAAGAGATCGAAAACTGTAATAGGAGGGCCTCAAGCCCTATTTATAGAAAATGACTTGGGGCTCAGCTTACCAACCCAGTGTGGACCGCACAAAATGGACTGCGGTCCGCATCACACAACATGTTTCAAGTTTGAGAAGGCAACCCACTGCGGTCCGCACAAAATGCCATGCGGCCGCAGTGGTCCACGGCGAACCGCACAAAATGTAATGCGGCCGCGGTGGCAAACTTCAGAGAGTTGGACATTTCATCCTTCATCAGTGCGTCCACTAAATGTAGTGCGTCCGCATTGAACACTTTAGAGACCGGGACACTTTTTTTTTCACTATGTCTTGTACTGCATCAACACAATCCTGTAGTATCTCACAACCAGTTAGTCCAAAAATAAATCCTATACTACCATGAAAATCAAAGAAAAACAAGAAGAAAAACACATGGGTTGCCTCCCAAGAAGCACATGATTTAACGTCGCAGCACAACGCAGGTTACCATCAAATCATTTGAGATGAAGAAGTGCCACCACGTGGCTGTCATCAATTTTTCCCAAGTAGTGCTTGACCCTATGCCCATTCACTCTAAAAACTTCCCCATTTTTGTTCTTTAAATCAAGATCACCAAACGGGGTCACAAATACCACTTCAAAAGGTCCACTCCATTTTGATTTAAGCTTTCCCGGAAACAGACGTAACCGAGAGTTGAACAAGAGAATCAAATCACCAACTTTGAACTCCTTGCTATGAGCATATTTATCATGAAGGTACTTCATCTTATCCTTGTACAAGGACGAACTAGAGTAGGCATAGAATCGGAATTCATCAAGTTCATTAAGCTGCTCCACATGAAGATTTGCTGCAACATCCCATTCAATATTTAGCTTCCTCAAAGCCCACATGGCCTTGTGCTCTAACTCGACCGGTAGATGGAAATCTTTCCCAAACACCAACCGATACAGAGACATACCAATCGGAGTCTTGTAAGCAGTCCTATAAGACCATAGAGCGTCATCTAACTTCTTTGACCAATCGATTCTATTTGCATTGACCGTCTTTGACAATATGCTTTTGATTTCCCTGTTGGAGACTTCAACTTGACCACTTGCTTAAGGATGATAGAGAGTAGAAACTTTGTGATTTATACCATACTTTGAAAGCAAAGTGTCAAAAGCTCTATTGCAAAAATGAGACCCCCATCACTTATGATTGCACGAGGAGTACCAAGCCTTGTAAAGATGCTCTTCTTGAGAAATGCAACAACACTCCGGGCCTCATTGTTGGGCAAAGCCATGACTTCAACCCACTTTGAAACATAGTCCACCGCCACAAGAATGTATGTGTTCCCGCACGAGCTAACAAATGGACCCATAAAATCAATGCCCCACACATAAAAAATATTAACCTCAAGAATGGTATTGAGAGGCATCTCATCTTTCTTCGAAATTCCACCCGCTCTTTGACATTCATCACACCTCTTCACTAGTTCGCTTGCATCTTTGTACAAAATTGGCCAATAAAACCCACAACTACGAACTTTAAAAGCCATCCTCACCTCGCCATGATGGCCACTATAGGGAGAGTAATGACAAGCCTCCAAGATACTCACTTGCTCTTCCTCCGGGACACACCTTCGGATCACACCATCCGTGTAAATCTTGAACAAGTACGGTTCATCCCAATAGAAATCCAAACTATCCCGCTTGAGCTTCTTCCTTTGGTTAGAAGAAAGCTCACACGGGATTATACCAGTCACAAGGAAATTAGAAGCATCGGCAAACCATGACATCTCATTCATTGACACCGAGAGGAGTTGTTCGTCGAGAAATGAATCATTGATCTCTAGGCCATCACGAGGCCTCCCCTCCTCCTCCAAGCGGGACAAGTGGTCCGCCACTTGGTTCTCACTACCCTTCCGGTCCACAATCTCTAAATCAAACTCTTGAAGTAACTGACCCATTGCATCAGTCTAGCTTTAGAATACTTCTTCGGCATCAAGTACCGGAGTGCGGCATGTTCGGTATGAATAATAACCTTAGCACCCATAAGATACGGCAGGAATTTTTCCATTACGAACATAATAACCAAAAGTTCTTTCTCGGTCACCGTGTAGTTTACTTGAGCGTTATTCATTGTCTTACTCGCATAGTACACCGGATGAAACATTTGTTTACTTTTTGACCCAAAACCGCCCCAACCGCAACATCGCTTGCATCACACATGAGCTCGAAGGGCAAGCTCCAATTAGGTGCGGTAATGATAGGAGTGGTGGTCAACTTATGCTTGAGAAGTTCAAAGGCTTGCATACATTTTTCATCAAACACGAACTTAACATCTTTTTCCAATAACTTGCACAAGGGATTCACTACCTTCGAAAAGTCTTTGATAAATCTCCGGTAGAACCCCGCAAGCCCAAGAAAACTTCGAACTCCCTTGACAGATGTAGGGGGAGGGAGCCTTGAAATCACATCAATTTTTGCTTTGTCTACCTCAATATCATTCTTCGATATTTTATGCCCAACAACTATGCCCTCTTCCACCATAAAGCGGCATTTCTACCAATTGAGAACAATATTGGTTTCTTCACAACGGGCCAAAACTCTATCAAGATTCTTCAAGAATTTATCAAATGAGTCTCCCACAATACTAAAGTCATCCATGAACACCTCCAAAATGTCTTCCACCATATTAGTGAAAATGACCATCATACGCCGTTGAAATGTAGCCAGTACATTACACAATCCAAAAGGCATCCTAGAGAAATCAAAGGTGCCATATGGACAAGTGAATGTGGTCTTCTCCTAATCTTCTGGAGCAATCAAGATTTGGTTGTAACCAGAATACCCATCCAAGAAACAGTAGAAGGCATGCCCAGCAAGTCGATCTAGCATCTAATCAAGAAAAGGCAAAGGAAAGTGATCATTGCGGGTCACTTTATTCAACTTGCGGTAATCCATACATACCCATCCAACCGGTGATGGTTCTGGTAGGAATCAACTCATATTTTGATTTGCAACCACGGTCATGCCACCCTTATTCGGTACACATTGCACCGGTGAAGTCCACGAGCTATCAGAGATAGGGTACACAACCCCAACATCCAACCATTTGATCACCTCCTTTTTCACAACTTCTTGCATTGCCTCATTCAACCTCTTTTGATGCTCCACGGAGGGCTTTGCATCATCTTCCAGAATAATTTTGTGTATACAGAATGCAGAGCTTATCCCCCGAATATCAGCTAAAGTCCATCTAATTGCCTTTTTATGCTTTTGAAGCACCGCCAATGTAGCATCAACCTGCATGTTAGTAAGACAAGAGGAAAAAATAATTGGCAAAGTAGAATTTGAGCCTAAGAACTCATACCTGAGGTGTGGAGGCAGTGGTTTCAACTTCAACACCGAAGGCTCCTCAATTGAAGGTTTAGTTGGTGGAGTCTTTCTATTCTCGAGGTCCAAAGACAATTTCCTAGGCTCATAAGAGTAAGAGCCCATTCCATGTAAAGTGTTCACACACTCCACTCAGCCCTCATCATCATTGACATCAAGATTCAACAATACGGCCTCCAAAGGGTCCTCCACATTGATCATTGCACCAGTGTCGTCAATTATCACTGCTATGACGAGGTCCAAAAAAGAGCACACCTAGGTATTATTGGGCTACTTCATCGATTTGCAAACATGAAGGACCACCTTTTCGTCACTCACCCGAAAGGTGAGTTACCCTGCTTCCACATCAACTAAGGCCTTCCCCGTAGCAAGGAAAGGTCTCCCCAAAATGATAGGAACTTCATAATCTACCTCACAATCCAAGATTACAAAGTCACCTGGCAAGATAAATTTGTCCACCCGGACAAACACATCATCAATAATGCCCAATGGTCTCTTCATCGTTCTATCTGCCATTTGTAATCTCATGGAAGTCGACCTCGTCTACCCAATACCCAAAGTCTTGAAAACGGAATAGGGAATCAAATTGATACTAGCCCCCAAATCACATAGAGCTTTAGAAAAATCCGCGCTCCCAATGGTCCAAGGAATGGTGAAAGCACCGGGATCTTCAAGCTTCGAGGTCATTGAATGCACTATTGCACTAACTTGGTGAGTCATCTTTATAGTTTCACAATCCATAGACCGCTTCTTTATTACCAAGTCCTTCATGAATTTAGCATAGCCCAACATTTGTTCAAGAGCCTCCACTAAAGGCACATTGATGGATAATCTCTTCATCATGTCAATGAACTTTTTGAATTGATTCTCATTTTTCTACTTCGCAAGCCTTTGAGGATAAGATGGAGGTGGCCTTGGCAAATGAGCCTTGGCTTTAGGCACAACCGGCTCCGACATGTCTATTATGTGTTACCTAGACGTGTTCACATCATTTTGGGTTTCCACCTCGACATCTTGAATATCAATCCTCACTTCTTCATTCACATTTTCATCAATCACATTTTCAACCACCAAAGGAACTTCATCTTCTTGCAACTCAACATCATCATCCACAATTTGCTTTTATTTGAAGGAATGCACATCACTGCCTCTCCCACTTCTTGTTGTTACCGCCATAACATGATTGTTCCCACCCTTCGGGTTCACTACCGTATCACTTGGTAGCACACCCTTAGGGCGAGTATTTATAGACTGTGAGATTTGGCCTAACTGCACCTCCAAGTTTCTGATAGAGGTATAGTGGGAAGCCAACTGAGCATCTGAGTCCGCATTCTTCTTCATCA
Source organism: Nicotiana sylvestris (assembly GCF_000393655.2). Taxonomy (NCBI): domain Eukaryota; kingdom Viridiplantae; phylum Streptophyta; class Magnoliopsida; order Solanales; family Solanaceae; genus Nicotiana; species Nicotiana sylvestris. Next base: position 140,360,140 of record NC_091059.1, on the reverse strand, counting down.
TCTGTTCGAACATCATTTCAATTCTACCCATATCATTGCAAGAAGAACTAGGACCTTGAGATGGAAATGGGGGTGGATTGTTCGGTTGTTGGTACATTGGGGGCCTTTGAAAGCCTTGCCCCCGGTTTCCTTGGTTTCTATTGTTCCATCCACCTTGATTGTTATTACTACCCCAATTGTTGTTATTACCATTCCAATTTCCTTAGTAGGTTTTGATGGTTGTTTTGATTGCCCCAGTTGTTGTTTTGGTTGTTGTTCCCCTAATTACCATTGTCTTGTTATTGATTGCCCCAATTTTCTTGGGGTCTCCATTGTCATTGGTTGGAAGAATTGCCTCTTTGGACTTGATAATTATTCACGTATTGCTCCTCTTCACTTTGTTCATCATAAACATCATTATGAAATCCACCACAGTCATTGTCAAATTGCTCCAAATTCCCTTGGTTATGTTGCCCTCTTTGTCTTCTATTGTTGACAAGCATGTTAACACCCTCCATGACATTCACTTGGCGAGGATTTTGAACTTGTTGCAACTGTGACTTCGCTAGTTGGTTCATCGTGGTTGTCAACTCAGCTATAGCCTGCCCATGATCATGTAATTCCTTGTGCAAATGAATAACCATGGGGTCACCCTGGGGCACATTGGCTCTACTTTGCCAAGCGGAAGAAGTGTCAGCCATCTCGTCAAGAATGTCACAAGCCTCATCATACGACAGCTTCATGAAGTTGCCCCCAACAAGTTGGTTCACTATGCATTGGTTTGTTGTATTAATGCCCAATAGAAGGTTTGTTGGATCATCGCCTAAGTCATATCATTGTTGGGGAATTCCTTCACCATTGTTCTATAACGCTCCCAAATCTCATGCAAAGGTTCCGTGGGCTCTTGCTTGAATGCCAAGACCTCTTCTCTCAATGCATCCATATGCCCCGGTGAGAAAAATTATGCAATGAACTTATCCGCCAACTCATCCCAAGTAGTGATGGAATGGTTGGGAAGTCACTCGAGCCAATCCAATGCCTTCCCTCTAAGTGAGAATGGGAAGAGTCTCAACCTAAGAGCATCCTTGGACACATTAGTTTGCTTGCTCCCCCAATATGTATCAACGAACCCCTTGAGATGTTTGTAAGCATTTTGATTTGCAGCGCCTGTGAAGTACCCACATTGCTCTAGTAAGGTCAATATCACATTGGTTATTTGAAAATTGCCCGCCCGAATTCGGGGTGGGACAATAGCACTTGCATAGCCTTGGTTTGGAAGCACTCTAGGAGCCACTCTTGGAGGTGGCGGAGGAGGGTCTGGGATATTGTCATTAACATTAGCATTAGCTTGGCGGCCTCTACGTTGTCCTTGAGGTACAAGAGGCACCTTATCATATCCGACATCATCTACCTCCTCCCCCGCAATCACATTTCCAAGAGGGTCATTGGCGTTGTTCACTGCTATTTGGTACCTGAGTTGTGACACAAACAAAATTAGTAACAAAGAAGGAAAGAAGAACAGTACATAAAACTATTTAGATAGATATCCAAAACCGTTAGCTCCCCGGGAACGACGCCAAAAAGTGATCGAGGACAACTCTACACTACTATTGAGTAGTGAGAGAGGGTCGAAGCATCTTTAACCCGATTAAGGTCAGGATCGATTTCCATAGGGAGCTGGAAGTTGGAGTCGGGTGTCTGTCTAAAGTGGAGTTGTGTATGTGTTCCAAATTGCACTTCTTAACATTTTGGGTTTTTTATTTACTTCTAATTTTATCAAACTACAATGCTAAATTAAGCTAGAATAAGCTAAGAGTAAACTATTGCAAGTTGTTCAAATGGTTAAAAGGCACTAGGGTACTGACTTTCGCCTAGGTGGTCAATTGACGGATGCTTGAGTCTAAGGCATGATCGACATATTTGGGGAGTATGATATAACCGTTGCACGATTTTACCCACTCTACACCTCTCGATGGTTCGAGTGATTTTGCCCGAATTGACTTTCTCAAAACCAATTGGGTATGCAAATTTGCACAAGCAATCAAGGTTCAAGTCGGGTATTACTATATTTAGGTTTAACCCTTTCATTGGGGCTATCAATCTCTTGCGTACGCCCCAATTCCTTGTTGGACCAAATTTAGAGACTTAGGCTCTCTTTCTCAAGAAGAGCTAAAGTCAACTAAACACAAACTAGTGTTTGCAACCACCAATTCAGCAATTAAACATGAAATTAGCCCAAATATCAAACACTCATAGTCAATCTAGCCCGAAAACACAAGATCCATCAATTACCCACACTAGGGTTGAGCCACAACCCTAGCTTATGGGTCTAGCTACTTATAATTAGAGAAGAAAACAAAGAAATAGATGAAGAAAAACTCATATTAATTAATTGCTAAGATAAACTAGAAGATTCAATGTTGAAATGAAGTTAAAATTATTCAAAATAGCTAAAATCTTCGAAGTCACGAGTGCAGCCCAGTACCAAAACTATCTGATAACCTAAAAATGGGGGAAAAAGCTATTTATACTAAGCTGAAAAATATTGACAAAAATACCCCTACGGGGCTAGTGCGGACCACACAAAATCATTTGTGGCCGCACTAAGGCTCTTGACTTAAAATTCAGCTCTCTGAACTCGGGCAATGCGGACCGCACAAAATCGAGTGCGGCCACGGTGGCTTCTAGTGTGGCCCGCATGAAATTGAGTGCGGACTACATTGGGCTTCAAACTCCAAATTGGCACTTCTCTGATTCTTGGCTCTGCAGATCGCACTAAATCGAGTGTGGCCGCAGTGACTCCAATGCGGACCACATTAAATCTCATGCGGCCGCATTGCCTGTTGGCCTGGAAATCAATCTCTCTGAACCTTACTTGTGCGGACCGCACAGAATGGTGTGCGGCCGCATTGGAGCTGTTTTTGCTTGAGCTTTGTCTTGTCTTGGTGCTTGTGCAAGTTTCACTCATTTTTGAGCTGATCTTTGACATCTTGTCACTTTGTTGATCAAACCTGCAATCAAGCACAACTTGTGAGCCTTTTGGGACTATTTTGTACAAATTTCTAATCAAAACATAAGCAAGAAGGAGTGTAAAATATATCAAAATCCCTAGTTATCAGTCACAATGTGTCAAAATAAAGAAAACCTTCCCCCTTATATAGTAGGAGAATTTCAATCCTACTACATATCTAAATAAGGTAAAAATCTTCTCTTTTTGGTAAATGTCAATCCGCAGTTAATATCGGACGGTATTCGTGCCGTAATATCCGGTTAAGGGCGAGTATTACGGTCTCCTACTACGGCATGAATAACCATTCTTCATTTTCCGAGGTCCAAAAACTGCACTAGGTCTGAGTCCGTTTTCTCACCTTCGAACCTTCATCCTCACCTTAAAATCTTTATATTTTCCAGAATCCGATGGTGAAGACTTCAATATATGTGCCTCTACAGACCGTCCCTCAACTTCTAACCCAGCCACAGATGTCGAGGTGGCCAGAAGGAAAATCAGAGGCTATGACCTCCCGAGAAACTATCCTCGCCCCGAAGGGAATAGCCGGTGTCATTGATATCGCAGATTCGCCGTCTCATATAGAGTCTATGTTCTATGAGGCTCATGCTGATAAAGAGAAATCAAATGAGATGGCACGGGGCGTAGATGAGGCTCTCAACATGTTTTTTGATGGCGTAGACATGGGCGCATTGGAGGATTATTCCGAGCTTGGTCACCCGAAGATTCAAAAAAAAGATGTGCGGTCAGGAGCAGGCGATCGAAGCTCTAGCCCGAAGCCGGTAAGGCAGTATCCTGATCCGAATGTAGACCTCGACCGTAAATGAATGGCCGTGCTTAGTATCCTGGCATACATCCGAATGTTGTCCGCTTCGGTAGGTGTGCCAGCTATCTTTGCTGCCTGGTGATTGAAGAGAACCAAGGCACATCGAGCCTCTTCAACGAGGCACAACATGCACTGAACCGGGTAAGTTTTCTATTCCTTATGTCCTTTGTGAATCTTGCTTAGCTTCAGCATGCTCTAACGATCTTATCATTTTTTAGGCTTCACTGCTCCACCATGAAAGCTTCCTTTAGTCTCGAATGGAAGTCATCCAGCTCGAGTTCGAGCTCAAAGAGCAAGTTTGCCGGATGGGCATGTATAGGGTTCTCCGTGAACAAAAACACAAGGGCCTCAAAGATCTCCCAATTCTCCGAGCCGAGCTGGAAAAAACATAGAAGAAGGCCGTGTCCATGAAACGAGAGCATGCCGACGATGTGTATGAATAGTGTCATGACTGTCAGTTGAGAAGGTAAGTATCTTTTAGGTTAAAAATAATAGGTTATACGTATTGGCTAACGATGCAACCTCGCAAGTCCAAGAGAAGATAGACTTTATTGACCAGCTCCAGGCCGAGATCAACAAAGTCAAAACTACAGCCGAGGTTCTGAGGAGCAGGATGGACCTGCTGGCCTAAAAAAAAGAGGCCACAAAAGAGGAGCTAGCATCGGTCAATGACCAGCTCTGGGTGGAAAATTACAAGGCTGACAAGTGGTCTCGGCTAAATGACGAACTTTAGGCATAATTGCGTTTAGCCATTTTGGAATGGGAAGACCTTGCCCGGGAATATACTGCACTGAAGTCCAAATTGGAGGGAACCTTTTTAGATTCCTTCGAGGTCGAAGAAATGCTAGCCTAATATAAAACTGATGTGGAGATAGCCTAGGCCCATTTAATAACAAAGGCCAAATATGTAAAGCGGTTGTCTCGGAGAGAGACCGTCGAGGAAATTCACGCTCGCGGTTTTAATCTGTCAGCTGTGATTGAAGAAGACAAGAGGCTTGAGGTCGAGGAAATTAGACATTATGAGCTCAAAGGTCCCGACGGTTTCGATGCCGAGTTGAGCTCTAGTGAAGATTAGGTGGAGCTCTTTTTTTTGTACATTTTCTTTTTTGTTTATTTTAAGGCCATTTTATCGTGCCTTTATAATTCTTTTTTGAAATGTCTATATAAAAGTTTATCTTTGGCAACACTGTGTCTTTCACTTTTCAACATCTATTTGTATTTTTTTATTTGTAGATCATCCTTAATTCCTTAGAATATAATTAGACATAATCTGGAGCATCCATTCTTTGGAAGCCCGAATGAGGCCCGATTTTGATAGTAACTCCGAATTGTTTGTGGTGTCGAAATTTCGATAAAAATCGAAGGACTTTAATACACTTGAGTGTTTTAGTCATATACGATGGTGTTTGGATGAGGGTAACCGTTTAATAGGTATTAATCATACATAAGGACCTTACTTTTTGAGTACGGATTTCAAACATCTCCGAGCTATTTTAGGTTGGTGATCTCATCCAAGTTACACATCTATTCGAGGTTATGAAACAGTCGATGCAATAATATTACCCCACTAAGAGTCGGGGTCAAATTCCACAGGTAGCTATAAGAATGGGATAAAGTAGTATATATTTGGACTAAGCGCGTGAAGTATCAAGATTGCACTTCCACAAATATGGTTTGTTTATACTTCTAAAACTATGCTAAAGATTTCAATTCTAAAATATGAAACTAGGAAATATTGTTTGGTTGTTTTTCAAATATTGTAAAAGGCCTAAGGCTATGACCTTCACCTAGGTGTTTGCCTAACGGGTTATAATCTTTAAAGCTTATTTTGTTGGTCGGGGTGTATTATAGCTATTAACACTCAATACCTCTCGGTAAGAGAGTGATTTTGCCCAATTTGGCTTTCTCAGGTCCAAATGGGTATTGAACACAATAGTTGATAAAATGCTCAAGTCGGGTTTTACTATCTCTAGGTTCAATCTTTTATTCGGGACTATCAATCTCTTGATTTCATTCCAAATTCTTGTTAGCCAAGTTTTCCTAGACTAAGTCTCTCTTTCTCAAGTAGAGACTAAGTCAAATAGGCATGAACTAATGTTTGCAACCATTAATTCTACAATAAAAAGCAAGAACAAGGCTAAATAATCAACACCCAACCATAAACAAACCATACATTAAACACCATTAGGTTTACGCACTTGGGTTAGGTCACAACCCTAGATAAAAATCTAGCTACTCATAATGGGTGATGAAGAAAATAGAGAAGAAAAGATGATAAAACTCATATTCAAAGATTAAAAGACAAAAATCCAATGTTAAATCACCAAAGTAAGCTAAAGTTGCCTAAAGAAGTAAGGAAAAACGGGTACATGAGTTCCAATATTCAAAACTTGACCTAATTTCGTAAAACTAGTCGATTTATACAAAGCTGGAAATTTCGGACAAAATTGCTCTTTCAGAGGTTCTGCGGCCGCACAATTCCATGTGCTGTCCGCTCTTCGCTTGGGTCTTAACAAGAGCTGGATCTGCGGTCGCACAATTCTGGAATGTGGCCGCATGTCTCAAGTTCTACGGTCTGCACAAATCTAAGTGCGGCCGCACATGGCACTTCTGCGGACCACACATTTTTGAGTGTGACCACTTGGCTGATTTATGCAGCCGCACAATTCTTGTGTGGTCTGCATATTCCTTTAGTATTGAGATGTCAACTCTCTGAACTTCTATTGTCGCATAGCTTCTGCAGCCGCAAAATAATTGTGCGGTCCGTATTTTACACTTAGACCTTGATGAACTTTCCTTCATGTTCTACGGCTGCAGATAAAAATCCGCGGTCCGCACTTAGGCCTTCGTGCCTGATTTTTGTACTTGAGTTCAAATCACTATTTTTTGAGTTACATTTCATCTTTGTATCTCATTTCCTAATACTCATGCAATTAAGCATATTTCATCAGTTTTCGGAATAACAATTAAATATTTTTGGACTAAATTGAAAGAAAAAGGCGCTAATAAGTAGTCAAAATCCTCACTTATCAACTTCCCCAAACTTAAGTTTTTGGTTATCCTCAATCAATTAAAGTAATTTCCTCCTCCACAAGTTAATAATTTTTCTAACTAATCTAAGATGTATCAAACACACATCAATTGGGACCAACAATTACCCACAACACTTATGAATTATCAACAAGACAATGATTTGAAGTTTTAAGCACCAATATTTCTAATGTGACACTTGAGCATCAAGAGTTGACTTTATTCATCAAGGAAGCGCGCTCTTTCATGTAGGTCATTGTGGATCCCAAACTCCTCCTCCTCTACTCTCCTTTAGCATATCTCACTTAAGAATGTAGCACTCAATTCAAGGATTTGTGAAAAATTTGCTCATCTCTCTTAAAAGAATGTCAGAAGTACGGCTCTAAGTACCATATGTTTGCTCCTCATGTAAATCGCCACTAATGCAAGTTCACTCATCTTGAAATCACGTAGGGATTTTTTAGAATGTAATGAAGGCTTTTGGACTAAGGTAGGAAATATTGAAATAGAACGGGTTCATCTTTCCTTAAGCACTCTATTTTCTCTTTTTGGCTCATGTTTTGCCGATTCTTTGAGTCATTTTCTTTTTCCTTAGTGGAACTAGATAGACTTAACATTACTCTTTCTTGGTCATGATGTCCATTTTCTCCTTCTTTATTTTTTCCATGCTTTGCATTATTGCTTTTCTTTGAATCCCTTCAACTCTTCACTTTATTCCCTTTTTTTGCATTTTCTTTTCTTCTTTCTTTCTTTTTCTTTGCCTTTCCTTTTCTTCATTTCTTTTCTCTTTTTGTGACTTGGTACCACTTTCAAACTCCTCGTCTCTCCCCCAAACTTATGTTTTATCCAGTTATTTCTCAAGAGTGTTAAGGAAAGCTCGGGTTCCAAAAGAGGGTCACTACAAAACAAGTAAAGGCTTTTAACGTGGTTATCAAATGACAAAGGTCATAGGATCAAATGGGTAGACTAGGGGATAGCAATATTGGTGGAACATGAAAAATTTTAAGTGGTTCAAGGAGAGCCTACAATCACTTCTAAAGCCAAGAAAAACTTAGAATTTTGCCTAGAAACACATTCGGGGCAAGTTCTAGACCATTCGCATGGGTACTTGGACTTGCAACAAAATATCTCACCTCTCACACAGCTGGATTGTTAAAGAGGATAGAGTCGAGGGCTCACAACAACCATATTCAAGATTGAAAATCACTAATGGTTCAACTAAACCACTCGATGATTGCTTAAGTCAACACAAGAGTCAAAAAGTCACTAACTAGAGCTATTTCTTTCCAATAACTTATTTTTAATCATAAGCCCGTAGTTGAGTGTGTTGGTACTAAATGAAGCATGCTTGGCTCTTCTGGTTTTACTCAATTAGGTCCTCTTATTCATTATTATTATTCTTACCTAAATATCAAAAATGGACTCAATCCCTTAAGAAGGTTGTCACGCAATCCATCATTGGGAAGAGTCATCCGGTTCACACAAAAACCACATTGGGAAAAAACCGTGGCATTAAGAAAACTAAAGGCTTATTGATCACTTAAACATAAAAAGAAGCTACTAAAATAAAAATAAGAAGCTATTAGACTAAACATCAATTACTAAGAAAACAAAATAAAGAAGCTACAAAATAAACTACTGAAAGCATAAATGAATATACAAACTGAGAAAGGGAAAGATAATATATACATCAATAGAGAGAGAAGAATATGTACATAAATAAAAAGGAAAAGAAAATGTTATCAGTTATTACAGGCCAATGCCAAATATCATCAAATCAAAATCAAATAAAATCCACCCCCAAATAAGAAGCATCGTCCCCAATGCTTAACAAAATAAAAATGAAGGAAGGGAAAGAGTAGAGAAGACTCCCTATGTGGTCTCCGTGTCCATAGAAGCATCACCACCCTTAGGCTCCTCCAACCATATCTCGTCATCCTTTGATCAAGGAGTAGCTGGGTTGGTGAACATCTATAGAACCGGATCAATAGTGTGGGAAGCAAGGTCTGGCTCCTCAGACTAGCCAGTTAGTGCCTCTGGTGCTGCTGGAGCTATCTCCATCAGCAAGTCAAATAGAAGATCCCCAGTTGCTGCTATCTTGGTCACCTCCCAACTCAACTTGTCAAATGACTTCTTCGAAACCTAGGATTTCCTCATCTTTTTCACCTGCTTCCCAAGCTCCTCAATTGTTGTTCCATGTGCCACCAAAGTATCCATGATGGTCTTCTGGTTCTCCAGCATCTTCTTCAAAGTCTCCTCCACTGTCGGAGGAATCTAGGGAGCTGGGGTAGATGTATGGGCTGCAACAACACTGGATAGGTCAAACATCTTTACAGTACCTGTCTGTATCCAGTTGTTAAGACTCGCCAGTGTCTGGGAGACTCGCAGTGCTGTAAGTGGATAAGTAGAAGATGAAGGCACTGATGCTGATGGCTCGCAAGATGGAGGTGGAGGTATGACAACTGTACTGCTAGAAGGCCCAATTGCTGTGGAAGGCATGGCTGCAAAATCTCTAACTACCACCGAAGGCTCATCAAACTGGCCCATGGTAGTACGTGGCTGACCCTTGTTCTTCGGCTTCCTCGGGTCCTTCAAAGAGTACCATGTGAAGGGCTGCTTCTCCCGAACCTTTGTGTCAAACGGCTTTGAATCTACCCTCGCATCTGTAAGATACTCTGTCATAGTGTTTGGATACGGGTATGAGCTCTCACCCTGCCTAGCGATCAGAAACATATTGGCCGACATGATGGCACCCACATTGATTGGGTACCCAACTATGATGGAGGAAACTAAGTCCACCTTTTTCTCTCTCGAAATTGTCTTTCCACATTGGGGTTGTACCTATCCAAGTCCTTCAAAACAAATTGACGCTCAAGTGCGAGCAATCTCTGAGGCCACCATTCTCGGAACCTGTTGAAAGTTGTCAGGCTCACAAATCTATCTTCCCAGACTTCTTTTTTTCGACCTCTCAAGGCCGGCAACTTGGGTATCTCCCGCTCGACTATCATCCAGAAAATTATCATCATCATCATCATCATCAATTTTAACTAGTGCGGTAGGGGCATGTGAAAAAGAGGGCGTTGAACCCTGGCTATCATCTTCCGAACCCTCAGAAGAGCTAGCTGACGTGGAAGGCTCATCTTTGAGTTGGAACCTCCCTAGTAGTTGCCTTGGCTGAAACTGTGTATCAGCCTGTTCTTGCACTGAATTACCTTCTGATGCATACCTAGATGATACATATGAGTTGGACTCAGCAGGCTCCGGTGCTCTCCCGGCTGTTGCTTTCTTTGCTATTGCTCTTTGCGCTGCGAGTGGCATGTTACCTCGGCCTCGGCCTCGGGAGGGATCGCCCCTCCCTTTAGATGTATCACCTCACCCCTTTGATCTAACCATTGTCTGCAATTCATAGCAAAATGAATCAGTTATGGTTTAAAGTCATAGTATCAGTCAACTGTAGGAAAAACCAAATGCAGGTAAAGAAGTGCGGCCCATACATTTTTTAGTGCGGCCACAGATGGGAATATGCGACCTGCACATTTTTGAAGTACGAATGCAGTGGTGATTCTGCGGTCCGTATAATTCCAAGTGCTACCGCATAATTTTGAGTCTGGCCGCACAATTTCAGCTTCAAAGCTGCGACTCTCTGATAATAGAGAATTGGTCAATTTGTGGCTGCACACACGTTTCTGTGGTCGCGGTTCAATTTCTGCGGACCTCACAATTTAGAGTGCGATCCATACAATCAATTCACATCAAGTTGCCTAGACTATCAATCTGCGGACCGTACAATTCAAAACAAATCGATAGTAAACTATAGGGTTCCTAAATTTTAGCATGAATTGGACAGGGTAATATCATGTACACATGATAAACCGTTCACCCATCCCCCATATGGCAAGTAGGAAGTTACCCAATACATTAATGTTTAACATGATGATGAATTTTACTTTAGGGCTAAAAGTAACTAACTAATTAAGAACAAAATTAAGAAAATTGAAAATTTTTAAAGATGAATTTAACATACTGGTTGTGAAATAATGCTAAGAAAGAATTAAGTTAATGAAATGAGTGTCAGAGGCTTGAGTCATTTAATTGCAATATGCTTGCCTTTGTGTTAATGTTTAGAGTTCATAAAGTTTTTCAGTAGTGAAGATGCTACTATTTATACTTGACCGGTTAGGCAAGGGTTCAAGAGTTTGAGTGCGGGCTGCATAATTTCATGTGAGGCCTCACTCCTTTACCTATTACAATATTTACCTTTTGATGAATTTGTGGTCCGCACATTTTTGAGTGCGGTCGCACTTTGGCCATTTCTCTGACAGGCAAACTTCAGAGAGTGTGCAATTTTGGATTTCCGATTGTGCAGCCCGCACAAGAATTGTGCGGCTGCAGATTCCTTTCTACTGTGGCACTCAATTTTATGCGGTCCGCATTTTTTCCACACTTATCCATTTTTTCTGAGCACAGTCCCTGCAAAGCACACTCATTCCTGCAACACACTTCAAAACTAGTTATACAAAACAATACCTATCTAAAGAAGAAGAAAAAGAAAAAGAAAAGATATATGGGTTGCCTCCCAAGAAGCGCCTGATTTAACATCACGGCACGACGCTGATTACCATCATTACTTGAAATGAAGAACTGCCACGACGTGGCCATCATCAACTTTTCCCAAATAATGCTTCACCCGGTGACCATTGACTCTAAACATCTCATCATTTTTATTTTTCAAATTTAATGCACCAAAGGGTGTCACACCAACAACCTCAAATGGGCCACTCCATTTAGACTTCAACTTCCCCGGAAACATCCATAACCGAGAATTGAACAATAACACAAGATCACCTTCTTTAAATTCCATGTTCCGAATGTACTTGTCATGGAGGTACCTCATCTTCTCCTTGTATATGCATGGTACCGGAACTCATCTAGCTCATTCAATTGTGCCGCTTTTAAGTTGGCGGCGACATCCCACTCAAGATTCAACTTCTTCAAAGCCCACATGGCCTTATGCTAAAGTTCCACCGGAAGATGACAAACATTTCCAAGCACCAACTGTTATTGAGACATTCTAATCGGTGTTTTATAAGTCGTCCTATAAGCCCATAAAGCATCATCAAGTTTCTTTGACCAATCCGTCCATTTGACATTCATTGTTTTTGACAAAATACTCTTTATCTCCCGGTTGGAGACTTCCACTTCACCACTTGCTTGAGGATGATAGGGGGTCGTCACTTTATGAGTGACACCATACTTGGTGAGTAAGGTATCAAAGGCTTTGTTGCAAAAATATGAACCCCCATCACTTATGATAGCCCTTGGAGTACAAAATCTTGTAAAGATGTTCTTCTTCAAAAATACCACCACACTTCTCGCTTCATTGTTGGGAAAGCAATGACCTCAACCCATTTGGATACATAATCAACCGCGGCCAAGATGTAGGTATTTCCACAAGAACTCACAAACGAACCCATGAAGTCAATACCACACACATTAAAAATGTCAATCTCCAAGATGGTAGTGAGGGGTATTTCATTTTTCTTTGAGATTCCACCGGCCCTTTGGCATTCATCACAACGCATGACAAGCTCACTTGCATCCTTGTAGAGAGTGGGCTAATAGAAACTGCAACTTAACACTTTGGTCACCGTTCTTTCTCCACCATGGTGACCACCATAAGGCGAAGAGTGACAAGACCCAAGAATTTAACTTTGCTCCTCCTCGGGTACACATCTTCTAATCACTCCATCCGTACAAATTCGGAAAAGGTACAATTCATCATAATAGTAGTCTTGACAATCTCGTTTGAGCTTCTTCCTTTGGTTTGAAGAGAACTCAAACGGAATGATACCACTCACAAGATAGTTAGCTAGATCCTCCAACCAAGGCACCTCCTTCATAAAAATAGCCAAAAGTTCCTCATCGGGGAAGGAGTAATTGATTTCAAGGCCATCATGCGGCCTCCCCTACTACAAACGAGACAAGCAGTTCACTACTTGGTTTTCACTCCCTTTCCGATCTTGGATATCAATGTCAAACTCTTGCAACAATAGTACCTATCTCATCAAATGGGCTTTGTAATCTTCCTTGCTTATGAGATACCGAAGTGCCGCATGATCCATATGAACAATCACTTTTGCACCCATCAAGCATGGGCGAAACTTCTCAATAGCAAACACAATGGCAAGAATCTCTTTCTCCATAACGGTGTAGTTGACTTGAGCGCTATTTATGGTCTTGCTTGGATAATAGACCGGATGGAAGATCTTGTTGATACGTTGCCTCAAAACAGTACCCGCTGCGACATCACTTGCATCACACTTAAGCTCAAAAGGAACACTCCACTTTGGAGCGGTAATGATGGGAGTAGTAGCCAACTTGAGCTTTAGCAACTCAAAGGCTCTCATGCAATCATCATTGAAATGAAACATGACATCTTTATTGAAAAGCTTGCACAACGGGTTTATCACTTTAGAGAAATCTTTGATGAAACGCGGGTAAAATCCCGCGTGACCTAAAAAACTCTGCACGCCTTTGACTGAAGTTAGAGGCGGAAGTTTAGAAATCACCTCAATCTTTGCCTTGTCGACTTCAATTCCATTCTTTAAGATCTTGTGGCCAAGGAAAATACCTTCCTCAACGATGAAATGACACTTCTCCCAATTGAGTACTAAGTTTGTTTCTTCACATCTTACCAACTCTTTGTCCAAGTTTTCTAAACAATTATCAAAAGAATCCCCGACCACTGAAAAATCTTCCATAAAGACTTCAAGGAAATCCTCCACCATGTCCATAAAGATAGCCATCATATACCTTTAAAAAGTATTCGGTGCATTGCATAACCCAAATGGCATCTGCGAGAATGCGAAAGTACCATAAGGACATGTGAAAGTACTTTTTTTCTTGATCCTCCGGAGCAATAAGAATTTGATTGTAGCCAGAATACCCATTAAGGAAACAATAGAAAGCACGTCCGGCCAACCAATCAAGCATTTGATCTAGGAAGGGAAATGGAAAATGATCCTTCCATGTGACTTTGTTGAGCTTGCAATAGTCCATACACACTCTCTAACTGGTCACCGTTCTTGTAGGAATAAATTCATTCTTGTCATTGGTGACCATCGTCATGCCCCATTTCTTTGGGATACATTGAACTGGAGAAGTCTACGAACTATCGGAAATGTGGTACACAACCCCGGCATCCAACCACTTGATGACTTCCTTTTTGACAACCTCTTGCATGGCTTCACTGAGTCTCCTTTGATGTTCAATAGATGGTTTGGCACCTTCCTCCAAGTTGATCTTGTGCATGTAAAATGCAGAGCTTATCCTCCGAATATCTGCCAAAGTCCATCCAATAGCCTTCTTTCTCTTTTGTAGCACTGATAACTAGGAATTTTAATACATTTTATACTCCTTCTTGCTTAAGTTTTGATTAGAAATTTGTACAAAATAGTCCCAAAAGGCTCACAAGTTGTGCTTGACTACAGGTTTGATCAACAAAGTGACAAGATGTCAAAGATCAGCTCAAAAGGAGTGAAACTTGCACAAGTGGCAAAGACAAGACAAGCTCAGGCAAAGCAGGCCCAGTGCGACCGCACACCATTCTGTGCGGTCCGCACTAGGAGATTCAGAGAGGTTGATTTCCAGGCAAAGATGCAAAGCAGACGCACTAGGTTTTTTGCGGTCCGCACTGAAGTCAATGCGGCCGCACTCGATTTAGTACGGTCCGCAGAACCCAAGATCAGAAAGGTGCCAGATTTGAGGATTGAAGCCTATGCGGTCCGCGGTCCATTTTATGCGGACCGCACTAGAAGCCTATGCAACCGCAGTCCATTATGTGCGGTCCGCATTGCCCAAGGGCAGAGAGCTGTATTTTCAAGTTCAGTGCCCTAGTACGACCGCACACCATTTTATGCGGTCCGCACTAACCCCGTAGGGGTATTTTTATCCAGAATTTTTAGCTTAATATAAATAGCTTCTTTTCCCATTTTTTGGGTATCATATAGTTTTGTAACGTAGCTGCGCTCGTGGGTTCAACTTTCTTAGCCATTTTGGTCAATTTTATCTGATTTTCATCATTGAATCTTGTTATTTACCTTAGTGATTAATTAATATGAGTTGTTCTTCATCTATTTCTTGCTTTTCTTCATTAATTATGAGTAGTTAGACCCATAAGCTAAGGTTGTGGCTTAACCCTAGTGTGGGTAATTGATGGGTCTTGTATTTTAGGGCTAGATTGACTATGGGTGTTACATATTTGGGCCAATTTCATGGTTAATTGCTGAATTAGTGGTTGCAAATAATAGTTTGTGTTTAGTTGACTAGGGCTCTTCTTGAGAAAGAGAGACTAAATCTCCGAAATTGGTCCAACAAGGAATTGAGGTGTACTCAAGAGATTGATAGCCCCAATTAAAGGGTTAAACCTCGAGAGAATAATACCCGACTTGAACCCTAGTTGCTTGTGCAAATTTGCATACCCAATTGGTCTTGAGAAAGTTAATTCAGGCAAAATCACTCGAACCACCGAGAGATGTAGGGTGGGTAATATCGTGCAACGGTTATATCATACCCCCTAATTATGTCAATCGTGTTTTAGATTCAATTACCCGTCAATTAACCACCTAGGTGAAAATCATTACCCTAGCGCCTTTTAAACCATTTGAACAACCCTTTTTAGTTTAACTCTTAACTTAATCTAGTTGCATTTACCATTTGTATTTTGATAATAGTAGAAGTAAAAAGAAAACCCCAAAAATGAGTAGAAGTGTAATTTGGAATACATATGCAACTCTACACTAGATAGATACTCGATTCCAAATTATAGCTCTCTATAGAAATCGATCCCGACCCTAAATTGAGTAAAAACTGCTCCAACCCTCTCTCGCTACTCAATAGTAGTGCGGAGTAGGCCATGATCACTTTTTGACGCCTTTGGGATATGTTTAGCACAATGGTAGTAGTTGGCTGACCCTTGTTCTTCGGGTTCCTCGGGTCTTTCAAAGAGTACCATGTGAAGGGCTACTTCTCCCGAACCTTTGTGTGAAACGGCTTTGAATCCATCCTCACATCTGTAAGATACTCTGTGAGTGCTGAGTATGATAGAAACTACCCGCTTCCTAGTTTTCTTACCATGTACTTCTGGGATCTAAAAGTGGAAAAGAGGCCCTACAACATCAAAGTCAAAGCGAAGGCCCCTTTTTCCTGGTACAACATGCAGGGGGATGATAACCCCAAGAGCAAGAAATTCAAGGGTTCAGTTACTGCTCCAACTGGTCAGTCTGAAGAGCTAGTTGTGGTAGTGACTCCTGCTGAGCCTGCCTCTACTTCCACTGCTATCCCTCCTAGTCCATCCACCTCAGCGGACCCGGAGATTCCATCCTCCCGTGCACATCCTATTACTACCCACTGACTGAGCCAGACAATTCTTAGCATAAATAACTGGATGCAAAGTGCATCCTCTCAGTTGTCTACACTCACTACCACGGTAGAGGATCAGTCGGCACCTCCACCCCCACAGGTTCCCCAGTCTATAGAGGATGCTCTCAAGAGATACTAGAAAACCAAAAGAAAATCCTCGATACTCAAAAGGTACTGACTGAGGCAGTTGATTCACATAGCAAGGCTCTCAAGGAGCTTGCTCGGGAGCACAAGAAGCTGAGGAAGACACGGGCATCTAAGGAGTCTGTGAAGAAGTTGAGAGATGATGTTGACAAACTGAAGGCAGATCAGCTGCCTTTAGACTTACTGCCCCAGGACCCAGTACCCGTAGCTTATTCCCAACTAGAGTAGTCACAGAGGCCTCCCAAGAGGAAGAGGATGATTCCTAGAGCGGATGATGCAGTAATCTAGTTGGCCAACCCACCAGAGGCTTCCTCCAGTCAGCCACAGGATGCACTTCAGGAGCCTCTCCAGGCCCAGGTCCCAGCAGCACAACAACAGGCCACCGGGAACTAGTCTGAGGTTCCCGAGCACAGTAAGGACCCTGGGACCATTGAGGAGCCTATGCAGACAGACAGACCATATGGAGTCCCTATATCCTTTTTGCTTTCTCTTTTGATGCTTTATTTGGTTTAGTTGGCATTGGGGACAATGCCAGCTTTCATTTGATGGGGTAGGCCCTATTTTTTATTCATTCGGATGACTATATATATATTTGATACCTTCTTATGCTCTCTTTATCTTTTCATCTTTGGGTTGTATATAGTTTTAACATTTCGTTAATTTCTCGCACTTTTATTTTACTTCGGGTTTGTATATAAAGTTATGTTACATTGTACATATTCTTCTCATCTATTGTATATTCGACAAATCCCCTCTTATATATATTCATTTTACTTTCCGCAATTTTTCTTTCAATAGCTTCTTATTTGTGATTCATAGCTTCTTGTTTTGAAAGTTTGCAATAAACTTTGATTTTCTTAATGCCATGGTTCTTTCCAAAAGTGGAGTGTTGTGTGAACCGGGTGGCTCTTCCCAATGATGGATGGCGTGACAACCTTCTTAAGGGTTTGAGTCCGTTTTTCTTTTTGTTTTTAGTAGTTAGTAGATAAGGGTGCCTTAAGCAAAGCTTCACTTGGGCTTAGCACATTTGCCTTTGATCTTATGGTCAAAAATAAATTGTTATGTTTAGGATGGTGAAAGTAGTGACCTTGAGACTCTTGTGTTGACCAATAATCATCAAGTGGTTTTTCGGAATCATGGTGTGCTCAAATCTTATCTAAGGTCGTTGTGGGCCCCCGACTCTGTGTCTTTAGCAATCCCATAGCTTGTGTGGTGAGTAATCGCATTGCAAGTCCAAGTCCCGAGCCATTGGTCTAGAACTTGCCCTGAATATTTGTTGAGGTGAAATCCTAAGTGAATTTTGACTTGAGACATGATTATAAGCTCTCCTTGGTCCAAATGATAGTTGAACACACCCATAACCTACCAATGATAAGGTCCCTAGTCAACCCTTTTGAGCCTTAGACCTGTTTCCTTCAAGAACCATGATACAAGCCTATACCCGTTCTGAAAGATACCCTCTCTTGGCACTTGATCTTTCCTTTAGCACATGGCAAAAGTATAAGTTTTGGGGGAGAGACGAGGATTGCAACAAAGTGGTAAAAAGACACAAAAATAAAGAAAAGGAAAGACAATGAAAAAGAAAGAAAAGCAAAAATGGTAAATAGAATGTTTAATATGAAAAATAACAAAAAGGGATTCAAGAAAAGCAAAGAAAGAAAGGCGTGGAAAGTTGAAAAAGGAGAAAAGGTTTGAAATGTATATGAAAGAGTGACAGTGTGTCTCTCTAACACCTCAGAAAGAAGTGAAATGACTCAAAGAGTCAAGTGAATATGTGCCAATAAATCAAAAGAAGTTCTTGGGAAGATGTAACCTACTTAGACCAAAACATTTCCTACCCTGAACCAAAAGACTTTACAATGTCTTCACAAAAGCCCTATATGATCTTGAGTTGAATGAAGCTTACATTAGTGGATACTCACATAAGGGGCAAGCATATGGTACCTAGAGCCGGACTTGTGGATTTTTCTTGAGAGAGATGAGTGAATTTCCATTATCTTTGTTCTGAGTGCCACTATCTTAAAGGTAAGGATTGCTTAGGGAGAGTTGAGGATGTGTGAGTTTGGGTTCCACAATGACCGAAGTAATAGAAAAGAGTTCTTTGATGTATTGAGTCAATTTTTTATGCTCTTGTGTCGCACTTAATCCATGGTGTTTAAAGGAATAAAAGTTGTTAATGATTCGTTTGTATTGAGGGCAATTGTTAGTCCCAATTGATGCTAGATGAGGGCACTTTAGGACAGCTGAATCTTCTTGGCATTTTCCTTAAGGGGTGGGTCCTATTTTGTTTGATTGAGGACAAGCAAAAGCTTAAGTTTAGGGGAGTTGACAACTAGGGATTTTGATACATTTTACACTCCTTCTTGCTTATGTTTTGATTAGAAATTTGTACAAAATAGTCCCAAAAGGCTCAAAAGTTGTGCTTGATTGCAGGTTTGATCAACAAAGTGACAAGATGTCAAAGATCAACTCAAAAAGGAGTGAAACTTGCACAAGTACTAAGACAAGACAAAGCTCAGGCAAAACAGGCCCAATGCGGCCGCACACCATTCTGTGCGGTCTGCACAAGTGAGGTTCAGAGAGGTTGAATTCCAGGCCAACAGGCAATACGACCGCATGAGATTTAATGCAGTTCGCATTGGAGTCACTGCGGCCGCACTAGAAGCCTATACAGTCGCAGTCCATTATGCCCGGTCCGCATTGCCCAAGTGCAAAGAGCTGTATTTTCAAGTGCAGAGCTCTACTGCGGTCGCACACCATTTTGTGCGGTCCGCACTAACCCCGCAGGGGCATTTTTGTCCACAAATTTCCGCTTTGAATAATAGCCTCTTTTCCCATTTTTAGGGTATCAAATAGTTTTGTAACGTAGCTGCGCTCGTGGGTTCGACTTTCTTATCCATTTTGGGCAATTGTATCTGCTTTTCATCATTGAATCTTGTTATTTACCTTAGTGATTAATTAATATGAGTTATTCTTCATCTATTTCTTGTTTTTCTTCTTTAATTATGAGTAGCTAGACCCATAAGCTAGGGTTGTGGCTCAACCCTAGTGTGGGTAATTGATGGGTCTTGTATTTTAGGGCTATATTAACTATGTGTGTTTGATGTTTGGGCTAATTTCATGGTTAATTGTTGAATTAGTGGTCGCAAACACTAGTTTGTGTTTAGTTGACTAGGGCTCTTCTTCAGAAAGAGAGCCTAAGTCTCCGAAATTGGTCCAACAAGGAATTGGGGCGTACTCAAGAGATTAATATCCCCAATTAAAGGATTAAACCTTGAGAGAGTAATACCCGACTTGAACCCTAGTTGCTTGTGCAAATTTGCATACCCAATTGGTTTTGAGAAAGTTAATTCGGGCAAAATCACTCGAACCACCGAGAGGTGTAGAGTGGGTAATATCGTGCAACGGTTATATCATACCCCATAATTATGTCAATCGTGTTTTAGATTCAATTACCCATCAATTAACCACCTAGGTGAAAGTCATTACCCTAGTGCCTTTTAAACCATTTGAACAACCCTTTTAAGTTTAACTCTTAGCTTAATCTAGTTGTATTTACCATTTGCATTTTGATAATATTAGAAGTAAAAAAAACCCCAAAAATGAGTAGAACTGTAATTTGGAACACATACGCAACTCTAAACTAGATAGATACTCGATTCCAAGTTCTAGCTCTTTGTGAAAATCGATCCCGACCCTAAATAAGGTAAAAGCTACTCCGACCCTCTCTCGCTACTCAATAGTAGTGCGGAGTAGGCCGCGATCAAGCACCGCTAATGTGGAATCTACCTGCACGTTAGTCAGATAAGAGGAAAGAATAACCGGTAAAGTAGAAGAAGGGCCAAGAAATTCATACCGAAGATGTGGAGGCAATGGCTTCAACTCCAAATGGGAAGGCTCCTCACTTGAAGGCTTTCTTGGAGGAGTGGTTCTATTCTCAAGGTCCAAGGACAATTTGCGGGGCTCATAAATGTACGACCCCATTCCTTGCAAAGCATTCACACATTCCACATAACCCTCCATTTCTTGATCATCACAATTGAGAAATATGACCTCCAAAGTATCATCAATATTCATCATGACACTTGTTTTATCAATAATCACATCGGTCACTAAGTCCACCAACGAGCACACCTCATTGCTATTGGGGTGCCTCATGGACTTGCACACATGGAAAACCACTTTCTCGTTACCAACCTAGAAAGCAAGTTCTCCGGCTTCAACATCAATTAGAGCCTTCCTCGTAGCAAGGAAAGGTCTCCTAAGAATAATCGACACCTCATAGTCAACCTCACAATCAAGAATAACAAAATCCGCAGGGAGGATGAGTTTATCAACACAAACCAACACATCATCAATGATATCCAACTGTTTCTTCATGGTATGATCCGCCATTTGTAATCTCATGGATGAGGGTCTTGATTGCCCAATTTCCAAAGTTTTGAAAACCGAATAGGGCATCAAGTTGATACTTACCCCAAGATCACAAAGGACGGCATTGAAGTTGATAAGGCAAAGATTGAGGTGATTTCTAAACTTTTACCTCCAACTTCAGTTAAAGGCGTGTGGAGTTTCTTAGGCCACATAGGATTTTACCGGCGTTTCATCAAGGATTTTTCTAAAGTGGTATCACGACCCCAAACCGGCCCGGTCGTGATGGCGCCTCTCGTGAAAACAAGGCCAGCCGACACAACACTCACCTTAACCCTTTAAGAATTAAGATTCATTTTTAAGTCTTTAAATTAAACAATGTTTCATAATAAAATCCTGGAATAACAGTGCGGAATAAAATACCAGCCCGACATCAGGGTGTCACTAGTCATGAGCAACTATCAAGGTCTGAATACAACAAAAATCTAAAAAAGTACTAAATACAGTAACAACAATGAGGGGAAGGAAGCGGTGCTGCGAACGTCATGCAGCCACCTTACTAACTCTTATGACTCCGCGACTGAGCTATCAACACCCGCTACCGGATTCCGATATACCTGAATCTGCACACGAGGTGCAGGGAGTAATATGAGTACTCCAACCCAGTAAGTAATAAGAGTAAATAAAGGCTGAGCAGTAGGAAACAATGAATCCACATTTACGCTGGGTTCAATAAACACAATAGGCTTTCAAATCATAATACGAGTCAATCTTCCCTTTTAAAATCCAACTTTTAGTAAAAATCATCTTTGAAATACCTTCCAACAGTTTCAGTAGGGGTTCAATACCATTTAAAATAATAATAGAGATTAAATTTATAATCGGCCCCTCGGGCAAAACATAGTTCGTAAAACAGCCCCTCTGGCAAACAGTAATTACAAACACTTCATAACTTGAAAATCTCAGTGTAAATAACTAATGTCAAATCAGTGATTAAGTTCTGAACATCTCATAAACCCCAGTTTAAATAAAAGTTGTTTTAAAATATTTATGCAACTTTCCGACAAAGGCTCAATATAAAGATGAGTGAAAACAGTCAATAAATCAACATATTCGATAGAAACTCATTTTAAGAGGAGTGAAATCAATAAGTCCATAAACATGCCTCTCAGGCAAAACACCACTCATATGTATGTATATATCTATCGCCCCTCGGGATAGCCTCTCTGTCACTCGTAACTCAACTCTTACCAATCAGTACTCGCACTCAGCATTCACGCTCAATTGGTACCATATAGTAACCGCTGCGGCATGCAGCCCGATTCGTATATCTCTCACAATAACTGAAATCAAAGTAACCGCTACGGCGTGCAGCCCGATCCATGCATCGCTGTGGCGCACAGCCCGATCCATATAAATAGTCGACTGCGCTCATTGTGGGTATGCAGACTCCGGAGGGGCTCCTACAGCCCAAGCGCTATATTGTTGCGGTGCGCAGCCCGATCCATATAAGTATCGCTGCGGCGTGCAGCCCGATCCATATACATACATATATATATATTGTTACGGCGTGCAGCCCGATCCATAGATATATAATCCTCACAATATATATATATATATATATATATATATATATATATATATATATATATATATATAGTATATATATTGTTACGGCGTGCAGCCCGATCCATAGATATATAATCCTCACAACTAGGCCCTCGACCTCTCTCAGTCATTAACCTTACCATCAGGCTCTCAATCTATCTTAGTCATCAATCTCACAATCAGACCCTCGGTCTATCCCAGTAAAATAGGGAACTCAGCCCAAAACAATTTCCATATGTTAAGAATATAGTGATAAAGTCAGATTTGAGCAATAAACAGGTAAAACATGACTGAGAATATGCTTTCAAACAAATAGAGTGAGGAAAGATAGTAAAAATGCCCCTAAGGGTCTCAACAAGTCGGCACAAGGCCCCAAACATGGCATACAACCCAAAAATATAATAATGTCAAACAATTAACTATCAAATACGCATTAAAATATTCGTTCTGGATGGACTAGGTCACAATCCCCAAGCGGTGCTCTACCTCATGCTCGTCATCCAGCATGCAAGTCACCTCAAAGTAACACAACGGCGTATAATCCGGGGTTTCAAACCCTCAAGACAGTATTTACAATCATTACTTACCTGAACCGGCTAATCCTCTAGCTCGCGATGCCTTTGTCTCTCAAATCGACCTCCGAATGCCTCGAATCTAGCCACAATAATTCGATTCAGTTAATAAAAATTATAGGAATTAATTCCATATAAAATTCTACATTTTCCATTAAAAATCCGAAATTGCACTCAAAATTCGCTCGTGGGGCCCACATCTCGAAACCCGACAAAAATTACGGAATATGCAACCTCATCCAACCACGATTCCAACCATACCAATTTTACTAAAATCCGACATCAACTCGACCCTCAAATCTTCAAATTAAACCAAGAGGGTTTTCAAGATTTTCCCAACTAAAATCACCAATTAAATGCCAAAACTAGTAATAGATTCGGGTAATTTAACCAAAATTAAGTTAAGAACACTTACCCCGTTGTTTTCTCTGAAAATCTCCCGAAAATCGCCTCTCCCCGAGCTCCAATTTGGTAAAAATGGAAAATGAGATTCGTCCTATTTTCTAGAACTTAACATTCTGTCTGGTACTGTTCACACTGTTCACACTGTTCACGGGGTACTGTTCACGCAGGTGCGGTCACTGTTCACACGTGCGAAAAATGCAGAAACTGCCAAGAAAATTGTAGCAGCTTTTCTTTTCACTAAAAAGGCTCTAACTCCATCATACGAACTCAGAATTTGATGATTCTTGTTCCTATGAGTCACAAATAATAATACGAACATAGCCCTTCAGTCGAAACTCAATTCGGAGCTCATTTGCTCAATTCAATAGCCATTTCGCTTGTTAAACAATTAACTCATGTTTCGTATCAAAAACCCAATCGTGACTTGATGAAATTAGACCAAACTTTCCAGATCAGTCCTATAATTCATTATCAAAATTCCAGAAGTCTCGAAATCAAATTTCGATCTCTAGAACTAAAAATGGATCTTTGGATCATTACATGCTTATGCTCAAAACGACAAAATCTTCCAAAAACTCTTCCAAAACTTATCCGAGACTCATGGGACCCCGAACAAACATGCCAACACACCCCATAACATAATTCAAACTTGTTCCAACCTTCGGAACGCTCAAAACTACATCAAAACATCAAATCAACCTCGGATACAAGCCTAAGAATTCCAAAACTTCCGAAATCCGAATTCGATCAAAAAGTCGACCAAACGACGTCCAAATGACCTGGAATTTTGCACACACATCAAAAATGACATAACAAAGCTACAACAACTCTCATAATTCCATTCCGACCCTCGGATCAAAATCTCACCTATCAACCGGAATTCGCCAAAATATTAACTTTGCCAATTCAAGCCAAATCCTTCCACGGACTTCCAAAATGCATTCCGATCGCGCTCCTAAGTCATAAATCACCCAACGAAGCTATCCAAATCATAAAATTTCTGATCCGAGCTCATATACAAATAAGTCAACTCTTAGTCAAACCTTTCCAATTCAAAGCTTTCAACTGAGATTATTCCTTCAAATTCATTCCGATTTTTCCTGAAAACCAAAACCAACAATCTACATAAGTCATAATATGTTACACGGGGCAAGTCATGCTCGGGAACTAGCGATCAAAGTGGAAAAGTTCAAAACGACCGGTCGGGTTGTTACAAGTGGTAAACCCGTTGTACAAGTTTTTGGAGAAAGATGCCAAGTTCCATTTCAATGATGATTGCATGAGAGCCTTTGATTTTCTTATGCTCAAGTTTACTACTACTCCCATCATTACCACTCTAAAGTGGAGTGTTCCTTTTGAGCTTATATGTGATGCAAGTGATGTAGCAATGGGTGCTGTTTTTGGGCAACGTATCAACAATATCTTCCATCCGTTCCATTATGCAAGCAAGACCATGAACAATCCCCAAGTCAACTACATCGTTACGGAGAAAGAGCTTCTTGCCATTGTGTTTTCTATTGAGAAGTTTCGCCCATGCTTGATGGGTGCAAAAGTGATTGTTCATACGGATCATGCGATACTCCGCTATCTCATGAGGAAGAAAGATTCCAAATAACGTTTGATGAGATGGGTGATATTGTTGCAAGAGTTTGACATTGATATGAAATATTGAAAAAGGAGTGAAAACCAAGTGGCAGACCACTTGTCTCGTTTGGAAGAGGAGGGCAGGCCACATGATGGCCTTGAAACCAATGACTCCTTCCCCGATGAGCAACTTTTGGCTATTTTTATGAAGGAGGTGACTTGGTTCACGGATCTAGCTAACTATCTTGTGAGTGGTGTCATTCCGGTTGAGTTCTCTTCAAACCAAAGGAAGAAGCTCAAACAGGATTGTCAAGACTACTATTGGGATGAACCGTGCCTTTTCCGGATTTGTATGGATGGAGTGATTAGAAGATGTGTACCAGGGGAGGAGCAAAGTGAAATTCTTGGGGCTTGTCACTCTTCGCCTTATGGTGGTCACCATGGTGGATCAAGAACGATGGCCAAAGTGTTAAGTTGCGATTTCTATATTTTTGGCGCCGTTGCGTGGAGCTATAAGAATGGGATAAAGTAGTATATATTTGGACTAAGCATGTGAAGTATCTAGATTGCACTTCCACAAATATGGTTTGTTTATACTTCTAAAATTATGCTAAATATTTCAATTCTAAAATATGAAACTAGGAAATATTATTTCTGGTTGTTTTTCAAATATTATAAAAGACATAGGGCTATGACCTTCACCTAGGTATTTGCCTAACAGGTTATAAACTTTAAAGCTTGTTTTGTTGGTGGGGTATATTATAGCTATAAACACAAAATTACCCACTCAATACCTCTCGGTAAGAGAGTGATTTTGCCCAATTTGGTTTTCTCAAGTCCAAATGAGTATTGAACAAAACAGTTGATAAAATGCTCAAGTCGGGTTTTACTATCTCTAGGTTCAACCCTTTAATTGGGACTATCAATCTCTTGATTTCATTCCAAATTCTTGTTAGCCAAGTTTTCCTAGACTAAGTATCTCTTTCTCAAGTAGAGACCAAGTCAAATAGGCATGAACTTATATTTGCAACCATTAATTTTACAATAAAAAGCAAGAACAAGGCTAAATAATCAGCACCCAACCATAAACAAGCCATAAATTAAACACCCATTAGGTTGGTACACTAGGGTTCAGTCATAACCCTAGATAAAAATATAGATACTTATAATGGGTGATGAAGAAAATAGAGAAGAAAAAAAATGATAAAACTCATATTCAAAGATTTAAAGACAAAAATCCAATGTTAAATCACCAAAGTAAGCTAAAGTTGCCTAAGGAAGTAAGGAAAAACGGCTACAGGAGTTCTAATATTCAAAACTTGACCTAATTTCGTGAAACTAGTTTATTTATACAAAGCCGAAAATTTCGAACAAAATTGCCCTTTCGAAGGTTCTACGGCCGCATAATTCCATGAATGGTACGTACTTTACTTGGGTCTTGACAGGAGCTGGATTTGCGGCCGCACAATCATAGAATGCGGTCGCATGTCTCAAGTTCTGTGGTCTGCACAAATCTTACTGCGGCCGCACATGGCACTTCTGCGGACCACACATTTCTGAGTGCGGCCGCACAATTCTTGTGCGGTCCACATATCTCATTAGTCTTGAGATGTCAAATCTCTGAATTTCTGCTCTGAGTAGCTTCTGCGGATACACAATAATTGTGCAGTCCGCACTTTACACTTAGACCTTGATGAACTTTCCTTCATGTTCTGCGGCCGCAGATAATAATCTACGATCCGCACTTGGGCCTTCATACCTGATTTTTGTCCTTGAGTTCAAATTACTCATTTTTGAGTTGGATTTTATCTTTGTGGCTCATTTCCCAATACTCCTGCAATTAAGCAATTTCATGAGTATCCGGATTATAATTAGACACTTTTGGACTAAAACGAAAGCAAAAAGGCTCTAATAAGTAGTCAATCCCCACTTATCAGTTGGTCGATCCTTACGTGTTGGGGCCCTACCTAATAGGCTTAGTGTTTCTTGGATTTGATAGCCCGAGCTATCCGATTTTTTATTGGACGACAGTCCTCGAGTTGGGTTAGCTTGTGGGCTTCAGGATTTAGGATCCATTGTGATGCATCGATGGAGCGAAATGCGTAGTGATAAAGTATAAAGAAAGCAAAGATTTCTTTCATTTTTTTGTATGTAGAGTGCATAATTGGAGGCGCATAAGACTTGTGGCGATGCTAGAGTGGGCTACATTGGTACAATTCATTTGACCGTTTGACCCTTACAACGAATCCTAACCACAAAATCTTGGCTTTTAATATTAAGTGGTTTCACCTTCTAAAGATCCTAACCTAAGGGTACTTACCCTAGTATTTGAGGCCGAACTTGTGAGGGCTCAAATACTATTGGTTCGGTGCCGATGATCAACAACTCCAATTTTAGGCCGGCCTTCGAAACTAACGTAGCACTATTTACTATTGCCTCGTTAAAAACCTTTCCGAAATACCCACTTTGGGAAAAAATTAGTTTAAGGGAAAAATAATATAATACGTGTTTTCAGGCCTAATAGTCACACGTTCCCTCGGTGGAGTACCTGCATAAGTTAGTCCATAGTATAACGAAATTAAAAAGAGAATTGAGCTCGTACCTTAGCACTAGTACCTCTTTAAGTGTTCCGCGTTCCAGTTGTTTGGTAGTTGTACACCATTTCCCGACTTGAGTTTATATGATCCTTTCCCGATTATTCCGGCAACTCTATACGGTCCTTTCCAATTTTGGCCCAGTTTCCTAGTGTTTGGGTTCCTAGTGTTTAACGTTACTTTTCTTAACACCAGGTCCCTGATTTGAATATGTCGAAGGTTAGATCTTCGGTTGTAGCACCGCCCTACTCGCTGCTTTTGGGCAGCCAACCGTACCATGGCAGCTTCCCGCCTTTCGTCGAATAATTCTAGGCTCTTGGTCATGGCCTTGTCGTTTTATATTTCGGTATCATACTGGAACCTGAGGCTCGGTTCCCCTACATTGATCGGGATTAAGGCTTCTGCTCCATATACTAGAGAGAACGGGGTCGCTCCGGTACTCGACTTAGAAGTCATTCGGTATGCCCACAAGACTTCGAGAGAGATTTTCTTCCACTTTCCTTTTGAATCGGTCAATCTATTTTTCAAGTTTTAGAGTATAGTTTTGTTTGTCAATTTCGCTTTCCCGTTCCCACTAGTATGGTAAGGCGTTAATAATATCTTTTTAATTTTGTGGTCTTCGAAAAACTTACTTACCTTGCTGCCGACGAATTGTTTTCCATTGTCGCAAACGATCTCAGCTGGTATCCAAAATTGACATATTATGTGATCCCTGACGAAGTCGATGACCTCTTTCTCCGGGACCTTCTCGAATGCCTGTGCCTTGACCTAATAGGAAAAATTAGCAGTCATGAGTAGTATGTAGTGGGCTTTACCGGGTGTCCATAACAGGGGACCGACGATGTCCACCCCCCATTTCATAAACGGCGATAGTGACAGGATCAGGTGAAGCATCTCTCCTGGTTGATGAATTATTGGGGTGTGTCTTTGACACTCATTGCATTTTCGAGGGAAGTCTTTCATATATTTCTCCATTTATTCAAGTAGTAACCGGCTTTGATTAACTTCCGAACCACGGATTATTCCTTCGAGTGGTCCCTGCAAGTTCCCTCGTGGACCTCTCTCATAGCATATTCGGTCTCTCCCGGACCCAGGCACCTAGCTAGTGGGCTGAAGAAGGATATTATGAACAATTTCCCCTCGACCAAGCTGAACCTGGTAGTCTTGGTATGTAGGGCTTTCGATTCCTTGGGATCCAATGTCAATTTTCCTATCTTTAGGTAGTCTATGTATTTGTTCCTCAAATCCTAATCAAACTTGATGAGTTTACCTTGGTGTGACCTTCTTCTACCAACAAGTTCATAAGTTGTACCATTGACTCCGAGTCAAATTCATCGAAGTCGACAGATGATTGCAAGTTAGTTAGTGCATCGGCCTCACTATTTTGGTCCCGAGGTACGTGTTGCAGATTTGATTCCTTGAATTGGTATAGGGGAACCTACAATTTGTCCAAGTACCTCCGCATCCATTCCTCTTTTACTTCAAACATTCCGTTGACTTGATTCAGGACACAGAGGGAATCACTTTTGGCTTCAATTACTTTGGCCCCGGGCTTTTAGCCAGTTCTAGACCTGTAGTCATAGCTTCATCTCAGCTTCATTGTTAGTCAATTTTACAATTCTAATGGACTATCTAATTACATTACTCGTAGGTGTTTTATTACGATACCGAGCTAGTCCCTGAAGAGAGCAGAAATTCTCTTTCGACCTCATGCATCAAGGCCAGCGTAAAGTTGGCCACATAGTCCGCCAAAATTTGAGATTTTATGGCATTCCGGGGTTTGTACTTGATATCGTACCCGCTAATCTCTACGGCCTATTTGGCCAGCTGGCTCGAAAGCTCGAGCTTATGCATGACATTCCTCAGTGGGTAAGAGGTCATAACACATATGGTGTGGCATTGAAACTTTGGTTTTAATTTCCTAGAAGCGCTTAGAAAAGCGAGAGATAATTTTTCTAAGTGATGATACCTTGTTTCCGCTTTGCCTAGGGTTATACTAACATAATAAATAGGAAATTGTGTACCTTTTTCCTCCCAGACTAGGACACCACTTATCGCCACCTCAGAAACCGTCAAGTAGAGGTACAACTATTTGCCTTCCTTCGGAGTGTGCAGCAAAGGAAGGCTCGATAGGTATCGCTTGAGTTCTTACAAAGCTTGCTTACATTCCGGAGTCCAAGAGAAATTGTTGTTATTTTTCAATAGTGAGAAGAACGATGACTCTTATCCGATGATCTCGAGATGAACTAGCATAATATGACTACCCACCCGATAAGTCTTTGTACTACCTTAACATTGTCGACTTCGGTGGTGTCCTTTATGGCCTTTAATTTGTCAGGGTTGATTTCTATTCCCCCTATTAGATAACATAAATCCAAGAAACTTGCCTGAGCTGAACCTAAATGCGCACTTCTTCGGGTTTAGATTCATCTTGTACTTTCTTAATATGTCGAAGGTTTCCTGCAAATATTTCATATGGTCCTCTGCTCACAGGGACTTAACCAACATATCATCAATATAAATTTCCATTGATTTTCCTATTTGTTCTTTGAACATACGGTTGACTAAGCATTGCTATGTGGCACCTGTGTTCTTTAATCCGAATGACATTGCGTTATAGAAGTAAGTGTCGAATTTGGTTATGAAAGAAGTCTTTTCTTGATTGTCTGGGTCCATATGAATTTGGTTTTACCCGGAGTAGGAGTCGAGAAAAATATCTTGTGTCCAACCGCTGCGTCGATCATTCGGTCGATGTTAGACAAAGGGAAAGAATCCTTCGGACATGCCTTGTTTAGGTCCTTATAATCTACACACATCCTCAGTTTATTTCCTTTTTAGGTACTACCACTACGTTAGCTAACCAATCCTCATCGTCCGCTTCTTGCTCTTTTTATTTTTCCAGATCGGCTGAGGCCTTTATCATTGATTGCTGTTTAGTTTCTTCTTTTATGGGTGGCTCCGCGCTTTTCGACGTTAAAACCACAGGTACCGGGATCACATCATCGACAACGTACATTTCCCTTGCGGCTGGCTATTCTCCAAATACCTTTTTGACTCCTCTCGGAGTGGGAAAATTTAGCACCCGATGTAAGGTCGAAGGCACTGTACTCATGTTGTGGACACATGGTCTTTCGAGCAAAGCGTTGTATCTCCTATCCCCTTCGATCACGTAGAACTTTGTTTCTTGGGTGGTCTCGACAGTGTTTACTGGTAGAGTTATCTCACCATTCGTGGTATCACATGCCATGTTGAATCCATTCAATACCCGGACGCTGGTACGACTTGATCCTGTAACCCCAGTTGCTCTACTCCCCTCGATTTGATGATGTTGGCCGAGCTACCTTGATCACTCAACACACGCTTAACCTAGGATTTATTGATGAGTGCAAATATTACCAGTGTAGTATTTTGAGGCTGTACGATGCCCTCGGTGTCTCGTCACTGAACGAGATAGCTCCTTCGGAGACGTAATCCCAGGTGCATTTTTCTCACTTGATAGACACTTAAGTGCATTTGACCATGGGCTCCCGAGGGACATTGAGTCCCCGAATAATCATGTTGATTAGGTGCCGGGACTCCTCTTGCTCGACTTATTTGTTAGCGTCCCTATTTCTAAAGTGGTCTTTGGCTCGCTCGCATAGGAATTCTTGAAGGTGCCCATTATTGAACAACCGAGCAACTTCTTCCCTTAACAATCGACAATCTTCGGTCCTATTACTGTAAGTGATGTGGTACTTACATACCAAATTAGGATCTCTCTTATCAGGGACGGACTGCAACAGTTGGGACCACTTGGTCTCTTTGATGCGCCCTATGGTTGACACTATACTTGCAGCGTCCACGTTGAAGTTATACTCTGACAATTTTGGTGCCTCCATACTCCCGAGCGACCTATCAAACCCACTCTTTCTCATCAGGCCCCGACCGGTTGGTCTTCGATCATTCCTCTTCTCGTTCCTTATCAGTTGACACCCAAATCCCTTTCCCATACGATCGAAGTTGTACGGTTGATGTCGATCTCTGACCGGTCTCGGCTCCTAATCAATGGTTCTCTTAGATCTGTCACCGGTTCTGATAGGGTAAACAGATCCTGAAGGGTCCCCTAGTTGGTCGTGTCGACCCTCATCTTTGATTGATATCTGCTAGACATCGGCCTAGTTGATCACTGGGTACTCCACCAAGTTTTGCATTAGCTGTTGAGAGGCCATGAAACTTCGGGGGTTGAGCCCTTAATGAATGCCATAACAGCCCAATTATCCGCAACTAGTGGCAGATCCATCTGTTCCATTTGGAACCTCGATATAAACTCTCTGAGCATCACGTTATCCCTCTGTTTGATCTTAAAAGGGCCTGACTTCCTGGTGTTGACCTTGATGGCTCCGACATGGGCCTTTACGAAAGCATCTTCAAGCATAGAAGATTAAATGAATCAATAGAATTTGAAGGCAAGTTGTGATACTATATCATCGCCCCCATGGTCAAGGTTTCCCCAAGTTTTTTAGCAACACTGATTCGATTTCGTCGTCTTTCAAGTCATTCCCTCTGATTCCGCATGTGTAGGAGGTTACATGCTCATTTAGATATGTGGTCCCATTATACTTGGGAATGTCGGGCATTCGAAACCTTTTCGGGATTGGATTTGGTACCGTGCTCGAAGGGAAAAGATTTTGAATAAACTTTTTGGAGTTCGATCCCTTCAATATCGGAGGTGATCCAAAGGTCTGATCGACCTTGGAGTTGTGCGTTTCTACCTCCTTGTCATTGGCCTCGATCTTTTTATCACATTACTCTACCTATTTTCTCAATACTTCGATCATCTTGATCATCTTGTAAGTTTACCCGGGCCTAACTTCACCCGTCTCCACGACAACTTGTTCATCCCTCCGAGTATTTTCCCAGGACTGTCCGAGCTTGACCTTGTTAGGGACGTGGCTTTGGGTCTGCAGCTATGCTATCGCTGCTTGTTGAGCCTGGGAAATATTGAAAATCAATCGCAGGCTCAGCCCATCACCTTTACCTTCGGGCGCTTCTCGAGCCGCTGGTAGGGGTCTCCCGCGAACGCTATTTTCTGGATCAGTTGGTAAATTGATGTTGATAGACACTTGCGAGTTAGCATCGACCAGGTTGGTGGCTTGGACACCATTGGGATCGACATGAGGCACATCATTTGCAGGTATCACGTTATTATTCTCACCATGATTGGCTGACCCAGCGTCAACGTTCTAGTGTGCAGACTGAGAGTTTGATATATTTAGGCTATCCTAGAATCAAAATTTCAAAGAACAAGCGTAAAATAAGGTGTATGGAGATTTGTATTAAATCACCACTATTATCCTTAGCCCCATGATGAGCACCAACTGTTTACCCCCAAAAATGAGTAACAATTAAATTTGTACGCGGTTTTAAGGATATGTGGTTTACTTCAATACGAATGATTAAGAACATTAGGTAAATAGGTTAAAGATAAAATAAAAGATCAAACCAAACGCAATGTGATAACCAAGCCTGATCTTAGGTTGAACAGTGAAATTTGTCCTCGATCGGACCCTCGGTACAAGCTCGACTGCGAATAAGGAAGAGAACAAATGAAGAACACTTGAAAAATAACTAAAAGACAAAAATAAATTTTTATTGTTTTGATTTGCGTGTCACAATATGTCAGAATTAATAAAACCTTCCCTTTTATATAGGAGGGAAATTTTAGTCCAAGTACAAGTCTAAATAAGGTAAAAATCTTCTTTTTTCGGTAAATGTCGATCCGCAAATGACATCGGATGAGATTCTCGCTGCAATATCTGGTTGAGGGTGAATATCACGGTCTCCTAAAGCGTCATGCACAACCGTTCTTCGTTTCTCGAGGTCCAGAAACTATTCTAGCCCTGAGTCCGTTATTTCACCGTGCCCAATACAAGTACATCCTTCATTCCTCCCATGTTTCGATACGAGGGGTCCTTGGGCCTCGACTATAATCACGTCGAGTCTTGCTTCCCCTTCGTTTCTTCATAGGTAAAAACTCTATCCCCGATTTTACCCGTATAAATAGCTGACTCAATTTCTTTACATATTTATTTTTCTACCTGTTTGGGAACTTTTCAGCCCTCTATCTCCAAATCTCAAAACAATCTAGATCAGTGGATATTTATAGAGAAATTTTTATAAAGCACTATCTTTTAATAGTAATTATCCATCTACAGATACCATTTGCTATATTACGGATTATAGATACCTTTTATGTGGTTATAAGATGTATTTGATGTATTTAAGCTGTTGTATTCATGAATACAGTAGCAAAAATAGGCGTGAATCAGGGAAGTCCAGCTAATCAGTTGTTGTATTCGAGTGTATTCGACTGTATTCATGGAGTAAAATATGGGATTACAGCTGGACAGATTATTGTATTCAACTGTATTCACAGCGTGAAATAGGGGATTAGACTGTTTTTAAAACAGAAAGTGAATCAATTGACATAATAGACTCCTAATATAACTCAACAAACTCAATTATAACACACAAATTTTGTATTTTTAGTTATAAAAAAGATTCTCAACCGAAAAATACCCCAAAAATATAGCAATCTTCAGAGAAATTATATAATACATCCGAATACATAATTATATTAATTAAAAAATATATATGAATACATTCATGGCATATAGCGAAATAGTGAATACAATGCAATACATATAATACAACGTGATACATTGAAATACACTGAAAAAAAGACAGTGAATACAATGAAATACATGGAATACAACGAGATACATCGAATTACAATGAATAAAAGACAATGAATACAATGAAATACATGAAAATACATAGAAATATATTAACAGAAAATCAAGTTGGTCAGCCCCAAACTCCGTCGTCTTTGTTCAAGAATAAACCCTAATTTTCGGCGGTAGTGAAAACGCGCAGTCTTGGTCCGACGATGATGCCGGAGCCGAGGTCACTTCCTGAGCAGAAGCAACCGCCGATCAAAACCCTTCTTTCATGGCTTTTGCATAGCTTTTTGTACGTGTACCCATGTACGTGGTCTCTTCGCATAAATTAAATGAATAGATAGTCACGGGGACCAGCAGTAGTGATAACTGAATCAGTCCTATGGACAGTTCCAAACCTGGAACTGACATTCAAATTGGAAATCAAGGTGGGGTCTCAGTTCCTTCAAGATATTTTAAGAATTGAACATACCATAGATCCACACTTGTTTATACCCAAGTGTTTGGGACATAGATCACCACCAATACAATCTCCTTATACGGATGCTCACCAACCTAGATAACTCATCATTTTAAACATTCAAACATGGAGAAAGAGGCGGAGAGAGAGAAAGGAGATAACCATGGAGAAAGACTGGCGTTGAGAGAGGGAGAGGGTGGAGAAAAATCTGAAAGAATGAGAGAGAAAAATAATACAAAGAGTATTTTATGGCTTAAGAGTAGGAGGTAACCATAAATAGATATTTGGCTATAAAAATCAAAAGGTATATATAGAATATAATTTTTTAAAAGGGTATCTATTTAAAATAAATAAGGTATCAACCTTTGCTATAGGAGGTAAAAATTCCATATTTATATGGGATGACTACATTTATAAGTCCATTCCGTGATTTTGGGCGTTACTATTCTTTAACTTGATTAAATTTTTAAAAATTTGTTACGATCAAAACTATTAGAGATGTGAAACCCTTAAGACTAACAAATTATTCTGAACATTTCACTCACTAATCGAGTTGCTTGCTTCTCTTTTGAGTTTTCTATTTTCCCTATGGGAGATCCCGGGAAAGCAAAACTTCAATTCACAAAATGAATGAATGCACAAATAAATACGAGAAGACATAATGTAGGTAGTAATTGATCAAATGTTTATTCATTAATTGAATATGGGAGCAGAACAAAGTAATTAACATTATCCTTTTTTTAAAAAAAAAAAAAAAAAAAACTACACCTGCCACTTGAGCAAATGCCTAACTCACATCCTCATAACATAGTTAAGGACTTAATTTTTTATTGTGTATGTAATCCATCTCGTTCAGTCCTTTTACTTTTGTATTATTAGAAATAGGCTTTTATCTTGTCGAAAAGTGGAAATGATCAATGTTATGTAACTTAAGTTCCAAGTTGTTCTGCTCATCCTCTGCATGGGGAGGGGATGTTATGCAAAGGAATATAGAGAAATTAGTAAGAAATTGACTGGTGATGAGAAAATTTTGTAGGGTTAACTTTATTACGCTACAAATTATAGGACTCTTTGAGCAAAGAAACTAAAGAATATATAAATTAAACGACAAAATAGAGACCAACCAAGGTGTGACCTAAGGTACACAATAATTTGCAATCACGAATCTAGGAAACCTAACCAATTCTTAGATTAAGTTTGGAGTATAGAAAGGGAGATACCATGCATGAAGACATACAAAGAAATAAAGTCTCAGACACCGTTCCTATGTCCAAGGGCAATAGATTTTTAACTTGTCTCCTTGTTGGTCTCGTGTCTCCTATTTCGATCAATCTCATTATTTTTTGCAGAGTTAATACAACCAGATAAAAATGTTCATTATGCTAAAAAGTGTTTTATCGAACGTGGTATTATGATGACAATTGAAAGTAAACCATTAATGTCGCACTTGATTTAATGGAAGTAAAGCACGCATATTCCTACATTTGTGGGTGACGTTTGTTGATTATTCTAAAGTAGTATATAACCTAGCTATAGACCTATAAGGCAAAAGACCATGTAGTTCAGTCAATTCCGATTGCAAACATTGAAATTTTGAAATCAAGATTAATAAAACAAAAATATAACAAGAAATGGACTTGCTGCTTAAAGGGGTATGCTTTTTACATAGATATTTCTCCTTCGTATTCCTGATCACGATTGGTTATGTTGATTGTGCCTTAAACCAGAAAGAAGAAATATGTGCATACAGTGTCGACGGCAGTATCTTCCCCAAGAGATCAAAAATATAAAAAGAGTAGAAACGCGAGAGAGTTCAACGTATAATATTTATACATAAAAATTTTACCTTATAAGCAGTGTAATTCGGATCCACGGTAACCCTATTTTCGACCAAGACAGAATGTGAAGTGAGTATTTATAATAAAAAAAGAGCATAATAATATTCATTCTTTATCTCACAGATCTGAAAATCCATATTCTCGAACTCGATCACTAGATTATATTCCTTTTGCTAACCGTCCCCTTAGCTCTGCCTCTGTGTGAAAAAATTACTAAAATTATAAGTATTAACTTTTGAACTCATATTCCCAAAAGTGAAATGGGTTCTGTCTAAGATGCCGAACCTATTGATTTCAAATCATATCCACCTCTTATGGCAAATAACATAAGAAATTTTACCTCATACAGCAAAGGTATATATCCTATTTATTATAAAATAAAATTATTTTAAAATATTATTTTCTATAGCTACCTTTTATATTTTATATCAAAATAAGTATTTATGGTATATACTGCCATTGATGCATGAAATATGCCATTTATGTTTTTCCTCTCTTAGACAGTTAGACATACCTATTTTTAAGGTGATTGTCGTTACTGTATTCATGAATACAGCAGTGCGAATACATGTGAATACATGTACGTACAGCTGGACTGCCCTGACTTTAGGCGCTTTTTACTGATGTATTCATGAATAAGCAGCGCGAATACATGTGAATACATGTGCGTACAACTGGACTGCCTGATTTTAGGTGCTTTTGCTGCTGTATTCATGAATACATGGTGCGAATACATGCACGTACAGCTGGACTACCCTGATTTTAGACATTTTTTACTGTTGTATTCATGAATACAATAGCGCGAGTACATGTGAATACATGCGCGTACAACTGGAGTGCCCTGATTTTAGGCGTTTTTTGCTGTTGTATTCATGAATAGATGGCGCGAATATATGTGAATACATGCGTGTATAGCTGGACTACCCTCATTTTTAGGTGCTTTTTGCTATTGTATTCAGGGACAGAGCTAGTATGCGGGATAGGGGTTCGGGCGAACCCAATAGCTTTAATTCAAACCTTGTATTTATCTTAGAAATAAATTAAATATGTAGGAATTATCAATTTAGAACCCAGTAACTTAAAAGGTTACAATCCCGAACCCATAAACTTCAAATCCTGGCTCCGCCTCTGACTATATTCATGAATACAACAGCGTGAATATAGCGAATATAATAGCGTAACAATTGAATAGTAGCTATAGGAAATAAGTATGTATATAGTAGCTATAGGAAGTTAATAACCACTAAACAATAGTGATTGTTGAAAATTCTTCAATAACATATAGGTCTTTTGGGTGTTAGAAATTAATTTGTTCCATGCTATTTGTAGCTCTACGCCGGGTATATGCATAACATTTACTAGACAAATTTATTTTAAAAAAAGACCCTAAAACGTAGTAATAGCTAAACTACTATATATAATTCTATGGACGTGGTATTGTCGCAACTAAGGGTGTTAAACGGGTGGGCCGGGCCGGGCCGGGTTGCTGTTTTTTGGACCCGTACGGGTTACGATCCGGGCCGGTTACGGGTTGGGGCTTAACGGGTTTAACGGGTGTAAGCACGTGATTTTTGACCCTCCCCGAGAATTTTCACATTTTTAGCGTGAATATGTGAAATTGGGTCTAGTATAGCTATTTTAACTATTTTACCTTATTTTGTTGCAAAAAGAAAAAATCACAAAATATATATATAAATTTTAGTTTATGTATTTCTCATAAACTTGAAAAATACAAAAATTGTACTTTATTTTGTTACTTTATATAAAATTCGAAAATTACAAAAAATATAATTCTATTAATGTTTTGTAGTCGTTTTAATTTTGGAAAAATACAAAAAATATTACCTCATATTTTATCTTAATATTTAAAAACGAAAATTACAAAAAAATAGTTTTATTAATATTTTGTAGCTATTTTAAACCTTGAAAAATATTTAAAAAGATATAGTTTTGTTTAAATACTAGTCTTATTTTTGGTAGTTATTTTGCTTACATAGGACTAGTTAAGCAACGTGTTCCTATTTCTCGGGTCCTGGCAAAAGAATAATATTCGGGTTTAAACTACCCGGTTTTAGGCCTAATTTTCGGACCGAGCCCATAATAAACCGTGTCCAGGACACGTGGGGAACCCCACCACGCGTGGGGGACATATGCCTCGAACCCCACCACGCGTGGGGCTCATTTTCATGGGCAAAGCATTACAAAATACGGAACGAACAAAAAAGGACTGGGGGAATTTTTTGAAAACAGACCACTGTTCACGCTTCTTCTTCAT
This sequence comes from Nicotiana sylvestris, assembly GCF_000393655.2. Lineage (NCBI taxonomy): Eukaryota > Viridiplantae > Streptophyta > Magnoliopsida > Solanales > Solanaceae > Nicotiana > Nicotiana sylvestris. Next base: position 140,321,308 of record NC_091059.1, on the reverse strand, counting down.
AAAAGAAGAAGAAGCAAAACCCTAGACATTCCGGGACTCCCCCATCGTCAAGAAGAAAACCAACAGACCACCCTCCTCAACCCATCACATTCCCGACCACCTCCGACCAGTCCTAGCACCCTCCCTCGTCGTCACACCACCTGCCCAACGCCAAAACCATCCCAAACACCACCCCGTCACTACAAAAAACCCACGACCAAACCTACCCACACCCAGTCCGTCGACCACCCTCCTCCTCCATCACTCTCGACAAACCACCATGGTTACCCAAACCAGTCCATAACCATCGTCGTCAACCCGTTGCGAGCTCCCCCCGTCGACCAAGCATCACCACCGTTCGACCCCGTCAACAAACACCCAAAACCCTACTGCCCGTTACCATTCCCTCCGTCACCCTCACAACGAAAACCAGCAAAACCACGTCCAAACACCTACCAAAACCCACCTCCGACTAGCCTCACCAGTCGACGACCGAGTGTCCGTCAACCACCAGTCTTTTCCCTCGTCGTCACTGTCACCCCAGCACCCCGACCAACAGCGACAACCCATCGCCGCAGCCCAAATCCTCATCGCCTTACCACCGTCCGAACCCCAGCAGCATCCATCGACGACTCGTCAAGCAGCAGCCATCGCTGCTGCGTCGTCCAACCACCCCTCGTCGTCAACTGCCCAACGACCCCTTTGTTGCAGCTTCACGCAACAGTTGCTGCGTCGAAAAATACAGCAGTTGTTGGTGCGTTGCTGAGTAGCTCAGCCGTTGCTTCAGTCCGGTGAGGTTGTTTTGTTCGTCGAGGTCCGGCGCGTCGAGTCCGTCCGTTGAAGTCGATGTAGAGGTTTGGTCCCTGGTTCTATTCGTTTCTGTCTGTTCAGGTTAGTAAGCCTCACTGTATTAGATAAAGAAATTTTACGTTCAATGTTCGAAGTCGCAATATATCGATTGATATGATAATTTTCTGCCCATGTTTCACCGTATGCATTTTAGTTCATTTCTGGGTTATGTTATTATTGTTTACTTGATGTCGTTTGATTTAGTTGTATTAGCAGTCCTAAGACACAGCTTGACGTTGATTCGCTCGTCCCTTCATTGTCTTAGTTTATTTGGACAAAATTAATATTAGTACCTGTTGTTACTACGCCCGAAACACTCATTCGCCTAACTTCTTTTATTAAATCTTGACAAGTTATGAGATTTTAGTTGTACGGAGGCCGTAAGTTTTAGTATTGTTAAAGGCGTAGAAATGGCATCCTTTAAAAATAAATAAATAATTACAAAAAAAATGAATAAAAAATAATAATAAAAATAAATAAAATGAGACAAGCCTCGTCGGAAAAAATGTACAGATTGCGGGGCCCTCACAAAATATATGTATTAAATACTTAGATTCCGGGACGGGCCGTTTAGCAAATTTCACGGCCCTACCAAAAAATAACAATGCGCTAGTTGCTTTAGGCGCGCCGTTAATAATGTTATCTCCCTAAACTCGGGTGCACATTTATGTGACCCAAATCCAAATCTCAACGGAATCGAAATGTGTCTCTAATCACGGGTACATTGACTGTGACGCGGTACGAGATGCATTTCCATGACGTTGCAAATTCCCTTTAAAAATAAGCATGAGATGAGCCTCGCCGAATAATAACACAAATCGTGGGGCCCTCAGTAAATACTTGTGTAAAATTGCTTAGAATTTAGGAGGGTCGTTTAGCGAATTTCACGGCCTCCGCAAAATAATAACGCGATAGTCTCTTTAGGCGCGTGTTTAATAATTTACTTTCTTAAGCTCGGGTGTGCATTTCATGCGACCCAAATCCAAATCTCAAAACATCAAATAAAATGCGTTCCGGATTGTGGGTGCATTTCATGTGACGCAGTCCAAAGACGTGTTTTAAGCGATGTTCACATTCTTGTAAAAACAATAATAATAAAGCGGTTAAAAGTTAAAATTTGCACATAAGTTCATACTTGTATAAAATCAGATAATCAAGCCGAATATAACAATTGAGCGACCGTGCTAGAACCACGGAACTCGGGAATGCCTAACACCTTCTCCCGGGTTAACAGAATTCCTTATCCGGATTTCTGGTACGCAGACTGTAATATAGAGTCATTATTTTCCTCGATTCGGGATTAAAATTGGTGACTTGGGACACCCTAAATCTCCCAAGTGGCGACTCTGAAATAATTAAACCAATCCCGTTTCGATTGTCCTTTAATTGGAAAAAACTCCCCTTGCACCCTCGCGGGTGCGGAAAAAGGAGGTGTGACAGCTCTGGCGACTCCGCTGGGGATTTAAACCCAGAACCACTGGTTCAGGGTTAAGAATTCGAGCTTAGAATAATTGTTGTTATTTGGCTTTATTTATTATCTGATTTTTACATGATATATGCTTAATGTGCTAAATGATGCTTTTACCGCTTTAATATTATCTGAATTGTGTATATAAAACTGCTACGAAACCCTTCTTTCTGAGTCTTCTGAATTTATGGTGTACACGTGCGCGTGACCCACCTTTCTGTTAAAGTCATACCAAATAAGACGGAGTTGGGACAAGTAACTAGGCCGGGCAGACTTTCGTGCTCCCGGTACGTTGCCCCCGCTTCGGCTCAAACTGTCCGTTTGGGTAAGCCAGGTCTAGAACAAATACCCAGGTTATGAACTTAGTATAACAAAACCACATGCCGGATCCCTAGTAGGAACGTTTATTTGCATCATGTGCATTTGACTTAGGGGACTCAACACAGGGGTTGGGTCCGTCTAGGACAAGCAACCTGAAAATAATAGACCATCTTATGACATCCTATGTGCTACATGTTATATTCAGTCAAGGGCGAATGGGTCATTTGGTCATTTCCAGCATGATGTTATTTTAATCAAAGCATGGGGAACATTTGTGGAATCCAAGAAGCCTTGGAATTCCCTATGTCCCCCACGCTTGCTTTTTGGGAAAGCACATGGGGAACATTTGTGGAATCCAAGAAGTCTTGGAATTCCCATATGTCCCCCACGCTTCATATGTTGGGAAAAGCGCATGGGGAGCATTTGCGGAATCCAAGAAGTCTTGGAAATCATTATGTCTCCCATGCCACATTTTTGAAAGAAATAATAAATATAAAAAATAAAATTACAAATAAAACAAAGCATGAAAATTCAAAAAAGATTTTGTATGTTTTCATTATTTTCCACAGATTAAAAAAAATCGTGAAAAAGAGGAGAAAAATGACAGTGTAGAGATATAACTACTTATTTTTAGAGAAAAATCAATGTCCAAGTAGTATCGAAACTCTGCCGAAATTTTGAGAAAATGAAAATGAATGTCTTATTAGTTTGTTATAATTAAAAGCAAAGGAAAAATAGAGGAAAAATCATCATTGTTCTGTCTTGTTTTTAAAAAAAATATAGAAAAGAAAATAGTTTGTTTTGCCATAAAAATGAAAATAAAAAAAAAGGTTTTGTTTTAAAATGGGTTTTTATTTATTTATCTGTTTATGAAAATGTCAAAATAAAAATAAAAATAATAAAATAAAAAGAGTTATATATATATATATATATATATATATATATATATATATATATATATATAAAATCCAAAAAGTTTTTCTTTATTTCCAAAATATGTATATATATATATATCTTTATCTGTTGCAAGAACATTTGTCTTACCAAAAGTTTTTAGAATCCCAATTTTCAAAACAAATAATCCAAAAATATTTTCCATTATTGACTTTTTTAGAAAGTCTTTCTAGTTGTTTCTTTTAAAAAAAAAAAATAAATAAAAATTATATATAATATAAAAAAAAAAAACAAATCCGAAAATATTTTGATTCTTCTTTCAAAATTGAAAAGAAAATTCAAAATTCAAAAAAAAACATTTTAGAAGCATTTCTTATATTAAAGGTAAAATTCCAAAAAATATTTTCTTCTTTTCTTTAGAATAAAAAAAAACGAAAATTCAAAAAAAAATATTAGTCTTTCTTTTAAAAAGAAAATCAATCAAAAAATAATATTTCCTTGCTTCTTTTAAAGTAGTTCTTTTAAACGAAAATTCAAAAAAAAAGTTAGTTCATCTGCTTATTATTATTTGCCTACTTATTCTTATTTGCCCGAACTACGCGGGTTTGATTCTCACCGGATGTGAGATAAGTAGGCAACCCTCATCGGGTCCAACCCCACCTTCTCAAAAAAAAGAAAAAAGAAGGAATGTTTTATGTTTTTCGTTAATTTGTTTATTTGTTATGAGTAAAAAATAATAGTCTATTTGATTGTTGTGAAAAAAAAAGAATAATAATAAAAATAGAAAATGGTAAAGGATCCTCTCAAAAATAGTTTATTCGCCCGAACTACGCGGGTTTGATTCTCACCGGATGTGAGATACGTAGGCAACCCTCATCGGGTCCAACCCCACCCTTTGCTAAAATAGCTAAAAATCAAAAAATTTAATCTTGTCATAAATAAGTCGGGTGATGTCCAACTCACCCTTTGCTAAAATAGCCAAAAACAAATAAATAAAAAATATATGTCAAATTTTAATTTTGTCATAAAGAAGTCGGGTGACGCTGTTTTATCAAGATATAGCCGAATGTCCCCGAAAGGGACGCCGGAAGGCTGACTTTGCATAAACAGCCACTTTTGGGGTCATTTTTAAGACTTGGTCCAGTTGACCCCCACAGCCTAAAAATCTTCGTCCCCGAGACGTTGAAAGGCCGTGTTTGCAATATTGACTTTTCTCATTTTTGAAAAACGATAAAAAGAGTTATAAATAAGTCAGGTGATGCTGTTTTGTCATAAAAAGGGCCGAATGTTCCCGAAAGGGACGCCGGAAGGCTGACTTGGCATAAACAGCCACCTTTGGGTCATTTTGAGATATGGACCCACACAGCCTTATAAATCTTCGTCCCCGAGGCGCTGAAGGGCCGTGTTTACAACGCCAAGTCTTTTATTGTAATTTTTAAAAGAAAAAAAATCAAAGAGTCAGCGGTCATGTGAATACCGTCTTTTGTCATAATAAGCCGAGCCAGCTTCGGCCGCGTCTTAAACCGTTCTTGCCGAAATAGCCTTAGAGTATCCTTCAGTTGTCGAAAGGTTATTTTCGTAAAAGAATGGACAAGTTTCAAAGTGTCAAAATAATCCTCCCCGGCCTCAAAATTCATGAGAAAATTGGAAGGGGCCACATTTGCAAAAAATAACCATTTGGTTGCATTTGTCGAACAGAGAAAGGGAGCTAGCATTTTGTTTTTGAGTTTATAAATCTTTAATTAGAATCTGTGGTTTGTTTGATTATTTTTCAGTTTATTTTACTATATAAATTGAAAAAATGATTAGTATTGTTTATCTTTTATTGGCACGAACTACGCAAGGTCTGATTCATGCGGGGTCATGATACGTAGGCAATCTCCATAAGATTCGACCACAACAAAAAAAATGAAAAAAAGAGAATGAAAAAGAAAAAGAAAAAGAAAAGAAAAAAAAGAAATGAAAAAGGGAATGAAAAAAGAAGGAAAAAGCGAAAGAAAAAAAAAGAAATGAAAAAAGGAAAAAAAAAGAAAAAAAAACATCAAAAAGAGAAAAGAAAAAAGATGTTGTCAATAATAAGGACCGACTGAGTCCATTCCAACCTGTTTGTTGTGCAAATAAAATTAAGGTGGTTGGTTTGTGGTAAGCCAGACAGTGACACCCAGAATCCTTTACTTGCACCTCATGATGCACACTCTGCGAGGATCAGGCCTGATGACAGAAGCATTCGAATCCTGTTGGAAACTTGTTGACGGAGATATGGAAGCTGGTAATGGTCTCGGCAGTATTGATGCAAAGCTCAGGGGCTAAGATGCCAGTTCTTGATAAAATCGGGGGCCGCTCCGTTCCTGGTTAGCAAGAGAGAAGCTGTTGGTGGCTTATTTTGTTGTCATTTCGGTTGTTCGGATTATTCTTAGGGTTGTAATCCAAGTATTGTCTTGTGTCAAACCTTCCTATCTTTCCATTTTGTCATATAAGTTTGTTCAAGTTTTGTCGAGGCTGGGTTAGAATTTTATTCTGGTTGTTTTGTTTGTCTGGTCATTCAAACCATTTTCACCGGTAATCTAATGCAAAATCCGGTCCTTTTTATTTCCAGTTTTCTTTTGTTTAGTCCTTTTATCATTTCGTTCAATGCCGATTCTAGGGACATGACATGCGCACACACTTTGGGCCTAGTCTTTAAAGTTAATCATAAAACCCTGGAAAGGCGATCAGACCATTTAAAGAAAATAAGGACGGTTTGAGATTATTCAGAGCTCGAGTCATGTGGAACTGGGGCAAGTTAAACACAAAGAAAACCGTTAAAGAAAGATTCGCCTAAATTGGCATGAGGGTCGTTCATAATAATGAGAATGAGAGTGTCGCCCAACGGTGCTTTAGAAGTGACAAATGAACAAACAGACGTTTAACATAATTGTCAAGTCCAGCACCATCAGAAGGGACTACAAGTTTAAATTGTGTTGTTTGCACTTGGCATGTTTTGAAGACTGGAATGACGAAGGCATTTTGTTCTGCTACCTAAACACTTTATCCTTTGTTACCCCTTTTGAGCCTTATTTATTTTTCTTTCGTACCCCTCGTTCGGAATTAGTAGCAACGAATAAAATACGCAAGCATGGCGGGTAAGAGAAAAGAAAGAAAAGAAAACAACAAAATGGGAAAAGAAGAATGAAAGAAAAAGAGAGAAAAAAAAACGACAAAAGAAAAAGAGAAAAGAAAAATGATAACGAAAAGCAAAAAAGGGAAAGTCAAATGAAAAAGAGGAATTGGGAACTACGTTTGACCTGATTCCTCAAAGAGGATACGTAGGCGCTTCACGGCTCGGTCATAGTTTTGAAAAATGAAAAAAAAAACAATTAAGATATCCCCAAGCAAGAAACTGGGGCAAAAGTTGCGTTTGTTGTAAATAAATCTAATTCCGAAGGTTGTAATTAATAACCCAAAATTAATACATTTTTTGAGCCTTTAATACCATTTTTCTAGCCCTATCCAAAACCCACGTTACGGTCCAAAGAAAGACCTTCTGATCAGTTTTCAAAAAATGCCAAGTCAGACAAATGAAGAGTCTTACCGGCGAACATAACATTCTGTTACACAGCAGAAAGGACTCTAATCTCCAACAGAAAGAGTCATACCAGCAACACTCCAAATCCCCAGCTGGAGAGAGATATAAAACGAGAGAGTCTTATTGGCGAAAACCTTCACAGGCACCATAAGGCGATGAAAGCTGAGAGAAAAGCCAAAAATGAGAGAGACTTGATAGTGAAAACCCTTCGGGCACTACAAGTCGAATAAGATTGAGAATCAGAGGGGGAATCGCCAATGGAAGATCTTAAAAGATGATTGACGGCAGAGGATAGGCCACATACGCATGTCATGGCCATTAGAGTCGGTATCTGCGTTTGATAGGTTTTTATTTATAGTTTCTTTTGTAAAAGAGTCATCGTTTCCTTTGTCTTTTATTTTGTTTCTGTTATCTTTCTCCTTTCATAAAAAATTTTCCCCAATAGAGTCTGTCCGGTCAGAACAAGTATGAAATGACTTCAAAATATGCCATTCAGCTTTCCAAGATGAGATCTGACTAGTATATCCGAATGGTATAGTCAGCAAGGAACAAGCGCGAGGTCAGTGTCAAAAAAGATATCCCCAGCAAAGGGAATTGACAAAAGGATTGACGAGCATCAAGAGGGATATCCTTGCCAAAACCAAGGTTATAAACCTCAAAGACAAGGCCCGTGAACAGAGCAAGGAGAGCAGTGAGCATGATTTGGCGAAATCCCTACTAGACTAAAAGGTCGGGAAAATGCCAGTTTCCGAGCTATGCCACAAAAGAAGATGGATATCCCCAGCAGGAAGGGATTATCCCCAGCACATAATATCATCCCCAACAAATTGTTGAACGCAGAGCAAGGAAGGAGAAAGGGAAAGCCATCCCAGTAGGAGTATCACAACCAACCACCATGTTTTAAACTAACAATTTTGTTTGATTTGAAACAGGTAAAGGAAATGGCATTGATGCCAGAACTGCGTGCCACAAGGGATATTATCAAACTGGGGCAGAAAATTTTCCTTCCATTTAGAAAATTTTCTGGAAGTCAGGTACCCCCAGCTGATAACATTTTACCCCCAACAGGTAAGTAAATCAAGGGAGGTAGTCTTTGAAGGAAGAAGCTATGCAAAAACAAAACAAAAACAAAAAAGGGCTTAAAAAATAACATTTTACCCCCCCAACAGGTAAGTAAATAATTCCCCAACAGTGTTATCCCCAGCAAGTATTCGAGGTAAGACATTTTCAAGTCTTAAGGATATTTTGGGTTCATCCGCCCTCAAATAGGATATTTTGGGTTCATCCGCCCTCGAATAGGATATTTTGGGTTCATCCGCCCTCGAATAGGATATTTTGGGTTCATCCGCCCTCGAATAGGATATTTTGGGTTCATCCGCCCTCGAATAGGATATTTTGGGTTCATCCGCCCTCGAATAGGATATTTTGGGTTCATCCGCCCTCGAATAGGATATTTTGGGTTCATCCGCCCTCGAATAGGATATTTTTGGGTTCATCCGCCCTCGAATAGGATATTTTGGGTTCATCCGCCCTCGAATAGGATATTTTGGGTTCATCCGCCCTCGAATAGGATATTTTTGGGTTCATCCGCCCTCGAATAGGATATTTTGGGTTCATCCGCCCTCGAATAGGATATTTTGGGTTCATCCGCCCTCGAATAGGATATTTTTGGGTTCATCCGCCCTCGAATAGGATATTTTGGGTTCATCCGCCCTCGAATAGGATATTTTGGGTTCATCCGCCCTCGAATAGGATATTTTTGGGTTCATCCGCCCTCGAATAGGATATGTTGGGTTCATCCGCCCTCAAATAGGATATGTTGGGTTCATCCGCCCTCAAATAGGATCTGTTGGGTTCATCCGCCCTCAAATAGGATCTGTTGGGTTAATCCGCCCTCAAATAGGATCTGTTGGGTTAATCCGCCCTCAAATAGGATCTGTTGGGTTCATCCGCCCTCAAATAGGATCTGTTGGGTTAATCCGCCCTCAAATAGGATCTGTTGGGTTCATCCGCCCTCAAATAGGATCTGTCGGGTTCATCCGCCCTCAAATAGGATCTGTCGGGTTCATCCGCCCTCAAATAGGATCTGTTGGGTTCATCCGCCCTCAAATAGGATATGTTGGTTTCAGTCTTTTTATTTCAAGTTTTAAAACCAGGCGCCCACCTGTATAACGAGAGGAATACTTTTATGTCTTAGTTTAAAGTGTCGAAGTTGGGAGCCCCCCCAGATAATAGAGGCATACATTCAGTCTTTTTATTTTCAAGTGTCGAAGTTGGGAGCCCGCCCAGATAATAGAGACATATATTCAGTCTTTTATTTTAAGTGTTGAAATTGGGAGCCCGCCCAGATAATAGAGGCATACATTCAGTCTTTTATTTTAAGTGTTGAAATTGGGAGCCCGCCCAGATAATAGAGGCATACATTCCACATCTTCACCCATAGGAGATGCATTCCCTCCTAAGTTCAGTTTTACCAATAGGAGACGCACTTCCTAAGTCAGTTTCACCATAGGAGACGCACTTCCTAAAGTTCAGTTTCACCATAGGAGACGCACTTCCTAAAGCAAGTTTCACCAATAGGAGACGCACTTCCTAAGCGAGTTTCACCATAGGAGACGCACTTCCTAAGTTCATTTCACCCATAGGAGACGCACTTCCTAAGTTCAGTTCTACCAATAGGAGACGCACTTCCTAAGTTTATTTTACCCATAGGAGATGCATTTCCTCCTAAGTTGTTTTTCAAGAAAAAAAAAGAAAAATCTTAGTCTGATGAATCTTTCTCCTAAGATACCAAAAACAAACAAGACCTAGTCTGATGAACCTTCTCCTAGGATCAAAATCTTAGTCTGATGAATCTTTCTCCTAAGATAGAGACCTAGTCTGATGAACCTTCTCCTAGGATCCAAATCTTAGTCTGATGAATCTTTCTCCTAAGATACAAAAAACAAAAATGACCTAGTCTGATGAACCTTCTCCTAGGATCAAAATCTTAGTCCGATGAATTTTTCTCCTAAGATAGAGACCTAGTCTGACGAACCTTCTCCTAGGATCCAAATCTTAGTCTGATGAATCTTTCTCCTAAGATACAAAAAACAAAAATGACCTAGTCTGATGAACCTTCTCCTAGGATCAAAATCTTAGTCCGATGAATTTTTCTCCTAAGATAGAGACCTAGTCTGACGAACCTTCTCCTAGGATCAAAATCTCAGTCTGATGAATCTTTCTCCTGAGATACCACAAAAAATGACCTAGTCTGATGAACCTTCTCCTAGGATCAAAATCTTAGTCCGATGAATTTTTCTCCTAAGATAGAGACCTAGTCTGACGAACCTTCTCCTAGGATCAAAATCTTAGTCTGATGAATCTTTCTCCTAAGATAACCAAAAACAAAAAATCTTAGTCTGAAGAATCTTTCTCCTAAGATACCAAAAAGAAAAATGACCTAGTCTGATGAACCTTCTCCTAGGATCAAAATCTTAGTCCGACGAATTTTTCTCCTAAGATAGAGACCTAGTCTGACGAACCTTCTCCTAGGATCAAAATCTTAGTCTGATGAATCTTTCTCCTAAGATACCCAAAAACAAAAAATCTTAGTCTGACGAATCTTTCTCCTAAGATACCAAAAAAAAAAATGACCTAGTCTGATGAACCTTCTCCTAGGATCAAAATCTTAGTCCGATGAATTTTTCTCCTAAGATAGAGACCTAGTCTGACGAACCTTCTCCTAGGATCAAAATCTTAGTCTGATGAATCTTTCTCCTAAGATACCCAAAAACAAAAAATCTTAGTCTGACGAATCTTTCTCCTAAGATACCAAAAAGAAAAGACCTAGTCTGATGAACCTTCTCCTAGGATCAAAATCTTAGTCCGACGAATTTTTCTCCTAAGATAGAGACCTAGTCTGACGAACCTTCTCCTAGGATCAAAATCTTAGTCTGATGAATCTTTCTCCTAAGATGCTAAAAAAAACATTTTGAAAAAAAGAGTCATTTTCCTAAATCCAGGCATCCACCTGTATAACGAGAGGAATACATTTCAGTCTTTTTCATTACAAGTGTTGAAGTTGGGAGCCCGCCCATAGAACGGAGGAATACATTTCAGTCCTTACATTTCAAGCATTGAAGTTAGGCGCCCACCTGTATAACAAGGGAATACATACTAATCTAGTGTTTAGTTCACTCTCAGCACTGCATCAGTAGTATCAGTGGGCTATGATTTTGCTAACGACTCACAAACCTTCCCAGTACAAACTGGGTTAGGAAATTTTGTTTGTTTTGTTTGTTTTGATTGTCAGGGGCCTGCCTGTAGAGCAGAAGATTGTTATATGTCAAAGATTGAAGAAGTTAGGGGTCCGCCTGTAGAACAGCGGGATCGTTCAAATTCAAGCCGTAACCCATTGGAAGGCAGAAGGCTACAACGAAAATCCCCAGCACTCAATCCAAGATAGAAGCAACAAGAAGCTCGCCCCAAGAATGCGAGTCAACAGTCTCAGAGGGTCAACAAAAGCTAGTCAAAAAAAAAAAAAAGAACCCAAATTACGGAAGTGGAGAACAAATGTGGTCTGCTCAAGAACTAGCACCTACAACTAGCAAGTATCAAGGTTCAGATCCAAAGTCTGTATGAAGCACCATTCAAGACTCAAGACCAAGTTTCAGAAGACTTAAGAGATAGGAATCCTTGTAACTAGTAGCTGATAGGCTTAGTTAGTCTTTTTCAGTTTTCATTTTTGTTGTAATGACAGGACCGCGGACCGGAACCTCAACGGAACGGCACCTCGATCGGCTCTTCACCTCGGTACACTTCACTATCTCTCTCATCCCGAACTACACGTGGCCTGATTCCTGTATAACCAAGGATATGTAGGCAGCTCAGATACCAGGGCTCGGTCACATTCCCTCCCTTTCCTTAAGTGTAGTCCGTCCAAGTAATGGTCGGGTCAAAAACACGGCTAGTCGTTCTTTGTCGGAAAACTCTTCGTGTTTCCAGTCAAAGAGGGGCAGCTGTAAGCACGTGATTTTTGACCCTCCCCGAGAATTTTCACATTTTTAGTGTGAATATGTGAAATTGGGTCTAGTATAGCTATTTTAACTATTTTTACTTTATTTCGTTGCAAAAAGAAAAATTACAAAAAAAGTATATATATAAATTTTAGTTTATGTATCCCTCATAAACTTGAAAAAAATCAAAAATTGTACTTTATTTTGGTACTTTATATAAAATTCGAAAATTACAAAAAATATAATTCTATTAATGTTTTGTAGTCGTTTTAATTTTGGAAAAATACAAAAATATTACCTCATATTTTATCTTAATATTTAAAAACGAAAATTACAAAAAAATAGTTTTATTAATATTTTGTAGCTATTTTAAACCTTGAAAAATATTTAAAAAGATATAGTTTTGTTTAAATACTAGTCTTATTTTTGGTAGTTATTTTGCTTACATAGGACTAGTTAAGCAACGTGTTCCTATTTCTCGGGTCCTGGCAAAAGAATAATATTCGGGTTTAAACTACCCGGTTTTAGGCCTAATTTTCGGACCGAGCCCATAATAAACCGTGTCCAGGACACGTGGGGAACCCCACCACGCGTGGGGGACATATGCCTCGAACCCCACCATGCGTGGGGCTCATTTTCATGGGCAAAGCATTACAAAACACGGAACGAACAAAAAAGGACTGGGGGAATTTTTTGAAAACAGACCACTGTTCACGCTTCTTCTTCATAAAAGAAGAAGAAGCAAAACCCTAGACATTCCGGGACTCCCCCATCGTCAAGAAGAAAACCAACAGACCACCCTCCTCAACCCATCACATTCCCGACCACCTCCGACCAGTCCTAGCACCCTCCCTCGTCGTCACACCACCTGCCCAACGCCAAAACCTTACCAAACACCACCCCGTCACTACAAAAAACCCATGACCAAACCTACCCACACCCAGTCCGTCGACCACCCTCCTCCTCCATCACTCTCGACAAACCACCATGGTTACCCAAACCAGTCCATAACCATCGTCGTCAACCCGTTGCGAGCTCCCCCCGTCGACCAAGCATCACCACCGTTCGACCCCGTCAACAAACACCCAAAACCCTACTGCCCGTTACCATTCCCTCCGTCACCCTCACAACGAAAACCAGCAAAACCACGTCCAAACACCTACCAAAACCCACCTCCGACTAGCCTCACCAGTCGACGACCGAGTGTCCGTCAACCACCAGTCTTCTCCCTCGTCGTCACTGTCACCCCAGCACCCCGACCAACAGCGACAACCCATCGCCGCAGCCCAACTCCTCATCGCCTTACCACCGTCCGAACCCCAGCAGCATCCATCGACGACTCGTCAAGCAGCAGCCATCGCTGCTGCGTCGTCCAACCACCCCTCGTCGTCAACTGCCCAACGACCCCTTTGTTGCAGCTTCACGCAACAGTTGCTGCGTCGAAAAATACAGCAGTTGTTGGTGCGTCGCTGCGTTGCTGAGTAGCTCAGCCGTTGCTTCAGTCCGGTGAGGTTGTTTTGTTCGTCGAGGTCCGGCGCGTCGAGTCCGTCCGTTGAAGTCGATGTAGAGGTTTGGTCCCTGGTTCTATTCGTTTCTGTCTGTTCAGGTTAGTAAGCCTCACTGTATTAGATAAAGAAATTTTACGTTCAATGTTCGAAGTCGCAATATATCGATTGATATGATAATTTTCTCCCCATGTTTCACCGTATGCATTTTAGTTCATTTCTGGGTTATGTTATTATTGTTTACTTGATGTCGTTTGATTTAGTTGTATTAGCAGTCCTAAGACACAGCTTGACGTTGATTCGCTCGTCCCTTCATTGTCTTAGTTTATTTGGACAAAATTAATATTAGTACCTGTTGTTACTACGCCCGAAACACTCATTCGCCTAACTTCTTTTATTAAATCTTGACAAGTTATGAGATTTTAGTTGTACGGAGGCCGTAAGTTTTAGTATTGTTAAAGGCGTAGAAATGGCATCCTTTAAAAATAAATAAATAATTACAAAAAAAAATGAATAAAAAATAATAATAAAAATAAATAAAATGAGACGAGCCTCGTCGGAAAAAATGTACAGATTGCGGGGCCCTCACAAAATATATGTATTAAATACTTAGATTCCGGGACGGGCCGTTTAGCAAATTTCACGGCCCTACCAAAAAATAACAATGCGCTAGTTGCTTTAGGCGCGCCGTTAATAATGTTATCTCCCTAAACTCGGGTGCACATTTATGTGACCCAAATCCAAATCTCAACGGAATCGAAATGTGTCTCTAATCACGGGTACATTGACTGTGACGCGGTACGAGATGCATTTCCATGACGTTGCAAATTCCCTTTAAAAATAAGCATGAGATGAGCCTCGCCGAATAATAACACAAATCGTGGGGCCCTCAGTAAATACTTGTGTAAAATTGCTTAGAATTCAGGAGGGTCGTTTAGTGAATTTCACGGCCTCCGCAAAATAATAACGCGATAGTCTCTTTAGGCGCGTGTTTAATAATTTACTTTCTTAAGCTCGGGTGTGCATTTCATGCGACCCAAATCCAAATCTCAAAACATCAAATAAAATGCGTTCCGGATTGTGGGTGCATTTCATGTGACGCAGTCCAAAGACGTGTTTTAAGCGATGTTCACATTCTTGTAAAAACAATAATAATAAAGCGGTTAAAAGTTAAAATTTGCACATAAGTTCATACTTGTATAAAATCAGATAATCAAGCCGAATATAACAATTGAGCGACCGTGCTAGAACCACGGAACTCGGGAATGCCTAACACCTTCTCCCGGGTTAACAGAATTCCTTATCCGGATTTCTGGTACGCAGACTGTAATATAGAGTCATTATTTTCCTCGATTCGGGATTAAAATTGGTGACTTGGGACACCCTAAATCTCCCAAGTGGCGACTCTGAAATAATTAAACCAATCCCGTTTCGATTGTCCTTTAATTGGAAAAACTCCCCTTGCACCCTCGCGGGTGCGGAAAAAGGAGGTGTGACAACGGGTCGGGTTCATCCGAGTAAAAATTGAACCGTACGGGTTACGGATTGAGGGGGTCGGGCCGGGCCGGGTTTAGTGTATTTTTTTTTTTTGTATTTTGTATAACTATTGTAAGTTATATTAATACTTTGTATTAATTTAAAGATTACAAGTTATATTAATACAAAAGTATTAATATAAATTGCAAGTGCTACATTTATTTCAAAATTCAAAATTAAAGTTTGCATTTAAAAAGTAAATTAACAAAAAATAGTAAAACTAAATTTTCATGCATAATAAATTAACAATACTTCAAATTAATCTAACAAACTAAAACATTAAGCATAAATACGTCTAATAATTTTAAATAACACAAATTGTCTTAAAATCTTAAATACGAATTTTCGGAGGACGCTCAAGATAATACTTGATATGCCTCCTTAAACTGCCTGTGCCAGACTCTGAACGAAAATTTAAGACTTGACCACAGTTCTTGCACATTACTTTCTGACCTTCTTCATTTTCTTCTACCACCTCAAAGTGTTGCCAAACATATGAGCGCACTCTAAAAGTACGAGACATGATTTAAATTGAATTGAGATTTGAGAATTGAGAATTGAGAATTGAGAATTTGAGATTGAGACTTGAAATCTTGAAAATTGGAGAATGAGAGAATGAGAGAAATTGAGATTGAGAAATGAGAGTTGAGTGAAGAAATGAAGAAGAGGGGGTGTATTTATAGGTTTAGAGAAGGTTAATTTTGTAAATTGAAAAAAGGTTAAATTTTAAAGAAAAAAGAGGCTATTAATGCAATTAACCCGTTGGGCAACGGATCCTTGCTAGGTATTACCGTTGCCAACGGTTAGTGGGCCCCACTTAATTCAAAAAATTTTAAAAAAAAAACAAAAAAAAAGGTTGTACTGGGCCGGGCCGGTTTAACCAGTACACGGTACTGTTCACGTGGATCGGATTTGACCGGTCCGGTTAACCGTTACCAAAATCTAAACGGACCAACCCCCTCTACCCCTCCTACCTAGCCCCACCCGACCCCTTATGTACCGGGCCGGTTCCGGTTTTAACCGGTCTGGGCCGGTCCGGTTACGGGTCAACCCGTCCCGTTAAACACCTTTAGTCGCAACTAACAAGTATCGTATAAAGAGATAGAAATTTAAGTGACCTCTCTACTTCCACACTCCCAATCATGACCAACACCTACCAAAACACCAGCAATCTGGGAACACCTATTCCTCCAAAAACCCTTAACATTGCAATACTCCCCTCTCAACATAATCCTATAGACCAAACGAATTCCTACAAGGATAAACTACTGGGGAAAATACAAACTCCCAATGAAATCCATAATGAAGACCTTTCTTCACCCATGTCCATGGATCTTCCGCACCCTTCCACTGTCCCAAATATACAAAAGATAGAAAAAACTGAGATAAAAAGTATAGCTCTATCCGATGACAGATATCCAATGAATCTATGAACCATGGAAATTCTCAGTGATAATTAAATTAATAGGAAAAAGAGTCCTCCATCACTACCTCAAAGCAAAAATACAAAATCTATGGAGACGAACGGAGAACCTTTCCCTGATAGACCTTGGTGAAGATTATTATACAGTTAGATTTAACAAAGAAGAAAACGCAAGAAAAGTTTTACAAAACGGTCCATGGTTCATCAATGATTTCTTTCTCTCTGTCCAAAAATGGACCCCAAATTTTGTAGCAACCAGGGCTACTCAGAGCTACATGGCTATCCGGATAAGACTGCCACAACTACCAACCGAATTTTACGATGGGATTATCCTGGCAAAGATTGGGAATGCTATAGGAAAGCTACTCAAAATCGATGCATGTACATCATCTACCATTAGAGGTAGATATGCAAGGTTGTGTGTACAAATCCCATTAGAACAAACTGTACAATCATTTATAAAAATTGGGTCTCACAAACAACTAATCCTTTACGAGGGTGATAATATCCTATGCAAAAGATGTGTTTGCCTAGGTCACTCTTCCTTGAAGTGTTCTATCTCAAACCTATATAGCCTGCCTATGACCAATCAGGTGAGCAAAAATCAAAAGCAAATGGCACTAAATAGTACAAGCGAATGGCAGACTGTATCCTTTCCCAAAAGGAAGAAGGGGCCAATCACTGATCGAGGGGAACTGACAACATCAACAAAGCTGCTCAATGCACCAGGTATAAACGTAAGAATTTTCGATGCAGCAACATGTAAGTTTCTCAACACCCAAAAATTAAAATATGTTGATAAAAATTCTATACCTCCTGATATTTCTGATAAAACTAAAAATCCTAGTAATATCCAGTTAAACCTGGCTAAAACTACTAATGATGCACAGGAGCCCCTTAATTACACTATTATTACAAATGATCAGCTAAACAATAATGGGCACATGGTTTCCACTAAAAACAGTGGTTTCGTTAATACCACTACTCCAAATCATGCAAAATCTCTCCACCATCAAACAAGTGGAAGAAACGTGTCTCCACTAAAGACCCCCCTAATTCCTACGCCCAAATGATTATCTATACTAATAACCCCGGTAAAAATCCTCTAAAAACCATATCGACCAATAACCTTCTAGTTATTAATATTCCTACCCAAGTAATAGACCTTAATCATGTTGATATCTCAATAAATCCGCTTAACACTATTCGCATGCAAACTAATGACCATTCTAAGTTTAAATACTTGGCAAACTCAAGCCAACAAATGTCGGAGACTAAATCTGAGGAAGATTTTGATAAATTCTCTATGAAATCAATCTATTATTGCATGCAAATAGATACTACTCCTCCTATCTTACCTATTCCCCTATCATTAGCCATAATTGTTGATGATCATTCTCCTATATTAGTAAACACTTCCTCCCAAAATGCCTCGCACACCACTAATCCTACGGAGAAGATACAGATTGATTCAACTCCATTGTCTCCACCGTCCCTATCGGATGGACAACCTCCATCTACTACCACAACAAATCCCTACCTCACCAGTGATCTATGTACAACCTCCAAATCCTCCCAACTACCAACCTCAATCTTGGATAGAGCTGGGCCTCATGGGCCATGAAATATCGTTCAACCTACAAATCAATGGCCAAGATTCAGTTCTCATCATCCAGAACACGAACTACTTAGATCAACTAATCTCAGAAGGCATGCATCTAGCAATGAACAACTACATCAACCAGAAGCGAATAAACAACATCCTGCAGCCACCGGTACCATCAATTAACCAAAACCTTGCAAGCAACATGCAAGACATGTGGAATATTCCGGGGAATCCACAAACCCTAATGCCACCGAACATTCTCCTCAATCTTCCATTCTTTGCTCCGGAAGAGATGTCAATGGTAAAACCTATCTTCACTCATTGGGATGTGCAATACCCCCCATATCCAACTGTCCAACAATAAGATCCACCTACTCTGGCAGAAGAGCAAGCTCAATCTCAGCCACAGGAGAACATGCAAGAGCAAGAACAAGGTCCAGAGGAGGAGGAAGAACACATCCATCACCAGGGGGAACCAAGGGTGGCATTCTCAAGCCTAAACGAGGTAAAAATTATAATCTTCAAAGAAAGGCTCGACAAGAAATGCGTCATCAGTTGTCCAATGACCCTATTCAAATGCTCAATCGATATAAGGCCCCCACACGATCCAACAGTAGGAAAAAATGTAGTCATCCTAGTTCCATCCCACAAGAGAGAAATTGCCATGGCAATGAGGGACAACTGCCACAACCTCCTCAATCCCCCATCAATGAATCAACCAATTAACTTCATCATCTGGAACGTGTGAGGCGCTAGCAGCCCTAATTTCAAAAGGAACCTTAGGGAAATCATGGATACTCACAAGCCTACTATGATTTTCCTTCTGGAAACTAGAATGGCCACTCACATATCCATTCTAGAGGAGTTTAACTTCACAAAAATGATAGAGGTGTCAGCGGAAGAGCAAGCTGGTGGAATGGTGATCCTATGGAATCACAATAAGGTTGTCGTGAACAATTTCACAAGAAGGAATCAGGAAATTCATGCCATGATAGAGGTACAACCTAACCACAAATCTTGGTTATTTAGCTCTATTTATGCTAGCACTACTAAATATAATAGAGATATTGTTTGGCAAAACATAAAAGTCATCTCTGATAATTATAAAGGGGCGTGGTTAATGGGGGTGATTTTAATTATACTAGAACTGATTAAAAAATTGGAGGCAAAGTTGTTAATCAAAATAGAGCTAGAAAAATAATAGCAAGCCTTAATCACTCTAAATTACTTGACCTAGGTTTCAAAGGATCAAAGTTTATGTTGTCAAATCATAGGAAAAAATATAAGGGATTAATTATGAAAGATTAGATAAGGTGTATGCTAATGTGGACTAGCTTGACCAATACCCCCAAGTCTCTATAATACAACTCCCTAAGACATACTCGAACCATAATCCCATTCTAGTCTCCTTAAATAATATTAATAAAAATTACATGGACAAACCTTTTAGATTAGAAACAATGTGATGTTGCCATCCGGATTTTATTAATCTAGTGAAAAAAAATTGGATTAACAAAGGACTACTAGATGCAACTAGTTCTTTTGAAGAGGATATAAGATTTTGGAGCAAAGAAAACTTTGGCAGTATACATAAGAGAAAAAAAAACTCCTGGTTAGGCTAGGAGGGATACAAAGTAGTCCTAATTACTATACTATCCCTTTTCTCCAACAATTAGAGGATAACCTTACCCAACAATATAATGACATCCTCAAACTGAAAGAAGATTACTGGAAATTAAGGTCCAGAGTAATGTGGTTAAACGATGGTGATGCAAACACTAAATTTTTCCACATCAGTGCTACAAATATAAGAAGAATTAATAAAATAGTTTTTTTCTAAAGACAACATAGATAATTGGATAGATGACCTCCAGTGTATAATGACTAATACTATAAACTACTTCAAAAATCTCTTTACCACCTCACATATTTATTTACTTGGAACACAAATATTAAAGAAACCCCTTTAGCCACTAAGAATGAATTGTCGTGCCTAGATTTACCCCTAAATGATCAAGAAATTAGGAAGGCAGTATTCTCGTTTAAACTCTACAAATCCCCTGGTCCTGATGGTCTACACCCTTTTTTCTATCAAAAATATTGGAATACCATCAAGGATAATGTAAATGTCTTTTGTCACAAAGTTTTTGAGGACTGCCGCATCCCTACAATCATTAACAATACTTATTTGTACCTAATTCCCAAATTTAAAAATGCCAATAACTTAAAAACTTTAGGCCTATTAGCCTCTGTAATACCATTTATAAAATTATTACCAAAATCATTGCCAATAGAATAAGACCTCTTCTTAACAAAGTAATTCGTCCCCACCAAGCAAGCTTTATTAAGGGTAGACGAGCTTGTGACAATGCTTTAATAATTCAAGAAGTAGCTAACTAAATTAGAAATTCAAAATCTAGAGAAGGTCATCTGATCCTTAAAATAGATCTTGAAAAGGCCTTTGACAAAATCGAGTGGTCTTTTGTTCATAGAACATTAAAATACTTCAAATTTTCTCCAAAAATCATCAACCTAATCATGTCTTGCATAACCACTCCTAGTTACTCCGTCCTGGTAAATGGAACCAAATCAGATCTCTTTACTCCAACAAGAGGGATTAGAAAAGGTGATCCAATGTCCCCATACATTTTCATACTATGTATGGAAATGCTTTCAATCATGATCAATCACAAAATTGACACTAGGAAATGGGATGCTTTAAAAATTAACGCTAGAAGTCATACTCTATCGCATCTATTTTTTGCCGATGACATAACCCTCATAGGCAAAGCAAATACTGAAACTGCTCTCACAATGATTCAAAGCCTTAATGATTTCTGCCTGTTTTCAGGACAATCTATTAACAAAACAAAATGAAAATTGATCGTATCTCCTAAGTGCTCAAAAATATCTAAAAAAGAATTATCTTTCATCCTCAACATCAAGCTTAGTGATAAATTTAGTATCTACTTAGGATTTCCTATTATCAACTCGAAACCTAGTCACAAAGACTATCAATTTGTGATTGATACAATGAGAATGAAGTTGGGAAGTTGGAAAGCTAGATGGCTAAATATGGCTGGAAGATGCACCCTAGTCACATCCACCCTGAATAACATACCAAATCATATCATGCAATACTCCTATCTCCCTACAAAACAATCACGGACATTGATAAGATACAAAGAGATTTCAATGGAACTCTACCCCGACAAAAGAAAAATCCATCTTCTGAGCTGGGACTCTATTATGAGGGATAAACAAAAAGGGGGACTAGAAATTAGGAAAGCTAGAAGCAAAAACATGACCTTACTTACCAGTCTAACTTGGAGATTGTTAAACACTACCTCCCTATGGACCCAAATTATAACTAGTAAATATGGGAGTACTAGAACTAATAATCATCACTCTTTCATATGGAAAAACATATTGAAAGGCTGGTATTATTGCTATAAAGGAACTAGATGGAACATAAGCAACACCACCCTTAATATTTGGGAATCAAATTAGATTCCTAATATAAGTAACCTAAGAAATTCTATCGAAGGCCACCTAAACTTCAATGAAGACAAACTCACTATTGGTAACATAATTTCGGGGAAGAATTGGGACCTCACAAAGCTATTTTTTGAGATGCCAAAAAGCATCTTAAATAACATAAATGCTATTATGAATTACAATACTCTTATAACTACTTCAAATCATAATATTTGGAGCCTTAGCTCAAACAGGATGTTCTCAACTTCTTCGTGCTATAAGCTCATCGATCAATACGAACCATGCGAAAAAGATTACAACTGGCTGTGGAAACTTCAATGCCCAAACAAAATAAAAATCTTCATCCGGAAAATGCTATCATAATAGGATCCCCACAAGGGACTACCTAGCCCTTATAGGGATAAATATTAACCTTAAATTCCACACATGCAAATTACATGATGAAACCATTCATCACATTTTTTGGGATTGTGCCTCCATAAGCACATCTGGACTGACCTTGGAATTCGTCTCAATTCCACCTTAAAAAACCACTGGATATACCAAATAAGGTATGCAAATCATAATTTCCACCATGCATACCTCAAATGGGCGAATATGTAACCCTTCATAATTTGGCTAATCTGGAAAAGCAGGAACAACAATAACCATAATAATACAAATCATGGCCTAAATTGGAACTCTGTTATAAAGCATGCTGTTGAATATATCCTACTAACAAACAAAGGTATTAATAGTACAATCCATAAACAAATCAAGATACACTGGCATAAACCTCCAAAAGGCTGGTACAAATTCAACATAGATGGCGCTTTCAATAGCAACAATTGCTAAGGTGGTATAGGTGGAGTAGTAAGAAACAACACAGGAAGCTAGATACTAGGGTTTCACATGAAAGTTCCGACTCTATTAGCAACACAAGTGGAGCTCCAAGCCTTGAAAGGATGCCTACAAATCATAATGCAGCACAACTTAACGCCAGTGGAAATAGAGACAGATGCATCAGAGATTATCAATATGTTAGACAACGATCACCCTACTTATACAAAACCAATCTATGAATGCAGGTGGTTGATGAAGCAAACAAGGAGGAAGAGTCAGGTGGTACTCAAGCATAGCTTCAGACAAGGGAATGAGGTGGCGCATGCCTTGGCAAAAATGGCACTAATGCAGACCAACATAAATAAAATCTCCCTTTTGGCAACTCCACCGGAACCAGCGATACAACAGTATCAACATGATCTGGAGAATTTTTCTTCTGTCAAATATGTTTGTGCTAGTGTTTCTTTGAAGTTGGCTGTTTTGGGAAACTTAGATGCCTTGCAAAACACTGCTAATATCGTGTAATATGTTGGATGTTTAGTTATTAATATAATATCCTTTACGTTCAAAAAAAAAAAGAGTTAAACTACTATATATAACCTTGGTTATATATGCAGTTGAACTGCAAGAAATCTATTTGGTTTTGAAATACCTTACCTTTTATCTGAATTTCAAAAGGTTGATTAATCCGAAATGGAAAAGCAAGGCTAAATATAGCTTGCTTGTGGCTAATGGTTTTTTAAATAATTTGGCGGCAACCACCGTACAAGACAAGGACTTCCATGTTGTTAGATGTGATAGTGGGGATCGAAGCTATGATTTTATTTGGCCTTATTCGATTTTTTCTAGATAGATCTAACCATTGCCTACAAAATTACTATTCACAAACAAAATTTTGTAGCAGCATTTAGTTTACTACTTTGCATTCTAGTTTTATATAAGGATTTAGGTTAAATACAAGCAGTGTAATTTTTTTGTAATTAATTTAGACTAAACAACTGTAAAAGATTAATTATTAGCATTTCATGTGATCAAATCATCCTTACTGTCAATATATGTACGAGATCTTAAGAAATCTAATAACGTAGATATTTTTTGCAATGTTGTCATATAAGTAATAAAAATAAAATGGATAAACTAAGACAGAAGGTAAAAAATCTTCTCCTTTGGTCCAAGGAAAGTACATTTGCAAACTCAAGATTAATTTCCTCCTTAGGTTAGGAGCCCACGTCTCCTTTCGGAACTATTTTTCTTCTCACGTTTTTCGTCACTTTAGGAGTACTTTTTTCCGTAACCAAAATTTCCTTTTTAGCTTTTGACAATCTTCTCCAAAGAGAATATGAGATTTGTACAAAGAGGATGAGATCAGCTACGTTCAAGAACTAAGTCAAATCTCTGGACCCGAGCCTATCAGACTAACCATTTAATTAGAAGGAAGGGAAAAAATGAGGACATAGCTCGAAAAATATTATTCACGGTTGATTTTTTCTATCTGTTTTATTTTAATTTTATAAACATAAACACTAATTTATACCAGGATCTTGAACATGATAATCTTACATAAAATCATTACAGAAAACATACGTGAAGCGGAAGCGTTAATTGAAATTGGTTTCTCGCCCCTTGTCCTAGCTTTCGTTACCGCCGACTTTAATGATTGAAGAGAGAATAGAAAAATACGGTATCCTAATAGGTGGGGAGATGACCAATTTACAGAGGTTCTCATTTAATCCGGTACGTCTATCAAATAATCGATCGGACATATGAGATTTGCTCATTAATTAAATTTAATTATGAGCCTTAAACTTATTGGGTCATCAATAAACGTAAGTAAATCTTACATTCTCCCACTTGGCACAATAATCAAATAATATTAATATTTAATATAGGAACATTAGTTGCGCATAAACAAATCTGTCACGACCCGGATTTCCACCCTCGAGAGTCGTGATGGCGCCTACTGCTGAAAGCTAGGCAAGCCAAATTATTCTAATTACTTAACCTTTTCCAGTAAACCATTATCAGTGATGAGTAGATATCATACAAATAGCGAAAATAATTAGGCGGAAGATAAAATCTAATAATTTATCTTAATACAAACTGCGGAAGTCTAAATATAACTCTACCCAGAATTTGGTGTCACAAGTTCACAGACGGTCTAAGAATACTACATACAAAGTCTGAAAGATAAAAAATATATTGTTTCTGAAATAAGTAAAGGAAACAGGATAAAGGAAAGATAGGAGGTCCGCGGACGCCTGCAGGACTACCTCGGGTCGCCTGTTGGACTGAAGGCAGCAACCTCACTGCGGTCCAAATGCTCCGGTACTAGTATCTGCACATAGTGCAGAGTGTAGTATCAGCACAACCGATCCCATTTGCTGGTAAATGCCTAGCCTAACCTCGGCGAAGTAGTGACGAGGCTAGGATCAGACTACCAAATAAACTTGTGCAGTTAAATCATATACAACGAAAAAATAAAAGCAGATAATTACAGTTAAAAATGGGAGGGGAAAAACATGCTTCGGGGAATAACAGATAACAATAGAATATCAAGAGAAATATAAAGAAACCAAAATCCAATCACTAATAAGGATAAGGGAAGCAAATGCAGAATTCATTTTCATTTCACATATTGTTGCAAGCGTGCAACCCGATCCCATTTCATGTATCTCGTTGCAGGCGTGTAACCTGATCCCATTTCATATATCTCGTTGCAGGCGTGCATCCCGCTCCCATTTTATATATCACGTTGCAGGCGTGCAACCCTTCATATATCTTGTGGCAGGCGTGCAACCCGCTTCCATTTCATATATTTTCGTGGTGGCGTGCCACCCGATTCCAGTTACAAATCAACAACAATCAAAAAAGAATCCCGGCAAGGGAACAATAATATTTTAACAACATCCCGGCAAGGGAACAATAATATAAAAACAAACATCCCAGCAAGAGAACAATAATATGACAATAACATCCCGGTAAGGGAACAATAATAATAATAATAACATGTGAAGCGCAATAAACCACAACAAAGTCATAACAATTACAATACAAGACTCACAAGCATACTTGACACCGACGTATAGATACTCGTCACTATGCCTATATGTCGTACTCCACAACTAACACGTAGCAAATAGGACACGACTCCTAATCCCTCAAGCTAAGGTTAGACCAAACACTTACCTCGATGCCACAGACACAATTCAAGCCTTAACTATCGCTTTACCTCTTGATTCCACCACCAACTCGCTCGTATCTAGCCACAAGTTACTTAATTACATCAATAAATACTAAATGAATTAATTCTAATGCATGAAAATAGGTTTTCTAATTTTTTTTCCCAAAAAGTCAAAAATCGACCCCAGGCCCGCTTGGTCAAAACCCAAGGTTCGAACCAAAACCTGATTACTCATTCCCCTACAAACCTAAATATATAATTTATTTTTAAATCTGACCTCAAATCGAGGTCCAAATCTCCGAAATTTGAAAAACCTAGGTTCTACCCAAAACACCCAATTTCCTCCATGAAACTATTGATTTTGAGTTGATATCATGTGAAAAGATGTTAAGCATTGAAGAAAACTAGTTAGAAATCACTTACAATTGATTTGGAGAAGAAGTTTCCTTTGAAAAATCACCCTAGGGTGTTTTGGTTTTGAAAGAGTGTAAAAAATGGTTGAAATACGTCTAAGTTATGAGTTTACAGGTCTCTGATGTCGCAATTGCGAACCCTTTAGAATTCTGAGACCTTCGCATTTGCGAACAACATGTCGCATTTGCGAACAAAATGTCGCATTTGCGACCCGGTCTATTTTTTGGTTTTCTTCACATTTGCGATAGACCTCTCGCAAATGCGAAGTCGCATTTGCAATACAGGAGTCACATTTGCGACTAAGGCAGTAACTGGGGGGGGGGCATCGCATTTGTGAGGGAATGAATAGAACAGCTGAAACCTGCAATTTTCCAAGTCCAATTCTACTCCGTGGCCTATCCAAAACTCACCCGAGCCCTCGGGGCTCCAAACCAAATATGTCCACCACCCTAAAAATATCATACGGACTTGGTCGTGCATTCAAATCACTCAAATAACATCAACAACTATGAATTTAGCATCAAAATTATGAAATTTCTTAAGAACATCAATTTTTTCAATTTTCTTAAATACGATCCGATTCACGTCATCTCAAGTCCGTTTATTACCAAATTTCACAGACTTATCTTAAATCATATATAAGACCTGTACCGGGCGTCGAAACCAAAATACGGGCCAGATACCATCAAGTTTTAAACACATTTCATTTTCAAAAACTCATAAATATTCTAGAAAATAATTTTCTACAAAAATTCATTTCTCGGGCTTGGGACCTCGGAATTTGATTCCGGGCATACACCCAAGTCCCATATTTCCAACGCCCTCCGGGACCGTCAAATCACGGGTCTAGGGCCGTTTACCTAAAATATTGACCGAAGTCAACTTAATTCATTTTAAAGTCAAAATTCATCATTTCTCACAGATTTTCACATAATGTGTTTTCGGCTATGCACCCGGACTGCGCATGCATATTGAGGTGAGACAGAAATAGGTTTTCAAGGCCTCGGAACACGGAATTTGTTCTTAAAACAAGTGATGACCATTTGGGTCATCACATTCTCCACCTCTAAAACAATCGTTCGTCCTCGAACGGACATAAAAAGGAAGTAACTGAGTCGGGGAAAAGATGGGGATAATGGCTCCACATATCGGACTCGGACTCCCAGGTTGATGCCTCAGCATGCTGACCTCTCCATTGAACACGAACAGAAGGAAAACTCTTCGATCTCAACTGACGAACCTGCCGGTCTAGAATAGATACTGGCTCCTCCTCATAGGACAAGTCCTTGTCCAACTGGACAGTGCTGAAATCTAACACGTGGGATGGATCGTCGTGATATTTTTGAAGCATGGACACATGGAACACTGGATGCACGACTGATAAGCTCGGCGACAATGCAAGCCTGTAAGCCACCTCCCCCACTTGATCAAGAATCTCAAACGGGCCAACGAACCTAGGGCTAAGCTTGACCCTCTTCCCAAATCTCATCACGCCCTTCATAGGTGACACCTAAAGCAATACTCGCTCACCGACCATGAATGCCAAATTATGAACCTTATGGTCGGCATAACTCTTTTGCCTAGACTGAGTTGTACGAAGCCTATCGTGAATGATCATGACCTTATCCAAGGCATCTGGTACTAGATCTGTACCCAACAACTGAGCCTCTCCCGGCTGAAACTATCCAACCGGCGACCGACACCGCCTACCATACAAAGCCTCATAAGGAGCCATCTGGATACTCGACTGATAGCTGTTGTTGTAGGCAAACTCTGCTAAAGGCAAAAACTGATCCCACGAGCCTCCAAAGTCAATTACACAAGCTCAGAGCATATACTCCAAAATATGAATGGTTCGCTCGGACTGCCCGTCCGTCTGAGGATGAAACGTTGTGCTCAACTCAACCCGTGTGCCCAACTCTCGCTGAACTGCTCTCCAGAAATGGGAGGTAATCTATGTACCTCGGTCCGAAATGATATACACAGTCACACCATGAAGACAAACTATCTCCCCGAGATATATCTCAGCTAACCTCTCGGAAGAATAAGAGATTGCCACAGGAATGAAATGTGCTGACTTGGTCAGCCTATCCACAATAACCCACACTGCATTGAACTTCCTCTGAGTCCGTGGGAGTCCAACAACGAAGTCCATAGTGATATGCTCCCACTTCCACTCAGGAATCTCAATCCTCTGAAACAATCCACCAGGCCTCTGATACTCATACTAAACCTGCTGACAATTCAAACACTGAGCCACATATGCAATAATATCCTTCTTCATTCTATGCCACCAATAATGCTGCCGCAAATCCTAATACATCTTTGCGGCACCCGGATGAATAGAGTACCGGGAACTATGGGCCTCCTCTAAAATCAACTCTCGATGCCCATCCACATTAGGCACACAAACTCGACCCTACAACCTCAAAACTCCATCATCTCCTAATGGAACCTACTTGGCACCTTCGTGTTGCACCGTGTCTCTAAAGACACACAAATGAGGTTCATCATACTGCCGATCTCGGATACGCTCCAATAAAGAAGAGCGAGCAACTATGCAAGCTAGCATGCGGCTGGGCTCAGAAACATCCTACCTCACAAACTGATTGGCCAAAGCCTGAACATCCAACGCAAGCGGTCTCTCATCGACCGGAATATAAGCAAGACTGCCTATACTAGCTGACTTCCTAATCAAAGCATCGGCCACCATATTGGCCTTTCCCGGATGATATAAGATGCTGATATCATAGTCTTTTAATAGCTCTAACCACCTTTTCTGCCTCAAATTTAGCTCTTTCTGCTTGAACAAATACTGCAGACTCTTGTGATCCGTGAACACCTCACATGCCACACCCTACAGATAATGCCTCCAAATCTTCAACGCGTGAACAATGGCTGCTAACTCCAAATCATGAATCAGATAGTTCTTCTCATGAATCTTCAACTACCGCGAAGCATAGGCAATGACCTTGCCACCCCTACCTCAACACCACACCAAGTCCAATACGATATGCATCACAATAAATCGTATAAGGCCCTGAACCTGTGGGAAAAACCAACACGGGTGCCGTAGTTAGAGCTGCCTTGAGCTTCTGAAAGCTCGCCTCACACTCATGTGACCATCTGAACTAGGCACCCTTCTCGGTCAACCTGGTCATCGGGGCTGCAATAGACGAAAACCCCTCCACAAACGGATGATAATAGCCTGCCAACCCCAAGAAACTCCGGATCTCTGTAGCTGATGCTGGTCTAGGCTAGTTCTTGACTGCATCAATCTTCCTCGGATCAACCTGAATACCCTCTGCTTATACAACATGACCTAGGAATGCAACTGCACTCAACTAGAACTCGCACTTCGAAAGCTTGGCATATAATTGACTGTCTCTCATAGTCTGAAGAACCTCTCTAAGATGTTGCTCGTGCTCCTCCCGGCTGCGGGACTAAATCAAAATATCATCAATAAAGACTATCACGAACGAATCCAAGTAAGGCCTGAACACTCGTTTCATCAAATCCATAAAAGCTGTTGGGCATTTGTCAACCCGAATGGCACCACCAAGAACTCATAATGTCTGTACCGAGTGCAGAAAGTTGTCTTAGAGACATCGGATGCCCTAATCCTAAACTGATGGTAGCCAGATCTCAAATCGATCTTCGAAATAACTTGGCACCCTGAAGCTGATCAAACAAATTATCAATCCTCGGCAATGGATACTTATTCTTGATTGTAACCTTGTTCAACTATCGATAATCAATACACATTCTCATCAATCCGTCCTGCTTCATAACAAACAACACCGGCTCACCCCATGGCGAAATACTAAGTCTAATGAAACCCTTCTCAAGCAAGTCTTGCAACTACTCCTTCAACTCTTTCAACTCAAGAGGGGCCATATAATACGGAAGGATAGAAATGGGCTGAGAGCCCGGAGCCAAATCAATGCAAAAGTCAATATCCCTGTCGGGTGGCATACCCAGTAGGTCTGAAGAGAATACCTTAGGAAACTCATGAACAATGGACATAGAATCAATATAAGAAATTTCAGCACTAGAATCACGAACATAGGACAAATAGGTTAAACACCCGTTCTCGACCATACGCCGAGCCTTCATATAAGAGATAACACTATGAGTAGAATGAACATGAGTCCCTCTCAACTCTAAAAGAGGTAAACCTGGCAAGGCTAAGGTCACAGTCTTGGCGTGACAGTCCAAGATAGTGTGTTAAGGTGATAACCAGTTCATCCTCAATATGATCAACCATATCCAATAGTAACAAATCTACACGAGCCTCAAAACCCCCAATCACAACTATAAATGAATGATGGACACGATCTACCACAATAGAATCACTCACCGGTATAGACACATGAATAGGAGCACTCAAAGAATCACTAGGCATGACCAGATATGGTGCAAAATAAGATTACACATAGAAGTATGTAGATCCTGGATCAAATAAAAGCGAAACATCTCTGCTACAAACCAGAACAGTATCTATGATAGCTGCATCGGAAGCCTCAGCCTCGGGCTTGGCTGGAAGAGCATAACATCGGGGCTGGGCCCCACCACCCTGAACTACATCTCTAGGACGGCCTGCTACTGGCTGGCCTTCACCTCTAGCTGCCTGA
Organism: Nicotiana sylvestris; assembly: GCF_000393655.2. Classification (NCBI taxonomy): domain Eukaryota; kingdom Viridiplantae; phylum Streptophyta; class Magnoliopsida; order Solanales; family Solanaceae; genus Nicotiana; species Nicotiana sylvestris. Next base: position 140,290,616 of record NC_091059.1, on the reverse strand, counting down.
CCTCCACCTCTAATACCTCTACCCCCACCCCTAGCTGGCGGAACAAGCAATGGAGTACTTGGTGCCTAAACCATAGCACGGGAACCCTGCTACTAAGAACTGCTCGGTGCTCAAGGGCAATATCTAGCAATGTGCCTCGTGTCGCCACAAGTAAAACAAGCCCTCGGCTGCTGGGGCTGACGACCTTGGAAACTCTAAACCGGTGTTGCACTGATGGCGTGATGGTGCCTACTGGTGAAAGCTAGGCAAGCTAAATTATTCTAATTACTTAACCTTTTTCCAGTTTTAAACTATTATCAGTGATGAGTAGATATCATACAAATAGCGGAAATAATTAGGCGGAAGACAAAATCTGATAATTTATCTTAATACAAACTGTGGAAGTCTAAATACAACTCTACCCAGAATTTGGTGTCACAAGTTCACAAACAGTCTAAGAATAGTACATACAAAAACTGAAAGATAAAAGATACACTATTTCTAAAATAAGTAATGGAAACAAGATAAAGGAAAGATAGGAGGTGATGCCAAGGACCGCGGACGCCTGTAGGACTACCTCGAATCACCTGTTGGACTGAAGGCAGCAACCTCACTGCGGTCCAAATGCTCCGGTACCAGTATCTTCGCACAATGCAGAGTGTAGTATCAGCACAACTGACCCCATATGCTGGTAAGTGTCTAGCCTAACCTCGGCGAATAAGTGACGAGGCTAGGACCAGAATACCAAATAAACCTGTGCAGTTAAATCATATACAACAGAAAAATAAAAGCAGATAATTACAGTTAAAGATGGGAAGGGGAAAACATGCTTCGGGGAATAACAAATAACAACAGAATATCAAGAGGAATATAAAGAAACCAAAATCCAATTACTAACAAGGAAAAGGAAAACAAATGCAGAATTCACTTTCATTTCACATCTTGTTGCAGGCGTGCAACCCGATCCCATTTCATGTATCTCATTGCAGGCGTGCGACCCGATCCCATTTCATATATCTCGTTGCAGGTGTGCAACCCGATCCCATTTCCTATATCTCGTTGCAGGCGTGCAACCCGCTCCCATTTCATATGTTTCGTTGCAGGCATACAACCCGCTCCCATTTTATATATCTCGTTGCAGGCGTGCAACCCGCTCCTATTTCATATATCACGTTGCAGGCATGCAACCCTCTCCCATTTCATATATCTTGTTGCAGGCATGCAACCCACTACTATTTCATATATTTCCGTGGTGGCATGCCACTCGATCCCAAATACAGATCAACAACAATCACAAAAGAATCCCGGCAAGGGAATAAGAGCAATATAACGACATCCCGGCAAGGGAAATGTTTCAACATTCCGGCAAGGAAACAATAATATCAAAACAAACATCCCGTCAAGGGAACAAAAATATTACAATAACATCCCGGCAAGGGAACAATAATGATAATAACATGTGAAGCGCAATAAACCACAACAGAGTTATAACAATTACAATATAAGACTCACATGCATGCTTGACACCGACATATAGATACTCGTCACCATGCCTATATGTCGTACTCCATAATAAACATGTAGCAAATAAGACACGACTCCTAATCCCTCAAGCTAATGTTAGACCAAACACTTACCTCGATGCCACGGACACAATTCAAGCCTCAACTATCGCTTTACCTCTTGATTCCACCACCAACTCGCTCGTATCTAGCCAGAAGTTACTTAATTACATCAATAAATGCTAAATGAATCAATTCTAATGAATGAAAATAGGTTTTCTAAAGTTTTTCCCAAAAAGTCAAAAAATTGACCCCGAGCCCGCTTGGTCAAAACCCGAGGTTCGAATCAAAAACCGATTATCCATTCCCCCACGAACCCAAATATATAATATTTTTTTAAATCGGACCTCAAATCGAGGTCCAAGCCCCCAAAATTTGAAATACCTAGGTTCTACCCAAAACACCCAATTTCCCCCATGAAAACTATTGTTTTGAGTTAAAATCATGTAAAAAGATGTTAAGGATTGAAGAAAACTAGTTAGAAATCACTTACAATTGATTTGGAGAAGAAGCTGCCTTTGAAAAATTGCCCTAGGGTGTTTTGGTTTTGAAAGAGTGTGAAAAATGGTTGAAATGCGTCTAAGTTATGAGTTTACAGGTCTCTAATATCGCAATTGCGACCAGGGTTCACAATTGCGAACCCTTCAAAATTCTGAGACCTTCGCATTTGCAAACAAAATATCACATTTGCGACCCAGTCTATTTTTTGGTCTTCTTCGCATTTGTGATATACCTCTCGCAAATGGGATGTCGCATTTGCGATACAGGAGTCACATTTGCGACTAAGGAAGTAACTGGGGGGGGGGGCATCACATTTGCGATGGAAAACTCACATTTGCGAGGGAATACTGGCCTGGGCTAGTTTGCATTTGTGATCCAGCCCTCGCATTTGCGAGCTAGGCTTCACAAATGTGAAGCCTGCAGGCCTGCAATAGAACAACTGAAACCTGCAATTTTTCCAAGTCCAATTCTACTCCGTGGCCTATCCAAAACTCACCCGAGCCCCCGCGGCTCTGAACCAAACATGCCCACCACCCTAAAAATATCATACGGACTTGCTCGTGCATTCAAATCACTCATATAACATCAACAACTATGAATTTAGCATCAAAATCTTGAAATTTCTTAAGAACTTCAAATTTTCCAATTTTCTCAAATACAATCTGATTCACGTCATCTCAAGTCTGTTTATTACCAAATTTCACAGACTTATCTTAAATTACATATAAGACTTGTACCGGGAATCAGAACCAAAATACGGGCCCGATACCATTAAGTTGTAAACACATTTCATTTTCAAAAACTCATAAATATTTCAGAAAACAATTTTCTTTAAAAATACATTTCTCGGGCTTAGGATCTCGGAATTCGATTCCGGGCATATGCCCAAGTCCCATATTTTCCTATGAACTCTCCAAGATTGTCAAATCACGTGTCCAGATCCATTTACCCAAAATGTTTACCGAAGCCAACTTAATTCATCTTAAAGTCAAAATTCATCATTTCCCACAGATTTTTACATAATGGCTTTCTCGCTATGCGCCCGGACTGCGCTCGCTAATTGAGATGAGAAAAAAGAGGTTTTAAGGCCTCGAAACATGGAATTTATTCTTAAAAAATGTGTTGAGTCATCACGAAATCTCTTCTATAATCTCCATTATAAATACCACAATATGATAAACTAGTAAATGTGAGTTATGGCGGTTATATATAATTTGTCTACATACTCCCTTCCATATACTACAACATTAGTAATTTATCGTATCAGGTTCATAAGCTATAAAATATTATGGTCCACAATAATGTCTCATTGAGACTTATCCTGTAACATCTCAAAACAATAATGTATTCGCCATTATGAGAAACAGGAAATCACTAATGTATATCAGAAACAAATAAATGAGCTTAGAGTATCAAAACATCATAAATACATCAATCATAAATACAACCAAGACCCATTCTATGCACATGTTCTTTAAATATCTTTGGCTGTAAACCTTTCGTTAACGGATCTGCAATCATGAAATCAGTTCTAATATGCTCAAGTGACATTCTTTGTTTTTGAACTTCCTCCTTGATGGTAAAGTACTTTAATTCCATATGTTTGTCACCTTTGGAGTAATTATCGTTCTTGGAAAAGAATACTGTTGCAGAATTATCACAGTAAATTTTCAACGGTTTGGTAATGTTTTCGACAACCCCAAGCTCTGAAATAAAGTTTCGCAACTATAATGCATGAATTGTGGCTTCAAAACATGCCACAAATTCTGCTTCTATCGTGGATATAGCTATAACAGACTATATGACACTCTTCCATGATATTGCTCCTTCAACTAATTGAAACAAATAACCAAACGTAGACTTTCTAGTGTCAATATTGTTTGACCAAAAAGTGTTAAACTTTTTGTTAAACTAATTAAATAAATGATAATGGGTAATCTTATTTAAGTACAATAAATTCTAGATCCAAGATTGATAGGTATCAATAATATAAAAACTACATTCAAGGCTATTAAATACCAAGGGAGTGTTTAATGATATTGTGATGAATGAATGAGGGGATAATGACAAGCAATAAATATAATGAATGACACTAAATGTAAATAGAGATAATAATTCACCCAAATATTAATGAGGTGGATGATTCTTTCTCTGACAATGATGTAAGGCAATCAAACATGGGAATATAGAAACCTTTCTCGGATCTGATGTGAGAAAGTTTTGGAAAAACAACAATCGAATCTTTTGTGTTGGCCCAAGTAAAGGTTAGTGCTGAAGACTGACAAAGAAACTCAGGCATGAACCAGGTTCATCCCTTGTGTGCATACAAACAGGTAGATTCGAGCATGTAGAATGCACGTGAAGGAGATAAGCTTAAACTGGTATATTTAGTATCTCCTGATAAAAAAGATTGCATAATTAATAAGGAGAAGGACTTCTTAATCAAAGAGAACACTATCCGGCATAGGGAAGGAGTTAGAAGTTGAAATCAACTCGAACTCTTCCACCAAGGAAGAGCTGCATCAGAACTCTAGTTATTTCTTTATCTACTAACTCTATAAATTGCAGGATGTTCTCACATTACATGTGTTGCACAAAAATGTAGATGTTAAACATGAATTGGGGGAAAATAGCAAGGCTTTTTGCAAGCAGTTCGTGTGTGATTCAAGTGTAAAAAACCTGAAGCTACATGAACCAGATTGAAGAACCAGCTCCATAAAGAGTTTTATGTGTCTTTCTTTATTTCTAGTTCAATTGTAGTAGGTGTTTTATGTTGTACCTTTCAGATTTCGCCTAGCAAAACGCACAGATTGCGGGGCCCTCACACATATATGTATTAATTACTTAGAACTCGGGATCGGCCGCTTAGAGAACTTCACGACCTTTTCCCAAAATAACCATGCGTTAGTCTCTTTAGGCGCGTACTTTAAGTAACATTACCTTCTTAAACTCGGGTGCACATTTATGTGACCCAAACCCAAATCTCAACAAAGTCGAAATGTGTCTCTAACCACGGGTGCATTGATGTGACGTGGTTCGAGATGTGTTTTCACGACGTTGCAATTCTCGTTGAAAAATAACAATAATAAAAACGGTAAAAAGTTTAAATTTGCACATAGGTTTAATATGAATAAAAAATCAGATAAATAAGCCAAATATGACAGTTGAGCGACCGTGCTAGAACCATGGAACTCGGGAATGCCTAACACCTTCTCCCGTGTTAACAGAATTCCTTATCCGGATTTCTGGTTTGCGGACTGTAATACAGAGTTATTCTTTTCCTCGATTCGGGATTCAACCGGTGATTTGGGACACCATAAATCTCCCAAGTGGCGACTCTGAAATAAATAAATAAATCCCGTTTTGATTGTCCTTTAATTGGAAAAACTCCCTTCCGCGCCCCTTTGAGGCGGCGCGGGCGAAAAAGGAGGTGTGACAGCTCTGGCGACTCTGCTGGGGACCGAACCCAGAATCTCTGGTTCAGGGTTCAGAATTCAATCTTAGATGAATTGTTATATTTGGCTTTATTTATTATTTGATCTTATTACATGTTTTGGCCTAAATGTGCAAAATGATGCTTTTTTACCGCTTTGATATTATTTGAACTGTACATATAAACTATGCCGAAACCTTCTCTTCTCACCTCCGGGGATGTGCTTACTGGTTGAGACTCCCTATTCTGTTAGTGTCATACCCTGAAATAAAAGAGGCTCGGAAAGTTTCTAAGCCAGCTGGCCTTTTGGTTCCCGGAAAGGAGCTCCTTCCTCAACTCGAGTTGTCCGCTCGGGTACACTCTCTAGAACATATACCCAGGTTGAACCTAGAATAACTTGACTTCATGCCGGATCCCTAGTAGGAACGTTTATTTGCATCATGTTGCATTTGACTTAGGGGACTCAACACAGGGGTTGGGTCCGTCTAGGACAAGCAACCTGAAATGAAAAAAGACCATCCTGCTGCATCCTATTTGTTTTGCATATTTATTTGCTTCAGATCTGCATGCTGACCGGTTTCTGAAATCGGGAATTTTTTGAAAAATTGTGAAAAAAAAGAAAAAGAAAAATAGCAGTGTAGGGAGATAACTACTTATTTTTAGAAAAATAAAATCAATGTCCAAGTAGTGTCAAAACCCTGCCGAAATTTTGAAAAATGAATTTTTTTTTGTCTTTTTTTAGTTTGATTTATTTGAAAAATAAAAGAAAGGAGTCTTGTTTACAAGTTTAGTTTATGTTGAGCGAACTACGCGAGTCTGATTCTCACCGGATGTGAGATACGTAGGCAAACCTCATCGGTTCCGGCCCCCAATTTAAAAAAAAAAATTCTTTTACTTCCTTCTTTAGAATTTTTTTTCTTTGAGACCTTAATTTTTAAAAAATACAAAAAATATTTTCTTTTAGTTGCTTCTCAAAATCAAAAATAAAATAATACAAAAATATTTTCATTCTTCTATCGAAAACTGAAAAAAAATAATCCAAGATTCAAAAATACTTTCCTTTTCTTTAGAAGTACTTCTTTCCTAACTTCAGAATAAAAATCCATAAATGCAAAAATATTTTTTTCTTTAGAAGTTTTTTTATCGAAATTCCAAAAAAAAAACAATAAAAGTTGATATTCAAAAAAAAGGAAAAAAAAATCTTTCTTCTTTAGAAGTCTTTCTTTGCAAGAATGCTGAAGAAAAATCAAAATCCACAAATATTCTCTTTCTTCTTTATAAGTCTTTCTTTTGAAAAAAAAGTGAAAAAGAAAAGAAAATTCGAAATCCAGAAAAAACATAAATTTAGTTTATTTCCTTTATTCCTAATCTTCCCGAACTACGCAAGATCTGATTCATGTTCCCACATGATACGTAGGCAACCCACATCAGGTTCGATCACCATTAAAAAGAAGTGAAAAAAAATAATGCAGAAATGAAAAATATTGATAATAATAAGGACCGACTGAGTCCATTCTAACATGTTTTGAATTGTGAAGAAAGCTGAGGTGGTCGGTTTGTGGTAAGATGGAAACACAAGATCCAAGGAAAATGATAACTGACATCGAAGCTGTTACAAGTGCTCAAGAGACTCAGGGTCAGAGGGTTCAACAAGAGTCTACTGTGCTGGAGAAAAATAAAATACTGAAACAGTAAATGACCGAAATGTGTCAAGCATGGGCCAGTGGTCAAGGACAGCCTAGTCATGTGTCACAATTTGCGACACAACAAGAGTTGTACCACTCTACTGAGTACCACTTGTACTCGTTTGATCTTCCGGCAAAGATTGAGAAGCCTGCCCGGAAGATGGCACAGGAAGTAATGACCCAAAAAGTGAAAAGCTTAGAACAATGGTTGACAAACATGCAAAGGTCGGCAGGTCAAAAGAGTGTTTCCTTCAAAGATCTATGTATGTTCCCTGATGTCCACTTGCCGCCTGGTTTCAAGACTCCCAAATTTGAAAAGTACGATGGACATGGAGATCCCATAGCCCACCTGAAAAGGTATTGCAATCAACTGAGAGGTGCGGGAAGAAATGAAGAATTGTTGATGGCTTATTTTGTGGAAAGCCTTACGGGAGTAGCCTCCGAATGGTTTATGGATCAAGACACGTCTCGCTGGTATGTCTGGGACGACATGGCACAAGCATTTGTCAAACAGTTCCAATACAGCATCGACATTGCCCCAGACCGCATTTCCCTTTCAAACCTGAAGAAGAAACCAAGTGAAAGTTTCAGGGAATATGCCATTAAATGGAGAGAGCAAGCAGCTCGAGTTAAGCCACCCATGGATGACCACGAGCTAATAACTGTCTTCCTTCAAGCGCAAGAGCCAGATTACTTTCAGAACATGATGTCCGCAGTTGGCAAATCCTTTTCAGAAGCAATCAAAATGGGAGAAATAATAGAGAATGGTCTTAAGACAGGAAAAATTATAAGTCAAGCAGTTTTTAAAGCTGCAACTCACGCTGTCCGGGTTGAGTCTGATAATTTTTGCGACACAAATGAGAAGATTGAAGAAATCATGATGACATCAGGGTCAAGAAGAGGTCCTAGGAGAACATCTCGAAGGTATGAGCAGCCTCCTAAAGTTATCTATGAATCCCCTGAGCAATATTATCCCCCTCAGAACCCTCAATACTCTGTCGCTCCACCTCAGTATGTTGCCCAACTACCAAAACACACCAGAAGGCGAGCGTGAGCATCACGAAACCTCCAACAGCCTCCACAAAATATTCAGGTTCCCTATAACCCACATCCAAGTCAGAGGTATAAAGGGGAACAAAGGTTGAAAGATAATTTTACGCCAATAGGAGAGTCCTATGCAAGCTTGTTTGGAAGTTAAAGTATCATGACATGATTGCACCTATTCCTCCAAATCATGTGGACCCCCGTGCAAGAAGCTATGACCCTTCTAAAAGGTGTGAATACCATTCCAATGCTCAGGGGCACAATGTTGAAAGCTGTCGGGATTTGAAAAGAGAAATAGAAAGGATGATCCAGGAAAATCTGATTGTGATCCAAGATAGTGACACCCAGAATATCGCGCAGAATCCTTTACCTGCACATCAAGATGAACACTTTGTGGGGATGATGCCTGGTGACATGGAGTTTGAGAATCCTCTCGGGAGCTTGCTGACTGAAGTTAATGATGTTGAAATTGGAGAAGGCTCTGCTAATTTTGATGAGCAAATTTGTGGCTAAATGTCAAGTCTAGCAATTGAAAAGTCATTCCCTCCTCACTAGGAAGGAATCTTGGTAGTTTGTTTTGATAATTTTCTATTATCTGGGTTATTTCAGGGTCGTGATCCAAATTTTATTTGTTTTATTGAGTCAAACCCTTCTATCCCTCCATTCTATTTGTATGAGTCTTGTCTGTCTGTTCTATTGCTATTTTCTTTAGCCAGGTTATTTTAGGGTTGTACTCAGATTTTAGGTTGCTTGTTTAGTTGTCAAACCCTTCCATCTTTGTTCAATAAAATACAGTTTGTCCTTTTGTGTCATTCTATTTCTAGTTCTTTTCTCGTTAGTTCTAATGACATGACATGCATGCGGAAATTTTGGCCAGATCTTAAGAACTGATTTAAACGTTGAAGTACTTTGGGACTAAGTTCGAGTAAAATTCACCTTCAAATCATTGTGAAGATCGGGCTTGAGGAAGAATCAATTGAAGTTTGTTGGAAAGTTTGACATTAAGGGATGAAAAGTGTCTTGTGACCACGACACACCAAGAAGACATACATGTTCGTCAATGCTGGGATCGCGAAAAGATAGCATGATTGGCATTCTCGAGGCTAGGAGGCCCTTTTTCTGCTACCCAAACACTTTATATCATTTGCCACCCCTTTGAGCATGTGTTATTTTCTTTGACCACCCTCTTTTGGAATCAAGTTTAGAGTCGAAAAAAAAGGAAAAAAAAGGAAAAAGATAAAAAAAGTCCATGTCCCAAGAGTACAAACTGGGGCAATTCTTAGAAAGTTTAAGAAAAAAAAGAAGAAAAGGATTGTCTGCCTCCAAAAATAGAAGCTGGGGCAACTTGTTTGAACTACGTTCGACCTGATTCCTTAAAAAATAAGGATACGTAGGCAACCTCACGGTTCGGTCCAACCAAATAAGAATTTAGAAGAAAAGAAAAGAAAAAATAGAAAAATCAAAAAATCCCCAGCATCTGAAACTGGGGCAAAAATTTTATTTCACTTTTGAAAGAGTCGATTCCAAGAGTTGTAAGTCTACAACCCCTCATTTTGAGTCTATTTTGAGCCTTCATGTCGACCTTTCTTTCCAACCCGATACAAAACTTTCCAAATAAATACCTCCCGATATGCCTTCAAGAATGCCAAGAGAAGCATGCAATGAGCAATGGTTGTCACGCAACATATAACACTGTCAGGATGTTTGCGCAAAAAAGTAAAAAAAAATAGAAAAATAGAGAAGAAAAATGAGAGAGTCTTACTAGTGAAAACCCTCATGGGCATTGTAAGACGACGGTAAGCAGAGATAAATAGATGAGAGAGACTTGTTGGTGAAAACCTCTCGGGCGCTACTAGTCAAAAGTGAGTCGTGAAGTTGATGCAAAGGATTGGCACGGATAGGCCTGACTTCAAAGATCATAAGAATGGTAAAAGGGAAGATTGGATTAGTTTGATAGATCAGGCCATTGAGTCCAAAATGAATGTCATGATTATTAAGGCTAGTTATTGAAAAAAAAATTCTTCCTTCTATCCTTCCGACATGGGCATTTCTTGTTAATATTTTTCTTTGCGTCATTGTGTCCTTCACCCTGAGTCAGTCCTTCTCAAAACAAGCAAGAAAAAATTTCAAAATCTGCTACCAGCTTTTCAGTTGTACAAAGTAAATTTGGCCAGCAAACGCAGTTGTTAATGTCAACATGCCTTGAGGATTCATACAAAGGCTCCCCCAAAAGACTCTTCTCAGCCTGGTTGGCGCAAACAAAGATAACTTGTGATTCTCTCTGACAGACAAAGTGCTCAGATATTAGAAAAGATCATCTAAGAAAAGATTTTCAGTTGGGATAATACTGATTGAGCCGGAAATACAAATGGTACCGGGTGTGAAACAGTTAGAGTTGGTGCAGAACAAAAGTTTCTTGAGACTGACTCAAGATGATCGAGCAAAAGCCAAGCTGCTCAAGACTCTAGGCCACAAATTGACCACCATTTTCAAAACTGACAAATTTTTCTTTGTGTGAAACAGGAACAAAGCAGGGCAAGGAAAATGGTTCAAAAAAAAAGAGAAAAAGAAAAGAAGAAAAGAGCCGACAAAGGGAAGTTTCTCAAGTTTTTTGTCTTTATATTGTGCATAAAATCATGCCATTGATCTTCACATTTTTCCTCATAGGATAAAAGTCTTAGTCTGATGAATCCTTCTCCTAAGATAGAAGTCTTAGTCTGATGAATCTTTCTCCTAAGTTAGAAGACTTAGTCTGATGAATCTTTCTCCTAAGATAGAAACGTCCTGGTCTGATGAACTTTCTCCTAGGATCAAAATCTTAGTCTGATGAACTTTCTCCTAGGATCACAATCTTAGTCTGATGAACTTTCTCCTAGGATAAACGTCTTAGTCTGATGAACTTTCTCCTAGGATAAAAGACCTAGTCTGATGAACTTTCTCCTAGGATAGAAATCTTAGTCTGATGAATCTTTATCCTAAGATAGAAAACCTAGTCTGATGAATTTTCTCCTAGGATAAACATCTTAGTCTGATGAACTTTCTACTAGGATAGAAATCTTAGTCTGATGAATCTTTCTCCTAAGATAGAAAACCTAGTCTGACGAATTTTCTTCTAGGATAATTTGAAAAAAAAAAAGGAAGTTCGATTTTGAAAAAAAGGGGAGCCATTTTTTTAGTTTTCTTAAGATTATCAATGTTTAGTTTTCCTAAAATCAGGGGGGCCCGCCTGGAGAACAGAATGTCGATTTATTTTTCGAAGTTATTGTTGAAGTCTCGCCCGCCTGAAGAAAGGAATGGCGATTTATTTTTCAAAGTTGTTGTTGAGGTTAGGAGCCCCCGCCTGGAGAATGGAATGGCGATTTATTTTTCAAAGTTGTTGTTGAGGTTAGGAGCCCCCCTGAAGAACAGAATGACGATTTATTTTCGAAGTTGTTGTTAAGGTCAGGAGCCCTCCCTGAAGAACAGAATGGTGATTTATTTTTCGAGGTTGTTGAGGTCAGGAGCCCCCTGAAGAACGAAATGACGATTTATTTTTCGAAGTTGTTGTTGATGTCAGGAGCCCCCCTGAAGAACGGAATGGCGATTTATTTTTCGAAGTTGTTGTTGAGATCAGGAGCCCCCCTGAAGAATGGAATGGCAATTTATTTTTCGAAGTTGTTGTTGAAATCTCACCCGCCTGAAGAAAGGAATGGCGATATTTTTTCGAAGTTGTTGTTGAGGTTAGGAGCCCCCCCCCCCCGAAAAACAGAATGACGATTTATTTTTCAAAGTTGTTGGTTGAGGTTGGGAGCCCGCCCATATAACAGAGGAATATATTTCAGTCTTTACATTTTAAGTTGAAGAAGTTGGGAGCCCGCCCATATAATAGAGGAATACATGGAAGTTTGAAGTCAGTAAAGCGGAGGGTTACAACAAAAATCCCCAGCAGAAATCAGAAGGAAGACCACAAGTCGAGCCAGAAGTAATTGGTGTTGAAGAAGTGATTGGTGTTGATGTCAGTAATGTAGAGGAATACAACCGAAATCCCCAGCGGGAAACAACAAAAATCCCCAGCAGAGGAAGGAAGTTCAAGATCCGATGGAAAAATAATGCGAAGCTCACGAGAAGGAAATAAGCAGTTCGAGATCGGCAGTCAAGGAAGAATACAAGACAAATCAGAAGTAAAGAAATACCAGAGGAGTCACCGAGACATCAAAGTAACAAGAGATACAAGAGCACGACTGAAGATCTAGATAAGATTTTGTAATTCATAAACTATAGTTTAGTCTAGCTTCCTGTTTTCTTTCAACATGGTGTAATAAGGAGGTCGGCAAGCAGTAATAACAACATGCAACAGCAGTAACATTGCAGTCCCATGGTAGGCCCAACTACCAAAATTTCCCGAACTACATTAACCAGATTCCCTTCTAGCCAGGGATATGTAGGAAACCTTTGAAGCAAAGGTTGAGTTAAATCTTTTCAAAAAATTGCTTCACACGGAGTACTCGGATGGGCAAAAATCGCTCGTATCTGTTCACTTTATCTTTGCACAAAAACTCTTCGAGTTTTCGGACAAAGAGGGGCAGCTGTAAGCACGTGATTTTTGCCCTATGTGATAAATACTCCCAAAAAATTCAAAATAAAAATTTTTTTTCTTTGTGTGCACTTCTGAGAATTTTCGTGGCATTTTTGGATAATTATTTGTATTTGTCCGTGCATGTTTATTTATTAGATTAATAAAAAATATACAAAAAATATGTCGCATTTGCATTTAGGATTTAATTCTACAATTAGGAGCAATTAGGTTTGTTTTACAAGAACAAAAATCATAAAAAATAATGTATGTCGCATTTTTAGCATTTAATGTCCAAGTTGTGTGATTTTATCGTAATTGCTATTTAATTGTGTATTAATTGTTATTAAGAGTTAATTAGTAGTTTTATAAATTAATTTAGTTCTATAGGATAATTTAGGATTTTTAGAATTTAGTTTTAGTTTAAGGAAAAAAAAAGAAGAAAAAAAAGAAGCATTGGGAATAAGAAGAAAATCGGATTGGGCCACCTTTTAATTTAAATAAACCAGGCCCAAACCAAATAACCCCCACCGGGTCGACCCGACCCAGTCCGCCCCATAACCCAAACGAATCCCAACCCCCCCATTTTCATTTTATCATTTTCCCAACCCCAAAACCCTAAAAAAAAGCTGCCCGCCCCCTCTCCTCTCCTTCTCCAAACGACCCCTCCACCATCACCATCCATGGCTGCCCTCCCCGTCGTCCCTGCTCCTCCCCATTCCTCGACGTGAGCTGCTGCTTCGTGCAGCTTCACCGGCTGCTCCGTCGACCACCCTTTCAGCTTCACCTTCTTCGTCTTCAACTCCAGCCATGGACGAACCACCATGAACGACCGTCGAGCTCCAGCTCAAAACCACCCTCCCATGGCTGCCTTTTTCTTCTGCTTCGCATTCTTCTTCGTCTAAGCAACCAGCTCCCTCACGTCCAATAGCCCACGACCATATCCCTCTCGAAACCAACCAGCTCCCTCGTTCCACCTGAAACAGCCCGTCATTCCAGCAACGAACCAGCGTCCATCGTCCCCAGCCCCATCGTCGTCACGTCCAAATGACCATCATCGCCTCCATCGCCCCCAAACCAGTAGCAACTTCCACGACCAACCACCAACAACCAACTGCTGTTTCCCCGTCGTCTATGAGCTTTACCATCATCGTCGCTTCTTCTGCCGCTTCCCATTCACAACAGTGTAGCCATGAAACCACTCTTGAGGTTCCCGTTTGGCGTTGTTCGTCGAGGTTCCGTTCGAACCCGGACCTCAAACTAGTAGGTTTCCGTTCTCTTTTCTTTTAGTTTTCGTTCAGTGAATTCATCTTCCAGTCCTTTTCTTCATTCTCTTATCGTGTTTGTGTTCCGATAGTTTGGTTTGAATTCGAACCCAGGTTTTTGTTTGTATTAGAGATAATTCGTGTTCATTTTTTGTTTGAAGTTCGTTAGTTTTTCATCAAGTGATTTAATGTCGAGTGTTTATGTGCTGGTCCGTAGTTTTTGATTTAGTATGAATCATTCTTCTTGGTTATGATGTTGTTTGATTTAGTTTGAGTTCAACTGATGTTGAGTTTAGTGATTTAAATCTACTTGTTTGTCCTGAAAAGTTTGTTGATATGAATCTGACTCTGTTGTTAATTCATAAATGTTGTCGATTAGGAGTTTGTTTGGCGAGTTTGTTTATTCAGAGTTTGTTTGTTAATTGGATCGTTGATTAGGTGAATTGGTTATAGCTGATATGTTTTTGGTACAGATTGAAAGGGATGGGGGTAGAATGGTAAATTGTAGTAGTTTCAGGGGCATTTTTGGGATTTTAAGTTTTTAAAAATGATTAATTTGAGTGTTCTCTCCACTAAGTACTAATAATATTAAATTAATACATTGTTTAATACATAGTGGGGGACAAGACATGTGGTAGTGAGAATTAATACATTGTTTAATATAGTGGGGGACAAAGCATGCGGTAGTGGGCAATAAGGGAATTAAATAAAGAAAAGATATATGGTAGTGAGAACTAATATATTTGTTTAATATAGTGGGGGAAAACATTAAGTAGTAGGATTCAAAAGGGGGATGGGGAGAAGATGGTGGGATTAATTTAAATGCTTCAAGTTTGGCTATAAAGAAGGAGAGGTTGACACAAGTTAGGGGGGTCAGAATTTAACGGTTAAACATTAACTGGTCTTTCAATCTAAAAAAGGTGAGTAATTTAAGAACTAAAAACTGAAAGAGTGAGGTCTTGCTTTGACTACTGAAAATCAGAATTAGTGTTGGTTTTTTTGTTGAATTGAAGTTCTGAGTTTCTTTCCTTAAGATTCTGAAAGACAGAGTGTCAGAAATCGGTTGTCCTATTGCATTTCTGGTTCACTTTGTTTCTGCCCGTTGATTGCTGTTGGTGTTTCTGGGCTTTCATTTGGTTTGTTCCTTGAGTTTGGTTGGTTATTTGTTATTGTTTCGTTGGGATGTTGCTGGAATTCTGCTGGTTTCATTAAACATTGTTACTGGGCTGTTCTGTTTTCCGTTGCTGTTGCTGTGTTGTTGCTACTGTTCCTGCTGATCCTTTTCTTCTTTTTCCTTGTGGTCCCTTTCCAGGTACACATTTCTGAGATTAGTACTGACGTGACTTCAAACTGCAAAAATGCTGAATTAAAAGGCTTAACAGATTGCCTATTAAAGTGTGTTCAATTAATGTATCAGAATGTGCATTAGGAAATATTGTATATGTTTATGCTCATCTTAGACATGTATTTACATTGTACAACTATACTAAAAATTGGACTGTACCTAGAACTTTTCTAAGTAGTTTGAACTGTTTTCTATATGCCTATGGGCACATGAATTGATAGATAGTCATTACTGGAAATTATTTTGATTTAGTTTAATTAGTGAAGTATAATTCTAAATTCATGCTAGCTGGAATAGAAATGAGTCAAAGCTTGTGAATTTCTAATCATGTTAGTAATGGAGATCTGTAAATATTATATAGGATCAAAAATGGCCAGTAATTTCGTAGAATCAGTAGACCCACTATATTTTAAGTTAGGATCGTAGTAGTAATTGCTAAGATCATTAATCCAATAGGCATGAGTTGAGTTCAAACAAGACGAGCTAACGATTAAGTTTAACAAACTTTCGAATAAGCATTAGTGATTAATGTTAATTCCAGTTTCAAATAGTTGTAAACAATTAATTCCAACGGTTCAATTCATCTAACAATGTGGGTTTAAATTAGTTAGAGGATAATTAGTTTATTTTGGTAATATTATTTGTAAATTCCGTATTCTATTTATAATTTCAATTTTAGTAATATTCAATTATAGAATAAGGCATGAAACAATCTCCCTTTGTCTCGATTGCAATTTTCAGCTTGCATTTGTCTTAATCCGATAAATAAGTAGCGGCCTTTTTAAGCATGTAATTAATTAGAATTTTTCTTTTTTTAGAGACAAATTTAATAGAGAAAATGTAGTCGCTTTATGATTGTCCTTTTAAAATAAATGAGATGAGCCTCGCCTAGCAAAACGCACAGATTGCGGGGCCCTCACACATATATGTATTAATTATTTAGAACTCGGGATCGGTCGCTTAGCGATCTTCACGGCCTTTTCCCAAAATAACCATGCGTTAGTCTCTTTAGGCGCGTACTTTAAGTAACATTACCTTCTTAAACCCGGGTGCACATTTATGTGACCCAAACCCAAATCTCAACAAAGTCGAAATGTGTCTCTAACTACGGGTGCATTGATGTGACGTGGTTCGAGATGTGTTTTCACGACTTTGCAATTCTCGTTGAAAAATAACAATAATAAAAGTGGTAAAAAGTTTAAATTTTCATATAGGTTTAATATGAATAAAAAATCAGATAAATAAGCCAAATATGACAGTTGAGCGACCGTGCTAGAACCACGTAACTCGGGAATGCCTAACACCGTCTCCCGTGTTAACAGAATTCCTTATCCGGATTTCTGGTTTGCGGATTGTAATATAGAGTCATTCTTTTCCTCAATTCGGGATTCAACCGGTGACTTGGGACACCATAAATCTCCCAAGTGGCGACTCTGAAAAAATAAATAAATCCCGTTTCGATTGTCCTTTAATTGGAAAAACTCCCTTCCGCGCCCCTTTGAGGCGGCGCGGGCGAAAAAGAAGGTGTGACAACACATAACTCACTTTAGAAGAAAATGTAGGAAAAACGAAAGATGAGTTAAACAAAAGAGCTAAGCAGATAAGAGTCCTAAAGGAGGATCTGAGCAATGTCAAGCATGAGCTAGATAGAACCTGTAATTGGAATAGGTCCTCCGATGCACTTTTGTGGCTACACGAACACCATAGTAGCAACAAGAAAGGACTTGGCTACGGACCCCTGCACCTAAGTGGGATCCCAAAAGCTAGTACCTCACACTTACTGAGAACAAAATTTGCACACACTGTGGTAAAACTGGTCACTATAAAAGTGAATGTATTGTAAAAGAAAAAGCTAGTTAAAAGAATAAAGAATTTGTTCAAGGGAAAAATAGGCTTCCAAGTTGGTCTAAAAATAATTTGATTCACCCTTTTGCCTATAGAAAGGGACCCAAACTAGTTTGGGTTCCTAAGACTAATCCCTGATTTTCTTTTGCAGGTCCAAGTGAAGGAGAGCAGCCAAATATGATACATGGATAGTGGCTTCTCAAAGTATATGACTGGAAATAAGAATCCGCTCCTTTCACTTGAGGACCTCAAAGGAGGTAATGTCACCTTTGAAAACGGTTAGAAAGGTGAGATTATCGGGTTTGGAAAGGTAGGTAAGATAGACTCACACTCCATTAAGAATATCTACTTGATAGATGGCTTGAAATACAATCTAACCAGTGTATCACAACTGTGTGAAAGAGGTAACTTGGTAGCATTCACCTCTACCAAATGTTTTGTGATAAATCTTAGGACTGACAAGATTGTTTTGCAGGGAAAAAGAGTAAACAATATATACATTGTAGATCTGTCCACTTTGTTAGAAAATGAACTCACTTGCTTAAGTGTGTTGGACAATGATCCCCTGTTTTGGCACAAGAGACTTGGACATGCAAGTCTAAGTCAACTCAACAAATTAGTCTCCATGGATGTGGTGATAAGGCTGTCTAATATCAAGTTTAAGGTAGACAACATTTGTGAGGCTTGTACAAGGGGGAAGCAGGTAAGATCCTGTTTTAAATGCAAGAAAGTGGTAAGCACGACCAGATCGATGTAAGTGGTTCATATGGATCTCTGTGGTCCAATGAGAACATTAAGCAAAGGTTGAAAAAAATATGTGACGGTGTTTGTTGATGATTACTCTAGGTTTACTTGGACATTGTTTTTAACATCTAAAGATGAAGAATTTGACATGTTTACTTCTTTTGTTAGAAAAACTCAAAAACAACTAGGTAATCAACTTGCATCAATTAGGTCTGATCATGGAACTGAATTTAAAAATGCTAAGTTTGCTGAATTTTGTGATGTGCTTGACATAGATCATAATATTTCTGCCCTTAGGACTCCACAACAAAATGGAGTAGTTGAAAAAACGAATAGTATACTTGAAGATATGGCTAGGACTATGCTTCTTTCTAGTAAATTTCCCCATAGCTTCTGGGTAGAGCTGTAAATATGCATCCTACATAATTAATAGGTGCATGAGTAGACCTCTTGTAGAGAAGACTCCCTATGAGTTACTTAAAGGGAGAAAACCAAATATATCCCATTTAGGGCATTTGGATGCAAGTGCTTTGTGCACAATAATGGAACAGACTCCCTAGGTAAGTTTGATCCTAGAAGTGATGAGGGAGTATTCTTGGAATATTTTTCACATAGCCAAGCTTATAAAGTATACAACAAAAGAACTATGTGTGTAGAAGAAAGTGTACATGTGGTTTGTGATGAAACTAACATTCTTTTTGAGAGACATGAATATGGATATGAAGCTATTGGGCTGGTAAAAAGTTTAAATGAAATCATAGCCCAAGCTGAAGCTGCACCAGAAGAATGAATAGGTATTGGAATAGGTTCTTCCATCTATGGCAACCTGACAGGGGGAACTGAACAAAGAAGAACTGAATGTAATTCCTCAATGGAATATGTCCATGAGCTTGTTCCTCAACAACAAAACATGGGAGAAACATCAAGCCGAAATCAGTTGATTGTGAAACCTTACAAGTATCATAGTTCTCATCCCATTATACTCTGTTTGTTTACGATTATGAAGTCAATGTTACTCCTAAATAACCTAGTTCATCCAAAAAGGTACCAGTGAATAGCAAGGTCAGATCCTTGGTGCAAGAAAGTAGGGCTAAGGATGCTGAGATTGAAAGGCTGAAGAAGAGGTTGGTTTAGGTGGAAACTAAAAGAGATACTCTCAGAACTGAGCTGGCAAGAGACAGAGAAAAGAATGATGGCATTCTTCAAGATATGTTGAAACTCCTCCAGGTAAAAACCAGGCACCTAGTTCTTCCCAGCCTTAAACTTCCTAGCCTAGTATAGATTAACTAGTGACCCAGTTCGGGACTTTTTATTTCTTTTGCTCATGTTTTCAGTATTTTTATTTCTTCTTATGCTTTGTGGTAGAATCTTATCAATCATCAATAAAATTCACTGTCTTTTACTCTAAATTATTTGTTTATATTTCTTTGATGGTTAAAATTCTTAGCTTGATCTATGATGATTAATCCATGTTTGCATTTGAAGTAGCCCCAATAGCCATGAGTAAGTTTTAAAATGTGGTTATCTCACATTTTTTATGCAACTTTTTGATGATGCCAAAAGGGGAAAAATGGTTGTGCTTTAAACAAGTGATGTTTATAACCTAATTTACCTGGTCCTTGATGATAAGTGATAAAAAGGAAAAATATTTCTAACATTGTATTGATGCCTGAGTTGAAATAAGGCCTAAGCTTATGAAAAGTACAGTGTTTGTCATCATAAAAAATGAGGAATTTGTTGGCCCAAGTAAAGGTTAGTTTTGAAGATTGACAAAGGAACTCAGGCATGAACCAGGGTCATCTCTCCAGTTCCATCCCCTGTGTGCATAGAAACGGGCAGATTCAAGCATGTGGGATGCACGTAAAGGAGATAAGCTTAAATTGGTATATTTTGTATCTCCTGATAAAAAAGGTTGCATAATTGATAAGGATAAGGACTCCTTAATTAAAGAGAACACTATCTAAGACAGGGAAGGAGATAGAAGTTGAAATCAACTAGAACTCTTCCACCAAGGAAGAGTTGCATCAGAACTCTAGTTATTTCTTCATCTACTAACTCTATAAATTGTAGGATGATCTCACACTACATGTGTTGCACAAAAACACAGAAGTTAAATGTGAATTGAGAGCAAAATAGCAAGGTTTTTTGCAAGCAGTTCGTGTGTGATTCAAGTGTGCAAACCTGAAGCTACATGAACCAGATTGAAGAACCAGCTCCCTAAAGAGTTTTGTGTGTGTTTCTTTATTTCTAGTTTAATTGTAATAGGTGTTTTATATTGTACATTTCAGCTTTATCTAGAGGCAATTGTAATAGGTACTCAGAGTATTCAAGTTAGATTTATCTTGAAGTTCTTTGCAACAGTTAGAGGCTGTATGTTATAGTGGGATTAGAGGTAATCCTTAAGTTTACAAAGAGTTTTATAAATGATGCTTTGGCTCAGTGATTTAGTGAAGTGTTGGGGAAAATCCTACTGAGTAGTAGGTTATGGTTTTTTCACCTTGAGCCGGGTGTTTTCCGCGTAAAAATATTTGTGTTATTTACTTTCTATATTTATTATTTCGCAACAGTAGTAGAAGGAACACATAGAAGAACCAGGTTCCTCCATAATCAGTTTAAGCAAAAAATTGATCACCACACAAATCACCCCCCTCTTGTGTGGTATTGAAGTTTAAACATCATTTTGTAAAGATAATATTTGTAGTTATTTGAGAGTCAACTTTTTTAGAGAGTGCTTATCATATAGGATATTCTATATTCTCTATATATAATATTACACCACACAAGTGTAGCGAATATTCCTTCAAAATATCTTATTGCTGAACTAGCCGTTTTGGCCAATCTGAGTATGCGGCCTCGACCTTATTTGCTCGGCTCGCCAATGTTACTTTTTAAGCATGACCTCTGCCTAATTGACACTTGGTTTCCCTCTCTCAGGTGAGGTCCTCTTGATCAGATTTTGACCCATACAGTTAGTCCCTCCACATGTCGGGGTTGTCTTTGGACGAACTCGATGGGCGAACTTCGCCAGTTACAATTTTGAGAAATCTGAGCACGTTGGCCGATGAGTGACCCTTTTATGGCGAGATGCTGACATGTCATTTCAAGAGCCGCATCTGACCATTGCGTCAGTTTGAAATGATGTCATTTCATTATGCGTCATTATGGCGCATGTTCCTAATAAGTTACGTCTTTTCCCGCGCCTCTCCCATTTTGAAATTAATAAGGTAGAGTTTGGGATTTCTCGATCAGGGTGCCCATATTCTTATAAATAGGGATGTGCATTTCTTACTTGAGCTGTTGCTTTTCTTAAGCTTTTAAAACCCCAAACTTTCCCTTGTTTAAATTTCCTGCACCTATGTTGTCTTCTTCCCTTTAGCGTTTTCCGCTATTATCATCTTTTTCACCTTTGCATTTCCTTTTCATACACAATCAGAAAAATGGCTAGTGCCCCGTCTAATCTTGAGGGAGCCTCCAATCTTGTAGCGTCGGTTGTGGATATACCTTCTCACGAAGAAGGAATAACAATGGTGGAGGATGAGAATTTCCCCATCGTGGATGAGATAATTCCATGTTCGAGGAAGGCCAGATCGGACTTCAAGAACCTACCTGAGGGCGATCTGAAATAATCATTTCTGAAATGGATGCGGCACTTGTTGCATTTAGAGCTAAATGGCAAATCCCGGCCCACATTGAACTTATCCCTACTAGTAGTGATGTAGTGCAGGTACACCAGGGTACTATGATTTTACGCGTACCTGTTCGTTGTCAGCTATACACTTCCTCTTCATTCCTTGGTGGAGGATTTTTTTCCGTTATTATGGTGTGTGCCCTGCTCAGCTCTCTCCGTATATATACAAGCTTTACCTTATGCTTACAAAGTATGCATAGCTGACCAACCGTGGTATTTCTCTCCACCATCTGCTTCACCTCTTCGCCCCAAGTTCATAGGGGCACGATGATACACCTACGCCACAGTGGGACCAAGGTATTGGTGGTGAAAATAGACGATAAAACTAGTCGCCATTTTTCGGCCAATTTCTTCTACGTGAGGATGGAGCACGTGGTATCGAACCCCAATAGATTCCCTGAGGAGTGGAACTTTGCTCGTAAGTGTTTTCTCCCAAAATGACTTTGTTGTTTCTTTTTGGCAATGTGTTGGGTCTCCTTTGCTAATTTTGCAGCTGAGAGGGACCCTCCTTCACTAGTCATTGACATTCGTGACTGGGTGAGTCACTTTTTGCCACACACGGTGGGGATTCGTTAGTGGTCGTAGTTTAATGACCGGTTTGGGTGCAGGCTAGTGGCCGGTGTGTCACCTTGCTTTGATCTTAGCAATTTTGACCTTTGTTTCATTCTTTCTTTCCTTATGTTTCTTATTTGTCTTTATTCGTTGGTAAGTTGGAGGGCTTCAAGGAGGGCGAGGGATCCTACGCTTGCTTTTCACCAGTCAGGTATTTTGGCCGGGCCTATACTTGTTGTTGCTACAAGCGAGCATGTTCAGACCTCTGTTACTCCTAGGACCCCGACCTCGCATGGTCCTAGCCGCCAAGCTGCTGCCCTTCTAGCAGAGATTCCGACTTATACTTTGTTTCGCTTGGTCGATGAGTCGAACTAGGGCGAAGATGAAGAGGCTCCACTGAAATGGCACAGGATAGAGGTTGGTGGAAGAGTGGTCGAAAAGGAGACGGTGGGGGGTGAACCTGAGTTAACCACGACTGAGTTAAGAGGCGGTCTGGCCTTAGATGTAGAGATTGTGCCTCCTTCGGACTTGGAGATCACCTCCGTGGAAGAAGGGGAGCAACTAGAAGCGGCTATGATCATTCTAAGGAGTGATCTGTCAACAACAAGGCAGGCCAACGTTCCTTCTTTGGCTCTAATGTCGACCCTGAGGAAGTGAGGATATTCAACAAAGGTCTTACTCGGGTGGAGGTGAGAACGGATGGATCCTCTCTCTATATTGTAATCCCTTTAGACTGCTATTTGGTGGGGGATACGGTGAGCATTGTCCCTTCCTTTGACCCTCTTTCCTCTGCCGCCAAAAACAGGACTCTTCAGGCGCTCCGAGATTCCGACCTATCACTGGGCATATCCGGTATGGCTCTAAGGGTGAGTTTCTTTCATCATTCCTGTAATTCGTGTATTTTTCTTCTTTCCATATTTACTAATTTTCTTCTTCTTCTCTTCTCTTTTTTAGACTATCATTTTGGAGATCGAGAGTGCCCGTCGAGAAGAGAAGCCGAAGGTTATTTTTTAGAAGATGGTTTCAAAATAGGTCTATTATCGTGACAAGTACCGTGAGATGCTTGCATGGTTTAGAGCAGGTGGTAACCTCCAATCTCTTAGGGAGGAGTTGGACCAGAAGGACGAGGATCTTGTGGAACTATTGGTAGATGTAGTGAACTTGAGGGGTTACTCAAGCCAAGGACGATGAGCTTGAGGTGAGCAAGGGGGTCGTGGCCGTGTGCACCGACCTTCAAGCGCAAGTGGCAACCCTGTGGGCTGAGCTCGAGCAAAGCTCAATTAGAGTTGCCGGCCTGAGTGGTGAGTTGACTGAGAAAGTGGCAGAGTTTGTGAGGGCCGAGGAGGCTCGGGTAGCAGCTTTGGCAAAAGTCGGCGGCTTTAGATAGCTTTATTCGCGTCCTTAGGTATGAACATGAAACTAATGCGGAAATGTCCGCGCTAAGGGAGGCGCGGCTTGAGAAAGATGTTTCGAGCCTAAGCGAGAAAGTCGCCACTCTTGAGGCTGAGAAGGCACGATCGTTGGCTCGACCTTCTTCCTCTCATGCTTCCGATTTCCCCGACATTCCTCGTGAATTATACGAAATGTGGATCCATGCTGAGGCAAAGCTAGACATATATAGGAACTTGATAATGGTAGGGAAGGTTCTTGAGGCCGACTTTGAAGATGTCCGCGTTAAAGCAAGTGATGTCAGGCCTGCCTATGCTTATGACCCCGCCACGCCGGGGAACGGTGATGATGAAGAGAACTTGGATGGGCTTGCATCTGATGCTTGGTACGACGATGAGTATGCTAACGGCACGGGTGATGAAGGAGAAAGTGTTGTTGGGCCGAGCGATGAAGGTGGTGATGGCGCGGGCGGAGATGATATAGTGTGATACTTGTGTACATTGTTTTTGTCCCTTTTCTTAATAATTTTTTTTTCTTCTCTTTTTTTGTGGGGGCGTCTTTCTGTCCCTTTGTTAGATACTTCATTTTTTGGAATGGAATGACCGACGTTTTGATGTATGTTTTTGGCTCTTTTTGCTTTTCTTTGAATGTTTTCCCTTTATAAGAGTTCTCGACTCTTATTTGATTCGAACGAGGTCGAATGTTAATTAATTAGAGCAATGTTGAACTCTAGTTGATTCAAACGAGGTCGAGTGTAAATAAATTCTAACAAAGTTGAATGTTAAATAATTCAAGCAAAGTTGAACGCTAGTTGATTTGAACGAGGTCAAATATTAATAAATTCGAACGAAGTCGATTATGAGTCGATTTGAGCAATGTTGAATGAGTCAATTCGAGCAAGGTTGAATGTTGACTCAAGTGGTTTGAATGGGTTGAATGTGAGTCGATTCGAGTGATGTCGAATGTTGATTCTTAAGTGATTTGAACGAGGTCAAATATGAGTCGATTCGAGTGAGATCAAATGTTAACCCTTAAGTGATATGAATGAGGTCGAATATGAGTTGATTCGAGCGAGATTGTATGTTGACTCTTAGTTAATTCGAACGAGGTCGAATGTGAGTCGATTCAAGCGAGATCGAATGTTGACTCTTAAGTGATTCGAACAAGGTCGAATATGAGTCAATTCGAGCGAGATCAAAAGTTGACTTGTAGTTAATTCGAACGAGGTCGAAAGTTAATTAATTCAAGCGATGTTGAATGTGAGTCGATCGGAGCAAGGTTGAATATGAGTCAATTCAAGTGAGGTCAAATGATGACTCTTAACTGACTCGGACGAGGTCAAATATGAGTTGATTTGAACAAGATCGAATGTTGACTCTTAGTTATTTCGAATGAGATTGAATGTTAATTAATTCGAGCGAAGTCGAATTTGAGTCGACCCGAGCAAGGTCGAATATGAGTCGATTCGAGCAAGGTCGGATTTTGACTCTTAAGTGACTCAAACGAGGTCGAATATGAGTCAATTTGAGAGATATTGAATGTTGAATCTTGGTTTGGCGAATGTATGAACTTGGTAGAGATGAAAAACTCGTGTGTTTGCGTATTTCTCTTTGTTTATTCATTCATTGGAGAAGTCCCATACATTGGAGAAGTGTTAGTCTATCTAGTCCCTTCATTGGTCGACCTGGAAAAGTAGTTTAGAGGTCGAACGATGAACTTATACTTAACTTTGAGATGCTCTCTTCATCGCCTCGTTAAAACCTCCCTGAGAAAACCCCATTGGGAGAAAACTGAGGTAAGAAAAAAAGAGTACTACCCGGGACATGTCTATTCTTAGAAGTTGAAGTATTTGAGGTGGGCGACGTTCAAATTGTTTGGTAGTAGTTTTCCCTGCATTGTTTCTAGCTGGGACGTCCCTTTGCTTACCGCTGCCGTGATTTTGTATGGGCCGTCCCTATTGGTTCCTAGTTTGCCTTCTCGTGGGTCTTTGCTTGCTTGTGTTTGGCTTTGAGTACATAATCCCCGACTTTGAGTGGACTAATCTTGGATTTTTTGTTGTATTACCGCTCTGCTTGTTGTTTTTGAGCTATCATTCTTTTGTAGGCCATGTCTCTCTGCTCTTCGGCTTCGTCGAGGTCTAGCCTTCTACTTTCATCATTGCTTGGCCCGCTCTCATTTGAATACCTTAGGCTTAATTCACCGACTTTGATCGGTATTACTGCATCGGTCCCATAGACTAGTGAATATGGTGTTTCTACTATGCTCGTTTTCGGCATAGTGCGGTATGCCCAAACCACTTTCGGTAGTAGTTCCGGCCATAGTCCCTTGGCATTCTCGAGCTTCTTTTTCATGATGTTCAATATTGTTTTGTTGGGGGATTCCACCTGACCATTGCTTGTGGGGTGATATGGTGTGGAGAGTATCCTTTTAATGTGCCATTTTTCGAAGAACTCATCGGTCTTTTTTCTAGTGAACTGGGAACCGTTGACGCAACTGATTTCTCTGGGGATACCGAAGCGATAGATGATGTTTCTCCATATGGATGTGATTACTTATTACTCACGTATTTGGGTGAATGCACCTGCTTCTACTCACTTGGAGAAATAGTTAGTTAAAACTAAAAGGAATCATACATTACCTTGACCTGTTAGGAGGGGTCCGACGATGTCCATTTCACATTTGATGAAAGGCTAGGGTGTGGAAACTGAATAAAGGTGCTCGCTCGTTTAGTGAATCATGGGGGTGTATTTTTGGCATTGCTCGCACCTTTTGATGAAGTCGGCGGCCTCCTTTTTCATCGTGGTCCAATAGTAGCCTGCTCGTATGAGGCATTTGATGGGAGCTCGGTTGCCGGTTTGAGATCCGCAGTGGCCTTCGTGTACTTCTTCGAGGACACCCTACGTTTGATATTGGTCCTAAGCACTTTGCTAGGGGACCACCAAATGTTCTTTTGTGCAGGTCGGTATCGCCAATGTTGTACCTGGCCACCAACATTCAAAGCTTCTTGGCTTCTTTTTATCGGGTGGAAGCACTCCGTCCTGCAATTATGAGATAATACGATTGTGCCAATCCCAAGTCAAGTTTATTGATAGTACCTCGATTTGATGTATTGATGAATGGAGGAAAGTGACCATGTCCCCCTCTCTGGTTATCCTTTTGGTGGCCGCAACCAATTTGGCGAGGCCATCCGCTTCGATGTTCTGCGCTCGGGGTATTTGGTCGAGCTGGCATTCGTCAAACTCTGGTAATAGTTTGAAATTTTTGCCTAGTGTTTTTGTAGTTGTTGGTCTTTAATTTGGAATGTCCTTGTGACTTGGTTAACGACGAGTTATGAGTCGCATCGAAGGATGACTCACCGTGCTCCATACTTGAGTGACAACTTTAACCTTGCAATCACGGCCTCATACTCGGCTTCATTGTTAGTCATGTCGGGCCATCGTATGGACTGACGAACTATTTCGCCTGTTGGGACCTTGAGCACGAGTCCCAGTCAAGATCCTGAAGCGTCGTTGGTATACAAAACCCATTGGTCGTGTATTTTGGTGGAAGTACTAGTGGCCTCCCTTTCGACTTCGGACATTATCTTCTCACTGATGTCGGCGACGAAGTCGGTAAGAACTTGAGATTTTATCGATGTTCACGATTGATAGGTTATATCGTGCTCGCTCAGCTCTATGGTCCACTTGGCCAATTTGCCTGACAATTCGGGTTTGTATAGGATACTCCTTAAAGGGAAAGTTGTGATCACCGAGATAGGGAGGCACTGGAAATAAGGTCTAAGCTTTCATGAAGCTATGACCAGGGCCAGAGCTAACTTCTTGAGGAAGGGGTACCTTGTTTCAGCGTCGACCAAATTTTTGCTAATATAATAGATCAGAGATTGCGTACCTTTGTACTCTCGTACCAGGACTCCACTTATTGTGACATCGGACACGGCCAAGGAGACGAGGAGGCGCTCTCTAGGTTCTGCCTTAGAGAGAGTGGCGAAGATAGGTAGGCCTTTAGTTCTTTTAAGGCGTTGACGCACTTGAATTCCATTGGAGTCCATTATCTTTTTTGAGTAAGCCAAAAAATTTGTGGCACCTATAAGAGGACCGCGAGATGAATCTTGACAAGGCAGCTATCCAGTCAGTCAGCTTTTGCACTTGCTTTTTGATGGTTAGATTTTTTAGGATTCCTTGTATAGCCTTGATTTGGTCGAGATTGACCTCGTTCCTTGTTGCGATACCAATAAGCCAAGGAATTTTCCAGATGTCATGTCGAAAACACATTTTTCGAGGTTTAATTTCATGTCGTACCTTCAAGTATGTCGAAGGCTTCCCTCAGGTGGTCGATATGGTCTTTTTTTCTTTTTGACTTGAACAACATGTCGTCTATGTATTCTTCCATGGTCTTGCCGAGTTGATCTTTGAACATTTTTGTCACCAGTCATTGGTACGTTGCCCTCGCATTTTTTAATTCGAATGGCATCATTCTGTACAAGTATGTCCCCTGGTGGATGATGAAGGTGGTTTTTTCCTAGTCCTTTTCTCCATGAGGATTTGATTGTAGCCAAGTAGGCGTCCAAGAAGCTTAGGAGTTCGTGTCCAGCTATACCGTCGATGAGTTAGTTGATGTGGGGCAGCGGAAACGAGTCTTTTGGGCAAGCTTTGTTCAGATATGTGAAGTCTATGCACATCCTCCACTTACCGTTTTTATTTTTCACCATGACCTCATTGGCGACCCACTGAGGGTACTTCGATTCTCTAATAGATCCATTCACTAACAACTCTTTGACTTCCTCATGAACCACGTCATTTATTGCAGAGTTGAACTTTTGCCTAACCTACCTTACTGGGGGTAAAATGGGACGACATTCAACTTGTGAGTTGCTATCTTTTT
Source organism: Nicotiana sylvestris (assembly GCF_000393655.2). Classification (NCBI taxonomy): domain Eukaryota; kingdom Viridiplantae; phylum Streptophyta; class Magnoliopsida; order Solanales; family Solanaceae; genus Nicotiana; species Nicotiana sylvestris. The sequence continues at coordinate 140,262,151 of NC_091059.1, read as the reverse complement.
TGGGATACCTGACATGTCTGCATGGGAAAAAGAAAATAGGTCTATGTTACTCTTTAGGAATTGGTAAAATTTACTTGGATCTTGGAGCTTATGGCCGATGAAAGCTTTCTTGCTGTTGTCATCATCATGTAATTGGACGGGGTCGAGGTCCTCTACGGTTGACACTGCGGCTTCTATGGTTTCAGGGTCTCTGATAATGTCTCCCCTTTCGTCACTGTCTGACCCCGACATTGTTAATTGCTATGCTTCCTCGACTTTTCCTTTCAATTATTGGGTGTACGTGTAGTCTTGGGCGATGCGGTAGCATTCTCGGGCCGTGCGTTTTATTCCCCGTGTGTAGAATACTCCCCAAGGGGTGGAAAATTTAATGACTTGGTATAAACTGGAAGGGACAACTTTCATGGCGTGTATCCACGGTCAGCCTATGATGGCATTGTAAGTTGTACCTGGTCCATGATGTGGAATGTGGTCTCCAAAATGACGTTGCCTTGCAGGATTGGCAGTTTGATTTCTCTAGATGTCCGCTCAACTATATTGTTAAAACCTATTAGCGTGATGCAACGTGACACTATCTTATCCTCGAGTTTCATTTGGGTGAGAACTCGAGGATGGATGATGCACGTGCCGCTTCCATCATCGACTATAATGCATCTTACATCAGTATCAAAAACACATAAAGTAATGACAAGGGCGTCATTGTGAGGGAAGACCAAATTGTGCGTACCTGACTTATCGAAGATGATACTTTCTTTGAGTTCGTCATACCATTCGTGGGTGATCGACCGCTTGAGTTTGTGGGTGGTGGTGAACTTCACGCTGTTGATGGATGTGTCGTTGCCTCCACCAATGATCATTTGAATGGTCCGAACTAGGGAATGTGGTTTGGGCGGTCCCTGGTGTTGTTCTCGTCCTCAGGCGAAGTTGGCTCTCCCATGATCACTCATCAGTTCCTTAAGGTGCCCTTGGTGAAGCATTTTCATGACCTCATATCTAAGGGCGATGTAGTCCTCGATTTAATGATCCTGTTTCTGATGGAATTAGCAAAGGTCCTTTGACTTTATGGTGCTTGGGTCGGATTTCATCTTTTGCGGTCATTTTACTTTTGGACCAAGCTTCTCTAGTGCGTAAACTATTTTTGAGGGGGAAACATAAAAATTTTGAGCTGATAACAAAGCGACATTCCTCTTTCATTTCGGTGAATTCCCATTCGCGGCCTGGATAGACCTTTATAGTGGCGTGGAGGCGGCATGAGGGTGCCTCTGACATAAGTCTGATCTCTTTCTCAATTAGGTCGGGATCTTGCTAGATTCCTCATGTTGTTATTTCTTTGGTCTTTCCTAGACTCCATCTGGACCGAGGTCAGAAGTTGGGTAGGTCTGTTAAGATCATCCTCGTCGGCTCTTACCTCGGCACAATAGGCGTTGTGTATCTCGTCCTAAGTTATTGGAGGGTATTTCATGAGTCAGCTCAGCAATTTTTTGGTCGCCCATGACCCACTTCGACTTAGCCCATTCTGGAAAGCGGCTACCTCCATTCCTTCAGATATATTCGGAAGGGTAATTCTTACGCGGTTAAACCGGGAGAGGAAATCCCTGAGCCCTTCTCCAGGCGATTACTTAATGGAGAATATATCGTTTACCCTCGCCTCTGCTTTTTTGTCCCCGGCATTGGTGGTGACGAACTTGTAAGCCATTTCCTTAAACGTTTCTATGGAGCGCGCAGGTAACTGTGAGTACCCAGTTAGGGCTCCACCGGTTAGGGTCTCTCCAAACTTCTTCAGCAATATGGATGATACTTGTTCTTTTGCGAGGTTGTTGCCTTTCACTGTAGTGACATAATGGGTCACATGATCCTCTAGGTCCGTCGTGCCATCATATATTTTCAAGTATGGGGGCATTTTGAAAGTTTTTGGTATGGCATGTGGTGCGGCCTCGTCGCTATATAGTTGCTCGACAAATCGACTGGTGTCTCTTTTTGGCAGCAGTTTTGGGGCACCTGGTATTTTGTGTACCCTATCTTGGCTCTCTTTCAATTGGCTACAGAGCATTTTGTTCTCGTTCTCCATCTCCTCCATTTTCCTCAAAATGGTTGTTAGGGTTTCATTACCTGCATCACTAACATTGTGAGTAATACCTGATGGGGGGAGCTTGTTGTTCGTCAGCTGCTGATACAACACCAGCTCTTGCTTCTTACCTATTTGACCTCCGAGCGGGCTTGCCAAGGAAGCCGGTTAGTGTACTTGTCAACCACAACTCAAGTAACTTTTTCACTGCTGGTGGTGCTTCTTCTATCGTGGACGTAGAGGCACCCTTTCCGTGCGAGGTCGTGACACTGTCGGGAGGTGGAGGAGAGCTATTTTGCCTGGGAAAGGTGTTTGGTGTTATGTCTTCACCCTCCGTATCGTCTACTTCGTTAATGGTGTTGAGGGGATTGGCGGTGAGATTGGCTATTTCTTTTCTCTTTTCCTCTTTGTTGCCTGCCATATCAGATTTGTGCAAACAAGGAAATACGTGATTTTCCAAAGTTTTGTGCGCCCTTTTTTAGATTTAGAAGAAACTAAAAATTTTAACTAGAAAATTCCCACAGAAGGCACCAAATTGTTTGACAAAAAATTGTTAAACCTTTTTATAAAACTAACTAAATAAATGATAATGGGTAAATCCGCATTCAAGGCTATTAAATACCAAAGGGATATTTAATGATATTTTTATGAATGAATGACGGGATAATGACAAGAAATAAATATAATGAATGGTATTAAATATAAATAGAGAGAATGATTCGCCCAAATATTCAATGTGGTGGATGATTCTCTCTCTGACAATGATGTAAGGAAATCAAACGTGGGAATATAGAAAGCTTTCTTGGATCTGATGTGAGAGTTTTGGACAAAAAACAAATCGAATCTTTTGTAAACATAATATTTGTAGTTATTTCAGAGTCAACTTTTCTAGATAGAGATTATCATATATAATATTACATACCTCTTTTCTTCTCTCTCTATTCCTACTTATATAGAACATAACCCTTACCTACTGAAAGTACAAGTGTAGAGAATATTCTATAGAATATTCCTTCAAAATATCTTATTGCTAAACTAGCCATTTTGACCGATCTGAGTGTTCGACCTCGAGCTTAGCTGCTCGGCTCGCCAATGTTACTTCTTAAGCATGACCTCAGTCTAATTGACTCTTGATTTCCCTCTCTCAGGCGAGGCCCCCTTGATCAGATTTTGACCCATACAAATACATCCACCGAAATCTGAATCTGAGTATCCAACAACTTCCAAATGCTTGGAATTCTATACATGAGCATGTAATCCTTTGTTCCTTTCAGGTACCTCAAGACTTTCTTGGCAGCTTTCCAGTGATCAATTCCTAGGTTACTCTAATAACTTCCCAACATTCCGACAGCAAAACTAATATCCGGTCTTGTGCAAGTCTGAGTATACATCAGACTACCAACAATAGAAGAGTAAGGAATTGATTCCATTTCTTTTCGTTCTACATCATTCTTAGAGCATTGAATGAGACTAAATTTGTCCCCTTTTTGAATTGGAACAATTCATGTTGAACAATTTTTCATGTTAAATCTCTCTAGAACTCTTTCGATATAGCTTTCTGAGATAATCCCAATAATTCTTGTGTTCTATCAAGGAATATTTCTATTCCTATAATATAGGATGCCTCACCCTTATCTTTCATTTCAAAATTCTTAAAAATAAAATCTTTAGTCTTACGCAATATGCCTAATTCATTAGCAGCAAGTAGAATATCATCAACATATTGGACTAAAAATATAAACTTTCTCCTATTGATCTTTTGGTATATACACCGATCAATGTTATTTTCCAAAAATCCAAAAGATGTTATGGTATCATTAAACATTATATACCATTGTCGTGAGGCTTGTTTAAATCCATATATTGTGTAACGACCCGGCCAGTCGTTTATCATATCGTGTTGGTTGGTTCGGGCCCGGAGTGATTTCGGAGTAGAATGAGACACCTAGTGTCCTTATTAGAAGCTTAAGCTGGAAAAGTCAATCGGATGTTGACTTATAAGTACATGACCTTGGATTGGAATTTTGATGGTTCCATTAGCTCCTTTAGGTAATTTTGGACTTGGGAGCGCGCCCAGAGTATGATTTGGAGGTCTGTGGTAGAATTATGCTTGAATTGGCACAAGTTGGAATTTTGGCGACTTTGGTCGGCAGGGGAAAATTGGATATCAAGGTTGGAATGGAATTCCGAAAGATGGAGTATATTCGTAGTATCAATTGAGAAGTGTGTGCAAAATTTCATGTCATTTGGAGTTGATTTCGTAGGTTTCGGCGTTGTTTGTGGAATTTGGAAGTTTAGAAGTTCTTAGGCTTGAACCCCCGGATAATTTGGTGTTTTGACCTTTTTTTGACTGATTCGAGGGTTCGACTAAGTTTTTTTGATGTTATGAGATATGTTGGTAGGTTTGGTTGAGGTCCCGAGGGTCTGGGGATGATTTCAGATGGTTAATAGAGAGTTTGAAATTTGGAAATGTAGCTGAAGCTGCTAGTTCTATCTTAACCGCACTTGTGGAGTTAGAACTGTAGGTGCGAGGCTCGTAGTAGTGGAATTTAGGCACGGATGCGGATAATAGAGGCCAAGGCTGGGAGCGTAGGTTCAAAGGTTGGGCCGCACATGCGAGCCTGCAGATGTGAGGCCTGGGGTGCAGGTACAGAAGTTGGGGAGTTAAGTCATTTTCGCAGGTGCAAGGATTTTGATCGCAGGTGCGGTATCGCAAGCACGGAAAAGAGGTTGCATGTGCGAAAAACCTGGGCAGAAGGTATAGATTGAACCCTTCGCGAATTTTGGTCCATTCTTCACCATTTTCAGTTGGTTTTGAAGCTTTTGGGGGTGACTTTGAAGAGAGATTCAAGGGATTATCAGTGAGGTAAGTTTCTTGAGCCCTAATACTCGTATATGTGGTGATTTTCAGTTGTTTAATCATGTAATTAGTGGAAATAAGGGGTGAAATGAGGGGTCAAATGGAGTCGGATTTTGATAGATTTTGTATGCATGGACTCGTGAGTGAATGGGCTTTTTAGTTTTGTAAAATTTGTCGGATTTTAAGACGTGGGCCTGGGGGCCGGGTTTTAACCAATTTCGGGTTCTTGGTCTAATTGATAGTTTTTCTTGTGGAATTCATTCCCTTAGCACATATTGATGGTATTGTACTGGTTGTGAATGGATACGGAGAATTTGAAGGCCGAGTCGAGGGGCAAGAGCATCGCGGAGTAGGGATTTGATTGGTTTGAGGTAAGTAAAAATATTAAATCTAGTCATGAGGGTATGAAACCCCGAATTTTTATGTCATGTGACTATTTCGAGCGTGTGGGCGTGCACCATTGGGGATTGTGACTTGGTCCGTCCCGATCTACTATAAAGTTGAATATTTTGTTGAAACTAAATGCCTTTCACTTGTTTTAGAAAGAATTTCTGTAAATCAAGTTTGATGACATGTTTAGGCCTTATGCTAGTGTTGTTTGGACCTTAGAGGTCTTTTATTGTATCCTTTCATTGTTTTTGATTGAAAATCTATACTCAGCCATGTTTATACTTATTGATTTCATAACTCAGTCTTTATTTCTCTGTTTTGATGCATACAAATGTTGTTTTGGGGTGAGTACCTTGTTTTTACTGAGAGCCCGAGTGGCTTGAGAGGTTTATGACTGAGTGAGGTCGAGGGCCTGATTTATAAGGGTATTTATGGGATCGCGCTACACGCCGCTGCATGATTGATATAGGCTGAGGGCCTAATTGGTTTATGCCATAATTTGACTTGTTATAGCGCTTGGGCTGAAGGAGCCCCTCCGGAGTCTGCACACCCCAGTGAGCGTAGGTACCTACTGAGTACGAGTGTCGAGTGCTGAGTGCCGAATGCTGAGTGACTAGGAGGCATGAGTGATGGTGAGGTATGCCCGAGGGGCTGTATACGAGGGACTGTGAGGCTTGCCCAAGGGGTTGTATATGAGTGATGTTTTGCCCGAGGGGCGGTTTATGATTTCATCATTTTTGCTTAGTTTGCATTGAGCCTTTATTTGAAAACTATTGAAAAATATCTTTAAATGATTTTATCATAACTGGGTTTAAACGAGATGATTTGATTCAAACCCTTATTTCAAAAGCCTATTGTATTTTACTAAGCTTTCATGATATGACCTTTAAATGCTTTATTCCCCGTCACTACTGCTCAGCCTTTATTTACTGTTGTTACTTACTGAGTTGGCGTACTCACGTTACTCTCTGCACCTTGTGTAAAGATCCAGGCGTATTAGGATCCGGTAGCGGCTGTTGACTATTCCAGTTGTAGATCTTCTTGGAGTTAGAAAGGTAGTTGCTAGCGATCGCGGCCCTGCTTTTCTCCCTCCTATCTTCCTATAGTCAATTGTAGTTACTTTCTATACTGTGTTAGTCTTAGTATTTTCGGCCAGATTATAGTAGATTCTCATGATTAGTGATACCCCGATGTCGGGCTTTTGTTTCCGCACTTTCGTAGTTTAGAATTTCTTTATGAAGTTTTATTATTAAATATCTTGAATTTTTCCTTGAAATCAATTTTCGTATTGTTTTTTGAAAAGAGTCGGTTATCCTAGTACCACGATAGGTGTGAGCACGTGATTTTTGTTTCACGCAACAATCGCTCCAAAAGAAATAAAAAATAATAACAATTGGTCCTGTTATACAATTTTTGGATTTTTACATGGCATTTTGTTAATTATTTATGATTTTTTGCCCATTTTATTTTATTAAAACAAAATACAAAAAATGTATGTGTCATGCATAATTTGAACCGTAATCCGGTTGTTAAATAGAAAATCATAAATAGGCATCTTTGTCCGTGATTTCGTTCTTGCTTGATTTTACCTGTTTTAAAATATTTTAAGGTGTGTGCAAATAATTGTATTAAGTGTTTATTTAATTTTAATTTGATTTACTTATGTTTTTGTTTTTTAAATAAAGAAGAAAATAAAATAATAATAATAAAAAAAGAAATCTTTTCGGACTTGGGCCAATTTTAAACAAATTGGCCCAAACAAACTCAGCCCAAAACCCCTGTGCAACCCAGTCCAGTCCAGCTGACACCAAGGACGTCCAAACGACGTCGTAATGGTTGAGTCTGATCTGAGCCGTTGATCTCTGAATGATCAACGGCCAAGATCACCTCCCCATAACCCACTGATGACCCCGACCCGTTTCCACCCGGACCGACCCAAACCCTCTAAAGATGAAACGACACCGTCCCCTATCAGCCAAGAGATCCTAACCCTTCATCACATCTCATCCAACGGCCAGGATCCACCTACCCACTAACTATATAAACTCATAACATTACCCTGCCCCTCCCTATCCGAACCCCGGCTTTAGGTCACCTTCGTCCTCATCCCATTCCCCCTCCAAAAACCCTAGCCGCCCCTGTATCCTTCACCATGAAAACCGGCGGCACGGACGCCGGTGACCCCACCCTTAACACCATAGAACCCCCTTGCCATCCGGAACACGGATCTGTTAACCACGTAACTCGAATCCCTTCCCCACCTTCTCGAATCTTCGTTTGAAGATTCGAGTCGGAACTTGACTTACACCGTTTAACCCCAGTTTCACACCAGACACTCCCCAGACCCCCCTCGTGACCAAACCATGCTTGGTTTGGTCCGAATCTGATCAGGGAAGCATGAATCCCAGATCTGATTTTTGGAACCTTAGGGTTCCTCGTCACTGGTCCATATCCGTTCAAGCCGAAGAGATTAAGGTCTAATGGACCTTAATCGAAGTGTTTCTCATCTGAGAAACACTTCGATTAAAGTCCGTTCAGCCTTAAGAAAGGTCTGTTCGAATCCAAGTAAGATTTTGATTTTTCGGGATTTAAGGTGAGTTTTGCTTTTTCTTTTCTTATTTCTGTTAGTCCATGTGATTGATTAAAGGTCTGTTCATGTTTTGTTTTAATTTGTGTCTTTGAATTTTTATCAACTGTTGTTTGTCCACTTTACCTGAACCTCTGTGTTTGTTTGAATCCCTCTCCTATTCTGATAATGCGTATGTATGTATGTGCTGTGCGAATAATTGAGCTTCAAATTTTGACTGATCAACTGATTCCTCGAGTACCACTTTGTTTAGTCAGTATAATTCAAATCATGTGTCGATACTGTTAAATGTCTGATTTTTGGCTACGATTGTGCATGTTATGATTAATATAGTCGAGTCGACATGTGTCATCAATTAGTTTTAATTTCCTGAACAATAACAAATCGATTTGCTTCTGGACACATTTGTTTGAATCGATTAGGAACTGAGTTTGTTTACTTATAGTTGTTAATTTGAATCAGAAATGTAAAAGGAATGTTTGTTTAACTTCTGAATTGGAGGGCATGTGCACTTTCTGCACAACATGTGCATTTGTGCACCACAGGTGCATTTGTGCACAGCCTGTGCCCTGCATAAGGGCTTTTGAATAAAATAATCGACAGCACATGCTGTCAGATATATTCTGCTGCCCATTACCCTGCTTTAGTTAAGAAGTATTAAACATTTTTCAAAAGGGTAAGTCTGCCAGGAAATGTGATGGGTTTCTAATACTTAAATAGCTAAGTGGAATTGAAAAGGGGCAGCACATGGGAGGGGTATCTGATTAATCTAACAGGCTGTAAAAGGGGTGATGTTAAGGCTTATAAAAGAGAGGCACAATATACATAGAGGATGAAAAAAAAATTGTTAAGAAAAAAGATAGAGGAGATCAAGAGAGATCTGAGAAGAGAGGTTTGGAGACATACATAGATACACATATATACAGAAATAGAAAGAGAGCAAGAAAGAGATAAAACAGATAGGAAATCAGAAACTTGGTTTTGTTTGTCTGAAGTTCATCTGTTGTCAATTTGTTAGGTAGTGTTGCTTCTTCTAAGTTTCAACCGAGATTACTGTTAGTGTTTTGTTGCATTTGGTGTATCTCGGAATTGGATTGTCTGGAGTTCTGTTTCCACCACACTGTGTGCTGCTTCATTTGGCTACTTTCTCTTCAACTATAGTCCCATCCCTTACAATAGAATCTGCTCTGCTGTGTTGTTTTGATTGCTGTTGTTACTCTGATTCCTGCTGCTGCTGATCTTCCCTGTTATTCTCTTCTTCCTCTTTGCATTTCAGCATTCCAGGTACACATTTCAAGTCCCATATTGATGTAACTGAAACAGTTTGAAAGCATGAAATGAAAAAGGTTGAAGAAGTTCAAGTATTTGTTGTAATATTCATGGTACATTAACGAGTCTGTAAAAAATTGATTAGTTTATAATTCAATAGTTTGAAAGTATGTACTGATACTCGATTGAGTTTAGCCCTTCATGTTAGTTCGTCAGTTGTTTGTTAGTACGGGGTACGTATACTCCGACCTTATACAATGCTGTTTCTGTTTCCTTTAGTTTTTTTTGGGTTCCATTAGGCAGTACATAGGGTCACATTCAAAGTCCCATTGGTAACAATATCTAGTAGCTAAATGCTTTAATCTAGCCTAAATAAGTTTAGTTAAGTTCAACTCGAGAAATGTTCGGATTAAGTGTTATATTTCGTTAGCTCGTATGCGATTTCTTGTCAGATTAAAGCATTTTTCCATTAAAGTATAACGTTTTCTTAACTTTGTAAATAATTATTCATAAGAATCCGAATCAGGCCAAAGCATATAATTAAATTAGCATGTACCTTTTCCTCTAATTTTAGGGACAAATGTATTAGAAATGTAGCCACTTTAGAATATCCTTTCTAAAATAGAGACGAGCCTCGCCAAATAAAAACGTAAATTGCGGGGCCCTCAACAATTAACCATAATAAATATTTAGAATTCAGGACAGGCCGTTTAGTGAATTTCATGGCCTTCCTCAAAATAATAACGCGTTTAGACTTTAGGCACGGTTTAAGTAAACTATATTCTTAAATTCGGGTGCACATTGATGTGACCCAAATCCAAATCTCAACGGAGTCGAAATGTGTCGACGACCACGGGTGCATTGATTGTGACGTGGTTCGAGATGCATTTTTACGACGTTGCAATTCTATAAAAAATAAAAGATAATAATAAAAGTGGTTTAAACTTAATAAAAGCACGTAAGTCATAACATGTATTTAAATCAGATATTTAGCCATTATAACAATTTAAGCGACCGTGCTAGAACCACGGGATTCGAGGGTGCCTAACACCTTCCCTCGGGTCAACAGAATTCCTTACTTAGAATTTCTGGTTCGCAGACTTCATTTGGAAAAGTCGAAAATCTCCTCGATTTGGGATTCAAGATAAACCGGTGACTTGGGACACCAAAAGCCAAACCTTTCCCAAGTGGCGACTCTGAATTAAATAAATAATCCCATTTCGAATATTGTCACTTAAATTGGAAAAACTCCCCTCGCGCATTTAACCCTTCGGGGGCGGGCGCGCAAAAAGGAGGTGTGACAGCTCTGGCGACTCTGCTGGGGAAGATTAACCCAGAACCACTGGTTCAGGGTTCAAGAATTCGAGCTTAGAATAATTGTTATATTTGGCTTTATTATCTGATCTTTATTACATGTTTTTGCATAACGTGCTAAATGTTGTCTTTTACCGCTTTGATATTATCTGAACTGTATATAAACTGTGCCGAAACCCTTCTCTTCTTACCTCCGGGGAGAAGCTCGCTGGTCGAGACTCCCTATTCTGTTAGTGTCAATACCTGAAATAAGAAAGAGGTCGGACAAGTTACAAAGCCGGACGATCTCGCGGGTCCCCGGTACGTAGCCCCCTCCTCGACTCGAGTTGTCCGCTCGGGTACACAGTCCAGAACAAATACCCAGGTTACGAACCTAGAATAACTTGACTTCATGCCGGATCCCTAGTAGGAACGCTTATCTGCATCATGTCGCATTTGACTTAGGGGACTCAACACAGGGGTTGGGTCCGTCTAGGACAGGCAACCTGAAATGAAAAGACCACCCTGCTGCATCCTATTTGTTTTGCGCATTTATTTGCCTCGGTTCCGCATGCTGACCGGTTTTGAAAAAAGAAGAAAAATAGCGGCATAGGGAGATAATTACTTATTTTGGAAAAATAGAACCAATGTCCGAGTAGTGTCGAAACCTCGCCGGAATTTCTTCTAAAATATATATATATATAAAAAAGAGATTGTCTTCTAGTCCGATTTTAAAAAAAATATATAAAAAATTTCTTTTTATCATTTTCAAAATAAAAAAAAAGAAGGTATTTATTTAAAAAGTAAAAAAAAACGAAAAATTCATAATTCAAAAAAAAATGTTGTTTCTTTTGTAGTACCCCTTTTATAAATTCAGACTAATAGTCCAAATATTTTCTAAAAAAAAATAATAAATATTTTCTTTAGTCTTTATCTATTTTCAAAAATAATAAAAATACGTATTCTTTATTTCTAGGTTTATTTGATTTTCTCTATTCATGATATGCCCGAACTACGCCGGTTTGATTCTCACCGGATGTGAGATACGTAGGCAACCCTCGTCGGGTTCAACCCCATTTTGCTAAAATAGCCAAAATCAATAAATAAATAAATAAATAAAAGAGATGTGTCAAATTTTTAAAGAGTCATAAATAAGTAAGGTGACGCTGTTTTGTCATAAATAGCCGAATGATTCCGAAAAGGGACGCCGGAAGGCTGACTTTGCATAAACAGCCACCTTCGGGTCTTGTTTAGCATTTTTGTCCAGTTGACCCACACACCCTTAAAATCTTCGTCCCCGAAGTGTTTAAAGGCCGTGTTCAAAACTTGATCCCCTTTGTAAAATATTTTTGAGTCAAGTCATTTTGTTAAAATCACCTTAATAAATGTGCAGGATGAGCACGATGCAAAATGAACATTTTTCAATAATGACCAAAATCCCTGTCAAGTTACGGCTATGGTGGAATGATCTAGGTGTTGAAGGACAAAATGAGGTTAAGAAATATCTGAAAGGTCTTGTGGGTTTGTTGGAAATCCAGCCTCGGGGAGATATCATAAGAGCTTTGGTTACCTATTGGGACCCGGCGCACAATGTTTTCCATTTCTCTGATTTTGAACTCACCCCGACTTTGGAAGAAATGGCCGGATACATCGGGAATACTGAACTTCCCTTGAGGGAAAAATACTTGGTCGCCCCAAGAGTCGTCACGGTACATCGGTTCCTAGATTCATTGAAGATACCTAGAACAGTCCACAACCCGGATCTGGCAGCCGGATTTTGTACTCCATGCTTCATATATGATAGGTACGGTCATGAGGGGGGTTTCAATAATCCAATCAACAAACTGTGCAGCAAAGGAGTTCGTCAGAAGTGGGACAAGCACAGACGGGTAGCATTCATGGTGATGTTCATGGGCATTCTGGTATTTCCAAGGAAAGACGGAAACATTGATTTGAAGATATCCGGGGTCGTCAGCACTTTACTCACACAAAGTGACAGTACTCTCGCGCCTATGGTGGTATCTGACATCTTTCGAGCTCTTACAGCTTGTAAAGCTGGGGGAAATTTCTTCGAAGGTTGTAACTTGCTCCTACAGATATGGATGACCGAGCACCTCTGCCATCATTCCGAGATTTTGAGCCATGGTTCCCCGGAAAAGACCTGCATAGAAGAATCTTACACGAGAACCAAAGAGATCAGTTTGCCCAAAGGAGTCCTGGCATGGACCTCGTTCTTTCAAGCTCTTACTGCCAGCCAAATACAATGGACGTTGGGATGGTTGCCTGTTGATGAGATCCTATATATGTCTGCAGCTAAAACTCATTTCTTACTGATGGGGCTTAAGAGCATTCAACCTTACGCACCCTGCCGAGTTTTGAGACAGTTCGGAAGATGCCAGACAGTACCTCATGAGGAAGATCTTAGCACTCAAGCAATTGAGATAAGTCCTAACGGACAATTCCCAGAAGCAAAGATTCGCCAAATCTGGAGTGAGTGTCAATATTTGAAATCAGATACTTGCGTGCGGGATCGAGCCAAAGGAGAGACAGCGCCAGGTTACCTTGCATGGTATAGAAGGGAATTTGAGCATGAAAGGCCGGCTAAGAGACCCCACATCCGGAATTTCACCGAATCATCGCAAAGGCAGTGGGATTGGTTAGCAAAGGAAAGAGGCTATTGCGCCGAAATCAGCAGGTTAAAGCAACAAGTAGAAGGCTTGAAATATGAGCACAACGTGCAAGCTGCTACCAATCTGGGAGAGCGGAACAGGTTAATTCAGGAAAACGAAATGCTCAGAGCCCAGATCAAACAGATAAGGGTGGATGCAGATAAACAGCCAAGGCGTCGATCAGACGAGCAGCTGATAAAAAGGATAAAAAGTGAAATCAGGGAATGGCAAGATGGTTTGGAGAAATCTGAAAACGTCGTAGCAGAGCTCAGGGCACAGTGGGATACAAGAGCAGATGAGCATCGCCGATACCTGAATCAATTGGAAGGCGACCACGAAAAGACTGTTGCTAAAATGAAGAGAGAGATGGCTACACTTGAGATCAAAGCAGCTAATCAGGCCAAGGATTTCCAAATTGAGAGCAGATACTGGTACGACTCAATAGCCCAGATAAAGTTGGAAGTACGGCGACTGAAGCATCAGCATATACAGGATGCTCAAGTATTCAAGATATGTAGCGATCAGATAAAACGCCTACTCGTAGAGAAAAAGCAAACCAGAGATAGGATCAAGGCCATTGCCCATGCCATCACCAGACGATGTCTACGATGTGAGAACATGTCCAGCGTTACCGTCCTCTCGGCAGTAATGGGTTATGTCAAGCAGACTATGCATGAGCTGGAGCAACTTGAGAGGGATCTCACGCCTAGGACCGCGGTGAGGCCGAACGATGCCCCGCGGACACCAATTTTCAAAACCATAATGCACTCATAAGTCAAATCTGTATCTTAGCATCTTCTGCTTGTTTTTCCCATCAGGGTGATTTTTAGCCTATTTTGAGTCTAGGTTTATTTTTGAAATTTGCTTTTTCTTTTGCAAAATGTAGTTTGTAATAGACCATTTCAACAATAAAGAGGTTGCTTCTTTTACGCTCATTTGTGTTTTTCGAACTACGTAATGATCTGATTCACGTAGGCATCGTGATACGTAGGCAATCCTCATCGGATCCGGTCGCATTTCTTTTACTGCAAAATAAAAAAAACATAAAAGAAAAACAAAAAAAAAAGAGAAAAAGAAAAAAAAGAAAAGAAGGGGAAAAACTAATAAGAGGAAAAATGTCGGAATGACGCATGCTCTCGTAGCAAACATATAGTAATCCACTTAACTGTATAGGTGCATAATGCCCAACGTGAGATTAACTATCTGTTATTTGCTGCAAATTAACCGTGCATTCGTCGATGAGTATTCCAGGGTTTTTGGAAAGACGGTTGGTTTGGTGAAAGTCTGGCCTCGCACTCATACTTCACGAGGTCAAGGAGAAGTGTTCAACTACCTGTTGTTAGGACCAGAAGCAGTACTCACACTTACTTCACCAGGTCAAAAGGAAGTGTGGAAATGTCTTCAGAAATTCCATTGCAAACAATCCCTGTTTCTGAGGAAAGCTCGATCTCAGCCGTCCTCACACCTGAATCCGCAACTGCGGAGGAAAATAGAATCCTACGGCTCCGCATGTTGGAAATGCTGGACGACTGGAATAATGGGAAAGAGCCGCCAAGTGTCGTCCCCGGATTCCCTGAATTATTCTCCAGGTCAAGTGGGACTTCTAATGTCCCCATAAATTATCCTGCTACCCCATTCGGGTACCCAGCCACCTCAGCCTTCTCTGCTGGATCGCCTTCTGAGCCTCATCCCCGAATGTCATCCACTGATGCAAGCATGAACATCTTTACTGCATCGCCTTGCCCGATTACGGCACAGCCTACCACGTACAAGCCAAGCTTTGACTCATCCTCTTTTACATTCCAAGCACCATCGTTCTCAATGGAACCAACTAGGTTCGCTACCAGCACTAATCCTCTACCGCCTCAGTGCGAGCTTGCACCCGGGCAGGATCAGAACCCCAGAATTGCAGAACAAAATGAGATTGCCAAGAGAATGAGAAGCCTTGAACAAAGTTTGAAGAATATGCAAGGATTGAGCGGACAAAAGAGCGTCTCTTACGCCGACCTGTGCATGTTCCCTCACGTGCACCTGCCAGCGGGTTTCAAGACCCCGAAGTTCAAGAAATACGATGGGCACGGTGACCCCATTGCACATCTTAAGAAATACTGCAACCAATTGCGAGGAGCCGGCGGAAAAGAAGAACTGCTAATGGCATATTTTGGGGAAAGTCTAGTAGGGATAGCCTCGGAATGGTATATGGACCAGGAAATGTCCCGATGGCATATATGGGATGATCTCGCCAGAGATTTTGTGAAACAATTCCAGTATAACATCGACATTGCGCCAGACCGAAATTCGCTGTCGAATTTGAAGAAGAAACCTTCAGAAAGCTTCAGGGAATATGCTATTAAGTGGCGTGAACAGGCGTCAAGAGTGAAGCCTCCCATGGATGAAGTGGAAATGGTCACTACTTTTCTCCAGGCTCAAGAATCTGACTATTTCCAAAACATGATGTCAGCCATGGGTAAGCCATTCGCGGAAGCGATCAAGATTGGAGAGATGGTAGAAAATGGTCTGAAAACAGGTAGGATTCTGAGTCAAGCAGCCATAAGGGCAACCTCCCAGGCCGTCCAAAGCGGGTCCGGAGGAATGACCAGAGGGAAGAAGAAAGAAGAAACAACTATGGCAGCCTCGGAAGCAAGGGAGTATCGTCATCCCAGGCCCCGTTTCCCGGAAAGAACCCCACAACACAATTTCCCCCACTCCAATTTGGCATATGCTCATCAACCTTATATGGTCATGAATGCCCAACCTTATGCCCATCCACCACAACAAGCCAACCGAGGCCCAGCTCCACCTCCCAGAAATCAGCCTCCTTACCGCAACCACTATAACCCACAACCCCCGCAGAATAACTTTCGCCCTCAGGAGCCACCTCGACGGCGGACTTTCACGCCCATCGGTGAGCAATACTCTACTTTGTTCCCTAAGCTAGTCCAATTGGGTTTCTTGCAACCAATCCCTCAAACAAGGCAAAACCCGACATCACCTTCTTACAAAGCTGGAGTCAGATGCGCCTATCATTCAGGGGCCGAGGGACATGATACAAATGATTGCTGGTCGTTGAAAAGAGTGGTCGAGAATTTGATAGAGCAAGGGAAAATAGTGCTAAGGGACGAAGAGATCCCAAATGTGACTAACAATCCATTGCCTGCTCATAATAATGGGCCGCTGATCGGAATGATTTGCGAAGACAAAGAATTCGACCCTGCTCTGAAATCCATAATTGCCATTGTCGACACGGGGAAGAGGCCCGAAACAGACCAAAAACCAGGAAAGGGGGAGGAGGCCAAGGCTATAAAGAAAGAACTTGAAAAGAAGGTGGAGAAGAAAGTGGTACCGGTAGGGGATGAAGTTCTTTACATACCACGAGGTCGAGCTGAGAAGACGCAGAACTTAGCAATCAAAAAGACAAAACCTATGTACGTGCCGAAAGGGGCCTATGTGGTCCGGGGGACGATTCAACCACCTCGGCTGAATGAGCCAGTAGTTATCGGACGCGTGCCACAAAAGCCAATGACCAACCCGTCCACAGTGCCGTGGAATTATCAAAAGACTTTGGTAATGTACAAAGGTAAAGAGGTCATGGGAGAACTTCCAGAAAATACTTTCATTGGAAGGTATTCAAATACCCAAGAACTGAACAACGCCACACAAAGGCGCTTCCCGCCAAAGAAGCCCGTAAGTGTTGAAGAAGCGGAAGTGTTCTTCCAACAAATGAAAATGCCGGATTACGAAGTGATAGATCAACTGCGCAAGTACCCCGAGCAAGTGTCCATGCTATCATTATTGATGAGGTCGGCCGAGCATCAAAAGATCTTACTGAAGACCCTGAATGAAGCATATGTGCCAGTTGAAACCTCGGTTGAGCAATTAGAGCGGATGACAGAAAGATTCTTCGCCGTCAACCAAATCTCTTTCAGCAAGAACGATCTACCCCCGGAAGGAGCGGCACACAACAAGGCTTTGCATCTAACAGTTAAATGCGAAGACTATTATGTCAAGCGGGTAATGTTGGATGGGGGCTCAGGCGTTGACATTTGCCCGCTCTCCACGCTACAAAGAATGGAAATTGGGACCGGAAGAATCCGACCCAACAATGTCTGCGTAAGGGCTTTCGACGGCATCAAGAGAGATACCATGGGAGAAATAGACCTGTTGTTGGTCATAGGACCAGTCGAATTTCAAGTAACCTTCCAGGTGCTCGACATGGATACATCCTACAATTTTCTCCTTGGCAGACCTTGGATCCATGCGGCAGGAGCCGTGCCTTCCACTCTTCACCAGATGGTGAAGTTCGAGTACGAAGACAGAGAGATCGTGGTCCATGGGGAAGATGAGTATGCTATTTATCGGGACCCATCCATCCCATATCTGGAACCAAGAGAAGGGAGCGAACATACGGTCGATCAAGCTTTTGAGATTGTACTGGCAGAGCAGCACGAAGAGGGAATACCCTGCCCCCAGCCTTTCTTGTCTAACGCCTCGGTTATGGTGGCCAAAGAGATGATCCGGCACGGATTTAGGCCAGGGAAGGGGCTTGGACGAACCCTTCAGGGAATAACAGAACCCATTACCTTGCCAGTCACCAAGAAACCTTTTGGACTAGGTTTCAAACCTACTCCAGCAGACGAAGAGTGGGCAAAGAAAAGGAAAAATGAGGGTTGGAAGTTACCTCGACCACTGCCGGATTTATATGCAACTTTCATCAGGCCAAGGTACGCTGAAGAAGAAGATGATGAGGTCTTCACAGCTGAGGAAATCGAGGAGATATGTGGGGCGATGAGAGAGATGCTCTACGAGGTCCACATGGTTCAACCAGGTGAAGGCACAAGCATTGCTGAGATGATGTACATGGGGCCGAATGCCAAACTTCAAAACTGGGAGGCCACGCCATTCCCGACTAGACGGAAGTCCGGGTAGACCTGTCCTGCCACCTTTCCATGTGTCGCAAGTTATCTCCAGGACATAACTTGAGCGTTTTCTTCCTTTCAATTGTTGTTTTGAATTCCTAAGTTGTAAACATTGTTGTCCTCCAACTTTCCAAAGAAAAATAAAAAAAATCATCATTGCTTTCCCATTCTTTCTTTTGTTCTGATTTTTGTTATTTTTTCTTTTACCTTTCTTTTCAGTTATAATAATGCGGCTTTAAATATGACATGCTTGCGGACTTCACGCCCAGATCACAATGAGCTATTTAACTGCGAATTAATGAACCCAGAACCAGAATATGATGCGGAAGAAGCTTTTAGGGAGATAAACCGAGAGTTGGAATATTTCGAGAATAAACCTAAGCCAAATCTGAATGACACTGAACCGGTAAATTTAGGAACCCCGGAAGAAATCCGGGAGACCAAGATAAGCATTCACACGGACAAGAAAACGCGAGAGGCGATAATTCAACTTCTTTTTGAATTTAAAGACGTGTTTGCTTGGTCATATGATGACATGCCGGGACTAGGTGTTGATCTAGTGGTTCATAAATTGCCGATTCATCCTGATTGTCCTCCAGTTCAACAAAAGCAACGAAAGTTCAAAACTGAGGTCAGTGACAAGATTAAAGAGGAGATCACCAAACAACTGAAAACGGGAGTGATTCGGGTAGTCCAATATACAACATGGTTGGCGAATGTGGTTCCAGTACCAAAAAAGGATGGGAAAACTCGGGTATGTGTAGATTACTGAGATCTGAACAGATCAAGTCCTAAAGATAATTTCCCGCTGCCCTACATCCACATCCTCATTGATAATTGCGCCAAACACGAGATACAGTCTTTCGTAGATTGTTACGCTGGGTATCATCAGGTATTGATGGATGAAGAGGACGCCGAGAAAACTGCCTTCACCACGCCTTGGGGCACCTACTGTTACCGGGTCATGCCATTTGGTTTGAAGAATGCTGGGGCTACTTACATGAGGGCCATGACTGCCATTTTCCATGACATGATGCATCAGGAAATAGAGGTGTACGTGGACGACGTGATAGTCAAGTCCAGGACGCAGGATAATCACATCCAAGACTTGAGGAAATTCTTCGAGAGATTAAGGAAGTATGACTTGAAGCTGAACCCAGCCAAATGCGCTTTCGGAGTTCCGTCGGGCAAACTTTTGGGCTTCATCGTAAGCAGGAGAGGAATCGAGCTAGATCCAACTAAGATAAAATCCATCAGAGATCTACCTCCCCTGAGAACAAAGAAAGACGTGATGAGTCTGTTGGGCAGGTTGAATTACATCAGTCGGTTTATTGCCCAGCTGACAAGCACGTGTGAGACCATATTCAAGCTGTTAAGGAAAGATGCAGCGATTAAATGGACCACTGAATGTCAAGAAGCTTTTGATAAAGTCAAAGAATACCTTTCGAATCCCCCGGTCTTGGTCCCTCCAGAATCGGGAAGGCCACTTTTCTTGTATCTAACAGTCTTGGAGAACTCTTTCGGTTGCGTCCTCGGGCAACACGACGTAACCGGAAAGAAGGAGCAAGCAATCTACTACTTGAGCAAGAAATTCACCGGCTACGAGGCCAAATACACTCTGCTGGAAAGGACATGCTGCGCTCTCACATGGGTTGCTCAAAAGTTGAGACATTATCTCCAAGCCCACACTACGTTCCTCATAAGCAGGTTGGATCCTTTGAAGTATATATTTCAGAAACCAATGCCTACTGGGAGACTGGCTAAATGGCAAATCTTGCTTACGGAATTCGACATAGTCTATGTCACTCGCACGGCAATGAAAGCCCAGGCGTTAGCAGATCATTTGGCCGAAAATCCGGTCGATGAGGAATACCAGCCATTGGATACCTACTTTCCAGATGAAGAAGTAAACACCGTAGAAGTGGTCTCGGAGGAAGCTCATGTTTGGAAGATGTTCTTTGATGGAGCCGTGAACGCCAAGGGTGTAGGGATTGGGGCAATTTTGATCTCGCCTTCTGGTCAGCATTATCCCGCCACAGCTAGACTTCGTTTCTTTTGCACAAATAATACAGCTGAGTATGAAGCCTGCATCATGGGCATGCATATGGCAATCGATCAGGATGTCGAAGACTTACTGATTATGGGAGATTCTGACCTGATTATCCGGCAAGCCCAAGGCGAATGGGAAACTCGGGATGTCAAACTTATCCCTTACCGACAGCATGTGGAGGACCTCAGCAAGCGCTTTACATCAATAGAGTTCAGGTATATCCCGAGGTGTCACAATGAACTGGCAGATGCACTTGCTACTTTGGCTTCAATGCTACCCTACCCGGGCAACGCCCACGTCGATCCTTTGGAAATCCAAATCAAGGAAAGACACGGTTACTGCAATGTAATCGAGGCGGGATCAAATACGCAGCCTTGGTACCATGACATCAAGAGGTTCCTGAAGACACAAGAATACCCCGAGCACGCTACTGGAGATCAAAAGAGGACCATTAGGCGGCATGCAAGTGGTTTCTTTCTAAGCGGTGAATTATTGTATAAGAGGACTCCGGACTTCAATCTTCTAAGATGTGTCGATATCGAGGAGGCAAGAAAGATCATGCACGAAGTACACGCAGGTGTGTGCGGACCTCACATGAACGGGTATGTCTTAGCAAAGAAAATCCTTCGAGCAGGTTATTACTGGATGACCATGGAAAAGGATTGCTTTAGCTTCGTTCGGAAGTGTCATCAGTGTCAGGTGCACGGTGATTTGATTCATGCACCTCCCACGGAGCTGCATCCCATGTCTGCACCTTGGCCATTTGTCGCCTGGGGCATGGACGTCATTGGACCAATCGAACCGAAGGCTTCGAATGGACACAGGTTTATACTGGTTGCCATCGATTACTTCACAAAATGGGTAGAAGTTGTCACTCTCAAGTCGGTCACTAAAAAAGCTGTAGTGGATTTTGTACACTCAAATCTTATCTGTCGTTTCGGTATTCCTGCGACTATCATTACAGATAATGCAGCAAACTTGATCAGTCACTTGATGGGAAATGTATGCGAGCAGTTCAAGATAACGCATAGGAATTCTACTCCTTATCGGCCGAAAGCCAATGGTGCTATGGAAGCGGCAAACAAAAACATCAAAAAGATTTTGAGGAAAACGATCCAAAGTTCCCGACAGTGGCATGAGCAGTTACCTTTTGCATTGTTGGGGTATCGCACTACGGTACGCACATCAGTAGGAGCGACCCCTTATCTTTTGGTTTATGGGACCGAGGCTGTGATACCGGCAGAGGTAGAAATTCCTTCGCTTCGAATCATTGTCGAAGCAGATATCGAAGACAGCGAGTGGGTCAAGACTCGGTTAGAGCAATTGACTTTGATCGATGAAAAGCGAATGGCCGCGGTTTGTCACGGACAGTTGTACCAACGGAGAATGGCCCGTGCTTACAACAAGAAAGTCCGACCCAGGAATTTCGAAGTAGGTCAGCTGGTACTGAGGCGTGTTCTGCCACATCATGAGGAAGCAAAAGGGAAGTTTGCTCCAAATTGGAAAGGCCCATACATCATAAGGAAGATATTGCCGAGAGGAGCATTGTATTTAGGTGATATCGAAGGAAATGACCCCGACACAGCAGTAAATGCGGATGCAGTCAAGAGATACTACGTCTGAATTATACTCCAGTAGTCTTGACACATTTGAAATGACGAAGGTTTTATTCCCCACTACTCCCCAAACACTACCCAATTCTCTCTACAAACCTTTGAGCCGCTTACAAAAAAAAAACATTGATTGAGGCCTGAACTACGTTTGACTTGATTCCGAAAGGATACGTAGGCAGCCTCTCCCTGAGGTTCAGTCACACCAACAATAAAATCCCATTCACCCTGAAATTGAAACCGGGGCACGTCGAGCAGTTTAGAAGTTAGTATCATCTACCTCTCTTTACCAAGCACAAGCCTTCAGATCAATTACCAAAGATAGTGGGAAACCAATAAGCGTCGCAAATGGAGACGGGCACACTCTGAATCGAGAAAGAAAAAAATGAGAGAGTCTCGTCGGTGAAAACCTTCGGGCACCACGTGGCGACAGGAGTAGAGAAACCAAAATGAGAGAGCTTGTTTAGTAAAAACTCGCAAAGAGTGCTATCAAGCGATGACAGGAAGAGAAATGAGAGAGGTCAGCTGGCGAAAACCCGCAAAGGGCGCTGTTGGCCGAAAAAGAATGACTCCACCCCAAGAAGGTCTCGGCAAAGCTCCACCGGTTTGGAATCACAGATCCGTTCTGGTTGAGGGAAACGCAAGTTCATGGAAGGTCAGGCGTCCAGTCCAAAGAGCATGTCATGTCATTTAAAGCCAGCGTTATCTTCCTCAGATAAGTCTTTCTCGCCCCAAAAGGGACACTCCCTTCCTGAAATTTGTTTTCTCCTTTCTTTGTTTCTCTTCGAATCCCTTTTATGTTTTAACCCCAAGTTCAGGATACACCGGAAAGGGCAGGTGGCTGGTTTGTTTGCACGGAATCCCGTCCCATGAAGGAAAACGCCTCATTTCGTTGGTACGATTGCCCAAGCCTGATGAATCATGATGTTTGATGGTGTTTAAAGTAAAGAGGAAAGAGAGAAATCTCCCCCAGCAAGTCCGCCTTCGGACGAATCTCCACAGAGTCTCCCTCTGTACAAATCCCCACAGAGTCTCTCCTTGTACAATCTCCCATAGAGTATCCCCAATAAAAAAAATAGAAAAAAAAATAAAATAAAAAAATGTGGAATCTCCCCAGCACATCCCCAGCGAGTCCCTTTGTAAAAATTCCCCAAAGATCTTACCCCAACAAATCCTAGAAAAACCGCTTTGAAACAAATATCCAGCATGCCCCATTGTACAAAAATCCACACAAAGAATCCACTTTGTAAATATTCCCCCACAGAGCTTCCTTTTGTACAAATCCCCACAGAATACTTCCAATAAAATCCCCGTTGAGAACCTCCAAGTAAAACGGGACACAAAAAAAGAGAGAGAAAGGAAAAGAGCCTTACGAGACGAATCATCACAGAATGGAAATACAAGCCTGAGCAGTCTAAAAGGTTCCGACATATGAATCAAATCAATGGCGGGACTTCGCAACAGAAATGAAGACGCAATAAAGCAACCAGGAACGATCAAGGTCACCAAACCGACCGTCATTTCCGAACTAACAATTGTTCTTTGTTTGAAAAGTTGAAACAGGTTTAATCCAAAACAACCGTGCAAGAAGCAGGTGTCGCCCAAAAAAAGAAGGTACATGGATACAAGAAATCTCTTGGCAATAAGGAATTCACTCGAAAGGTAAGTTCCCACGAAACTCCCTTTTGTCTTTCACTAAAACAAGAAAATTCAAAAAAAAAAAAAAGAGGTCAGTTGTTGTTCTCGAATTTTGTCCCCAGCTAATCAGCATTAGGGTTTTCAACCCTAAACTGAATTTTTTCCTTTAGTCAGCATTAGGGTTTTAAACCCTAAACTGAACTTTTTTCCATTCAGCCAGCATTAGGGTTTTAAAACCCTAAACTGAGCTTTTCCATGCAATCAGCATTAGGGTTTTAAACCCTAAACTGAATTTTTCCTTTAGTCAGCATTAGGGTTTTAAACCCTAAACTGAACTTTTTTTCCATTCAGCCAGCATTAGGGTTTTAAACCCTAAACTGAGCTTTTCCATGCAATCAGCATTAGGGTTTTAAACCCTAAACTGAATTTTTCCTTTAGTCAGCATTAGGGTTTTAAACCCTAAACTGAACTTTTTTCCTTTCAGCCAGCATTAGGGTTTTAAACCCTAAACTGAGCTCTTCCATGCAATCAGCATTAGGGTTTTAAACCCTAAACTGAATTTTTCCTTTAGTCAGCATTAGGGTTTTAAACCCTAAACTGAACTTTTTTCCTTTCAGCCAGCATTAGGGTTTTAAACCCTAAACTGAGCTTTTCCATGCAATCAGCATTAGGGTTTTAAACCCTAAACTGAATTTTTCCTTTAGTCAGCATTAGGGTTTTAAACCCTAAACTGAACTTTCTTTCCATTCAGCCAGCATTAGGGTTTTAAACCCTAAACTGAGCTTTTTCCATGCAATCAGCATTAGGGTTTTAAACCCTAAACTGAATTTTTCCTTTAGTCAGCATTAGGGTTTTAAACCCTAAACTGAACTTTTTTTCCTTTCAGCCAGCATTAGGGTTTTAAACCCTAAACTGAGCTCTTCCATGCAATCAGTATTAGGGTTTTAAACCCTAAACTGAATTTTTCCTTTAGTCAGCATTAGGGTTTTAAACCCTAAACTGAACTTTTTTCCTTTCAGCCAGCATTAGGGTTTTAAACCCTAAACTGAGCTCTTCCATGCAATCAGCATTAGGGTTTTAAACCCTAAACTGAATTTTTCTTTTAGTCAGCATTAGGGTTTTAAACCCTAAACTGAACTTTTTTTTTTGCCTTTCAGCCAGCATTAGGGTTTTAAACCCTAAACTGAGCTTTTTCATGCAATCAGCATTAGGGTTTTAAACTCTAAACTGAATTTTTCCATGCAATTAGCATTAGGGTTTTAAACCCTAAACTGAATTTTTCCTTTAGTCAGCATTAGGGTTTTAAACCCTAAGCTGAACTTTTTTCCTTTCAGCCAGCATTAGAGTTTTAAACCCTAAACTGAGCTTTTTCCATGCAATCAGCATTAGGGTTTTAAACCCTAAACTGAATTTTTCCTTTAGTCAGCATTAGGGTTTTAAACCCTAAACTGAACTTTTTTCCTTTCAGCCAGCATTAGGGTTTTAAACCCTAAACTGAGCTCTTCCATGCAATCAGCATTAGGGTTTTAAACGCTAAACTGAATTTTTCCTTTAGTCAGCATTAGGGTTTTAAACCCTAAACTGAATTTTTCCTTTAGTCAGCATTAGGGTTTTAAACCCTAAACTGAATTTTTTTCTCCTTTCAGCCAGCATTAGAGTTTTAAACCCTAAACTGAGCTTTTCCATGCAATCAGCATTAGGGTTTTAAACCCTAAACTGAATTTTTCCATGCAATCAGCATTAGGGTTTTAAACCCTAAACTGAACTTTTTCCTTTCAGCCAGCATTAGGGTTTTAAACCCTAAACTGAGCTCTTCCATGCAGTTAGCATTAGGGTTTTAAACCCTAAATTGAATTTTTCCTTTAGTCAGCACTAGGGTTTTAAACCCTAAACGGAGTTTTTCCCTTTTAGTCAGCATTAGGGTTTTAAACCCTAAACTGAATTTTTCCTTCAGCCAGCATTAGGGTTTTAAACCCTAAACTGAACTGTTTCCTGTAATCAGCATTAGGGTTTTAAACCCTTAAGCTGAACTTTTCCCCAGTTGGTCAGTATTAGAGTTTCAACTCTAAAACTGAACTTCTCCCCAGCTAGTCGGTATTAGGGCTCCAACCCTGAACTGAGCATTTTTATCTTCCTTCGTCAATTTTATGAACTTCCTGGCGAATAATTCACGAAATTTTCCTAGTGAAACTGGGGCAGAAAATTTCATTCGTTTGTGTGTTTTCTCCTGCAGGTCTAACCTCGAGCCACACGGATCGAAATGACCCACGAGATGAGTTTCAACTCAGAATCAAAGAAGAAAAAGACAAAAAGAAGATATCCCGAGACATCAGAGTGAATGGAAGGCGGATCGACTCCAACATTTGATTTGAGGCCCTGAACTCTGCCAGTCGCGTTTCACTCAGTATCCCAAAGATTGAAAAAGTCGCC
Source organism: Nicotiana sylvestris (assembly GCF_000393655.2). Taxonomy (NCBI): domain Eukaryota; kingdom Viridiplantae; phylum Streptophyta; class Magnoliopsida; order Solanales; family Solanaceae; genus Nicotiana; species Nicotiana sylvestris. Next base: position 140,236,377 of record NC_091059.1, on the reverse strand, counting down.
GCAACTCGCAAGCATCAAGATTCAGATCAGAGTCTACAAGCAGAATCAGCTAAGACCCAAGATCAAGTCGTAAAAGAATCATAGATAGGAATCTTGTAACTAGCAGTTGACATGCATATAAGTAGTTAGTTCAGTTTCCAATTTTCGTTTGGTTGTAATAAGGCGGTCAGTGACGCAGCAGTGACAACAGCAACAGCAGTAGCAGCAAGCATTGCAATCCCATGGTAGTCCCAGCTACCAAAACTTCCCGAACTACATTGACCTGATTCCTGTTTAGCCCAGGATATGTAGGAAATCTTTGAAGCAAGATTCGGTCAGATCTTTCAAAAACATGCTTCATACGGAGTAGTCCATAGGCAAAAATCGCTCATACACGCTCACTTTATCTTTGCACGAAAACTCTTCGTGTTTCCGAACAAAGAGGGGCAGCTGTGAGCACGTGATTTTTGTTTCGCGCGACAATCGCTCCAAAAGAAATAAAAAATAATAACAATTGGTCCTGCTGTACAATTTTTGGATTTTTACATGGCACTTTGTTAATTATTTATGATTTTTTGCCCATTTTATTTTATTAAAACAAAATACAAAAAATGTATGTGTCATGCATAATTTGAACCGTAATCCGGTTGTTAAATAGAAAATCATAAATAGGCATCTTTGTCCGTGATTTCGTTCTTGCTTGATTTTACCTGTTTTAAAATATTTTAAGGTGTGTGCAAACAATTGTATTAAGTGTTTATTTAATTTTAATTTGATTTACTTAGGTTTTTGTTTTTAAAATAAAGAAGAAAATAAAATAATAATAATAAAAAAAGAAATCTTTTCGGACTTGGGCCAATTTTAAACAAATTGGCCCAAACAAACTCAGCCCAAAACCCCTGTGCAACCCAGTCCAGTCCAGCTGACACCAAGGACGTCCAAACGACGTCGTAATGGTTGAGTCTGATCTGAGCCGTTGATCTCTGAATGATCAACGGCCAAGATCACCTCCCCATAACCCACTGATGACCCCGACCCGTTTCCACCCGGACCGACCCAAACCCTCTAAAGATGAAACGACACCGTCCCCTATCAGCCAAGAGATTCTGACCCTTCATCACATCTCATCCAACGGCCAAGATCCACCTACCCACTAACTATATAAACTCATAACATTACCCTGCCCCCCTATCCGAACCCCGGCTTTAGGTCACCTTCGTCCTCATCCCATTCCCCCTCCAAAAACCCTAGCCGCCCCTGTATCCTTCACCATGAAAACCGGCGGCACGGACGTCGGTGACCCCACCCTTAACACCATAGAACCCCCTTGCCATCCGGAACACGGATCTGTTAACCACGTAACTCGAATCCCTTCCCACCTTCTCGAATCTTCGTTTGAAGATTCGAGTCGGAACTTGACTTACACCGTTTAACCCCAGTTTCACACCAGACACTCCCCAGACCCCTCGTGACCAAACCATGCTTGGTTTGGTCCGAATCTGATCAGGGAAGCATGAATCCCAGATCTGATTTTTGGAACCTTAGGGTTCCTCGTCACTGGTCCATATCTGTTCAAGCCGAAGAGATTAAGGTCTAATGGACCTTAATCGAGAGAAACACTTCGATTAAAGTCCGTTCAGCTTTAAGAAAGGTCTGTTCGAATCCAGGTAAGATTTTGATTTTTCGGGGTTTAAGGTAAGTTTTGCTTTCTTTTCTTTATTTGTTTTGGTTCATCTGATTGATTAAAGGTCTGTTCATGTTTTGTTTTAATTTGTGTCTTTGAATTTTTATCAACTGTTGTTTGTCCACTTTACCTGAACCTCTGTGTTTGTTTGAATCCCTCTCCTATTCTGATAATGCGTATGTATGTATGTGCTGTGCGAATAATTGAGCTTCAAATTTTGACTGATCAACTGATTCCTCGAGTACCACTTTGTTTAGTCAGTATAATTCAAATCATGTGTCGATACTGTTAAATGTCTGATTTTTGGCTACGATTGTGCATGTTATGATTAATATAGTCGAGTCGACATGTGTCGTCAATTAGTTTCAATTGCCTGAACAATAACAAATCGATTTGCTTCTGGACACATTTGTTTGAATCGATTAGGAACTGAGTTTGTTTACTTATAGTTGTTAATTTGAATCAGAAATGTAAAAGGAATGTTTGTTTAACTTCTGAATTGGAGGGCATGTGCACTTTCTGCACAACATGTGCATTTGTGCACCACAGGTGCATTTGTGCACAGCCTGTGCCCTGCATAAGGGCTTTTGAATAAAATAATCGACAGCACATGCTGTCAGATATATTCTGCTGCCCATTACCCTGCTTTAGTTAAGAAGTATTAAACCTTTTTCAAAAGGGTAAGTCTGCCAGGGAATGTGATGGGTTTCTAATACTTAAATATCTTAGTGGAACTAAAAAGGGGCAGCACATGGGAGGGGTATCTAATTAATCTAACAGGCTGTAAAAGGGGTGATGTTAAGGCTTATAAAAGAGAGGCACAATATACATAGAGGAGGAAAAAAAAATTGTTAAGAAAAAAGATAGAGGAGATCAAGAGAGATCTGAGAAGAGAGGTTTGGAGACATACATAGATACACATATATACAGAAATAGAAAGAGAGCAAGAAAGAGATAAAACAGATAGGAAATCAGAAACTTGGTTTTGTTTGTCTGAAGTTCATCTGTTGTCAATTTGTTAGGTAGTGTTGCTTCTTCTAAGTTTCAATCGAGATTACTGTTAGTGTTTTGTTGCATTTGGTGTATCTCGGAATTGGATTGTCTGGAGTTCTGTTTCCACCACACTGTGTGCTGCTTCATTTGGCTACTTTCTCTTCAACTATAGTCCCATCCCTTGCAATAGAATCTGCTCTGCTGTGTTGTTTTGATTGCTGCTGTTACTCTGATTCCTGCTGCTGCTGATCTTCCCTGTTATTCTCTTCTTCCTCTTTGCATTTCAGCATTTCAGGTACACATTTCAAGTCCCATATTGATGTAACTGAAACAGTTTGAAAGCATGAAATGAAAAAGGTTGAAGAAGTTCAAGTATTTGTTGTAATATTCATGGTACATTAACGAGTCTGTAAAAAATTGATTAGTTTATAATTCAATAGTGTGAAAGTATGTACTGATACTCGATTGAGTTTAGCCCTTCATGTTAGTTCGTCAGTTGTTTGTTAGTACGGGGTACGTATACTCCGACCTTATACAATGCTGTTTCTGTTTCCTTTAGTTTTTTTTTTGGTTCCATTAGGCAGTACATAGGGTCACATTCAAAGTCCCATTGGTAACAATATCTAGTAGCTAAATCCTTTAATCTAGCCTAAATAAGTTTAGTTAAGTTCAACTCGAGAAATGTTCGGATTAAGTGTTATATTTCGTTAGCTCGTATGCGATTTCTTGTCAGATTAAAGCATTTTTCCATTAAAGTATAACGTTTTCTTAACTTTGTAAATAATTAATCATAAGAATCCGGATCAGGCCAAAGCATATAATTAAATTAGCATGTACCTTTTCCTCTAATTTTAGGGACAAATGTATTAGAAATGTCGCCACTTTAGAATATCCTTTCTAAAATAGAGACGAGCCTCGCCAAATAAAAACGTAAATTGCGGGGCCCTCAACAATTAACCATAATAAATATTTAGAATTCAGGACAGGCCGTTTAGTGAATTTCATGGCCTTTCTCAAAATAATAACACGTTTAGACTTTAGGCAAGGTTTAAGTAAACTATATTCTTAAATTCGGGTGCACATTGATGTGACCCAAATCCAAATCTCAACGGAGTCAAAATGTGTCGACGACCACGGGTGCATTGATTGTGACGTGGTTCGAGATGCATTTTCACGACGTTGCAATTCTATAAAAATAAATGATAATAATAAAAGCGGTTTAAACTTAATAAAAGCACGTAAGTCATAACATGTATTTAAATCAGATATTTAGCCATTATAACAATTTAAGCGACCGTGCTAGAACCACGGGATTCGAGGGTGCCTAACACCTTCCCTCGGGTCAACAGAATTCCTTACTTAGAATTTCTGGTTCGCAGACTTCATTTGGAAAAGTCGAAAATCTCCTCGATTTGGGATTCAAGATAAACCGGTGACTTGGGACACCAAAAGCCAAACCTTTCCCAAGTGGCGACTCTAAATTAAATAAATAATCCCATTTCGAATATTGTCACTTAAATTGGAAAAACTCCCCTCGCGCATTTAACCCTTCGGGGGCGGGCGCGCAAAAAGGAGGTGTGACAATAGGCGCTATCATGACATGGTAGTTTGGGTCGTGACATATTGACTTTTTAAGTTTACACACCATTTGACCTTTTCCTTTAGTTTCAAAACCCTATGGTTGGTCCATATAAACTTCCTCTTAGAGCTCTCCATAAAGAAAGGCAATTTTCATATCCATTTGGTGTAACCCTAATCATAATGAGCTACCAAAGCCATAATAATTCTTAACGAGTCTTTCTTTTAGACCGGTGAAAAGGTCTCTTTATAATCAACGCCTCCTTTCTGAGAATAACCCTTGGAAACAAGTCTGGCTTTGTATCGTTCAAAATTGCCATTTGAATCGCGTTTGGTCTTAAAGACCCATTTACACCCGATTCTTTTATAACTTTCTAGAAATTCAACAAGATCCCAAACTTTAATGTATTCTATGGATTTTAACTCTTCCTTCATGGCATCAATCCATTTGTCAGACTCATTACTTTCTATGGCTTGTGAAAATAAAATCGGATCCGTATTAAGACCAATGTCAAAATCTGGCTCTTGCAAATAAACCACGTAATCATCTGAAGTAATCGATTTTCTAACTTTTTGATATTTTCTTAATGGCATTTCTTGTGGTTCATTTGTGTCAGATATATGTGAGTTAGTTTCTTCATGAAGTGTTTCATCAAAATATTGCTCGGTGTTTTCAAAGTGTTCTTCAACAATTGGAACAATATTTGTTATTTGTGTGGAAATAGGCACATTCGTGGGTAATAAAATATTGACCCTCACCTATTTTATTTCCACACTTTGCTTTTCAACACTCCCACTAACTTCACCATTCTCAATGAATCTTGCATTACCGGTTTCAACAATTCTCGAACTATGGTTTGGATAGTAAAACACATACCCTTTAGATTTCTCTGGGTAACCAATAAAGTAACCACTTAATGTTCGAGAATCTAATTGTTTTCTTGTGGATTATAAACTGTAGCTTCCGCTGGGCAACCCCAAATATGCAGGTGCCTTAAACTAAGTTTCCTTCCTGTCCACGGTTCAAGAGGGGTCTTTAGAACTGCCTTACTAGGAATTCTGTTTAATAAATATACAGTGGTTTTAAGAGAATACATCCACAATGATTTGGGTAATGAGGAATTACTTATCATGCTCCTAACCATATCCTTAAGTGCTCGATTACGTCTTTCTACAACACCATTTTATTGAGGTGTTCCTGGCATAGTATACTGTGCATATATGACATGTTCTTCAAGGAACTTTGCAAATGGACCCGGACATTGTCCTAATTCATTATAATTTTCATAATATTCACCATCTCTATCTGACTTAATAATTTTTTCCTTTTTATCTAATTGCCTTTCAACCTCATTAATAAACACTTTGAGAGCATCTATTGCTTGAGATTTTTCTTTCAGCAAATAGATGTATCCATAACATGAAAAGTCATCGATAAAAGTAATAAAATATTTTTCTCCAACAAAAGATGGAACATCAAAGGGTCCAAAAATATCGGTGTATATAATTTCAAGAAGTTGGGTGCTTCTTGTGGCACCTTTGTTACCATGCTTGGTTTGCTTTCCCTTAATGAAATCCAAACATATAGTAAGATCAATAAAATTTAGATTCAGAAGAATCTCATTCTTTACTAATTTTTATAACCTTTCTTTGGATATATGATCCAAACATCTATGCCAGAAGTAAGTAGAATTTTCGTCTAGTGAACTACGTTTAGTTCCAATATTATGTTGAACAGTAACAAGGAATTCAGAAAAACCAATATCGAGTTTCAGCTTATATAAACCATCACTAAGAAACCAGAACCATAAAAAAATATCATTCTTATATAAATTGAAACATCCATTTCCAAACTTTAAATTAAGTCCAGAAACATCAAGTCTTGAAAGAGAAATCAAATTCCTAGAAACTGAAGGTACATAAAGAGTCTGTAATAGATCAAGGTGACGTCCAGTCTCCATGATCAAACGATAAGTCCCTATGCCTTCAATTGGAGCCTTCATACGATTTCCCATGAACAAGAAATTCGTATTTGGATTTGTAGTTTGGATCGTAAGGAATCCCTACAACGTAGTAGATACATGAGCAGTTGCACCAGAATCATGCCACCAAGTATTATTAGGAACTTCTACTGAATTTGATTCGAAACATACAAAAGCACTAATTGTACCTTTCTTTTTGATACAAGCTTTACATTTCAGGCAATCTTTCTGATAGTGTCCTTCCTTGTTACAGAAATGACACGTATCTGTCTTATGTTCCTTGTTAGCATCATGTGGAGCCTTAGCAGGTGCTTTCTTTTTCTTGAACTTGTTGGCCTTCACTTTAAGTCCTTTACCAGCTCCTTGACCCATGAGGTTAATTGAATGATTCCCTTGTTTCTTAAGTCATGACTTCTCCTGAGTAAGAATACTAGATAATTCACTAACATTCCACTTATCCTTAATAGTGTTTTAGTTAATTTGAAAAGGTTCATACTCAGGAGGCAACGAGTTCAGAATAAACTAAACCAAGAAGGAATCATCCACTTTCAACCCCAAGGTCTGAAGTCTTGCTGCAATGTTAGTCATATCGGTGATATGGTTTTGCATACTACGCGACCCATCAAACTTCATGGTCGTGAGTTCACCTATTAGTATACCGGCGAGAGGCTTATCTGCAGAACGAAAACGTTCTTCCACAAACTTTGGGTGTTCCCTGGCACTCTCTATTTGTGGAATAGTGCTCTTAATGTTGTTGGCAATATTCATTCGCATAAACATAAGGCTTGGCATGTTAGAGCATTCTCATGCTTTATGAAAGACTTCCCATCCGCACTGCTCGAATCAGTAATGGCAGCGGGCTTATCATTCAGCAGATCCGAGTCAAGATCCATCACACCTAAGTGGAACTGGACTTGTTCACGCCATTCAGACAAGTTCAATCCATTGAACACAGTAACAGACGAAGCATGCGAATGAAGAGGAATAGCTGCAAAGTAGATACCAGATGCTCTCAAATCAATATGGATTCAACCAAAACAGTTAAAGCATATCGCAATTCTCTTTTGGGTAAATACTATGACACACTATTATAATTTAAATGTCATTTAGTCGTTAATAGGTAATTAAATATTTTTAACCAAAAATATATGCCATCTTTGGATAGACAATATATATTTGACTAGGAATATTAATTTACCTCATCATATTCACTATTCATAGAATAATTGATTCGCCTTTGGGTAAATCCTTAAGTTCTAGCAGTAGTGAAAATTAATTTATCCACTAATTTTTAATTATAGGCATTTCATTAATTTTATGGATAAACTATAATTTTGTGCATGCACATTTTCATAAACAAACTAGTTTGGCCACTTTGGTGACTAAAAAATTATATTTCATAAGTGCGCACACAAAATAGAGATCATAAGATTTTATGCATGTGAATACTTTAAACAATGTAGTTTGGTCACTTTAGTGACTAACAAATTATATATGCATTAATCACATACATAAAATAAATAATAAATAGCTTATCAACTAATAGTCCAAAATAAATTATTTTACGGCTAAGATATAGCAAATATGAGCCAAAACTCATATTAGTTAATTACTGAAGGCAAGGATTAGATCAATTACCTCAACAGAAGGCATCTCGTTATTACTCTTATATTTTATATTTGGTGGGCCACAATCCAATGAATAAAATCAATTCAAGGTATGCCGGTCAGAACCCTATATCAGTTGTTTTCCATGTTCAATTAATTCATAAATAATAAATGGCAGTTTGACTTTCGAACTCAAAACTGGTCATCCAAATTGAATAGTATATGCTTTTCATTAAAGAAGTGATTACAAGATAAAATATACTATTTTAAAAGGTGAGATAAGAGAGGTAATAGTATTGGAGTTGATTGCGCTTTCCTTAAAATTATGATCCATCACTGAAGATTTGTCCATGAACAGAAAACTCGTACTCGTGATAAAATCTTTATTTCATAACAATACCGCAATCAAACATATATATAAAGTTTGTAACCGAAGATTATCAGTTCAAATATCCATGCTCTGATACCACATGTAAGCATAAATACTAATTTATACTAGGATTTTGAACATGATAATCTTACACAAAATCGTTATAGCAAAAATATACCTGAATCGTAAGTCATCATCGTGAAGCGGAAGCGTTAATTGAAATTGATTTCTCACCCTTTACCCTAACTTTCATTACCGCCGACTTTAGTGATGGAAAAGTGAATTGAAAAATACGGTAAACCTAATAGGTGGGGAGAAGACAAATTTATAGAGGTTCTTATTTAATCTGGTAGGTCCATCAAGTAACCGATTGGACGGATAAGATTTGTCCATTAATTAAATATAAATAATGTGCCTTAAACTTATTGGGCCACCAATAAACGTAAGAAAATCTTACAAATTTAACATAATTTGATGATAAAGTATAGAACTAAAATATGTACTTAATTAATCATATATAGTTGACACTAAATACATAGGTTTACGGGTGCCCTCTCTTAGGTTTATAAGAAAAAATGTAACTTTTAGACATCGAGTTGGACGTAGACACTACCTTCAATGTTTTAAAATATAATTTGTACTAGTTTTACTCTTAGTAAAAAAAGTAATACTAGTTGTAAGTTGAAATGAGAAAAGAAGAAGTCAGGCGTCCACCTGGAGAATGAGGATGAGAATTAAAGAAGTCAGGTGTCCACCTGGAGAATGAGGATGAGAATTAAAGAAGTCAGGCGTCCACCTGGAGAATGAGGATGGAGAATTGAAGAAGTCAGGCGTCCACCTGGAGAACGAGGATAAGGATTGAAGAAGTCAGGCGTCCACCTGGAGAACGAGGATAAGAATTAAAGAAGTCAGGCGTCCACCTGAAGAATGAGGATGAAGAAGTTAAAAAGAAGTCAGGCGTCCACCTGGAGAATGAGGATGAAGAAAGAAAAGAAGCAGTCAAGGCACCTACCTGGAGAACGAGGGAATGCAATTGAAGTTTTAAAATCAAAAGCCCGCTCATATGATAAAGGAGCACATTTAGAATCAATAAAGCAGAGGAGTCCAACAAAATCCCCAGCAAGAAACAACAAGAGTCCCAAAAGAAAATACGGGACACAATGAAAAGGAATACGGAATAAGCCAAATGCCCAAGAGTCACCAAGATATCAAGACAACAAGAAACGCAAGGGCATGATCTAGATAAGATTTTTTATAATTCCTGTACCATAATCTAGTTTAGTTTTTGTATTACCTTTGAAGTAAGGTGTAATAAGGAGGTCAGCAAGCAGTAAAAACAGCACGAAGCAGCAGTAACATCACAGTCCCACGGTAGTCCCAGCTACCCAAAACTTCCCGAACTACATTGACCTGATTCCTTTATAGCCAAGGATATGTAGGAAACCTTTGAAGCAGAGGTTCGGTCAAATCTTTCAAAAAATGCTTCCCACGGAGTATTTGAACGGGCAAAAATCGCTCGTATCCGCTCACTTTATCTTTGCACGAAAACTCTTCGAGTTTCCGCACAAAGAGGGGCAGCTGTGAGCACGTGATTTTTGCCTTACGAAAACTACTCCAAAATAAATCAAAAAATAAAATAAATTTCTTTTACTGTGTAATTCTTGAATTTGCGTGGTGTTAAATATTTGTGTTATGTCCGTAAATGTTTACTTTGTCATAATAAAATGAAAATTAAAATAAAATACATGTTGCATGCATATAGGATTTAATTATGTATTTGAAAGATAATTTAAATAAAATCACCAAAATATGCATTTCGTTCTATTTTTTATATTCCACTGTGTGATTAATGTTTTATCTACGCGTTAATGGTTATTAAAAGATAATTAATATTATTGTAATGATAATTTTGTTTTTATAATTTTTGATTAGGATTTTATTAATTAATAATAAAATTAGAAAATAAAAAATATACAAGTTGTAAAATAAAAATTGGACCTGGATTAAAATCCAGGCCCAAATCAAATTACCCCCCACAGCCCAATCCAAACAGCCTGTCCGGTCCAATTCAAAGCCAAGACCAAACGACGACGTTTGGTCACACTTTATCAAGACCGTTGGATCAAAGCCAACCAACGGCTGAGATCCCACGAACCGTAACCCATAGCCCGTACCCGATCCGATACCCGGTTCAACCCGTCCCCCCCAGCTTAAACCAAACGACATCATTTGGTTAAGTGAATAAATCCTGACCTCTCATCCTACTAGATCTAACGGTCAGCATCAACCCACCCCGTCCCTATATAAGCCCATAATCCTTACCCCGGCCCCCCTAACTAAACCCCCCCTCCACTGTTCATCATCATCTTCCTCAGACCCACCCCTAACCCTAGCCGCCCTAGAATCCCACCGCCTGAAACCCGGCGGCATCAACGCCGCCGGTCACCAAAATAACACCCTAGAACCCCCTAAACATCCTCTACACAAATCTGACCTTAGTTTCCTTCGAATCAGACCCCAACTCTTCGAATACTAAATCGAAGGTGGGTCTGAAAACTCAAACCTTTCCAATGGCTTCCAAAATAACACCATAGTACCCCCTAGCATGCCTCGTTATGGATCTGAAGTTTGTTTGGCTCGAATCAGTTCCGAGCTTCTCGAATCTTCTTTTGAAGATTCGGACCAAACAAGAACAAACTCAGATCCGTTCTAAACTGACACCAAATGACCCCTAGGCTACCCTCACCCTTGTGTCGTATTTGGTCCCCCTCGAATCTGACCAGAAATGGTTAAGTCCCAAATCGAACCTTCAAGAACCCTAGAAATACCAGACTTTTGGATTCTGTTCACTTCAGACGAAAGATTGAGGTTTAATCGACCTTAGTCGAAGTATTTTCAGTGGAAAATACTTCGACTAAGGTCTGTTTGATTTCAAACAAAATCCGAAGCCAAGTTGAATTCGAGTTTGATTAAAATTCAGAGGTACTGTTCTATTTCTGTTTGTGTATTCTGTATGTATTTTCGTTTGTTTTAATAACTTGTTAATTTTTCACATTTTTGTTTTGATTAATTCTGTCATTTTTTGTCTCATACCCGTCTATATGCTCAAAATATGAAATTGTTTCTGTTGTTCGTGATTATTTACAATGTGAGTAATCGACTCGATTAAGTTCGTCGATTAGTTATATTGTGAATTCTCATTTATGATAATGCTAATGGAAACAGTCTGCTTCTATTGTTTTAGACTGATTATGGACAAATGTTGTAAATAGTCTACTGATTAATACTTGTCAATTAAATCATGTTTGTTTGCAAATCAGTAAATTCAAATGTATGATGTGTATATATTGTTTTCTGAACAGGGCATTGTCAGTATATTGACAATGCTCCTGTGTATGTTTGATCTTGATTCAATGTTTAAGTCCAGTCTGAATTGTTATAATGATTTCATTGATATGTTGTTATGATGTTAGTTCTGAATTCAGTGTGATTTTACAAATGTTGATTAGATGTAATTGTGTTAGAAGGTTACATTCTTAGTTAGGATTCAGTCCAAAACTTTAGGATTGGTTATAGCTGCTTAAACAGATTTTAAAATCTGTATTGTTAGATTCTGAATTTAAGGCAGTAATAACAGTAATTACAGTAGGAAATCTGGGACATTTTCTGGGATAAAACAGTAAGGGTAATGTGACATAATAGTGGGCTGAAAGTGGTTTGTTAATGGTTTTTAATTTAATAGGATAGTGGGAAACAAAGGGTAATGGGCTGCTGAAAAACAGGATAATAGCACTCAATAGGATTTAAAGTATTCAAAAGTAGTTTTAATGGAAAACTTTCTGATTTTAAAAGGAGAAAAGGGTCCAGGCAGCACTAGAAGGGTACAGGACAGCCCTGTATAAATAGAGGGGGATTGGGACTGATTTAAGAGAGCTCTTTGAAGAAAGAAAAACAAGGAAAAAAGAGAGCTTTCAGGAAGATTTTAAAAGAGAAAAAGATCAGTCTTTGAGAGAGAAAGAAAGGAGAGAAAGACAGAAAGAAAGAAAGGAGAAGAAAAAATCAGATTTTAAGAGGAGAGTTTTAAAAAATAGGAAGAAGAAAACAGAAACAGAAAAAAGAAAATATAGTCAGAAACAGGAATCTGAAACAGGAAGAAATTGAAATCTAAAAAAATGTTATCCTCCTAGAATCAGTCCGTTGTTTGTGCAATTATTTTTGTGTGAATATTATTCAGTTTGAATCTGAAATCTTTCCCTCAAGTTTCTGTCACTGTTCATCTGGGTTAACGGGTCTTGTTCAGACTTGCTGTGTTATCGGTACATTCTACTGATTTTGTTATTGCTGCTACTGCTGAAATTTACTCCTTCTACCTTCATTTTCAGGTACATGTCTTTTAAATTTTATGTTGGAATAAGATTCAGCATGACAAATCAATGAAGCTTGAATTGCAATTCTGTTTTCCATTTGTCCAAGTTCATTAGTTTAAATTTCATTTCTTTTATTTCATGTTAGTTAACTAGTAGTGAATTCAATTTGGTAGCTATGAGTTCATTGTCTTATTTTGAAATTCATATAAAGCTTTGTAATAATGTTAGCCGTTCTGAAATCTCATTAGTTTAGTTATATTTGAACTGTCAAGGTCGGAAACTTGGCGTAAAGTTGGCCATTATTTAAACTTTATGGTATTATTAGCTAAGTATAGCATAATATGGAAATATCAAGAAAATATGCTATTAGTTTATTTTATTAGTTAATTGTTGTTTAAGGCTAGATAATGATTGGTTGCATTTTATTCATATATGGTGTAATAGTGATTATGGTTAACATCAATAGTCGGAAGTTGCATTAGTATCCTCCACTATGTTCGCAAACGTCAAAATATGGCGAATAATGTTGTATGCAATATCACTTTATTAAGTCAATTAGGTAGATTTGTTCCTTTTTTTAAAAAAAAAAATTAACAAATGGCCTAGGAATGTTATAATGTGAAAGTTAGTAACAATGGTTCACATAAATTAAGAATCCAATCGGTTCGACGATTATATACATCTTACGTTTAACCATAAGCAGAATTAACAAAATAATTAGGCCTATTAGATTAAAAGCAAGTATATGAGAATAAGATGAGATATACAAATTGCAATACTTTATATCCATGACAATTAGAAATAGAATTGGTACTAAAATAAATAATGAAAAATTGTTCAAAAATACTTCTTCCCTTCATAAATCATTTTTGTCAGTTTCATATACAATTCATTCTTTGGCATATATATGTTGTATTTGCTAAAATCATATTTTTATTCTTTCTTTGAATTTGAATAGTTGGGTTGAATACAATTTATATCCGGAAATTATAATTGACGGACAACATTTAATAAATTGTGAATTTCTTTTAAAAGAATTCAAAGACATCCCTTAAATATGAATTTCTCAGTATTCTCATATAAAATGTGTGGATATAACAAACAATTTGTGAAAACTCATAATACCGTTAAGAATATTTGGTGTAATTAGGGATACGTTCGCGTAACCTGATTATACCGATAAAAGCAATTCGAATTATGCGTACGCGCAATTTCGAGCTAATATTTAATATAAGGGATTTCTTCGAGGATGTCAAAATAGTTTCATATAAACCGAGACGTGCAGTTCATTGTCTAAATATAAGGATGATGACGTTCATAATTTTATTTTAAATCACGCACATATGAATTTGTAATAAAGGAAATAATATGGTCAACTTTTATTGTGTACACGTACGCGTGGCACGATTCCCGGTAATTATAAAAGGTATATAATATGAATATACGTACGCGTAATTCGTTTATATATTTGTAAACAATAAGTAAAAGCGGTAGTAAAATCATGCAATAAAAACGTATTTAGTAAAAATCAAGATAATTAAGCCAATAATAAAAACAGTTAAGCGACCGTGCTAGAACCACGGAATTCGGAAATGCCTAACACCTTCTTCCGGATTAACAGAATTCCTTACTCAGGATTTCTGGTTCGCAGAATAACAAACAGAGTCATATTCTCCTCGATTCAGGGATTTAAAAATTGGTGACTTGGGACGCCTTAAAATTCCCAGGTGGCGATTCTGAAATAATTAAATAAATCCCGTTTCGACTGTCCTTCAATTGGAGAAAACTCCCCACGCGCCCCGCGGGCGCGGTAAAAAGGAGGTGCGACACACGGTATTACCCTTCGTGTTTTTACTCTCAATCCTCATCATGCAATCAATAATAGAAATGTGCACGGCATCACCCTTCTTGCTTTATCACTATTCCTCACCATATGAATAATAGAAATGTGTACGACATCGCCCTTCGTGCTTTATCTCTCTTCTTTACCATATGCATAATTATGAATGTTCACGGCATCACCCTTCGTGCTTTATCACTCTTTTCTCACCCAAACAATAGAAACAATAACATCCCGGCAAGGGAATCAGTTATAACCAATCTCATTTCAATAGTTAAATTCACAATGTAAGTCTCAGCTTGAGTCAACACTCAACAATTACCACATAACAAGAAAATATAACCAAACCTGTTCAACCTGAAGAATAACCAGCTTAAACATGAACAATACGTGATAAGAGACGCAATGTCTACAAGTATAAGGCTCATTTGCTCCATGACCCAACAACAACATATAGATACTCGTCGCCACACCTATACGTCGTGCTCAACAATTAAACACGTAGGAAGTAAGACAACAACACATATTCCCTCAAGCTAAGGTTAGACCAAACACTTACCTTGATTCCACGGCCAAAAGTCAAGCCTCAATTACCACTTTTCCTTTGATTTCCTCTTCCAACCCTCCCGAATCTATGCATAATTAACTAATTAACATTAATTAATGCTAAATAAACCAATTCTAATGCATGAGTATAGATTTTACAATATTTTCATCAAAAAGTCAAAAACCGACCCCGGGTCCGCTGGGTTAAAATTCGAAGTTCGAACCAAAACCCGATTACCCATTCACCCGCGAACCCAAATATGCAATTGGTTTTGAAATCCGACCTCAATTTGAGGTCTAAATCCCCAAATTTCGAAATTCCTAAATTCTACCCAAAAACACCCACTTCCCCATGAAAAACCATATATTTTGAGATGAAATCATGTAAAAAGATGAAATATATTGAAAAAATGAGTTATAAGTTGTTTACCTATGATTTGGGGAAGAACTCTCCTTAAGAAAATCGCCTATGGGAGCTTAGGGTTTGAAAATTTGAGAAGTGAAGTGAAAATTCCGTCCAAATAATATTTTGATCAGGTGCAGATGTCGCAAATGCGACCTGAGTTATGCAATCGTGAAGCTCGCAAATGCGTGAACCATCACACCACTATTGCCTTCGCAATTGTGAAGGAATGTTCGCAATTGTGATAAAAAGATCGCAAATGCGATCACCCCCCTTCCCAGACCCTCTTCGTAATTTCGAAGTTAGGTTCGCATTTGCGAACTAAGTCGGTGCATGCCTTCTTCGCATTTGCGATAAACGCCTCGCAATTTGCATCACTGTTTTCCTCGCAATTGCGAACTCTGGTGTCACAATTGAGAGATCAGAGGCCAACACCAGAACTGTAGCACCTGCAATTTTTTTTCCAAGTCCAAAACAATCCATAGCCTATCCAAAACTCACTCGAGCCCTCCAGGCTCCAAACCAAACATGCACATAAGTCTAAAAATATCATACAGACTTGTTTGTGCCATCAAATCGCCAAAATAACATCTTAAACAACGCATTTAACACCAAAACTCATAAAATTTTCAAGATAGCTCAAACTTCCTATTTTCTCAACCATAGGTCCGAATCATGTCAAATTACTTCCGTTTCTTACCAAATTTTATAGATAAGGTTTAAATATTATAACAGACCTGTACCGAGCTCCGAAACCAAAATACGGGCCCGATACGATCAAGACACACTATTCCATTTCTAAAAATCCTTATATTTTCCAACAAACAATTTTCTTCAAAAATTCATTTCTCGGGCTAGAGACCTCGGAATTTGATTCCGGGCATACACCCTAGTCAAATATTTTTCGACGGACCCTACGGGACCGTCAAATTACGGGTTTGGGTCCGTTTACTAAAAAATATTGACCAAAGTCAACTTTAATTAGTTTTAAAGGCAAATTTTAATACTTTTCTTAAATTTCACATAAAAGCTTTCTGGAAAAGCGCCCGGATTGCACACGTAGATCGAGGAATAAGAAAATGGGGTTTTCTAAGCCTCGAAACCCAGATTCGGATTCTAAAACACAAGATGACCCTTTGGGTCATCACATTCTCCACCTCTAAAACAACCATACCTGAGTTGGTGAAAAGTTGGGGATATCGGCTCTGCATATCGGACTCACACTCCTAGGTAGCTACCTGAACAGGCTGACCTCTCCACTGCACACGAATCGATGAATAACTCTTCGATCTCAACTGACGAACCTGCCGGTCTAGAATAGCTACCGGCTCCTCCTAATAGGTCAAATCCTTGTCCAACTAGACAATACTGAAGTCTAACATGTGGGATGGATCGGCGTGATGCTTCCGAAGCATGGACACACGAAACACTGGGTGCACAGCTGATAAACTCGGCGGCAACGCAAGTCTGTAAGCCACCTCTCCCACTCGATCAAGGATCTCAAAAGGCCCGATGAACCTAGGGCTTAGCTTGCCCTTCTTCCCAAATCTTATCACGCCCTTCATGGGCGATACCCAAAGCAACACTCTCTCTCCGACCATGAATGCCACATCACGAACCTTACGGTCGGCATAATTCTTCTGCCTGGATTCTGCTATACAAAGTCTATCCTGAATAATCTTAACCTTATCCAAGGCATCTTGTACTAAATCTGTACCCAACAAACGAGCCTCCCCCGGTTCAAACCACCCAACCAACGATCGACACCACCTACCATATAATGCCTCATAGGGAGCCATCTGGATGCTCGACTGATAGTTGTTGTTGTTGGCAAACTCTGCTAATGGCAAGAACTGATCCTAAGAACCTCCAAAGTTAATCACACAGGTGCGAAACATATCCCTTAAAATCTGAATAGTACGCTCGGACTGTTCGTATGAGGATGAAATATTGTGCTCAACTTGACCCGCGTATCCAACTCACATTGCACTGCCCTCCAAAATGTGAGGTAAACTGCAAACCTCGATCAAAAATGATAGACATGGGCACAACATAAAGACGAACGATCTCACGAATATAAATCTCTACCAACTGCACAGAGGAATAGGAAACTACCAGCAGAATGAAATGCGTTGATGTCAGCCTATCCACAATAACCCATACTGCATCGAACATCCTCTAAGTCCGTGGAAGTCCAACAACGAAGTCCATAGTGATATGCTCCCACTTCCACTCAAGAATCTCAATCTTCTTAAGCAAACCACTAGGTCTCTGATGTTTGTACTTTACCTACTGACAATTCAAATGCCGAGCTACATACGCTACAATATCCTTCTTCATCCTCCTTCACCAATAATGTTGACGCAAGTCTTGATACATCTTAGCGGCGCCCCGATGGATAGAATACCAGGAACTATGGTCCTCCTCTAGAATCAACTCACGAAGTCCATCCACATTAGGCACACAAAATCGACCCCATATCCTCAAAACCCCATCATCTCCAACTGTAACCTGTTGGGCACCTCCGTGTCGCACTGTGCCTTTAAGGACAAGCAAATTAGGATCATCATATTGTCGATCTCTGATACGCTTAAATAATGAAGAACGAGCGACTGTGCAAGCTAGAACATAGCTGGGCTCAGAAACATCCACCTCACGAACTAATTGGCTAAAGCCTGAACATCCAAAGCAAGCGGTCTCTCACCGACAGGAATATACGCAAGGCTGCCCATACTGGCGGACTTCCTTCTCAAAGCATCGGCCACTACATTAGCCTTCCTAGGATGATATAAGATGGTGATTTCATAGTCTTTCAATAGCTCCAACCACCTCCTCTACCTCAAATTTAGCTCCTTCTACTTGAACAAGTATTGCAAACTCCTGTGATCTGTGAACACCTCACACGACATGCCAGACCCTGACGGTATAAATAACCACTCTGAAAACTCTGGAGCATAGGTGAACTGATAGGAGCTAGTGGTGCACTGTAGGGTAGCTGATCAGAATACTACATATAAAAACTACGGCCACATGAGGCACCGTGAGAAGCTTGAAGTACTGAATGAAACAGCCTGGGAGGATGGCCCATACCAAAAGAATCCCTGCCTCCAGACGAGGCACCATAGAATCTGCTAGAATGACGAGGCCTCTTGTCAAACCCCTAATCGCTCCCCTGAGCTAGAACCATCTCAACCTGCTTGACCACATTGGCCGCATCTTGAAAAGAAATCTCGCACCCTGTCTCCTTAGCCTTCAGCAATCTAATAGGCTGAGCGAGTCCCTCAATAAACCTCCTCACCCTCTCTCCCTAGGTGGGGAGTATAAGAAGAGCATGATGGACTAAATCAATAAACCTCATCTCGTACTGTGTGACAGTCATAGAACCATGCTGAAGACGCTCGAACTACCTAAAATACTCCTCTCTCTGGGTGACGGGGAGGAACTTCTGGAGAAATAGCTGCGAAAACTAGTCCCAAGTCAAAGCAGGAGACCCAGCTGGACTGGCCAAACAATAATCCGTCCACCATTTCTTTGCGGAACTTGATAGACGAAAAGCAGCAAAGTCAACCCTATTGGTCTCCACTATCCCCATGTTCCGTAGAACCTTATGATAGCTATCTAAATAGTCCTGGGGATCCTCGGAAGATGTACCACCATAGGTAGTAGTGAAATACTTGGTGAACCTGTCCAATCTCCACAGAGCATCAGAAGACATAGCTGCTCCATCACCGGTCTGAGCTACAAAACCCGGTGGAACAACCCCAATAGACTGAGCTACTAGAGTCTAAAACTAGGGAGCCTTCTGTTTCGGAGTGCGAGTAGCGAGAGTCTATGCTCCTCCCCCAGTCTGAGAGACGGTTGGTGCCACAAGAAGTATGCCTGCCTGAGTGACACTCTCCATAAGACCCACTAGACGGACCAGAGCATTCTGGAGTATCGAGGTAGCGATGAACCCCTCTGGAACCTGAGTTGGGCACGCTGGAACGATTTGGGCCAGAACCTCATCATCAAACACTACCTGAGGCTCTGCCTCTGGTTCTGCTACTCTGGGCTGAGTCCTGCCCCTGCCTCGGCCTCTATCATGGACTCGGCCTCGTCCTCTGCCCCTCGAAGGAGCTGCCGCTAATGGCTCGGGATTTTGATCAGCTGATGAAGCGGTACATGTTCTCTCCATCTATGAAAGAACAGAGTAGAAGTTCAATTAGCATTGAGAAAACAAATTGCACGATAGAGAAAAACAGATATAAAGTTATTCCTAAACTCTGTAGCCTCTGGGGATAAGCATAGAAGTCCCTGCACCGATCCCTCAGACTCTACTAAGCTTGTCCGTGAATTGTGAGACTTAAGCAACCTAGAGCTCTGATACCAACTTGTCACGACCTAAATTTTCCCACCGTCGGGACCGTGATGGCGCCTAACATTGTACTCGCTAGGCAAGCCAAGGTTACAGAATATTTTACCTTTTTCCTTTATCTTTTAACAATTTACAAGTTAACAAAAGTAAATCAGCGGAATAAATGCGGAATAACAGAATCTAACAGATTATTTTAATACAATAACAAAACCATAATAAAACTCCACCTAGAACTGGTGTCACAACTCATGGACAGTATATGAATACTACAAACAATGGTCTGAACAAAGAAATATACAACTGTCTCAAAAGTAGATAAAACAGAAAAGAAATAGGATTGAAGAGGACGTCAGGGCCTGCAGACACTTGTAGGACTACCTTGAGTCTCCAATGGACTAAAGGTAGCCACCCAACTCTACTCACAAGGACCAGCACCGAGATCAGCACAAAAAGTGCAGAGTGCAGTATTAGTACAATCGATCCCATATACCGGTAAGTGCCGAGCCTAACCTCGACAAAGTAGTGACGAGGCTAGGACACAACAACCAACATAAACTTGTGCAGTTAGACAATATACTAACAGAATAACAATAATAGAAGCTAAACAGAAATTAACGGGAAGGGGAAACATGCTATAGGGGGTACCATAATAAGGACTCATAGTAGTAACGGAAATTAAACAATTAATGCACTTGAACCGATAACAACAAATAATCACAACAAATAGGAAATGCACGGTATCACCCTTCGTGCTTTTACTCTCATTCCTCACCATGCAATCAATAATAGAAATGTGCACGGCATCTCCCTTCGTGCTTTATCACTATTCCTTACCATATGAATAATAGAAATGTGCACGACATCACCCTTCGTTCTTTATTTCTCTTCCTCAGCATATGCATCAAAATAAATGTAAATGTGCACGGCATCACCTTACATGCTTTATCACTCTTCCTCACCATATGCATAAGTATGAATGTGCACAGTATCACCCTTTGGGTTTTATCACTCTTTCCTCACCCAAACAATAGAAACAATAATATCCCGGCAAGGGAATCAGCTATAACCAATCTCATTTCAATAGTTAAATTCACATTGTAAGTCTCAGCATGAGTCAACACTCAACAATTACCCAATAAAAAGAAAATACAACCAACCTGTTCAACATGAAGAGTAACCAGCTTAAGCATGAACAATACGTGATAAGAAATAAAATGGGTACAAGTATAAGGCTCATTTGCATGCCATGACCCAACAACAACAACGTATAGATACTCATCACCACACTTATACGTCGTACTCAACAATTAAACATGTAGGAAGTAAGACAACATCACCTATTCCCGCAAGCTAAGGTTAGACCAAACACTTACCTCGATTCCACGGCCAAAAGTCAAGCCTCAATTACCGTTTTTCCTTTGGTTTCCACTTCCAACCTGCCCGAATCTATGCATAATTAACTAATTAACTTCAATTACTGCTAAATAAACCAATTCTAATACATGAGTATAGATTTCCCAATGTTTTCCCCAAAAATTCAAAAATCAACCCCGAGCTCGCTTAGTCAAAACTCGAAGTTCAAACCAAAACTCGATTACCCATTCACCCACAAACCCAAATATGCAATTGGTTTTGAAATCCGGCCTCAATTTGAGGTCTAAATCCCCAAATTTTGAAATTCCTAAATTCTACCCAAAAACACCCAATTTCCCATGAAAAACCCTAGATTTTGATATGAAATCATGTAAGAAGATGAAATAGATTGAAGAAAATGAGTTAGAAGTTGTTTACCTATGATTTGGGGAAGAACTCTCCTTAAAAAAATCGCCTATGGGATCTTAGAGTTTGAAGATTTGAGAAGTGAAGTGAAAATTCCGTCCAAATGATCTTTTGATCAGGTGTAGATATTGCAATTGCGACCTAAGCTTCGCAAATGCGAGAACCATCATACCACTGCTGCCTTCGCAATTGCGAAGGAATGTTTACAATTGCGAACACCAACCTTCGCAATTGCGTCAAAAAGACCGCAAATGCGATCACCCAGAGTCTTTTTGTAATTGCAAAGTTATGTTCGCATTTGCGAACTAAGCCAGCCCAGTCCTTCTTCGCATTCATGATAAAGGCCTCGCAATTGCGATCACTGTTTTCCTCGCAATTGCAAGATCAGATGCCAACACCAGAACTATCGCACCTGAAATTTTTATTTCCAAGTACAAAACACTCAGTAGCCTATCTAAGATTCACCCCAGCCCTCGAGGTTCCAAATCAAACATGCACACAAGTCTAAAAACAACATACAGACTTTTTCGTGCGATCAAATCGCCAAAATAACATCTTAAACAACGGATTTAATACCAAAACTCATGAAATTTTCAAGATAATTCAAACTTCCTATTTTCTCAACCATAGGTCCGAATAACGTCAAATTACTTCCGTTTTTTCACTAAATTTTACATATAAGGTTTAAATATTATAACGGACCTGTCCTGGGCTCCGGAACCAAAATACGAGCCCGATACCATCAAGATTACGCACTATTCCATTTCTAAAAATCCTTATTTTCCAACAAACAATTTTCTTCAAAAATTCATTTCTCGGGCTAGGGACCTCGGAATTCGATTACATTATTTTTTGACGGACCCTACGGGACCGTCAAATCACGGGTCCGGGTCCGTTTTCCAAAAATGTTGACCAAAGTCAACTTTAATTAGTTTTAAAGGCAAATTTCAATATTTTTCTTAAATTTCACATAAAAGTTTTCTGTAAATGCACCCGGACTGCGCACGCAAATCGAGGAGAAAGAAAATAAGGTTTTCAAGGCCTTAGAACCTGGATTCAGTTTCGAAAACATAAGATGACCCTTTGGTTCATAACAGTTGAATAGCCGAGGATTGATGAGAAAAAATGGTTTTGAAAGGCCGCTCGGGGACAGGGAAACACCAAGATTGTCGGAATATAACTTCAACATTGATGTTGCTAGCCTCTTATCATCCATCCAGCGTATCAAGGAAACCAAGTTGCCCCGACCATTGCAGTTGGACCCTACCCAGAGAGATCCTAACTTGATGAGTAAATATCTGGCACTCATGGCCATAGGACTGAGGATTGTCGGCAATTGAGAGAAGAATTGTCGGGTAGTCTAAGTGATCAAGCAAAAAATCAATTAAAAATAAGGGCACTAATAAACACACCGAACAGGAGGAACCTCCGCACGTCATCAACATGATCATTGGAGGGCTCGATGACCCTCAAGGTCCAATGATAAAACGTACTAAAGTATCCATCACGAGGGAAAAGCGCACCCAAGATTATGTCCCGAAGGGAACCATTTCGTTTAGCGACTAAGACACTGAAGGCATTGTACAACCTCATAATGATGCATTGGTAATATTCGTACTTATCAATAAATTTCGAGTTAAACGTATGTTGATTGATCCAGGTAGCTCAGTCAACATCATCAGATTGAGGGTCAAAGAGAAATTGGGGTTACATGATCAAATAGTGCCAGCAGTACGGGTGTTGAACGGATTTAACATGGTATGAAAAATTACTAAAGGGGAAATAACCCTACCGGTGAATACCGCTAGGACGATCCAAGAAACGAAGTTCTCTGTGAATGGGACATGAGATATAACGCTCTATTTGGAAGACCATGGGTTCATAACATGAGGTAGGTACCTTCTACCTTACACTAGGCACTGAAATTCCCTGCGCTGGGAGGAATCAAGATGGTCTATGGAGAATAGCCGGCTACAAAGGAGATATTCATAGTCGACGAAATACTCCTGGTGCATGCCATCTCAAAGAACACAGAGTCGATCAGAAAGGCGAAAGTTAAATAGCAACCATCGTTTTCGTCCCGGCAGGTTCAGAGGAACGAGGAGTATACGAGGAGGATGATTATAGAGTTCTGAGATCGTTCATAGCTCCTGATAATACCGACACCACCAAATCGGCGGTCGAAGAGTTGGTACAAGTCACGTTGATTGAACACCTACCATATCGAAAGGTATACCTGGGCACGGGGTTAACCCCTGAGCTTAGGAAAAAAACTCATTAATTTTCTTAAAGCTAACATAAATTATTTTGCTTGGTCCTATCTTGACATGACAGGGATCCCGTCGGAAGTAACCACTCATAAGCTGAGTTTGGACCTGAAGTTCCATTCAGTTAAGACGAAAAGGAGGCCGTAGTCTTAGGTCAAAAATGCACTCATCAAGGGCGAGGTATCTAAACTCCTTAAAATATGATCCATTTGGAAGATTAAGTACTCAGACTGGTTTAACTAACGTAGCAATAGTGCCTAAAAATGAAAATAAGCTAAGAATGTGGGTAGATTACAAAGATCTAAATAAGGTATGCCCCAAGGATTCTTTCCCTTTTGCCTAACATCGGTCGGATGATCGATGCGACGGTTAGACACGAGATACTATGTTTTCTCGATGGCTATTACGGTACAACCAAATTCAGATGGACCCAAGCGATCAGGAAAAGACTTCTTTTATCACTAAGTTCGGTACCTACTGTTATAAGGTAATGCCGTTAGTATAAAAAATGAAGATGCCACCTATCAACGCCTAGTACCGTTACTTGGCGTTCTTCTAGAAAAGCTTTTTGGAGGAACTCAAACAATACCTATCGAGTCCGCCCTTGTTGCACACTCCAAAGGCAAACGAAATTGGCGGTTTTCGAGTTGGCGTTTAGTGGAGTATTAGTTCGGGAAGAGAAAGGTATGCAATTTCCTATTTACTATGTCAGTAGAACTTTAGGTGAGGCCAAGACAAATTATCCTCACCTGAAAAAGTTGGCGCTCGCTTTGCTAAGCGCATTCAGAAAGTTAAAGTCATACTTTCGATGCCACCCCATATGTGTCGTAACCTTTTACCCACCGAGGAACATCATGCATAAACCCGAGCTCTCGGGCCGACTGGCCAAATGGGCTGTCGAAAATAGTGGGTACGATATCTAGTATCGACATTGAACCGCCATAAAATCTCAAATTTGGGCAAACTTCATGGCCGACTTTACGCCGGTCTTAATACCCGAAGTCGAAAGGGAATTATTGTAACCTCGGGGACTACCTCGGGAATTCGAACCCTTTTTACGGACGGTGTCTCGAACAAAAAGGGGTCCGGGCTCGTCATCGTGTTTAAACTACCTACGGGAGATGTAGTTAGGCAGTCTGTTAAAACTGTGAAATGGAATAACAATGAGGCCGAGTATGATGCCATGTTTGCAGGTCTCGAATTGGCTAAAAGCCTTGGGGCCGAGGTGATCGAAGCTAAGTAAAACTCCCTCCTCATGGTAAATCAAGTCAATTGGATGTTCAAAGTGAAAGAGGAACAAATGCGAAGATACTTAGATAAATTACAAGTAACACTGCATCAATTTAGCGAATAGACCCTACAGCACGTGCCCCGAGATCAGAACAGCGAGGCCGATGCTCTGGCTAACTTGGGGTCGTCCGTTGATGTCGATGAATTCAGTTCGGGAATGGTAGTACAACTAATGAAGTTGGTGATAGAAGGACACTGAAGAAAATTTGACGAGTTTAACTTGGGATTGGAGGAATAAATACATGGACTACTTGAAGACTAAAAAATTCCCCTATGATCCCAAAGAATCGAGGGTCGTCAGTACCAAGGCTGCCAGATTTAGCTTGGTCAAGGCATATTGTTCAGAAGAACATTCGACGGTCCACTAGGCAGATGCTTGGGGCCGAGAGATACCGAATATGCCTTGAGAGAAGTTCACGAAGGCGCTTGCGGGAACCATTCGGGGACAAAATCATTGGTTCATAAATTAATCAGGATCGGCTATTACTAGACCAAAATGGAGAAAGATGCAAAGGACTTTGTACGAAAGTGTACAACTGCTAGAGACACGCCTCGATAATACATTAACCGGGGGAAATACTTCACTCGGTTTTGTCTCTGTGGCCATTTATGAAGTGGGGAATAGACATCGTCGGTCCCCTAATATGGGTACCCGATAAGGCTTAATTCATACTGTTCATAATCGATTATTTTTTCAAATGGGCCGAAGCTCAAGCGTTCGAAAAGTCCGAGACAAGGAAGTCATTGACTTCATCTTGGACCACATAATATGCCGATTTGGGATACCGGCAGAGGTCGTTTGCGATAATGGAAAATAATTCATCGGTAGAAAGGTATATAAACTTTTCGAAGACCACAAGATCAAAAAGATACTATTAACGCCATATCACCCTAGTGAAAATAGGCAGGCGGACTTACTCTTTAGGAAACTGGGGTTAACGCACACCCCAATTTCCCGGCGAATCAAACGAAGTAAGAGTATGAATATACGAAATTGAAATCGAAGCTGGAAATTCTTTATATCAAGGCCTGAACGGGGATGCCTACCATTGAACCTGATGAGGCAACACTCCCCGAACCCAGAACAATTTCTAAGACATCGGAAAACATGGCAAACGGCTGCACACGACTAACAGAGGATCGTGATATCCGCACCCAACCAGATATCACGGCACAGATCTCGCCCGATGTCGGTAACATATCAGTAAGACAGTAATTAACAAGAAAGGAGGATTTTTACCTTTTTTTATAATAGTATTAGGGATGAAACTCTCCTACTATATAAAGGGGAAGCTTTTTATGTAATAGGACATATGATAACACGCATTCCAAGGCAACCCAAACTCATTTCCATGCTTTCTAGCTATTGCAAAAAGTCCTTATTTTACTTTTGTTCTTTGTTCTTGATCGGCTTTGAACCAAGGACCCTACCGAGGGCAGAAACTATTGCCCAATTTAAGTTCAAGCTGCCCATAACGTTATGACTGGTTTGATTATTCATTCTGTTTTTTGCTCATTTATCTAGCATTTTTTATTATTTATGTTGTATTTATCCGCATATCCTTAAAATTGCATACAAATTTAATTGTTATCTATTTTGAGGGTATCCGTAAATGACTATGCAACTGTAAAGGAAGAAAAGAAAAGGTAAAGAGTCCCTCTCAGAAAAACAAAGACACGGCTTATGGCTTCTCCTTTTACAGTGTCTTTTCTTTTTGGAAGTTTCTTGTTACCGTCCTCTGC
Source organism: Nicotiana sylvestris (assembly GCF_000393655.2). NCBI lineage: Eukaryota > Viridiplantae > Streptophyta > Magnoliopsida > Solanales > Solanaceae > Nicotiana > Nicotiana sylvestris. The sequence goes on along the minus strand of NC_091059.1, from coordinate 140,209,595 downwards.
TCAGAGCTTCTCTGCCCCAATATCCGTTTAATCCTTTTTACTCGAAATGCTACTCCCTTTTTCCTTCTTTTAGTTTGTCTCTTGCTGCACCCTGATTAAAACGTAGTTCCATTCATATATTACTTCCATTAGTTGTCACGAAAATTTCAGAGTTAGAGTAGCTTGACTATATTTTTACATGATAAATTGGAAGAACAAATTTATTTGCTGCAACATGAATGTTTTGTTGAGAAATGAAAAGAAGATCATGTATTCATTTAGACGAAATCGTCGTTTGGTTTGAAATAGTTTTCAGGACGGCGAAACAAAAGGTTTGATTCATTTAAAGTTGACAGTGATTACTGAGGAATTTTTGTGTATATTTTCATTAAATTGATGATAGTTTGTTTGCTTCCATTTGCTAGTATGTTGATGACATAATAATTAAAGTTAAAAATACGTCGACTAATGATGAACTAAAATACAATTGAAGAAAGAATTTGTGATTAAACATTGTTAGATAAATAATAATCAAAATTGGCTTTGAGGCGTGAAAATCGACTGTCCTTAAAGAGTTATCGTTTGTATACTAATTTAGGGAAAATACAAAACGATTCTCTTCAGGATACAACAAAGCCTGCAGTAACACTTGTGATTTTCTATATGCACTTCGTTGGAATTCTTGTGTATTTATAGGCAACCAATAGACCCTTTCAGAAAAGATGTCTTGTTTCACAAACAGACACGACTATTTATTCGAATTTTGAATTTAAAATTCAAATAAATAATTAACTCTAGGATCTCGTGCCTGTTGAGTTAATCTCGTGTCTGTTGAGTCAGTCTCGTGCCTATTGAGACAATCTCGTGCCTGTTGAGTTAGTCTCGTGCCTGTTGAGTCAGTCTCGTGCCTGTTGAGACAATCTCGTGCCTGTTGAGTCAATCTCGTGTCTGTTATGCGCTATTTCATAATGATCAGTTCCGAGGCTAACAGGCACGGTACGAGTAAGAAACGTCTCACTTCCAACTTGCCAATAACAAACTATCTTACAATCCCCCTCTAGTTTGTTATTTCACTTCATAACACTTGTGAATAATTGAAAGTATCTTTTACAGATTTGAACTTTCCTTTAGTGTAAGTATTTTAAAATTTTGACGAAATTAATGGTATCTTAAGATTTGAACCACAAATCCTTGTGCCAAAACCTAAAATACCACACACACAGCGTTATCTAGTAGCTTAGAAAATCCAGTATTCACTTTAGCACGTTTACGGCCATGTGCTCATCCTGAATTCATGAATATTTACAAGATCAACCCTTTAAATCTTGCTAGAAGCGGCACCACTTCAATATTCATATAGGTGGAATTAGTTAATATGTCCCTGTTACTCCAGACATTAATAATTCCATTAAGATTAATCAACCTCTTCATGTAACAGTATGCACTTTGGAGTTTGTCTTTATGCCCCTGTTATAACAAGCATTTAACAACTCCTTAACTCCTCATATAACAGTAAGTAGTACATTAGAATTAGGGCTCCTAAAGAGGAGATCAGTGCTTAAACAATACAAGTAACTTGTTATTACCCATTGAACTTATATTGTTAGAGTGTATACTAACTCAAAGTGGGGTTCCTATTCCTTGTATTTAATTTAAGGGTCTCAGCCCCATCCCTCCACAAGTTTGTTGTACTACATCTCTACCTAATGGCTTCGTAAGTGGATCAGCCAAATTCTTATTTGATCTCACATATATTATAGCTATAGCTCCATTTGTAATTAATTCTCTTATATAAGCATGTCTCAAGCTTATATGTCTCGATTTCCCATTATATATTTTATTGTGAGCAACAACACATTGTAGTCTCACTATCACAGAATATGGAAATGGCTGGCATAGGTTGTGGCCACAACTTTATATCAAGTAACATATTCCTCAGCCATTCTGCTTCTTTTCCAGCAGCTGCTAATGCAATAAATTCAGATTCCATAGTAGAATGGGAAATACATGTTTGTTTCTTGGATGCCCAACTAATGGCTCCACCGCCTAGAGTAAATATCCATCCTGATGTGGATTTATTATCATTAACACTTGTAATCCAACTTGCATCAGAATATCCCTCTAATACATTAGGAAAACCATTATAGCAAATGCCTAAGTGCTTTGTATATTTTAAATATCCAAGTACTCTACTTATTGCTTTCCAATGATCATTACCTGGATTACTGGTAAACCTTGAAAGTTTACAAACAGCAAATGCAATGTCGGGTCTAGTGCAATGCATTGCATACATCATACTACCTATCGCACTTGCATACTCCAACTGTGCTACTGCTCTTCCAGTATTTGCAGTTAGCTTAACACTAGAATCATAAGGAGTATTATACCCCTTTATTCCTAAATGACTGAATTTAGTAAGGATTTTATCTATATAATGTGCTTGTGACAAAGTCACTTGCTTGTTATCTCTTTTGACCTTGATTCCCAAAATAGTATCAACTTCATTTAAATCCTTCATTTTAAAAACTGAGGTTAGATACTTCTTGGTCTCGGTAATTCCTTGTAGATTCGTACCAAAAATCAGCATGTCATCGACATATAAACAAATTATTACTCCATATTCTTTTGTAAATTTAGAGTAAATGCACTTGTCTGCATTATTATGTACGAATACGGTTGATAGTATTACACTATCAAATCTATCATGCCACTGTTTAGGCGCTTGTTTAAGACCATAAAGAGACTTTATCAATTTACAAACTCTCTTCTCGTTTCCCGGAAGAACAAATCCTTCAGGTTGTTGCATATATATTTCTTCACTAAGGTTCCCATTTAAAAAGGCTGTTTTAACATCCATTTGATGTACGTAAAGATCATAGATAGAGGCCAAAGATAAAAGGACTCTAATCGATGTTATTCTTGCAACATGAGCATATGTATCAAAATAGTCTATGCCTTCCTTTTGAGTGAAACCTTTTGCAACTAATCTTGCTTTGAAGGTTTGGACAGAACCATCTGTATTGTACTTTCTCCTAAAGACCCACTTACAACCTATAGGTTTTGATCCAAGAGGAAGATCAACCAAAACCCAAGTGTTGTTGGATATAATTGAGTCCATTTCATCATTAATGGCCTCTTTCCAAAAAGCAGCGTCTCTAGAAGACATTGCTTCTTGAAACGTCTTTGGGTCTTCTTCAACATTTAATACAATTGGAATTTGATTACAAACGTTTGTCCTATCTCCTTCAACAAGAAATACTATAGATTGTGAAGAAATAAAATCAGAACCAAGATGTTTTTCCTTTCTTATTCTTTGGCTTTTCCTTGGTTCTATCTGCATATCATCACTTCTTTCCTTAGTTTTAATAATTTCAGAAAGCGACAATTTATTAGCATCAATACGTTTTCCATTTATTTCAGTCATTTCATCAACATTGTCATTTATAAATCTATTTTCAATAAATTCAACATGTATAGATTCTATAATGACATTAGATTCTAGATCTAGCAGTCTATAAGCTTTGGAGTGTTGTGCATATCCTATAAAAACACTTTTAATTCCTCTAGGACCCAATTTTGTTCTTTGATGGTCAGGTACTCTATAATAGGATATACACCCCCACACTTTAAAATAATTTAAATTTGGTTTTCTACCATTCCAAAGCTCATAAGGCGAAATATGCATACTCTTTGAAGGCACTCTATTTAAAATATAACATGCAGTTAGTAGTGCTTCACCCCATAAATTATGTGGCAAATGTGCATTAAGTAACATAGCATTAACCATATCCACCAAAGTTCTATTTTTTCTTTCCGCTAACCCATTTTGTTGAGGAGTATAAGGGGCACTCATTTGATGTATTAGGCCATGCTCTTCACAGAACTTATTAAATTCGTTAGGAAAATATTCTCCGCCTCTATCACTTCGAATAATTTTAATTTTCCTACTCCTTTGATTTTCCACAACAGACTTGTATTCTTTAAACTTTTGAAAAGCTTCGTCCTTAGTTCTAAGTAGGTAAACATATGTAAATCTAGAGAAGTCGTCTATAAAAGTAATAAAATATCTTTTGCCTCCTCTAGTTAATTCTCCATTTAATTCACACAAGTCTGAATGTATTAAATCTAATAGTTCTGTGGATCTTTCAACTTTACGAAATGGTTTCTTTGTCATCTTTGCTTGTATGCAAATTTCACATTTTATATGTTGAGTTTTACATGAGATATAACCATTTTTGGACATATAATTCAAGGAGCCAAAATTTAAATGTCCTAGTCTAGCATGCCATAAACAAGAATCAGACTCAACGATGTAAGCAGAAACATAATTTATTTCATTAATACTCAATTTGAACATGCCGTTACAGTTATAGCCTTTTCCAACAAAAACACCATTCTTAGACACTATTACATGATCAGACTCAATAACTATCTTGAAGCCTTTCTTTGACAGCAAAGCAGCGGACATTAAGTTTTTCTTCATATCAGGAACATGATACACATTCAGTAACGTCAACTTCTGGCCAGATGTGAAGTTAATCTCAATACTTCCTTTTCCAGCAACATCTGCCGCAACATGGTTTCCCATCAAGACTTGTTCAGAATCCTGCATATGTCTTGAACATCTTCTTGTCATAATAGACATGAATAGTAGCACCCGAATCTAGCCACCAGTCTTGAGTATTTAAAGCAGCGGTAGCCACATTCAACTCTGTGACCATACCAATTTGCATTGCGGAAACCATGGCAACCAGTCCTTGGGCAGAATTTTCCACTATGTTTGCCTTTTCAGAATTTCCAGATTTTTCAATCTTTCTAGACTTTTCGGTATTGCCTGCATTGAAATTTATTCCTGCCTTTCTATATCTGCAGTCCCGAATCATATGGCCTTTCTTTCCACAATGATGACAACTAAAGTTCTTTCTCTTTTTAAAAGAAGACTTTTTGGAAACTTTCAGATGTTTGTTCCCACTTCCTGAACCATTCTGACTGACAAAATTGACTGCGGAACTCGAAGGCTGACTAATAACATCACGAGCACGAGTCTCACTTTCAATTTGAATGTGAGTACGAAATTGTTCCACAGTCATTTTATCCATAGAATGTAGGATTTTCTTTCTATAGTCATTCCAAGAGGAAGGCAATTTCGAAAGAATAGCACCTATTTGAAGTGCATCAGGAATTTTAACTTCAAGATCACTTAGTTTTGATACTAAGATTTGCAGTTCATGAATCTGATCCATTATAGGCCTAGTATCAAATATTTTAAATTCAAAATACTGCAGAGCCAGGAATTTGTCAATACCTCGTTTTTCATTCTGGTATGCAGTTTGTAGAGCAGTCCAAATCTCTCTTGGCGACTTCAGATTGCAGTAAAGATCATAGAGTCGATCTGTCAAAGTATTCAGAATATGGCCGCGACACAACAGTTCATCATGTTCTCGTTTCTTCCTTTCTTCCTTGACTACGTCAGAATCTTCTGTTGTGGGCTCAGGCATCAGAGGCAAGGCAGAATCAAGAACATAGTAGATATTGAGAGCGGACAACAAGAATATCATCTTGTCTCTCCAACGGGTAAAGCTCGTTCCATCAAAGCGATCAAGTTTGATGAACTCCTTCGGATTCTCAACAACAGACATCAATTTCTCCATAGCAGAATAACTCTTTAAGATTGTTAGATAAATAATAATCAAAATTGGCTTTGAGGAGTGAAAATCGACTGTCCTTAAAGAGTTATCACATGTATACTAATTTAGGGAAAATACAAAACGATTCTCTTCAGGATACAACAAAGCCTGCAATAACACTTGTGATTTTCTATATGCACTTCGTTGGAATTCTTGTGTATTTATAGGCAACCAATAGACCCTTTCAGAAAAGATGTCTTATTTCACAAACAGACACGACTATTTATTCGAATTTTGAATTTAAAATTCAAATAAATAATTAACTCTAGGATCTCGTGCCTGTTGAGTTAATCTCGTGTCTGTTGACTCAGTCTCGTGCCTATTGAGACAATCTCGTGCCTGTTGAGTCAATCTCGTACCTGTTGAGTCAGTCTCGTGCCTATTGAGACAATCTCGTGCCTGTTGAGTCAATCTCGTGTCTGTTATGCGCTATTTCATAATGATCAGTTCCGAGGCTAACAGGCACGGTACGAGTAAGAAACGTCCCACTTCCAACTTGCCAATAACAAACTATCTTACAAACATCTTGTTGATGAAAAAAGGAAAATTGTATATGTAAAATCAAAACAGATTGTGAAAGTGGACAGAAGAAATTGACTCAGTAAAAAATTATATTGCAAAAATCTTGGAGCAGTTTGGTACATATGACGAATATGTGTCTACTTCATTGAAATACCTTTATCATACACAATTCATCTTAGATATCAAATGGAATAATATCCTTTTAGGTAAATGAAAAGTAGCTTGGATCGAATCATAGGAATGGAGAATTCCTTGCTTTTATTCTTTAATAGGAGCCCGTTTGGACATAAGAATTTTTTTCATTTTTTTTCGAATTTTTTTTACTTTTTTCGAGATTAGCGTTTGGTCATAAAATTTCTAATTTTCACTTAAAGATGAATTTTGGAATTTTTCAAAAATTTGAAAAAACTCCAAAAAACTATTTTTCAAAATTTTCACTCAGATCACTCATAAAGCTTCAAAAACAACTTAAAATTATATTCATATCCAAACACAACTCTAATTTTTAAATACCATTTTTATTTGAAAAAAAATTCACTTTTTTTTTTAAATTTTACAATTCTTATGTCCAAACGCCCACTAGGTCTACTCAGCACGAATTCGATTAGACGGCCGGGTTAACAAGTTTAGATGATTGAAAACAGAAAGAAAAAATAAGTAGCTTAATACACAGTTGTAAGCATTCAATTAAAGAGTTAATGGAAATTCTAGAACTATAATATCATCCAGCTAGCTGCCAAATTGCAATAGGCCTTATACTTTTCGTGACTGAAAAAGCTACTGCAGCAAGAAAGAGTTTTGAGGACCGAGCGAAAAAGGTAAGAGGGTAGAGGAGATAAAAAGAGTCAAACCTAAATATTATTTTTTTGGACCCAAATTAAGTTAATAAGTGTTTAAAAACAATACATTTCTATATATAGCGTACAAATACAAGACGTTATACATTAACGGTAACATCTGCCGTTAAGGTATAGCGTGTTGTAATTGCACGCTATACATATTGACGATTTAACTGTCATACATAACGTCTTGTTATTGTACGCTATATATAGCGTTTTCTTTTCATACGCTATACCCCAATTTAAATATTGTCCTTCGTCTTCTTCCCCGAACACCCTTTCCCCCACATTTTTTAAAATTCCACTGTTTCGGGTCCCCCCACTGCCCGTTCTTTAAAAAAAATTGTGGGCCCCTCCCGTCACACAAAAGGTTAAGAACGTAGGTTCCACATCGTAGTAGAGCATTGTATTATTGTGGTTTATCTTCTTCGTCTTCAAATTTTCACACAAGACACTCACTACATCAAGATATTTCGTTTTATTTTATGTCCAAACTTGTATAATAATGTATATCACTGCCTATTGAATGTGTTTCCATGTCGTTTTGTGTTTTATTTGCGAAACTAGTATGTTATATTTATCCGGACTTAGATATTAGTGTTCTAAAAAAATGTAAAAATGAGATTTAATTTTTTATGTTTATATCCGAATTTAGATATTAGTGTTTTCATGTCGTTTTGTGTTTTATTTGCGAAACTAGTATGTTATATGTATTTTTGTTAATGTTATGTGATTAAAATGTATTTGTTGTTTATATTTAATTTATTTATTAGCGTTAAAATGTATAAACTTTTAGCATAGTAAACTGTATAGTATTTTAGCGTAGAATCCTTGTAGTTTAAGTATTTCTTATAATGATAGATTGTTATATATACTTTGTACAATTAAATAATCAAAATTATAGAAAAAACACACATAAAATTATCAAAAAATTAAATTTGACACACATAAATATTCATGATAGTTTGGTGCTACTAGGCCTCAAATATCGAGCTTGGAACCCAATTGTTATACATACTTTGTACAACTAAATAATCAACATACAATTAATGTTGTTTAATTTACAATTGACGACATGGACGCGCCTATACATCCCGGCCCTTACTCTCGTGAGCTATTAGTGCTTCAGGGCGATCATAGGTCCGCTCATATATGGGAGGGAGAGTTACTGTCCCAGACTCTCCGCGCTAGGAGAGTGGACGACCTGTCAGATTTTCTAAGGCAAAGAGATCTCCATGAGCGTGTAGTCCACCGCCTCCAGGATACGGGATTCTATAGGATTATTGAGATCGGGCGGATACAGGTTGATTGAGCTTTGATCACGGCATTGATTGAGCGGTGGCGACCGGAGACGCACACTTTTCACCTGCCCATTGGCGAGGCTACCATCATGCTGCAGGACGTTGAGGTTTTATATGGCCTGCCCGTTTCACTGCCTATTGCTATGAGATATATGTCGCGTGATACTTATTTGTACATGCTGCAACAACTTACGGGTTTCAGGCCACAGGACGAGACTTCATCGTCGGGTGCTAGTCGGTTGACTTTGACCCCTATTAGATAGCACCTGGAGCTACTCCACCCTGATATCACCAACGATATAGAGGAGATATATATCACCCAGTATACGAGGTTGTTGTTACTTCTTCTATTTGGAGGGGTCTTGTTCCCGAACACTTCGAGGAACCTAGTTAGCCTTAGATTTTTGCATCATCTTCATCTTCTAGATGAGTTACCCTATTACAGCTGGGGTGTTGCTGTTCTCGGCTACATGTATAGGCAGATGTGTCGGGCGAGCATGGGCACTCAGAGAGATGTTTGTGGGTTTATGTCGTTTCTACAAGTGACAACATATTCAAATAAAGTGTTCATCAGTTCCAACTTTACCTAATTAGACTTTATCTTAAACATTACGTCAACTTTGTATGTTAGGTTTTGGCCTGGGAGCGGTTCTTGCAGTTTTAGCCACCGCGACCACAATTACCTCCTACTGTAGCACTTCTGTTTCTCCCTCTAGCCAGGAGGTGGGTTCTCTGCCGTACACTTTCACGAGAGTATGATGCTCATCATAATCTCCCCCTCTGCAGGGATGTGTTGGATCTGCTGGAGGGCACACAGGTAAATATGTACCCAAACTTACCTGGTGTAGATTAACTTAGTGTTGCGCATACTCACGTTTCATGTTCTTATTTGATAGTTCATATGGACGCCATACAACGACGATTTGATAGCTTCTCTGGCACCTTATTGCTCAGTCGGTCGATTGATTTGGAGCACTTCTGCCCCACTTATATGCCTCAATATTGTGGAGCATCATGCCTCGGGGCGGGTACTGCGACAGTTTGGCCGCCCGCAGTATATACCGAGGGGGCCTATATTGGAGCCTACACATTATCAGAGGGATGATCGTTGTAGGGCGGACGACACATTTATGGCATGGTTAGCGGCGCATATCCATATTTAGGACCATTGAGATTAGATGATTCCGCCCCCACCTACATATATCGAGGAGGTTGATCTTCAGAGGTATATGTCCTGGTACCGGCACGTCACCCGAATTTTTATCGGGAACCCTATTCATCAGGCTTGCTGGCGGTACGTTCCATACGTCGGGCGACACAAGGCCCTGGTATGTTTTTCTATTATTATTCATTATATAACTGTATTTTAGTGCAATATACGTAGTTTATATTTCATACGTTGTGCAGGCTATTGGACTACACACAGTCTATCAGATGCGACTGCAGATGCAGGATTATGTCGGCGATCCTACTGACGCCTTGCAGGATTATAGCCGTCGATTTGTAGAGTTGGCTGCCCGGACACTGCAGTGAGTCCGGGAGGATCAGCGTTTGGCACACATGCCTGATTATGTGGATCCAGAGCAGTATGAGCGAGGCCCTGGTATGGCACGAGGTGGTGGTGCCCGACGAGGTGGAGCTGCCCGACGAAATGGTGGTGCCCGACGAGGCGGGGGTGCCGGACGATGTGGCGATGGGCGGAGAGGAGATGGTCCCCAGCAAGGGGGCGTTGAGGCCCCTGCTGATTATGTTCCTGCCGATCTGCCGGGTGGCCTACATGAGATGGACATGCCGTCATACAGCCTTGGGATGGATCTCACTCTAGAGACTTCGCAGGTGACCCCGTCGGATCAATTATTGATCACGGGCACGCACCTTTCTGGAGTAGATTGGGATACATAATTTCCAGGCCCATCTACTGTTGCTGAGGAGCGGCCGACCCGAGATTTACATAGTGGGCGCCGGCTGAGTTATGGTTCATCATCACGTTCGCAGGTATGGTTTTCATAGTATTGAATTAGAATTTTGTCTTTATTTTCCATAACTTTGTTAATTTCCTTTTTAAGGCTGAACACGATGTTGACATGGCTGTGACAGATGATTACATTTAGGAGCCCGACGAGATAGTGGTACGACAATTCAAATTGTTGTGACTTATTATATACTTTGTTATTCTGAGCTTTTTATTCTTATATAGTTTCTACTGGACTAACAGCCCCTTCTTCTGATGCTGTCAGCACCACTGATGATCATGCAGCGGCGCATCCGGCTATAAGGAGGCGACTTGATGATGAAGATCCTGATAGCGTACCCAGGCGGGATGCGATGCGCCTCAGGCCAGCGGTTGCGTTGAAGCACACTGGATGCGGGACACATTGATTTTATTCTTTTTTTGTATTATATGTAAATAATATTTTTGTATATACATTAATAACAACTTTTATATAATATGTGCATTACTTTTTTATTACTCCATTAATTAGCTAGTTTCATACTACAACACAAACACATGTCGTAAAGAAGTAAAATTTCATTACAATGACTGAAAATAAAGTTCATTACAACTACTTTAGCTTAATAAAAATGCACACAACACACATAAAGATAAATTGATACACTAAACACATACATTTAGTCACTGCCGCCCATTATTCTCTGCTCCAACCACTTAAATTATTCTAACAGCTTATTTTCTTTTCTTCTACCTCTTTAAGTTTCGCTTTCAACTCCACAACTTCTTTTTTAAGTTGTTTTTCACGTTCCCACTATTTTAAACACAAAACATTAAGATCATTCAACAATCCTTTGTAGTATTCCTGATGACAAGGTTCATCAATCCATACCTCAAAATCGCAAATAGGTCCGCCAAGAACCTTATAAAACTTGTTCAAACATTCCCAGAAGCGGCGTCCAGCTGCACCATTATACCTACAACTTTGCATCTGGTATTTTTTTCCGCACTTGCACCTTGGGACTTAAATAGGCTGAGACATTTTTCTGTTAAAAAAACTTGCTTTTCAAGGAAGATTTGCTATTAGTTATTTTTGAGCGAAGAAAATATGTAGAATGAGCTTGTCATTTATAGGCAAGACAACACACATAACGTAGTATTTAACCGCGTTATATATAGACATAACGTAATATTTAACCACACTATGCCTTGCGTGTTAAATGTTCTGACGGGTACGAAACAGCTTTATGTCAGATCGACATGACAACACACACACACATATAACGTAGTATTTAACCGCTCTATATATAGACATAACGTAGTATTTACCTACCCTATGCTTTGCGTGTTAAATGTTCTAACGGGTACGAAACAACTTTATGTCAGTTGGGCAGCTTTTTCAAATCGACAAGACAACACACAGTCATAAATTAATCAGATTTATGAAAGTTCAATGTTGTTTCCAGTTCTTCCGAATATATAATTTTTTTTATTATCATTAAAAAACTGAAATGGAGAAATTCAACTCATAATTAACAAACATAATTTTATTTTATAAATCTTGCAACATAAACAAAATAACTAAATATTACAACACAAACTCATTGATAGTTAGGCACAATAGAAGAACACCCACCCTGAGCTTGATTATTGTTGCCACCCAAAGGACATTTTCGACGGTCGTGTCTTGTTTACGAGCATTACCACATCTGCGTGCATAAACGGTATCACTAACATCCATTTGGTTCCGTATATGCGTTCTCTTCTTCACCTGTATTTGGCGCAAATAGGACTTGTTACACACCATTTTAAATGGTTCAGGCGGCCAATAATGCTCAGCACCCACTGGCTGCAACTGCCCACTATATGTGTTTAGGTACTTCACAACACTATATTTTTTATCAAAATAGTTGGTTACACCTAAACCAACTTGTTGAAAGCACTTTATGGCATGTGAGCAAGGCATGTGGTAGATAGACCATTTCCCACAACAGCATAACCTTGTAGATTCATTTACAGTATGTACATTATTACCCCGATTTTGATGGATCGTGGTGAGAACTTCAAAAATATTTCTTTCGTTATCATACTGCAAAAATGAATCGGCACTGGCATAAATTCAACACTCCTTTCAATTAATGATGTTACAGCTATAGACCTTTCAATAAACCTCTTTTCCATCTGCTTGAACGACATCCGCACCATGGCTGTTACAAGCAATCCTCTTGCCGACTTTAATAACCCGTTGAAAGACTCTGACACATTTGTAGTCAGAGTTCCCCATCGTCTTCCATCATCTGCATGCAAGGTCACTTTTCAGGGTCATGTCGCATTAACCAATGATAGGTTGCCTCGTCTTCTTGCCTGATATATTCCATGTGCCTTCAGAATTTATGTTGTTGGTAGTTTGTTGCTACCATCAACATCAAATCATGCAGATCCTTGTTGGGATATGCCTTCTGGAAATTGGCTTTAAGGTGCCTAACACAGTAACGATGGTAGGCATAAGGTTCTTGCCATGCAGGCAAGTTCTCCACAGAACTTAAGATACCACCGTGCCGATCAAATATTAAACAAATACCGAAACGTTGTTTGACAATGTGCTCTTTCAAGTGGTTCAAAAACAGCATCCACGTCTCTTATCTTTTATTGGCACAAATAGCAAAAGCTAGAGGAAATATCTGTCCATTAGCATCTACTGCCACGGATATCAATAGCTTGATATCGTACTTTCCATAGACATGGGTGCCGTCTATGGATATTACGGGCCGACAATGCGAAAAACCATCAATTGCTGGTTTAAACGCCCAGAACACGTAATTAAATATATATTTTGGTTTACCTAGAATCCGCTCAAGCGTCCATTCAACAACCGTCCTGGGGTTAAACTGTTGTAGTGCAGCCATGTACCTAGGCAGATCTGCAAATGACTTATTCCAGTTACCATAGACTATTTCAAATACTCATTTGCGCCTGAGATATGCCTTTCTTTTAGTAATGGTATGGTCATCTTTCTTGTGGACTGCTGTAATGCACTCTTTGATTTTATACCTTATGGACGTTTCGATGTGTGGAATAAGAATAAGAGAAATCAAGTCAATATCCAAGTTGAAGTGATTCCCGTTGAATGTGTCCATTTCGCATGTGTGGGTGGGAATGTATTTACCCACTTTCCACAGACTCTTGCTCCCACGCAACATCCAATGACATGGCCAAAATCACCTGCGACAAACAACCTTGTAGACAACCGGACTTGACTCCTATACTGTCATCTCACGACACTCTTTTACGTTGTGCATTTTACAAGCCCTGTTTAGGCGCGTTTTATCAGGAAAAAGCATGCCCTTTTCTAGCACCGTTGGTCTACACTCATCCCACATTACTGTCCGAATTTCATCAAAATCCCTTGTGAGAGCTTCCACATCCGGCATGCTTGGCAAGTTATCAAGGTAAGGAATTTCCCTTGAATGAAACGGCACTTGGGACTCGTACACTCTTCGTCTAAGGGGTGGAGCATACTCTCTCGTCAAATCAGGTCCTTCACTCTTATCCTCCTCATCACCATCCTCACGAAGAAAAGGTGTCTCGTTTCCAGATTCATCAGCATTGTTGTCGTAATCACTGTTCTCTTCCTCACTCTGTGCATCTGCCAGATGCCGATTTAATACGTCATCTTCGGGCAATTGAGTGAGTACATTTGGTTCAACTTGCTCGTTTTCACTGCACAATCAACAAAATAATAAGATGCTGAATTTAATAAATACTTTCCATATAGCCGTATCACTTCACTTACAAGTCGTAATGTGATGAAATTCCATGATGGACATTTTCATTTAGGTGATGGCTCCCGGATGGACCACCATGATCCAACACACCAAAACTAAATTTGGGTTCATAATTTGTAAAATTCATACCCGGCTTGTACCCCCTGTTAAATATATAAGCGTTAATACAAATTCAATACAACAAAAATGTACATCGTAACACAAAGGAAAATTGAAGCTTACCACTTGTCTTGTGAACTATGTAAAGCTGGCGGGGATAAGTTTAAATCAAGGAAAACTCTTTCATCCGGAACCTGTCCAGCAAAAACTCCTCCAGAATAGCCACCTGATGACTGGGGTTATCCGGAACCTGTCCAGCAACCTCATTGTTTAGAACGTCTTCGACCTTTACGTACATATCCAACATATTTGTTACAAGATATTCCCGGTATTCATCCGGAGTCCTCAGAAAAGACCTCAAAGTTTCATCATCATAGATGTTTAACTCCGAGTAAAAAGCAGCCCCTTACGGAGTGACTGAATACGGATATCTTCGGTTACTTTAAGTATCACTGAACGTTTCCTCATACCCATTTTTTTGCATTACAACGATATCAATTTATCGTACTCTATTATAAGTGGTAATTTAACATGACCATGTGGAGATAAACTATACCTCACAGAGTTATTCTCCATCACAACCTCCCCCCCCAATATAATGAAACTCTTATTCTACGCTCTTCAGACATTACAAAAAAATGCTTCAGAATTTAACAAGAAGAAAAAATTGAACGGGAGTTAGAATTTTATGTGAATGAATTTTTCTAAAATCCTAACCACTTTATATAGGAAATGGCTAGCCCGGGATATGGAAATATTTTGCCATATAGCGTTCTTTAAATATACGCTATACACATTTAAATTATTGTGTTTGTCAGTTCACTTATTGGGTGATCCATATACAGGGTATAGCGTTTTTTTGGGGCGCTATATGTATAGCGTGCAATTACAACACGCTATACCTTAACGGCAGACGTTACAGTTAATGTATAGAGTTTTGTATTTGCACGCTATATATAGAAATATATTTTTTTTAAATACCTATTAATGTAATTTGAGTCCAAAAAAATAATATTTAGGTTCCGGACACGAGATAAAAGTAGTAGCCAAGGGCGTAAGCAATTGTAGATTTGTAGGTGTGGTCCGTTCTGTTCTCAAACCTCTGAAAAGCTAACGTTTTGGATTTGACCGAATACTTACCCCTCTCTTTTACTTCACTTCTGTCATAGTAAAACCGAATCTATATTCACCTTTTGTGCTTAGAGGTAGTTGCAGTTACTAATTGGTTGTAGTTAGGGCTTGTAATACCCTATATTTTTAAATAAGGGTGTATTAGTCATAATAATAATAATAATAACAATAATAATAATAATAATAATAATAATAATAATAATAATAATAATAATAATGATGATGATGATGATGATGGTGATGATGATGATGGTGATGATGATGATGATAATTATAAAAAAAATAACTTAAAAATTAGAGATAAGTAAGGCAAAAAAGGTCGAAGCCCATTTGCCAAAAGAAAAGAAAGGGCAAAAAGAGGCTGCCGATTTCATTGAAGCAGAAACTTCAGAACGCCGAGAAAAAAACAGGATTCCAAAAGGGAAAAGAAGAAGAAGAAGAAGAAGAAGAAGAAGAAGAAGAAGAAGAAGAAGAAGAAGAAGAAGAAGAAGAAAAAGAAGAAAAAGGCTGGAACTAAACCTTGAGAAATTTTAAATACGCACTGGTTCTTACGGGTAATAATCGAATTTCTCATCTAGGTTTTTTTCTCCTGGTAATTATTTTTATCTCAATTCATATATTTGAAAGGTTTCACAAGGTATAAGAAATTTAATACCAATTAGAGTTATTTGGGGCAACTTATGTAATTGAAAGTTGGTCAATGTTATTGTAGGATAAATTCACTTGGAAAAAGAAGGGTATTGATGTATTTGTACTTAAACTAGTCTCATTATATATGATCTTTGCTAGGTGTAAATTAAGTTAGGGTACAAAGATTGAGTTTTGGTGTTAAACTGTATTGCAATGACAATAGTGAATTTGGGTATGAATGTTATGAATCTAGTATTAAGTACAAAAGATAGGTACTAATTAAGAAGGAATATTATGGACAGTAAAGTTATTTCAGTTTCAATTTATGCACATGATTAAGGAAATTGAACAGTAAAGGGAATAAACCATATAAATATATTTTTACTTAAAAGATTTCGGACTAATTTAAATTACTCATAGCATGAGTAAATATAATTCGGCGAATTGATGATAAAGTATAAAACTCGGAGGATTGGGTATTCTAAAATAGCTATGAATTAGCCTAAAAAGGAAATTAACATGAGATCGATATTATGTAATTATAGATTGATTGGAGGAATTTGTACGAGTTGCTTGAGGTGAAGCAGTTGGTATTTTGGCACGAGTACAGTGAGTAGTAATCTTACCGCAATTTGTGTTTTCATAACTTGCATGATTTACACATGATTTTTAATATGAATATGTTACCGATTATTTTGAGTTGCATGTGGGACAAGTCTTTTACTCGATATGATACCGAAATAGTTATTTGAGATGAATACCGTGGTTTTAAATATTTTCGTTATCACTAGATCTGTTTTACCATTACTTGAATTTACTATTATCGAAAGGAAATCATATGATTTGATAAGAACCAAAATGCCCTATATTGTTTTAAAATAGTTTCTACGAGTATATATGGATTACAGAGACAAGTATAAATGAGAGTAGATATTGAAGGATCCCGTAGCTAACGGCAGGTCGTTAGACCTGGTTCACCTTGTAATTTTTTATTACCGTTATAGCTCTCGCTAGTGGGAAGGTAGAACTAGCATACCTTTACCAATTTCCCTCGAGTAGGGACTACCGTTATATATGACTTCTTGCAAAGAAGTCCACAGTTATACCGATTACACGATCCATTCATTGAAACCTCCCAAAATGTGAATACTGATATTATACAGTGGTTACCGAACTTATTACTGAATTGTTAATTATTCTTTACTACAAGAAAAGCGTGATGAGATTGAAAATTATCTATTGTTTCTGAAAGGGCATTTTTATGTTATTTTCTGTTTGAGATATTCGCATGTTTTCTGACTTGTCCCCAATAAAAACGGTTGTGGTTAAGTGTTATTATTCACTGAGCTAGCGACTCATTCCCCGCTAATTTTTTTTTTACAGAGATAACAGTTGACGCAGGCGAGGATTTCGTTAATTAGAGCGCACAGGTTGATATTTCTCGGTGAGCCTCGCACTTGTTCGCATGGGCAGAGATTTTATTTATTATTATGGTCTTTTCATTGAACTCTTAGATGCGCTCCATAGTCATTATTTTAGTTTCATGGGTATTTTTTTGTTACTATAGTCTGATGTTGAGTATTGTTCTCATTTATCAAAGTTGGAGATAAATTAGTATTTCTAGTGGTTAGTTGGTGGGTTAGTTATAGTGGAGACTTGTATTGGTTAATTGACAAGTGTCAATTATTTGATATGATATTAGGATGGTTGGTTGTTGATTTGAGACAGGAAAAATTTTGGAATGGTCCAAAAATAAGGGAAACTTTGCCCGATTTTCTGTAAAATTACCGATGAGGCTTACTTGGGAGCACTTGTTCCTAAGCGCCGGTCACAATCCTAAATTGGGTTGTGACAAAGTTGGTATCAGTGCTTAGGCTTTAAGTCCTGAGGCATAGAGCAATGTTTAGTAGAGTCTTGGTCATGGGTATGTAGGCACCCATACTTATGATCCTGAGGCTACTGAACATCTAGGAATGTTTTCCCTTCTTTCATTCTTTGATCGTGCATTGAGATAACTTGAGATTGACTTTGGAATATTCCTTTCGCATATCGCTAGGACATGCACACCCTCATCTACTGGACGTGGTGTTGGACGTGGTGCTACCTAGGGTGGCGGTCAAGTTGGGGTTCATCAAACTAGAAGACAGATTGCTCATCAACCTCAAGTTGGGAACATGGGTCAAACCCATGCTGTTTTGCCAGATCAAGTGCAAGAGCAGGGAGTTCAGAACGCTCCATCACCAGTGCCAACTGTTGTACTACTGTTGTCATACCCCCAGATGTAGTGGCAAGGTTATTAAATGTGTTAGAGGCATTGGTGCCTACTCAAGGAGGAAGTTTAGCTCCTCAGTCTACTTTACAAACACAAGCACCTGCACTAACTCGAACTTTTGGGAATAAGGAAGTATCCCTACAAGAGTTTCTGAAATTGAAATCACCAAAATTCACAAGTTCCGATAATTTAGCAGATCCTCAAAGTTTCTTGGATGGGACACTTAAGGCATTACGTGCTCTTGGATGTTCTAGGGAAAGAGCCGTGGAGCTCGCAACATACAAACTAGAGGATATGGCCAACACATGGTATGAAACAGTATTGCTAGGAAGGCCAGCAGGAGCACCACCACTGACATGGGACGAGTCCACTAAGTTGTTTAAGAATCATTTTCTTCGTGACAGTCTAGTACAACAATATGCTAGAGACTTTGAGATTGGTTCAGACTTCGGATATGGATGTGTCAACATATAACACTAAGTTTTGTAAGCTGGTTATATATGCTTACCACTTAGTGCCTACCGAAGAAGCTCGAGTTCAGAGGTTTGTTGATGGATTGGTTGGTCATCTATACACTGCAGTAGCCCCACAGATGAAGACTTTATCCTACTCTGATGTAGTCGACCTTGCTAGAAATATTGAAAACAAGGGACGTGAGGAGCGTGCAACTAGTGATTTACGTAAGAAGGCCAAGATAGGAGGGGCTTTCAGTGGTGGTTTTAGTGAAAATAGAAGAGCAGGAAATCAGGGACAACAACAACAACAGGGTTCTCAAACATGGACACACATGTCTTCATAGTCCACATACAGACCACATTACAGACAAGGTAATAGAGGACCATCATTTTCTGGACATCGTAATTCTGGGCAGATATATGCTACTACTCCAATCTACCAGACTTGTGGTAGATCACATTTGGTCCAATGTCGTGTTCTAACTGGAGAGTGCTTTCGGTGTGGCCTGTTGGGACATCATTTGAGGGATTGCCCTCAGCCTCCAAGAAATTTCAACCAGGCTTCTATTCAGTCAGTTGGACCAACTCAGACTACTCGTAATACTTCAGGTGCTATAGGTACAGGAAATAAAGGTCGAGGTGATGGAGACCGTGCTACTGTGAATTAAGGACAAGGCAATGCTGGTAGAGGTCAGGCGAGAGTTTTTGGCAGCATTGCATTGATTGATCCATGATCTACCCACTCCTATGTGTCCTCATAATTTTTTTTGAGGTTTAGTAGACAGCCTGAGCTATTGAATGATCCTTTTCTAGTTGCTAATCCTGTTGGAGAGTCTCTATTAGCCGAATACATGTATCGTGCTTGTCAAATTCGGGTTAAAGGTAGAGATACTCTAGCTGACCTTATTGTACTTGATATGATTGACTTTGACATGTTGATGGGAATGGATTGGTTATCTTCTTGCTATGCTATAGTTGATTGTCATGCAAAGATAGTTAAGTTTGAGATACCAAATGAACCCAGTTTTATTCTAAGAGGGAGTCAGGTTCCAGAGACTTGCAAAATTGTATCTTTTATGAAGGCTCAAGGACTTATAAAGAAAGGTTGCTTGGGTCTCTTAACAATTGTAAATGACACAAGAAAGGAAACAGTTAGTATAGAAAATGTACTAATAGTAAGAGAATTCTCTGATGTATTTCCTGAGGATTTACCAGGATTGCCTCTAGTACAAGAAATAGACTTTGATATTGATTTTCTACTTGACACACAGCCCATAATTCCCTCATATCGAATGGCACCAGCAGAGTTGAGGGAGCTAAAGCAACAGTTACAGGATTTGTTAGATAAGGGTTTTATTAGACCTAGTGTATCACCATGGGGTGCACCAGTACTGTTCGTAAAGAAGAAAGATGGATCTGTGAGAATGTGCATTGACTACAGGCAGTTGAACAAGATAACAATACGCAATAAATATCCTTTGCCTCGTATAGATGATATGTTTGATCAGTTACAAGGAGCTACCCACTTTTCAAAGATTGACCTCTATTCTAGTTATCATCAACTTAAAATCAAAGATGAAGGTATTTTTAAGACTACTTTTAGAACTCGATACGGGCACTATGAGTTCCTTGTGATGCCTTTCGGACTGACAAATTCTCCAGCTGCATTCATGGATTTAATGAATAGGGTGTTCAATCCGTTTCTGTATAGATTTGTAATAGTATTTATTGATGATATACTGATAGATTCTCGTAGCCAAGGAGAACACGAGAATCATCTCAGGACTATGTTGCAGACATTGCGAGAACATCAGCTTTATGCTAAGTTCTCAAAGTGTGAATTCTGGCTAGACTCGGTAGCATTTTTGGGGCATGTTGTATCCAAAGATGGAATTATGGTAGATCCTAAGAAGACTGAAGCTGTGCAGAAATGGCCCAGACCTACTTCTCCTACAAAGATTCGTAGTGTTTTAGGCTTAGCAGGCTATTACAGGCGTTATGTGCAGGATTTCTCTAGAATAGCGGCGCCGCTGACCAAGCTAACACAGAAAAATGCAAAGTTTCAGTGGATGTAGGAATGTGAGCAGAGCTTGCAAAAACTCAAAACATGTTTGACAACTGCACCAATATTAGTCTTACCATCAGGTTCTAGGGATTTACAGTATTCTGTGAGGCCTTGATGGTGGGATTAGGATATGTTCTCATGAAAAATGGTCGTGTTATAGATTATGCTTCGAGACAATTGAAAAATCACGAGCAAAATTATCTTACACATGATTTGGAGATGGCTGCATTGGTATTTGTTCTAAATATTTGGAGACATTATCTAAACGGTGAAACTTGTGAGATTTATACTGACCATAAAAATCTGAAGTATATCTTTCAGCAGAGAGATATAAATCTTCAGCAGCGTCGTTGGATGGAACTACTCAAAGACTATGATTGTTCTATTTTGTATCATCCTGGAAAAGCCAATGTGGTCGCTGATGCATTGAGTAGAAAATATATGGGGAGTTTGGCACATATAGCCCTTGCAAAGAGACTTTTGGCCAAAAAAATTTAGAGACTAGAAGATACAGGTTTCAAATTTAGTGTCAGAAATTCAGAGGCATTGTTGGCTTGTGCTCAGGCTAAGTCTTCATTAGTTGAGCGCATTAAGGCCACCCAATATGAGGATGAATGATTATGTAAATACAAAGATGAGGTCTTAGCTGGTAAAAGTAAGGATATGATTGTTGAAAGTGATGGGGTTCTTCGAATGGGTGACAGGCTACGTGTGTAGCAGACGTAGATGGGTTCAGACATGCTATTCTTGAAGAAGCCCACAACTCTAAATACACTATACATGCTGGATCCAACAAAATGTACCATGACCTGAAGCAATTTTATTGGTGGGAAGGTATGAAGAAAGATGTTGCTAACTTTGTTTCTAGTTGTTTGACATGTCAGTAGGTCAAGGCTGAGCATCAGTGACCCACAAGACTACTACAACAAATTGAGATTCCAGAGCAGAAATGGGAAAGAATTACTATGGATTTTGTCATCATGCTACCATGAACCATTAGAGGTTATGACTCAGAATGGGTGATTGTAGATCGACTGATGAAATCAGCACACTTTTTGCCGGTGAAGACTACATATGGTGGAGTCAGGTATGCACAGATATTTATGAACGAAATTGTCCGACTTCACGGAGTTCCAATATCCATCATCTCTGATAGAGGATCACAATTTACCTCATGCTTTTGGAAATCTTTTCAAGAAGCATTGGGTACACGAGTAGATCTTAGTACTACATTTCATCCACAGACAGACGGGCAGTCTGAATGTACTATACAGATCTTGGAGGATATGTTGAGAGCTTGTATTATTGAATTTGGATGTAGTTGGGATGCTTATCTACCTTTAGCTAAATTTGCTTACAATAATATCTTCCACTCCAGTATTCAAATGGCACCGTACGAAGCATTGTATGGTAGAAGATGTCGTTCTCCTATCGGATGGTTTGAAGCTGGTGAGACTAACTTATTGGGACCCGACCTAGTACAAGAAGATATGGACAAGGTCCAGTTGATCAGACAGAGATTACTTGCAGGTCAAAGTAGACAAAATTCTTATGCTGATAAGAGAAGAAGAGATTTAGTGTTCACAATTGGGGACAAAGTGTTCCTACGAGTATCCCCTTTTAAAGGTGTGATGCGGTTTGGGAAAAGAGGCAAGTTGAGCCCCAGGTTTATAGGACCGTATGAGATATTAAACCGAGTGGGAGTGGTGGCTTATCGTATTTCACTTCCTCCTGAGTTGTCCTTTATTCATCCAGTGTTTCACATCTCAATGCTAAGAAAATGTATATCAAACTCATCTCAGGTGATTGAAGCACCAACTATACCACTCGATGAGAAGTTGTCTTACAAGGAGGATCAAATGGCTATTGTTGATAGACAAATAAGAAAACTACGATCAAAAGAAATCATGTTCGTGAAAGTCTTATGGAGAAATCATACAGTTGAAGAAGCTACTTGGGAAATAGAAGACACTATGTGAGTCAAGTACCCCCAATTGTTTCAGTCTACATGTAAATATTTGAGCTAAATTCGGGGACCAAATTTCATAAGGTGGGGAGGATGTAATACCCTATATTTTTAAATAAGAGTGTATTGGTCATAATAATAATAATAATGAAAATGATAATAATAATAATAATAATAATAATAATAATAATAAAAATAATTATAAAAAATAACTTAAAAAATAGAGATAAGTAAGGAAAAAAGGTCGAAGCCCATTTGCCAAAAGAAAAGAAAGGGCAAAAAGAGGCTGCCGATTTCATTGAAGCAGAAGCTTCAGAACGCCGAGAAAAAAACAGAATTCCAAAAGGAGAGAAGAAGAAGAAGAAGAAGAAGAAGAAGAAGAAGAAGAAGAAGAAGAAGAAGAAGAAGAAGAAGAAGAAGAAGAAGAAGAAGAAGAAGAAGAAGAAGAAGAAGAAGAAGGATGGAACTAAACCTTGAGAAATTTTAAATACGCACTGGTTCTTACGGGTAATAATCGAATTTCTCATGTAGGTTCTTTTCTCCTGGTAATTATTTTTATCTCAATTCATATATTTTAAAGGTTTCACAAGGTATAAGAAGTTTAATACCAATTAGAGTTATTTGGGGCAACTTATGTAATTGAAAGTTGGTCAATGTTATTGTAGGATAAATTCACTTGGAAAAAGAAGGGTGTTGATGTATTTGTACTTAAACTAGTCTCATTATATATGATCTTTGCTAGGTGTAAATTAAGTTAGGGTACAAAGATTGAGTTTTGGTGTTAAACTGTATTGCATTGACAATAGTGAATTTGGGTATGAATGTTATGAATCTAGTATTAAGTACAAAAGATAGGTACTAATTAAGAAGGAATATTATGGAAAGTAAAGTTATTTCAGTTTCAATTTATGCACATGATTAAGGAAATTGAACAGTAAAGGGAATAAACCATATAAATATATTTTTACTTAAAAGATTTTGGACTAATTTAAATTACTCATAGCATGGGTAAATATAATTCGGCGAATTGATGATAAAGTATAAAACTCGGAGGATTGGGTATTTTAAAATAGATATGAATTATCCTAAAAAAGGAAATTAACATGAGATCGATATTATGTAATTATAGATTGATTGGAGGAATTTGTACGAGTTGCTTGAGGTGAAGCAGTTGACATTTCGGCACGAGTACAGTGAGTAGTAATCTTACCGCAATTTATTTTGTCATAACTTGCATGATTTACACATGATTTTTAATATGAATATGTTACCGATTATTTTGAGTTGCATGTGGAACAAGTCTTTTACTCGATATGATACCGAAATAGTTATTTGAGATGAATACTGTGGTTTTAAATATTTTCGTTATCACTAGATCTGTTTTACCATTACTTGAATTTACTATTATCGAAAGGAAATCATATGATTTGATAAGAACCGAAATGCCCTATATTGTTTTAAAATAGTTTCTACGAGTATATACGGATTACATAGACAAGTATAAATAGGAGTAAATATTGAAGGATCCCGTAGCTAACGGCAGGTCGTTAGACCTGGTTCACCTTGTAATTTTTGATTACCGTTATAGCTCTCGCTAGTGGGAAGGTAGAACTAGCATACCTTTACCAATTTCCCTCGAGTAGGGACTACCGTTATATATGACTTCTTGCAAAAAAGTCCACAGTTATACCGATTACATGATCCGTTCATTGAAACCTCCCAAAATGTGAATACTGATATTATACAGTGGTTACCGAACTTATTACTAAATTGTTAATTATAATTTACTACAAGAAAAGCGTGATGAGGCTGAAAATTATTTATTATTTTAAAAGGGCATTTTTATGTTATTTTCTGTTTGAGATGCTAGCATGTTTCCTGACTTGTCCCCAATAAAAACGGTTGTGGTTAAGTGTTATTACTCACTGAGCTAGCGACTCATTTCCCTCTAATTTTTTTTTACAGAGACAGATGTTGACGCAGGCGAGGATTTCGTTAATTAGAGCGCACATGTTGATATTTCTCGATGAGCCTCGCACTTGTTCGCGTGGGCAGAGATTTTATTTATTGTTATAATCTTTTCATTAAACTCTTAGAGTTGCTCCATATCCATTATTTTAGTATTATGGGTATTCTTTTGTTATTATAATCTGATGTTGAGTATCGTTCTCATTTATCAAAGTTGGAGATAAATTACTATTTCTAGTTGTTAGTTGGTGGTTTAGTTATGGTGGAGACTTGTATTGATTCATTGACAAGTTGTCAATTGTTTGGTATGATATTAGAATGGTTGGTTGTTGATTTGAGACAGGAAATATTTTGGGATGGTCCAAAAACAAGGGAAACTCTGTCTGATTTTCTGTAAAATTACTGATAAGGCTTACTTGGGAGCACTTGCTCCTAAGCGCCGGTCACAATCCTAAATTGGGTCGTGACAGGGGTGCTCCTCCAAATCCAACAACTCGCACTAAATCGATAAATTGAGTTAAATAGAAGAAAAAATTGAACGATCTAGTTTTGATTTGATTTGATATTAAAAGAAAATAGATCATAATTGATTTAAGTTGATTTTAATTTAAAAAGGTCAAACAAAACCGAACCAAATCAATATTATATGTATATACCTTTTTAAAAATATTTTATACATAAAAATATTTATTATAATAGTGTTTCTTAATAATTTTCATAGTTTATGCTTTATAGGAGTAACATATTGTTCATGTTTAGACATATAAATTTTTAATGATGCAATGGCCTACTATAGAATCATAACCCATATAGTGACGAATGCAGGAATTTTCGTAAGGGTGTCAATATGTGAAAAAGTGAATAAATAAATAAATAAATTACTGTAGTGACAAACAATGTTATCTTTTATAATTATACTTATATTTTAATTTTGTTTATTATTTCTACATATATATTATGAAAAAAAATTCGACGAAGCGAGGAAAAATGTGATACCGCTTGGAACAAGGCGCCTCGCTCCTGAACCCATAGATGTATAGTAACTCAAATAAATTTTGAATTAAACTATGTTCATTTTCATATTCACTTATTAACATTACTTGTTTTATGGGTTTTCATTATCATTATTGCTGGTGATACTATATTTTAGCTATAATGCATGATTCATCTCACATTTTTTGTTATTTTACAGGAAAAAGCCATATAATTATCATAACTTACTAGGATGTGAGAAATATTTGGAAGTATGAATAACATGTTTTATGTTGTAGAGACCTTATCGGAGAAAAAATCGAACCAAATCGAAAAAAAAAATGAATCGATATTGGAAAAGGCCGACTTTCGTTGGTTTATAAATTTAAAAATGCGACATAGTCAGTTTGCTATGATAGATGAAAAAATTCAATCAATCCCACCTATGTACTTTCCTAGTTATGGCAAATTACCTATAATTCTTTTAAAAAGTTCGTATAGGGAGCAACAAGTACACGGGGACTATCTGTATACGGCTAAAATCGGAGAGCCCGATTTTATGATTATTATGATACCCCATAGCCTGTTTTTAGGAGGCCCGAAGCACAGTTCGAGCCTCAACCACGAGGGTTCCCTATGTCCGACCTCGGGGCAGAGCAAATCGGCGGCTATGATGAACGAGTGGGAGATTCCCAAGGCAAGTGGTTAGAGCTAACCAAGTCTATAAGAATAGTACAAGTCTGTACAGTGGCATTAAATGGTTGTAACAGGCGTTTATCTTTGTAATAAATGCATATGTACTATGTTGGGATCCTCCCTCCTATATAAAGGGGACCCTTGCTATTTCTTGCACACATGATATTCAATACAAGAACAAGAACATTCTTTGCTCTCTAACTTAAACATTCTCCACTATCTCTCCTTTGATTTATTGCTTACATTCATTGTATTGCATTGATTGTTCTTCATTTATTACTCATCATTGATCATAAAGATCACTCATCAAAGCTTTTAGAGTTGTTAGCCCTTCATCGACTATCCACAGCCTAATGCTTTAGCTCGACCTCGAGGCCAGTATAGGCTGGCTCAAGACCCCGACTCTCAGCCACTTGGTTTGCATAACATACTATTTTCAAGATCTATCTCATTTTCTAGTCCTACACTCAGCATCTACTGACTAATAACTAGCATTAAGATAAATCACGTATTTTTAGAACTATAAAAGCAAATCTAATTGTAATTACCATTTTCAAGGTAAACAGTTTGGCGTCCATCGTGGGGCTAAAAATAACAGTGATTGTTTTCGTGCTGGTTTACTGAAAACACAAGATATTTTTTACACTTTTTCTTGCCCAAGAATCTTTGATTTCAGGTCAAAATGTCTAACTCGGTAAATGCACATGAAAACAACGGTTCTGAGGACCATGGGGAGAATGGTGTAGCTGTTCCAGGTATCGGTGTACCACCAAGAAACCCTGAGGATGCACCAGAACCAATTCTCATAGATGTGGTCTCACGCAATGCCCAACACGTCGATGTAAGCTCCCGCACTAACAGGAGTATACGCCAAGAAAACCAACAAGAAGATTAGAAGACCCCTGCTCAGGAGGAATAAGAGGTTAGCCTTCACGTCATTTTTGAGATGTTGCAGGAACAACAGCTGGCGATTGCTCAACTACAAAGCCACAAAAAAACTCAAATCACAGCAGCACCGGAAGCGGCCCCTCAAGTCGAACAGGTACCAAAAAGATCAAGCAACAACGGGTCAACAATCGACCCTGCTATTATGAAGATGATCAAGGACCTCACAAAGAGGATTAAATCGGGCGGAAAGAAGATAGAAGCTAATGATTAAAGGTGGAGACCTACAATTCAAGGGTCGATCGGATCCCGAGCGAACCCCCGATCCTGGTTAGTGTCGATTCAAAGAAATTCGTACAAAATCCATTCCCATAAAGTGCAGATCCAAAGCCCATCCTGAAGAAATTTAGAATGCCCGATCTCCGGAAGTACAACGGAACCTCGGATCCCAACGAGCTCGTCACTGCCTACACTTGTGCCGTAAAAGGAAAATAACCTGAAGGACAACAAAATTGAATCCGTCCTGTTGAAGAAATTCGAGGAAACACTTTCAAAATGGGCCATGATGTGGTATCACAACCCGTCCCCAAATTCGATAGACTCATTCACCATGCTGGCAGATTCTTTTATTAAGGCACATGCCGGTGCCATCAAGGTTGCTACAAGAAAGTCCGACTTCTTCAAAATAAAACAGAGAGAAAACGAGATGTTGCGGGAGTTTGTATCTCACTTCCAGATGGAGCGAATGGAGTTACCACCAGTCTCCGATGAATGGGCAGTGCAGGCCTTCCCCCAAGATTTGAATGAACGAAGCTCGATAGCTTCGAAGCAACAAAAGCAAAACTTGGTTGAATATCCCACCATGACTTGGGAGGATGTCCACAACCGATATCAACCAAAGATTACGGTCGAGGATGACCAACTAGGATCCCCCTCGGGCTCAGTATATCCTAGAAGGCTCCTGGCGAAGTAACCAAAGCCAAACAAGGAAATGTACCAACCATATACTAAAGTCGAAGAAACGCCCCAAGGCGTAACATACTCTGAAGTCAGAATCCTTGGGGACTCGTAAGCAGAGCCGGGTTCGACAGATACACAGGGCCAACAGAGGCACCCTGATTGTCTGAATACAACTTCAACATTGATGTTTCGGACATCATATCAGCCATCGGCAAAATCAGAGACACTAGATGGCCAAAACCCATGCTATCAGATCCGTCGCAAAGGAACCCTAACCTGGTGTGCGAATTTCATGGCACACACGATCATAGGACCGAAGATTGCAGACAACTCCGATAAGAAGTAGCCCAACTAATCAACAAAAGGCACCTCTAAGAATTCCTCAGCGACCGAGCCAAAAATTAATTTCGGGAAAGAGAGGCGAACGGGAAAAATGAAACAGAAGAACTACAACATGTCATCCACATAATTGTTGGGGGAGTCGACATCCCATAGGAACCCACTATCAAAAGAACAAAAATATACATCACCAGGGAAAATCGAACTCGAGGTTACATACCCAAGGATGCTCTCACATTCAGTGACGAGGACATCAAGATCCTATCTCAGCCTCATAACGACGCATTGGTAATTTCTTTTCTTGTGAATACATTTCAAATTAAACGTGTACTTGTGGATCTAGGTAGCTTGGCCAACATTATCAGGTCGAGGGTGGTGGAGCAGCTCAGACTTCTCGACTAGATCGTTCCCTCCTCTCGAGTCCTCAACTAATTCAACATGGCGAGTGAGACAACTAAGGGGAAATCACCCTCCCAGTTAACGTGACCGGAACAACCCAAAATCCCAAGTTTCATATCATCGAAGGAGACATGAGATACAATGCCTTGCTCGAAAGGCCATGGATACACTGCATGAGAGCAGTACTATCAACCCTTCATAAAATGATGAAGTTTCCAACAAAGGACGGAATAAAAACGGTATACGGGGAGCAACTTGCTGCAAGAGAGATGTTTGTAGTGCAAGATGTGGCACCGACATCGACACCTTCAATATTGAAGTAGCCAAAGGATAAGAAAAAAATGACGTAGCAATCATGAGCTATATGCTCGGTTGCACCCGAGTAAATAAGAGAAGGACCGTACCACGTCCCCAAAGAGAGCGGTTGAAGCATATCGAGGCTCGAGCGCCATCACAGCTAAGGTATAACCGTCTCCCTTTTTATTTACGTTTTATACTAACCTTTGCACAGGCGTCCGGATAAGAAGAATCGAAGCACCTTCCAGCTTGAAGACCTTATGTTTTAAAGCATGCGTTTCACTCTTTTCCTTTGGTCGGATTTTATCCCAAGAAGGGTTTTACCGATAAGGTTTTTAACGAGGCAACATCTATATGCTACCTAAGGAGAACTTCACAAGTATTCAAGGCTTCTCTTCGATCAACCTCAAATATTGGGGAGAATCTCCCCCCCCCCGGAGATCATCTCCCCGGAGAAATCAAGACAAGCCAAAAAGGGCCTCGATAGGAAAATGATGTATCGGGCCAAACGATCGAATAAACCGTATCCGCATAGAATAGTTGAATCCTTGACGACGAAAACATGTATACTTGTACCAAGTAATCAAAGGAGTATCTTTTACCACTAAAATACTTCGCGCTTCAAACAAATCTGCTATTCTCACAAGAAACGGCTCTAGGGCCAAACATTTCCCGAACACTCGGGAACTGACATCTAAAACTCAAAGCAGTAAGTCCTCCAGGCTGGAAAACTTTGAGCTCATAAGACCTCAACGAGGCAACATCAAAGTTCACAAAGAACGGCTATAGAGCCAAAAAGGCGCTCGATGTCTCGGGGAATGTCGTCGACTGTCACCCATCGAGTTGTCAAAAACTCGAGGCCATAAGGCCCCGTGTGGGCAACCTCGTGCTCATAAGACCTCCAAAAGGCAACACAAAAACTGTAAGACCTCAATCAAGGCATGAATTATACTTGTGCCAAGTAACTTATCTGTAAGACCTCAAGCAAGGCATGCTCAAATTTATAAGACCTTACAAAAGGCATAATCCCGATCTTAAAGTCAATGCTACATATTCAAACTTGTAAGACCCCTAAAAGGTCATACCCTCGATATAGACGCCGAAGCTACTTCACTCGGGAACTAAAAGGCTACGGCCAAACATAATAACTACAGTCATAAGGCTCCGGCCAAACTAACGCGACTCGGGGACGCCCGACCGTCACCATAAAATCACAGGCCTTCAATTACTTCAAAAATACTTCGAAAAGAACCGGTTAATCAGGCTACCCTCGGTATAAGCAAAAGAGTTTTGATCATATCAGCTCCAAATAATGAAAAGGCTTCGAAATAATTCATCTATAGAGCGAAACCTCCCAAGGTGCTCATTTATCGTCACATAATGACTCACAATCAAGGTCTTTATTGAACCGTCGAAGAGTCGGACGAACACAAAAATTTCAAAAAGTCTTTAACGAGGGAAAAATAAAGCATATATTAGAGGTTGTACCGACCTAACTCGTAAGAGCCACTGTTGACACCTTAAATTAAGGGTCGTACCGACTAAACACGTAAGAGCCACTGTCGCCAACTTAAATTAAGGGTCGTAATGACCCAACGCATAGGAGCCACTATCGCTAGCTTAAATTAAGGGTCGTACCAACCCAACATGTAAGAGCCACTATCGCCAGCTTAAGTTAAAGGTCGTACTGATCCAACGCGTAAGAGCCTAAGTTCCAGACCACATTAAAGGTCGTACTGACCTAACACATAAGAGCCTAAGCACCAGCCCACATTAACAGTCATGCCGGCCAAATGCGTAAAAGCCTACGGGCCAGCCTAACAAGCCTCAAAGCCAATTCATCTGGCTAATCATTGACAAACGTCGAAATACAAGACAAAGAAAGACACATACAAGCAAAGGGAGATGCATGAAAAATGAAACCGAAAGGCTTCCTTATATATGTATATATGAAATAATACAAGGCTACATTTGCAATGCACTCTAAGAGCCCTATTGATAACCAGGGATTTTGATACATATTATACTCTTTCTTGCTTATGTTTGATTAGAAATTTGTACAAAATAGTCCCAAAAGGCTCACAATTTGTGCTTGATTGCAGGCTTGATCAACAAAGTGACAAGATATCAAAGATCAGCTCAAAAAGGAGTGAAACTTGCACAAGTACCAAAACAAGACAAACCTCAGGCAAAACAGGCCCAATGCGGTCGCACACCAATTTATGCGGTCCGCACAAGTGAGGTTCAGAGACGTTGATTTCCAGGCCAACAGGAAATGTGGCCGCATGAGATTTAATGTGGTCCGCATTGGAGTTACTACGGCCGCACTCGATTTAGTGCGGTCCGCAGAACCAAGGATTAGAGAAGTGCCAGTTTGGAGATTAAAGCCAATGCAGTCCACGCTCCATTTCATGCGGACCGCACTAGAAGCCACCGCGTCCGCACTCTATTCTGTGCAGTCCGCATTGCCCGAGTTCAGAGAGTTGGATTTTCAAGTTCAGAGTCCTAGTGCGGCCGCACGTAATTTTGTGCGATCCGCACTAGCCCCGCAGGGGTATTTTGTCCAGATTTTTCAGCTTAGTATAAATAGCTTCTTTTCCAATTTTTAGGTCATTAGATAGATTTTGTACTGAGTTGCGCTCGTGACTTCGATAGTTTTGGCTATTTTGAGCAATTTTAGCTTCATTTCAACATTAAATCTTCTAGTTTATCTTAGCTATTAATTAATATGAGTTTTTCTTCATCTATTTCTTTGTTTTCTTCTTCAATTATGACTAGCTAGACCCATAAGCTAGGGTTGTGGCTCAACCCTAGTGTGGATAATTGAGGGGTCTTGTGTTTTAGGGCTAGATTGACTATTGGTGTTTGATATTTGGGCCAATTTCATGTTTAATTGCTGAATTGGTGGTTGCAAACACTAGTTTGTGTTTAGTTGACTTTGGCTTTTCTTGAGAAAGAGAGTCGAAGTCTCTGAAATTGGTCCAACAAGGAATTGGGGCATACTCAAGAGATTGATAGCCCCAATTAAAAGGTTAAACCTAGAGATAGTAATACCCGACTTGAACCTTTATTGCTTGTACAAATTTGCATACCCAACTGGTCTTAAGAAAATCAATTTGGGCAAAATAACTCGAACCACCGAGAGGTGTAGAGTGGGTAAAATTGTGCAACGGTTATATCATACTCCCCAAATGTGTCAATCATGCCTTAGACTCAAGTACCCATCAATTGACCACCTAGGAGAAAGTCACTACGCCAGTGCAATAGTTTACTCCTAGCTTATTCTAGTTTAATTTAGCATTGTAGTTTGAAAAAAATTAGAAGTAAACAAAAACCCAAAAATGTTTAGAAGTGTAATTTGGAACACATACACAACTCTCAATTAGATAAAAACTCAACTCCAACTTCTAGCTCCCTGTGTAAATCGATCCCGACCTTAATCGGGTAAATGCTTCTTCAACCCTCTCTCGCTACTCAATAGTAGTGCAGGGTTGGGCTCGATAAACTTTTTGGCGCCGTTGCCGTGGAGCTAACGGTTTTGGCTATCTATCTAACTAGTTTTGTATATTGTTCTTCTTTCCTTCTTTGTTATTAATTTGTGTGTGTCACAACTTTAGGTACCAAATGGCAACAAACAACGCCAATGACCCTCTTGGAAATATGATTGCGGGGGAGGAGGTAGATGACGTCGGAGATGATGAGGTGGCTCTAGTACCTGAAGGACAATGCAGAGGCCGCCAGGCTAATGCTAATGCAAATGACAATATTCCAGACCCTCCTCCACCACCTCCAAGAGTGGCTCCTAGAGTGCTTCCGAACCAAGGCTATGCAAGTGCTATTGTCCCACCCCGAATCCGGGCCGAAAATTTTCAAATAACCAATGTGATGCTGACCTTACTAGAGTAGCGTGGGTATTTCACGGGAGCTGCAAATCAAAATACTTACAAACATCTCAAGGGGTTCGTGGATACATGTTGGGGGAGTAAGCAAACTAATGTGTCCGAGAATGCACTCCAGTTGAGACTCTTCCCATTTTCACTTAGAGGGAAAGCACTTGATTGGCTTGAGCGACTTCCTAACCATTCCATCACTACTTGGGATGAGTTGGCGGATAAGTTCATTGCAAAATTTTTCTCACCAGGGAATATGGTTACATTGAGAGATGAGATCTTGGTGTTCAATCAAGAGCCCACGGAACCTTTGCATGTGATTTGGGGGCGTTATAGAACAAAGGTGAAGGAATTACCCAACAATGATATAACTGAGGTGATGATCCAACAGACTTTCTATTGGGGTATTAACACCACAAACCAATGCATAGTGAACCAACTTGCTGGGGGCAACGTCATGAAGCTGTCTTATGATGAGGCTTGTGACATTCTTGACGAGATGGCTGACATTTCTTCCGCATGGCAAAGTAGAGCCAATGCGCCCCAGGGTGACCCCACGCTTATTCATTTGCACAAGGAATTACATGATCATGGGCAGGCTATAGCTGAGTTGACAACTACAATGAACCAACTAGCAAAGGCACAGTTGCAACAAGTTCAAAATCCTCGCCAAGTGAATGCCATGGAGGGTGTTAACATGCTTGTCAACAAAAGAAGACAAAGAGGTCAACAGAACCAAGGGAATTCGGAGCAATTTGACAATGATTATGGTGGATTTCAAAATGATGGTTATGATGAACAAAGTGAAGAGGT
The DNA here is from genome assembly GCF_000393655.2 of Nicotiana sylvestris. Lineage (NCBI taxonomy): Eukaryota > Viridiplantae > Streptophyta > Magnoliopsida > Solanales > Solanaceae > Nicotiana > Nicotiana sylvestris. The sequence continues at coordinate 140,175,694 of NC_091059.1, read as the reverse complement.
GCAATACGTGAATAATTATCAAAGCCAAAGAGGCAATTCTTCCAACCAACAACAATGGAGACCCCAAGGCAATTGGGGTAATCAACAACAAGGCAATGGTAATTGGGGAAACAACAACCAAAATAATAATTGGGGCAATCAGAACAAAAATCAAAACAACCAAGGAAATTGGAATGGTAATAACAACAATTGGGGTAGTAATAAAAATCAAGGTAGATAGAACAATGGAAACCAAGTAAACCGGGGGCAAGGCTTTCAAAGGCCCCCAATATACCAACAACTGAACAATCCACCCCCATTTCCATCTCAATGTCCTAGTTCTTCTAGCAATGATATGGGTAGAATTGAAATGATGTTCGAACAGATGATGAAGAAGAATGTGGACTCGGATGCTCAGTTGGCTTTCCACAATACCTCTATCAGAAACTTGGAGGTACAGTTAGGCCAAATCTCACAATCTTTAAATACTCGCCCTAAGGGTGCTTTACCAAGTGATACGGCAGTGAACCCGAAGGGTGGGAACAATCATGTTATAGCGGTAACAACAAGAAGTGGGAGAGGCAGTGATGTGCATACCTCAAAATAAAAGAAAATTGTAGATAATGATGTTGAGTTGCAAGAAAATGAAGCTCCTTTGCTGGTTGAAAATGTGATTGATGAAAATGTGAATGAAGAAGTGAGGATTGATATTCAAGATGTCAAGGTGGAAACTCAAAATTATGTGAACCCGTCTAGGGAACACATAATAGACATGTCGGAGCTGGTTGTGCCTAAAGCCATGGCTCCTTTGCCAAGGCCACCTCCGCCTTATCCTCAAAGGTTCGCGAAGCAGAAAAATGAAAATCAGTTTAAAAAGTTTATTGACATGATGAAGAGCTTATCCATCAATGTGCCTTTGGTGGAGGATCTTGAACAAATGTCAGGCTATGCTAAATTCATGAAGGACTTGGTAACAAAGAAGCGGTCTATGGATTGTGAAACTATAAAGATAACTCACCAAGATAGTGCAATAGTGCATTCAATGGCCCTGAAGCTTGAAGATCCCAGTGCTTTCACCATTCCTTGCACCATTGGAGTGCGGATTTTGCTAAAGCTCTATGTGATCTGGGGGCTAGTATCAATTTGATGCCCTATTCCGTTTTCAAGACTTTGGGTATTGGGCATTCGAGGCCGACTTCCATGAGATTACAAATGGCAGATAGAACGATGAAGAGACAATTGGGTATTATTGATGATGTGCCTCTCATTACCCCACATATCTCCTCAATCTCTTCGGCCGTAAAAACCTCATCGTCTTCTTCTTCGATGTATTTCGGTCCGACGAAAGTCTCGTATAAATCTAGCAATGGTCGAGGCAGTTTCCAACCCTCATTTTTCCTCTTCCTTGCCCACTCTTCATCTTTTGGAGTGGGTTGAAAACCTATCCCAAAAAGTTTCTTGGTGGAAGGCAAGGTGATGGGTTCCGTTATTCCTTGCAGTGCTCGTCCAAGCCCTTTCCCTGGCCTGAATCCATGTCGGATCATTTCTTTAGCCAACATGATTGAGGCGTTGGACAAGAAAGGTTAGGGGCAAGGTCTTCCTTCTTCATACTGCTCTGCTAGCACAACTTCGAAAGCCTGATAAACCGTGTGCTCGCTCCCTTACCTCGCTTCAAGATATGGGATGGATGGGCCCCGATAAATAGACTGTTCGTCTTCTCCAAGGACCACAATTTCCCGATCTTTGTATTCAAACTTCACCATTTGGTGGAGAGTGGAAGGCACAGCCCCTGCCGCATGAATCCAAGGTCTGCCGAGGAGAAAATTGTAAGACGTATCCATGTCAAGCACCTGGAAAGTTATTTCAAACTCCACTGGTCCTATAGTTAACACCAAGTCTATTTCCCCGAGGGTGTCCCTCTTGACGCCATCAAAAGCCCTTACGCAGACATTATTGGGGCAAATTCTTCCAGTCCCAATTTCCATTCTCTGCAGCGTGGAGAGCGGACAAATGTCAACACCTGAACCTCCATCCAACATTACCTGCTTGACGTAGTAGTCTTCGCATTTAACTGTCAGATGTAAGGCTTTGTTGTGAGCTGCTCCCTCTGGAGGTAAGTCGTTCTTGCTGAAAGAAACCTGGTTAACTGCGAAGAACCTCTCCGTCATTCGTTCCAGTTGTTTGACTGAAGTTTCAACTGGTATGTACGCTTCGTTCAGGGTCTTGAGCAAGATTTTTTGGTGTTCGACATGCCACTTTATGGTGGAAGAGGGCATAGTTCTTGGGCATAAAATTTCAAAGCAGGTATTGAGGTAGACAAAGCAAAATTTGATGTGATTTCAATGCTCCCTCCCCTACATCTGTCAAGGGAGTCTAAAGTTTTCTTGGGCATGCGGGGTTCTACCGGAGATTTATCAAAGACTTTTTGAAGATGGTGAATCCCTTGTGCAAGTTGTTGGAAAAAGATACTAAGTTCATGTTTGATGAAAAATGTATGCAAGCCTTTGAACTTCTCAAGTATAAGTTGACCACCACTCCTATCATTACCGCACCTAATTGGAGCTTGCCTTTTGAGCTCATATGTGATGCAAGCGGTATTGCGGTTGGGGCGGTTTTGGGGTCAAAGAGTGAACAAAATATTTCATCCGATGTACTATTTGAGCAAGAGAATGAATGATGATCAAGTGAACTACACGGTGATCGAGAAATAACTTTTGGCTATTGTGTTTCGCAATGGAAAAGTTCCTGCCGTGTCTTATGGGTGCTAAGGTTATTATTCATACTAACCATGCCCCACTCCGGTACTTGATGACAAAGAAGGAATCCAAAGCTAGACTGATGTGATGGGTCTTGTTACTTCAAGAGTTTGATTTAGAGATTGTGGACCGGAAGGGTAGTGAGAACCAAGTGGCGGACCACTTGTCCCGCTAGGAGGAGGATGGGAGGCCTCGTGATGGCCTAGACATCAATGATTCATTTCCCGACTAACAACTCCTTTCAATGTCAATGAATGATATGCCATGGTTTGCCGATGTTGCTAATTTCCTTGTGACTGGTATAATCCTGTGTGAGCTCTCTTCTAACCAAAGGAAGAAGCTCAAGAGGGATAGTTTGCATTTCTATTGGGATGAGCCGTACTTTTTCAAGATTTGCACGGATTGTGTGATCCAAAGGTGTGTCCTAGAGGAAGAGCAATTGAATATCTTGGAGGCTTGCAATTCCTCTCCCTATGGTGGCCATCATGGCGGGGCGAGGACGGCTTCCAAAGTACTTAGTTGTGGGTTTTATTGGCCAACTTTGTACAAAGATACAAGTGAACTTGTAAAGAGGTGTGATGAATGTCAAAGAGCGGGTGGAATTTCGAAGAAAGATGAGATGCCTCTCAATACCATTCTTGAGGTTGATATTTTTGATGTGTGGAGCATTGATTTTATGGGCCTATTTGTTAGCTCGTGTGGGAACACATACATTCTTGTGGCGGTAGACTATGTTTCAAAGTTGGTTGAAGCCGTGGCTTTTCCCAACAATGAGGCCCGGAGTTTTGTTGCATTTCTCAAGAAAAGCATTTTTACAAGGTTTGGTACTCCTCGTGCAATCATAAGTGATGGGGGTCTCATTTTTGCAATAGAGATTTTGACACTTTGCTTGCAAACTATGGTGTTAATCACAAAGTTTCTAATCCCTATCATCCTCAAGAAAGTGGTCAAGTTGAAGTCTCCAACAGGGAAATCAAAAGCATATTGTCAAAGACGGTCAATGCAAATAGGACCGACTAGTCAAAGAAGTTGGATGACGCTCTATGGGCTTATAGGACTACTTACAAGACTCCGATTGGTATGTATCCATATCGGTTTGTGTTTGTGAAAGCTTGTCATCTACCGGTCGAGTTAGAGCACAAGGTCATGTGGGCTTTGAGGAAGCTAAATCTTGAATGGGATATTGTAGCCAATCTTTGTGTGGAGCAGCTCAATGAACTTGATGAATTCAGATTCTATGTCTACTCCAATTCGTCCTTGTACAAGGACAAGATAAAGTACCTTCATGATAAATATGCTCGTAGCAAGGAGTTCAAAGTATGTGATTTGGTTCTCTTGTTCAACTCTCGGTTACGTCTGTTTTTGGGAAAGCTTAAGTCTAAATGGAGTGGACCTTTTGAAGTGGTGTGCATGACCCCGTTTGGTGCACTTGATTTAAATAATAAAAATGGGGAAGTTTTAAGAGTGAATGGGAATAGGGTCAAGGACTACTTGGGAAAAATTGATGACAGCTACATGGTGGCACTTCTTCATCTAAAATGATTTGATGGTGACCTGCGTCGTGCCGCGATATTAAATCAGGTGCTTCTTGGGAGACAAACCATGTGTTTTTCTTCTTGTTTTTATTTGATTTTCATTGTAGTATAGGATTTATTTTTGGACTAACTAGTTGTGAGATGCTACAAGATTGTGTTGATGCAGTACAGGACATAGTGAAAAAAGTGTTTAGGTCTCTAAAGTTTTCAATGCGGATGCACTACATTTAGTGTGGACCACACTGATGAAGGACGAAAAGTCCAGCTCTCTGAAGTTTGCCACCGCGGCCACATTACGTTTTGTGCGGTCCGCGGTGGACCACTGCGGTCGCACGGTATTTTGTACGGACCGCAGTAGGTTGCCTTCTCAAACTTAAAAAATGCTATGTGGTGCGGACCGTAGTCCATTTTGTGCGGTCCGCATTAGGTTGTAAGCTGGGCCTGAGATCCTCCTTTTACACTTTTCGACTTTTTGCTCTCAGAACTCATAAAAGCAATGTTCATCTTTCCTTTTGCTCGTAATTCACTGCTTGGACTCGTTTACCTTTAGTTCATCTCACATCCGGTACCATTAACTTCTTTTTAATTGTTTAATTTTGTTAATTTCTTTTAATTTTTGTTTTTCTTGCTTCCCTTCTGTTATGCCCGTACTTCTTTGATTTGGTAAAATTAGGTTAGTTAATTTCTTGATTAAAGTAGGATTAGGTAGTCAGAAACATTGGGCAAACACATAGGAACCTTTCTTAGGTGTAAAATTGGACTTAAAATAAAAATACATTGAACCCTAAGTTAGTGTTGCTTCTGGGCACTCAGTGCGGACCGCGGTCGATTCTGTGCGGTCTGTGGTGCTTTAGTGCAGTCCGCAATGGCATTCTGTGCGTACCGCATTGATGAGTGTCTGTAATCTGATCTTCAAGGACTGCGGCCGCACTACTTTTTGTGCGGTCCGTATTGGTCCTTGTGCAGCCTTACTATATTTTGTGCAGTTCGCATTGCCTAGATACAGAGAGTGGGTAGTCTGAACCCCACCTCTGTGCGGACCGCATTGCCATTTTGCGCGGTCTGCATTGGCCTCTGTACGGCCGCAATCCATTTTGGGCGGTTCGCACTGTGTGATTTCTGCAACTGTCTGCAACCTTTTCTGCAACTCTGATCTTACTTACTTGTACTGATACTAACAAGCCTAATGGATGTTGTTTGCAGACAATGGTGAAACATAGAGGCAAGGGCTCTAAACAACCAGGTAGAGGAGAATCCTCCCGGGGAGGGAAATAGAAAATGATAAGACTGACTCCTCAAGCCCGCCAAAACATTAAAAACATGATAAAGATGATTAAATCTACTGATAGGGCCATTGACATGTCTGGGAGTGAGTACGAGCCCTCCTGAGAGATATCTTCAGACTCTATGCCAGAATACATCCCTGATTGGCCATAGAGGAAAAGGCTAAGAGACACTCCTCCACCTTTCCCCACTGCCCAAACATCAGTAAATGTATCTTCTGGGTCATCTAAGGGCTCAGCTGAAGGCAGTGGGGATGAATACTCCACCTCTCCCATAGCTTCATTATCCGGAAAGGGTGCAGTATGAGAAGAAGAGGTAGTAGGAGAAGGGGATGAGCCCCAAGTTGGCGGGGTAGAACGAACTAAAAACTCGGAGGTATGGCAAGACCGGTTTGTGAGCGAGGTAGCTTATCACAAATTTAGGGAATGGTGGCCAGTGAGAAAGTTGATCTCGGAGAGGAGCTTTGTTGATAGAGACTTATTACCTCACAACCCTAATGTGAGAAGTCATTTTAGAGAGAAAATGGGTTGGGAGTATTTCTTAAACAACTGTGAGGATGCAAACGAGCACCTGGTCAAGGAATTCTATACCAATGTTACCCACATCAAAAAGGGCACAAAAATGACCAAGGTGCGAAATCTGAAGGTGCTTTTTGACAGAAAAACAATAAATGATTACCTCGGTTTTGATGAGGATGATGAGGCACTGTATATGGCAAAGATGGAATTGGCCGAGGAGGTCCGTCCCTGGTTGGCACAGTATCTGGAAATCCCAGGTACCACCCCCGATTGGCTAAATGCGGGAGTGAAAATTTTGAGAAGAAGTCTGAATTTCGAAGCCAAGGGGTGGAAAACATTTGTGTGCAGCAGATTGGACCCCACCACTCATGACAACTCCCTCCCTCTTCATCGGCCAGTTTTGGTGGCATCGATCATGGCGGGGTACCTGATTAATGTCGAAAAGGTAATGTCTCGGGTAAATACGCAGGTAGTTAGTGAGGGTGACAGAAACTACCCCATCCCTAGCTTCTTGACCATGTACTTCAAGGACCTCAAAGTTGAAAAGAGGCTGTTTGATATCAAAGTGAAAGCAAAGGCCCCGTTTTCATGGTATAGTATGCAGGGTGATGACAACCCAAAGAGCAAGAACTTCAAGGGAACAGCTACTGCTCCAACTAGCCAGTCTGAAGAGCCAGTTGTGGTAGTGGCTCCTACTCAGCCTGCTTCCACCTCCGCAGACATTCCTCCTGGTCCATCCACTTCAGCAGATCCCGAGATACCCTCTTACCGAGACTACCCAGTGACTGCACACCAACTGAGCCAGGCTTTTCTCAACATCAACAACTGGATGCAGACAGCTTCATCCAAGTTGTCTATCCTCACTACTACAGTAGAAGCTCAGTCGGCACCTCCACCTCCGCCTCCGAAGGTCTCGCAGTCTTTCGAGGACGCCCTCAAGGTGATTTTGGCCAACCATAAGAAAATCTTTGACACCCAGAAAGTGCTCATGAATGCCGTTGATTCACACAGCAAGGCTCTCAAGTAGCTTGCTAAGGAGCACAAGAAGTTGAGGAAGGCGCGGGCTTCCAAGGAGTCCGTAAAAGAGCTGAGGGTTGAGGTTGATAGGATGAAGGTAGATCATCTGCCTTTGGACTTATTGCTACAGGACCCGGTACCAGCAGCTCATCCTCTGTCTGAGCAGTCTTAGAGGCCTCCCAAGAGGAAGAGGATGATTCCCCGAGTAGACGATGCAGTCATCCAGTTGGCAGATCCACCGGAGACCTCCTCCAGTCAGCCATAGGATGCACCTCAGGAGCCTGTCCAGGTCCAGGCCCAGGTCCCAGCAGCAAAGTAGAAGGCCATAGGCAACTAGTCTGAGGTTCCCGAGCATATTGATTACCCAGGGACCACTCAGGATCCCATGCAGACAGACGGGTCATAGGGAGTCTCTATATCATTTTCCCCTTTTCTTTTTGGTGCTTATTTGGTTTAGTTGGCATTGGGGACAATGCCAGCTTTCATTTCATGGGGTAGGCCCTACTTTTATGGATTTGGATTATTGTATATATTTGACAATTTTTATGCTTTCTTTATTTTCATCTGTGGTTTGTATATAATTTTAACATTTCGTTACATTTCTCATGCTTTTATTTTACTTTGGGTTTGTATATAAAGTTATGTTACATTGTACATATTCATCTCATCTATTGTATATTCGATTAAATCCCCTCTTGTAAATATTCATTTTACTTTTCGCATTTTTCCTTTCCGTAGCTCCTTATTTTTATTCGTAGCTTCTTGTTTTGAACGTTTGCAATAAGCTTTTGGTTTTCTTAATGTCACAGTTTTTTTCCAAAGGTGGAGTTTGTGTGAACCGGGTGTCTCTTTCCAATGATGGATGGCGTGCCAACCTTCTTAATGGTTTGAGTCCGTCTTTCTTTTCTCTTTTAGTAGTTAGTGGTTAAAGGTGCCTCAAGCACAGCTTCACTTGGGCCTAGCACATTTGCCTTTGATCTCATGGTCAAAAATAAATTGTTGTGTTTAGGATGGTGAAAGTCGTGACCTTGAGACTCTTGTATTGACCGATAATCATCAAGTGATTTTTTGGGACCATTGCGCTCAAATCTTATCTAAGGTCGTTGTGGGCCCTCAAATCTATGTCTTTAGTTATTTCGTAGCTTGTGTGGTGAGAAATCACATTGCAAGTCCAAGTCTCGAGCCATTGGTCTAGAACTTACCCTGAATGTTTGTTGAGGCAAAATCCTAAGTGACTTTTGACTTGAGACATGATTATAGGCTCTCCTTGGTCCAAATGATAGCTTGAACACTTCAATAACCTACCAATGATAAGATCCCTAGTCAACCCTTTTGAGCCTTAGACCTTTTTCCTTCAAAGAACCATGATACAAGCCTTTACCCGTTCTAAAAGATACCCTCTCTTGGTACCCGATCTTTCCTTTAGCACATGGCAAAAGTATAAGTTTGGGGGGAGGGACGAGGATGGCAACAAAGTGGTAAAAAGGTACCAAATAAAAAAAGGAAAGGCAATAAAAAAGAAAAAAAAGTAAAAAGACAAAAAGAATGCTCAAAGTAGAATTGAATAAAAAGGGATTCAAGAAAAGCAAATAATGAAATGTGTGGAAAGTTGAGAAAGGATAAAAGATTTGAAATGCATAAGAAAGAGTAACAGTGTGTCTCTCTAACCACTTAGAAAGAAGTGAAAAGACTAAAAAAAGTCAAATGAATTTGAGCCAAAATGAAATAAAAGAAGTGCTTAAGGGAAGATGGAACCTACTTAGACCAAACATTACCTACACTAAACCAAAAAGCCTTCACTATGTCTCCACAAAAGCCCTATATGATCTTGAGTTGAATGAAACTTGCATTAGTGGTGACTCATATAAGGGGCAAGCATATGGTACTTAGAGCCGGACTTGTGACTTTTCCTTGAGAGAGATGAGTGATTTTCCATTAACCTCGTTCTGAGTGCTACTATTCTAAAGGTGAGGTTTGCTCAGGGAGAGTAGAGGATGTGTGAGTTTGGGTTCCACGATGACCAAAGTAATAGAAAGAGTTCTTTGATATGTTGAGTCAACTCTTGATGCTCTTGTGTCGCACTTAATCCATGGTGTTTAAAAGGGTAAACGTTGTTAATGATTCATTTGTATTTAGGGCAATTGTTAGTCCCAATTGATGCTAGATGAGGTCACTTTAGGACATCTGAATTTTCCTGGATTTTTCCTTAAGGGGTGGGTCTTATTTTGTTTGCTTGAGGACAAGTAAAAGCTTAAGTTTGGGGGAGTTGATAACCATGTATTTTGATACATTTTATACTCCTTCTTGCTTATGTTTTGATTAGAAATTTGTACAAAATAGTCCCAAAAGGCTCACAAGTTGTGCTTGATTGCAGATTTGATCAACAAAGTGATAAGATATCAAAGATCTGCTCAAAAAGGAGTGAAACTTGTACAAGTACCAAGACAAGACAAAGCTCAGGCAAAACAGGCCCAATGCAGCCGCACACCATTCTGTGTGATCCGCACAAGTGAGGTTCAAAGTGGTTGATTTCCAGGACAAAAGGCAATTTGGCCGCATGAGATTTAATACGGTCCGCATTGGAGTAACTACAACCGCACTCGATTTAGTGCGGTCCGCAAAATCAAGGATCAGAGAAGTGCCAGTTTGGAGATTAAAGCCAATGTAGTCCGCACTCCATTTCATGCGGACCGCACTAGAAGCCACCGCGTCCGCACTCTATTCTGTGCAGTCCGCATTGCCCGAGTTCAGAGAGTTGGATTTTCAAGTTCAGAGCCCTAGTGCGGCCGCACGTGATTTTGTGCGGTCCGCACTAGCCCCACAGAGGTATTTTGTCCAGATTTTTCAGCTTAGTATAAATAGCTTCTTTTCCCATTTTTAGGTCATCAGATAGATTTTGTACTGCTGCGCTTGTGACTTCGATAGTTTTGGCTATTTTGAGCAATTTTAGCTTCATTTCAACATTGAATCTTCTAGTTTATCTTAGCAATTAATTAATATGAGCTCTTCTTCATCTATTTCTTTGTTTTCTTCTTCAATTATGACTAGCTAGACCCATAAGTTAGGGTTGTGGCTCAACCCTAGTGTGGGTAATTGAGGAGTCTTGTGTTTTAGGGCTAGATTGACTATTGGTGTTTGATATTTGGTCCAATTGCATGTTTAATTGCTGAATTGGTGGTTGCAAACACTAGTTTGTATTTAGTTGACTTTGGCTCTTTTTGAGAAAGAGAGCCCAAGTCTTTGAAATTGGTCCAACAAGGAATTGGGGCGTACTCAAGAGATTGATAGCCCCAATTAAAGGGTTAAACCTAGAGATAGTAATACCCGACTTGAACCTTGATTACTTGTACAAATTTGCATACCCAACTGGTCTTGAGAAAATCAATTTGGGCAAAATCACTCGAACCACCGAGAGGTGTAGAGCGGGTAAAATTGTGCAACAGTTATATCATACTCCCCAAATGTGTCAATCATGCCTTAGACTCAAGTACCCGTCAATTGACCACCTAGGCGAAAGTCACTACCGTATTGCCTTTTAACCATTTGAACAACTCGCAATAGTTTACTCTTAGCTTATTCTAGTTTAATTTAGCATTGTAGTTTCATAAAATTAGAAGTAAAACAAAAACCCAAAAATGTTTAGAAGTGTAATTTGGAACACATACACAACTCTCAATTAGATAGAAACTAAACTCCAACTTCTAGCTCCCTATGGAAATCGATCCCGACCTTAATCGGGTAAAAGCTGCTTCTACCCTCTCTCGCTACTCAATAGTTGTGCAGGGTTGGCCTCGATCACCTATACACAGAATAAGAAAAGAATGGCCTATTCTACTTTACCCTCGGGGACTACGGCCCCGTCGGCCTCTCCCTCATTATCTTCGGCATCAAATACGAGGAACTTGGCATCGTATTCATCTGCCTTGGCCTGCTCATTCTCTTCGGAGAGATCGAAGCCCTTAGCATGGATTTCCTCGAGGGTTTCCCTCAGGAATTTGCACCGGCCATACTCATTGCTTCTGCTCTCCTGATCGTAAGCCCCTCTAAACTCAGCCTGGGCATTGGTAGCATCTTTTAAATAGACGGCCACTTTCTTGTCAGCCTTATCTCGAATCTCTTCGGCTTCGGCCCCGGTGTCCACAACCTCGGCCTTCATCTTCAAAAGTTCAGACTCGAGACTTGCAATCCTGCTCGTCTGGCCAAGTTGTTTTTGTGAGCGTTCTGGAACTGCACCTTGAGGGTAGAAGCCTTGGCCAAAACATTCTTCTTGGCTGCAACTTGGGCATCTATCTGAGCCTTTAGCTCATCACACTCATACTTGGCCTAGCCGACTTCGCCCCAAAGGCATTCCAGGTCATCCGTATTGCTCTGCAGCTAAAGTATCAAAATATTAACCTCAGAGGATAGAAGAAGAAGCATGCATTCCCTTGGAACAAAGGTTACCTGTTTCTCGAGGCGGCCTTCGTAGTTCAGGCTTCGATTCATCTCGTACCGAAGGTGTCTCAAATCCTTATCCCTTTCATCACAAAGGAGCCTGAGGGATTTTTCCCCGTTTAAGGCCTTCCGCAACCTGGATTCACAGAGGAGAAGCTTGGACTTGAGCTTGTCAAAGGCTTATGAAGAAGCTCAGTGAGAAACTGAAAATGCAAAAGCAAAAAACCAACAAAGTCAACAAAACTCACCACAGAACAGAGTTGTTGAGCCTTCTCAAAGGTTGAACGTACATCTACTAGCATGGTCTTACTAGCCCCAACCAGACCACTCTCGATAGGAATATGATCAATCGAGACCCAGCTCAAATTAGGCAGGCCCTGGCCTCGAACATCCAGCGAAGTACCTTCAACGGGAGAAAAAGACGGCGGTAGAAAATTTGTGTCCCTCAAAGTACCTTCGACGAGAGAAGAAGACAGCGGCAAAGAAGGAACCATTTTCCCAAGGCTAGAAGCCTCGGGTGCTGCGGGCTCAACTGATACATCTTTTTTGAGCCTCCGGGCAGAGCTTGCCTCGCTATGAGCACTTTTGCTCTTGGAGGATTCCTTCCGTTTATTATTATTACTCGGCCCCGAAGCTGATGACCCTTTCTCCCCTCCGGGGGGCACAGTCTCACTTCAGGAAATTCTCTAATGCATGTGGCGACGGACTTAATATACATAAAAGAAAGTACCTTTCAAAGAAAATAAACCACACAGCACGTACCGTGGTATTTTTCCTCTCATCTACCCTTCGACAGGTCTCATCACTTACGCTCATCGTAGGTCAAGCGAGCTTCTAGCTTCAAGTCCAATCCGCTAGGTCGGGGACCTCGTATGGAATCCAAGGAATTTTTGTACAAAGGAAAAGGAAAACATCTTTACGGAGTCTACCTCCACCATAAACAAAAATTACTAAAACACAAGTGTACCACTTACGTGTGAAATTCCATTTCTCAGGAAACAGCTGGAACTCCACGGAGAAAATATCGACAGCCCGCACTAGGACAAATCTATTTATCCACCCTCGGTCCCTATTTTCTTCATCATCGGCAACAAAGGGCCTGGTGGATAGACATCGTAAAGCTATCAGGCCTCGGTAATGAAAGGGCCAGTACAATCTGATGAGATGGCTAAGGGTGAACTTAAGCCCAGCTTCCTCCACAAAGAACCTCATCATCAATATTATCCTCCAGAACGACTGGTGAACCTATGCTAGGGTAACTCGATATCTTCGATAGAAGTCAAACAACCTCAAAATGTTACCCTATCTCGAGGATCTCTGCTATTACAAGTGCGGGTAATTAACCCGATTCTTTGGCCCTCGGGCTACCTAAGCCCGAGTCAGTTCTCACTCGAGAATTATTAATAAAGACTTAGGGTTATCTTCGCGTTCTGATCAATTTAAATGCTCTCTCAGTTACTTTAGCCCAGGGGCCATCCGAGTTCGAGTGCATCCTCGCTCAGGGGCCATCCGAGTTCAAGTGTATCCTTGCTTATGGGCCATCTATAACGCCTTACAGCTATCTTCATTTTAAGTTGAAATCGAGTTTTCGAGGCTGCCCGAGTTCGAGCAAACTCTCACTCGAGGATTAGCGACAAGAACTAAATGGGCTAACCCCTATTTCAAAGAAAATCGGAACCCTGCTCTCGCTCAACTCGAACTCAGAAGTCCCGCCGGCCTAAGTTTGTACCAGATCAATCCAGACTTAGTCCAAGGGGTGACAAAGAATCTCAAGAAATATCATATTAACTAATCAAGAACCAGAGGGATTACAATGTCCGGTTCCAGTGTTCGGGCCAATCAAAAGCAAAATAAAAGTCCAGCACAAGCCAAAGGCAAATCAAAGCAACTTTTATATTGATAAAAGACGGTTACAAAAGCCCATGAGGGGTCCTTACATAGAAACAAAGAAGCAGAAAACAACATTCTAAAATCCTAATCTACTCTCGGAGGTACATTCACGGGAGCGACATCTACGAGAATGAACTTCATTTCGATCTTCCGAACGACGTCTTTGAGAATCTCCTCCGAAGAAGCAATAGATGAGGAAGAGGTTGTAGCCTATCAAAGAGCCAAAGCTTTTAATAGGCAGGGAAAATTGTGGCTTGGTGAAAAATTTGGCGATTGTGGGACTCGCCAGCACTACTATTGGGAAGCCACTTCCTGAGACATTGTAATGGTGCGGGATGCAAAAGTTAGTAGATGGCACCACTTCACTCCATAAAAAGCAAAAGGAGTGAAGCGCCACACCAGGTTGAAGTTAAGAGAGGTAAGCAGCAGTTCATGGTCCACATATCCTCTAATACGGGAATAATATGAAGCCCCTCTCTCGTTATTTCGGGCCACCAACAACAACAACAACAACAACAAAAAACCAGAACGATCCCACTCAGTGGGAAAAAGCTCTGAAAAAGAACCATGACATAACTGGCAAAACCGTTGCCATGTGAACTTACGGTCACCGGCTTGAACCATGGAAGTTAGAGTTTGGATGAGGATGAAGAGAAGAAAATGGTTAAAGGCTGTTGAAGTAAGGTTGGGTGGAATTTTGGTTCAAGTAAGCTTTCATTTATAGAAAGGCAGTAACGTAACTGATGACACAATCAACGCCTTTGGAAATGTATCGACAGGCGCGATCAATGCTTTTTGGGAAACGGATCGGAGGCGATAACATCGCTTTTGGAAAAATAAATCAGCGGTGCATTGAATGTTTCTGGAAAGATGAACCGATGGGACGTCTCAATCATCACAAAAGCTTACTTATAAGCATGACGTCATCGTGAGAAGCTCGAGGAGAACGATGTTAAAGTCGTTTCATATCATTCCATTCTAAAAAACGCGAGGACTATCTGTATATGGCTAAAATCGGAGAGCCCGATTTTATGATTATTATGACATCCCATAGCTCGTCTTTAGGAGGCCTGAAGCACAGTTCGAGCCTCGACCCCAAGGGTTCCCTATGTCTGACCTCCGGGCAGAGCAAATCGGCGGCTATGATGAATGAGTAGGAGATTCCCAAGGCAAGTGGTTAGAGCTGACCAAGTCTATAAGAATAGTACAAGTCTGTACCGTGGCATTAAATGGTTGTACCAGCCGTTTATCTTTGTAATAAATGCATATGTACTATTTTGGGATCCCCCTCCTATATAAAGGGGACCCTTGCTATTTCTTGCACACATGATATTCAATACAAGAATAAGAACATTCTTTGCTCTCTAACTTAAACATTCTCCACTATCTCTCCTTTGATTTATTGCTTACATTCATTGTATTTCATTGATTGTTCTTCATTTATTACTCATCACTGATCATAAAGAGCACTCATCAAAGCTTTTAGAGTTGTTAGGCCTTCATCGGCTATCCACAGCCTAAAACTTTAGCTCGACCTCGAGGCCCAGTATAGGCTGGCTCGAGACCCCGTCTCTTGGCCACTCTGTTTGCATAACATACTATTTTCAAGATCTTATCTTATTTTCTAGTCTCACACTCAGTATTTATTTCCTAACAACTAGCATTAAGATAAATTACGTATTGTTAGAATCACAAAATCAAATCTAATTGTAATTACCATTTTCAAGGTAAACATGTAGGAAAATAATGTAACTGCAATAACCTATTTTTTGGACTACAATACCTTCAATGCTAATTTTAATATTTAAGATTTTAAAATTAATAAAATTTTATCTATTAGATTCTTATTAAAAATATGTATGAAGGTTTAACAAAATCAGTTTCATAAGAATCCTTCGTATTGGCAATATATTACCACTCAATAATGTCAAATACGAAGAAAAAATAACAATAACATTAAATGGACTACATACACCGCTTCAAACGAGGGCACTTTGTAGTACTTTTGCAGCCTCCACGCGGTCAGCCAAAACGTCCACTTGGGGGCAAGTGACAGAGCCATGTGGGAGACCTGAAACAAGCAAAAGATTTAGTTAGCAAATCCACTCATGTAAAAGACATAAGAAAGAAAGAGACACAAGAAAAAAGAACTCAGTTTACCGTGGTGCTTGGCCTTCCACTCATATTTTGGGGCCATCTCCTTCCACCGACGAGTTTTTGGATTATGATAACCAGAATCCTCTGAACCCATCGGTCAAGTCCTTGAACCCTTGAGGTGTCCACTGAGTAGCTGCAACAACTGAGACAAAAAGGTCAACAACGTCGGGAGACGGTCTTTTTACAAAGAAAAAGGGCGAATGAATTACAAACTTACGTGAATGATTCCACAATTCAGAAAGATGGAGTTATGGCCGGATACCCTTGGTAGCAATGATAACAAACTGCTCCATCCACCTAGGGTTATTGTCATCATCCACACTTGTGAGAAGAGCGTGGTGGCCACGTTTGCTAAAATTGATTACTCCCCCACGGAAAATCTTTGGGGAGTAAAGATTCATCATATGCGCTAGAGTTAGGGTTTTCCCAGTCTCGATGCATAACCGACGTAGGCAAACCAGCATTTGCCATATTTAGGGTCCTACTTTGTGCCAAGCAAACCTAGTACCGATGGTAGAATTCCAAGACTACAGGGTCAACCCCCTGCTCAAAGAAAATGGGCCCAAAGTGAAAGGATATGTATAGACATACGTAAAATCTTCCTTGGTGAAGGTAACCTGCTCTATCAGGTAAGGAGAAATGACGTTAAGGTCCGAGCAGTTACAGTCTTCCTTCACAGTAAGAATATAAGAAGGGCAGATAGAGAAAGTATACCTGCTAATGGCCAAGTCCGCGAAGATGCGGAGGGAAACTTCTCTTGGAAGTCGTTGACGGTGTTCAGATATTTAGGGATAATGGTGCTTACCGTAGGAGGATCAGTATCGGCATCCACCTCTTTATATTTGCTTCTCTTCGGGCTCCCACCGAAGAAAAGACTAGAGGTTTTGAAAGACTCGGTAAAAGAAGCCATGTTAGCAAAATAGTGATGGACATTTTGAAGAAAGTCGGAACGAGATGAGAGCAGAAGAGAAGAAGGATAAATGCAAAGAAGATAACGAACTTGTAAAAGTTTTAGAAGTGAAAGTGGTAAAATAATGAGTATAAGTAAAGATATAGACGACAAAAATTACGGTCATGATTACCTCAATAAGTGACAAAAATATTGCGAAATCGTGGGGCAACACGTGTTTAGGGAAATAAATACGAGAAGACATGCGTCCTTTCAAGTGTCAGAGACTGTTCACAAGGATTTCAGAAGTTTTTCTGCTAAGAAAGAAATCTTCACCAACTTCGTAATAACACAAAGATATGCCACTGGAAAACAGGGGGACTATCTGTATAGGGTAAAATTGATTTATATTAATACTCGAACGATAGCGTGACACGTGGAATGGAAGACAGGTATAAAATAAATTGCGTAGTAAGTGGGACGGGAAAAAATAGCTGCAAGTGACAACATCAGGCTGACCCCAAGGGGAACATGATCAATGTGAGCAGAATTAAATATTTGTCATCGAAAAGTATTTAATGAAGAATATTTTCAGGCATTAAATGGGCAGCTGTTTCAGAGAATATTTGCATTCATAGCATATCTTTACATATTCATTAATGGACCTCTTTATTGTCATTTAAGAGGGATCGATCTTAGGATCATGTTTCACTAGGTTTAGCTATAAATAGCATTCTCAACAGACATTGTAGGAAAAGGAAATATTTGGCAAAACTTATGCTACATTCTATTTTTAAGCTAAATAAAATAACTTTACTTTCTATTTTATATTGTTCTTACTTCTGCCCTTGGAGGCATTGCTAAACAAGTTATCTTTAGCCGGGAAAAAAACAATTAAGGACGTATTAGAAAGAATTAAATTGAGTGTAGTTATATGAGTCTAACTTGTTTGTCTGACTCACAGATAAAGGAGACGGAGCACTCCATTTCTAGCTACACCCTACAAGTGAATCATTAAACTGGAGAAAACAAGAACACAAGGCAAGTCATGCGCAGTCCAGCTCGCAGCAGCTGTAACGTTGGAACGTCAGTGACATTGATGATAACATTGATTCCGTAAAAACATAATAACAAAACTTGAAAATTTACACTTGACAGAAAGCCTCAGAAAGAAGAGGCACACTTAAAAGATGTGGATCTTTACAAAATCATATCTCCTGATTTCCATTTGAGATACTTTTACAGTCACTTTACATAAACCAAAACACTATTCATTACTTGGACGGACGTTCTCATGTGACGTCTCAGAGCCACTGCTCCTCTAATATCCTACTACTACTCTCCTATTTCCTCTATTTTCAACACTACTTGTACTGAATACTACTGATGCAAACAAAAATAGTTAATGATAGCAGAGCAAAGGGAATAGAACAAAGCCTTTAGTTTCCTATTCCCGCTATCTTTACACTTTCAAAATATTACTACTATTCAGATACTCCATCTGTTCAGTTCCTCCCAAGAGGCTCTTGGCAGATCTTCACTTCCAGATCTTGGTAATAACATCGAACAGTCTGTAAAGTTTAGAATTACTATTAGTCAAATCTAAAGTAACCAAACACAATTTGAAAAAATTAAGGACTTAAGTGCACTATAGAAAACTTTATGGACATAATATGTACCTTTTGCAACTGAGCTGTAAGATCTCTTGCAATGAAGAATAGCGCCTTGGATTCCATCATTTTGCTCCTGCAGAAGTGAATCGTCTCTCCGGTTCATCGGCGACGGTGAAGCTCCGGCAAATGTAGACGCCGCAGACCGGCTTTTACCTAGGTGCTTACGAACAGCTCCAAATGCAGCAACTCGGTTCCCCTGTTTTCCCTCCTCTGATGCTTTTCTGGGTGAGGAGCACATTGATTGCGTCGACGGAGAAGACAATGGCGATACTCCAATTTTTTCGGTGTACCTTTTTGAAGCTCTGGCGTACAAAGGCTTCATCAATTTCAAATACTTGGGCACATCAGCTCTTATAAACTTCTTCAACGATTCGTCAACTGACAAATCTTCTTCTTTCTCTTTCTGCAGTTTGCTCCTTAAACTGTTGTCTCTTGTAAAAACAGGGCTCATTGGAACCGGAACCTCTTCCGCTTTGCATTTCGCCGTAAAGCGTTTGCTCTGAATCTTTGGGCTTGCCGTAGCTGAATCGTCAATGCCCACTTTCTCCGGCTTAGACTTCCTGAAGCCCAATAAGAAGACCCGAAACTTGGGGGCTGATTTGAGGATCCAAATCGGAGATTGAGGCTTTGAGTTGGAGTCGATTGCAAAGGGTTTTTGTTTAAAGAAAACGTCTCTGGGGGATTCAGGGTTGCGGGGACTGTTAACAGAAATGCACTTTGGGTTGTTGTTGTCTACTTTGGGGCGTCTATCTGGTCCAGTAAACACCAACTCGAAGAAGGAGTCCTCATCGTCATCGGTTTCTTCATCAGTTTCAATCGCCGGGTTGCGTACGTAGTCCAAATCATCGAGTTCAGAGACAATGTCCCGATCATCAGCAGCAGTATCGGTGCTGGTATTTCGCCAGAATTTGAGTAGGTTAAAAGCTTCCATTGATTTCAACAAGTGAGAATGGTGAAAATGTGAGATCAGAATGGGCAAAGAGAGTGAAAACGTGGGGCTATAAATAAAGGCAGCTTTCGAAATGGATTTTAGGCTGTGAAAGCAAAGAGTTGATGTAAACTTCACTACTTTTTGAGAGGGAGGAAAGACTGAGGAGTGAGGAATAATGCAAAGACCTTTGTTGGTTTCATCGTTTTATATAGAGAGGGGAAGGAAAATTTTAATACGAGGCAATTTTTCTAACTCGGTCCATAAATTTATAACACAAAAAAAATCTTATACAATTAATATAAGTTATATGAGATACAAATAATATTTTTCGGAGGAGAATTAGAGTCATCCTCATGTGAGAGGCACAGTTTCAGTTGATTTAAATATTAAAAAATAGAAGAGTAATAAGTAATTCGTATGCTTCTGCATATATACAGACTACGGACTAGAGGTTAATTTAACGTAGCAAGAGTCATTTGGTACGAGGTATAAGAAGGTATAGGGGTGATATAAAAATTTAATACTACTTTAATATTCTATTTGGTTAGCAAATCAGATATAAGTTATCACAGTGTTAATTTTAATACCGGAATAACTTATACCTTATAGATAGTGGGGTAATTAGCACCGTTATAACTTATACATTCTTCTTAGAAATTATAAAATTGTCATGCTTAATACAATATACCAAACAGTGAATAAACAATAATTTTAGCATAACTTATCACAATATAACTTATACCGATATAAATCGTATTCCAACCAAACGAGCCCTAACAGGATATTTGGTTGCATCCAATAAACTTCACACTTCATATTTGACAGCCTTTTTCTTATCAGATAAAGATTCCCCAACGTTCCCTACTATAAGCCTAAAGGTCTCGTCCTCCCCTAATGGTAGTACTATAATTTTTATTTTACCAATATAAAATTAAGTGTTGTAGACTAGTAATTCCAAGCCTACACTATAGATATTAATGACCGTAACTTTTTCAATAGCTTGAGCCCATCACCAACCTTCCCCACTTCTCCATGGTGGGGCAATTTTTGCCATATGGAGCTCAACACTTCTCCATTTTTGTCTTTAAGACTGGGATGAATAGAGTTCCTCCAAATATGAGATACTGATCATTTCTCCCATTATTATTCATGTATATTTTATTATTATTTTTATTATTTAATTTTTTTAATTTATCTCTTTTATATATACCTAATTATTTTTATGTAATATCTTTATAATATTAATTTTATATCTTAACTTTGGTTAATATAAAATATTAGATGTTGCTAAAATTGAAAAGTATAAATTGAAAATACATAAAAATTGTAACTACGGTAAATAACATATATTATTTAAAAATTTATTTTATAAAATAATTTTATATTAAATTATATATGATGAATATGTAAAAAAAAAAAAGATAGATTGAATTAATAGACATAAGAAAATAAAATTTACATAAAAGATAATAATATAATATTGAAGAGAGAAGAATATAAAATAAAATATATTTTTTTTGAAGTAAAAATAGAGTAATGATTGGTGTAACTTTCATGCATTTTGGAGATTACTGTATTTTGGATGAGAAAATGGAGGTAAGAAAGGTAAGGGTTGGAGATGGCCTAAGGGGTTGTTTAGTTTGGTGTATAAGAACATTAAATTCTCACATAAAACTTTACATTCAAATTCAAAATACTCTTTTTTAACTGTAACTTCAAATACATTTTTTTCTGTGATTATGAAAGCATTTTTTTTATATATAGGAATGAATATTGAATAGAATAATGTATATTAACTATTAACAACCATTATGCAATTGGTAATGTTTAAAAATCATTATTATCTTCACGCCATATGTTGTTTATTACGATAACAATCTTATGTTATATTTCTCGCATTATTTGACTGTGAACGAATAACCCTTAGGATACTCGTTTTTCAATTACAGAAAATTTCACAAATATGTATATTTATACGAAGTTTACACTAATTGTTATTAAAAAATAATAGGCTTTGTGTTACTTTGAATTAACTTGCATCTAGGAGCAAGGTTGATGCCCTCTCCTATCCTCTACAGTTTTTATTCCGTTCCTTAATAGAATCCCACCCACACATCCGAATTTAGAAACTGGATGGTTCCCAGCAAAAAATATATATTAACTTGCTTAAAATTCTAATATCCATATCTCATATGCAGTATATGTCTTTTTTAAACTCAAAGAGTACCAATAAAAACAGTCCTTTTTACAGAGCTGAAAATCAGGGTATAGCAAGAGACAAACTAAAAGAAGGAAAAAGGGAGTAAAAGAGATTGAACGGATTTTGGGGCAGAGAAGCTCTCAGAGGAGGATAGTGACGAGAAACTTCCAACAAGAAAAGACTCATAAAAAGGGGACGATATAAGCAATGCTGCCTTTGTTTTTCTTGTGAGGGACACTCCAACTTTTTCTTTTCTTTCGTTGTCAATCTGTGATAATATTATTTACTTCTGACCGATAGACAAAGACATTGGCTTCTTTGCTTTGTTAAAATATAAGGACCAAAGTGTGGGCACGCTCGTTGCGAGTCTCACAGCTTGTTCATTGGATGGTTGTTACTTATTATTTCATAATATTATATTGTAATGTATCATTTGATAAATATAATATTTAGATAGATTGTGTCGTTTGTTATCATTTCATGATATTACGCATCCGCAATATAAAGAATAAACTTAAAGAAAAATTAATGCATGGTAAAATTATTATATAAAAAAGTAAGGTAAACGATAAAATAAAATTATTTAATAATAATGAAGGGCGAGATTGAGAGAAAGAGACAAAGTAACGAAGCGACCACACCAAATCGGTCATTACATAAAGTGACACATTTCGTCGTTATGTAATGACGAATTTAACGATACAATACGATACAATAAAATTTAAATAACAATCAAAACAAACATTGTATTTAAAGTAACAATACGATACATCCAAACAAGCTGTTAGTACGCGTTTGGACATAAAATTATAATTTTTGAAAGAAATAGTATTTGGAGTTAAGTTGAAAAATTATATTTGGAATTTGAAATTATATTTTGACATATATTTCACTTGAAAAAATATTATAGTATTGTGAGTAGGGAAAAAAAATTCCTGAAAATGTTGAAAAAGTGGTCTTTTGAAAAACTCATTTTCTAAAAAATTTCAAATCATGTAAAATTTCATGGATAAAATATTTTTAAAAATATATATAATTTGAAAAAAGAAGAAAAAATTGTGGACAAACGGGCCTTAAAGCTTTACCCTTTCTTTTTCCTTTTGAAGGGGTTAGTCAGGTTGGCTCAATTGCCTCAAAGTTTTGACTTGCTTCTTTTTCCTTATCTTTGTAAAAGTCCTCCTCAAATTTCCTTTAGGAACACTGTCTAAAGCTAAAAAGAAAAAAAATGGTTCCACATAAATGTAATTATAAAGTGATAAAAGAACGTGAGAGTAGGAAAAGTAGAAAAAGAAATAAAGCGAGCTACATATAAAGAAGGAAAGAGTGAGTTTGCAAATTTTACTTTCTTTGGACCAAATTAATGAGACTGCTTTCTGTCTCTATAGATTATCTAAACTCTAATGTCTAAAACTATAATATGTTGCTATCAATTTATGTTTGTGAATAGTGTATACAAGCTATGCCACTCTTATTAGAGTATTGTAAGTCTGTAGGCTATTATTAAATCAGTCTACGAAAATAGAATATCATAAGAATCATTGGCTCCCCACTATCACATCAAGCATAAGTAAACTCCAAAATTACTAGTATTATTTTAAGTTCATTAATCAAATACAATAGTTTATACTCTTCTCGTTATTCGCTTTTTTAATGAAATGCCTCTGAAGTTTTTAATTGTTGGATTGCTGAAACTTTTAAGAGTGATTAACCTACATTTACAATAATGTATAGTAAGTGAGATTAGGTAGGCATTTGGACATGAAAATTGTAATTTTTGAAAAAAAAATAGTGTTTGGAGTTACGTTGGAAAATGATATTAGAAAATTGAAATTATATTTGAATATGCATTTCACTTGAAAAAACGTTGCAGTTTTATGAGTTGGGAAAACACGCTTTTGAAAAAAATCGAAAAAAATGAAAAAATATCTCTGGACAAACGGGTCGTATGTCTCTTCTTACTTAATGAGGCACTTGATAACATTACTTTCTCGTTTACTAACTTTTAGTATATGAAATTATCTTTTAAGTTTCAAGACTAGAATTTAAATTTTTCGATTAACTTAAAATTGCTCAATTATTAACCAAATTCACTAAAAAAAATTAATTATCTATTTAACTCATGATCCTTGGTAAGCGTTGCTGGTCTCTTTATAAATTGACTAGTGAGACCATGAGATTTTGATTCTTAAATTGAACATAATATTAAAGCCAATGCGTACCATATTCCACAAAATATTAACAAAAGAAAAATCATAAGTCCACTTATTCAAAATCCTTTGGCCATACCCACAGTAGAGAAACGTCAAAACTACAACATCCACACTCTCCAGAAAGTGCCTTTTTAGTAAGTTCTGTTCTGAATATCTCACTCATGATTCATTGAATTTATTTTGGCTTTTCGTTCGGAGATCCCTAAGGAAATAACATTTAGTTTCCCCCAAATATTAATGGACAATATAAAAATGAAAAACTTAGAATTCAAGAACCAATGACATGCATAAAGACATAACGCATGACGGTAGCAAATTAAAGTGTTACATTCGTATGATCAGTGGAAGCATACTGTGCATCAGTACAAAGAAGGAGACTAGTCTTAGCTACTTATCCGAGAAAACCATAGATTTGCTCTGATCCCGCTATAGATTACGTCTCCATTAACAGGAACAAAACAAATATCCCATATTACTTCAGCACATGCCTAAATTTATTATTTCCATAAGTTTTTTGTCCGAGTTTTCCTAAGTTTTCTATTATTACCTGTTATTTTTTGCTTCGATTATCTTATTTTTCTTGTTGTTATTATTGTTTCTTTTCCACGGCTTCTTCTCCATTAACGTATTTCATTTGTATGAGTATTGTGCTTATGTTTTTCTTGAGTCAAGAATCTATCGGAAATAGCCTCTCTACTTTCACAAGATAAGGGTAAATTGTGCACATGCACTACCTTTTCCAGATTCTATTTGTAACTCTACTTGTGTGATTTCACTGATATGTTATTGGCTTTAGGTAGGGGTGGCAACGTGGCAAACGGGCAAGGCGGGTCGAATATGAGCGGGTCGAAAACGAGTAATATAAAAAACGGATAAGAAACGGGTTGACCGGCGGATAATATGATTACCAACCATATTATCCATTACTTTTTGAATATGATCACTTTTGAGAGAAATCATAGTCTCCCAAGCTTGAGGGCCCCAATTTAAGTCTTTACAAAGGTAAAAGTTATCCATTAGTTACCCATTACTTATTCATTGGTTATTCATTTTCGAAGTGGATAATATGATTTTTATCTATATTTAACCCGTTTTTAAAACGTTCATTATCCAACTCATTTTTTAATAAATAATATGGGTGAACAACTATTTTTTTCTAACCATTTTGCCGCCACTAACTTTAGGGAATATGCCAACAACGTAACACATACATAGTCAAGAACTTCATTTTCTATATATTAATAAAGCAATATATTTTTCTAATACGGATAAAATATTAATTAAAATAAGTACACCTGTCATCAATCGTCGAAGAAACAAATTTCGGAGAATGCAATTGGGAGATGTCTTTGATCTTATGAAGGAAGTTTTTAGTTTATAAGGAAAGTGTAAATGATGTTATGTAGTTTAAGTTCCACGTTGCTCTTGTCAACTTAAGTTGAAAAAAATTATGGAACATAGCAATTACAAGAAATTGGACGGTTACTGAGACAATTTGTAAAGTTGACCTTATTACACTACAACTTAGGACTCATTAAATGGCTATGAATGATGGAAGAGACAAAAATCAAGGTGAGAGTTATTTAGGTACAAATTAATGTGCAATCAAGATTCTAGGAAACACAAACAATTATTAGACTAGTTTTGTGTAGATAAAATAGAAGGGAGATACCATGTATGAGGACATACCACGAAATAAAGTCTCGACACCATTCCTAGGTTTAAGGACAATATATTATAGAGTTGTCTTCTTGTTCGTCTCGTGTCTCCTCTTTCTAATTCTCGTCATTAAGCAGAGTTAATAGAACTAGTTTCATGTCTTGATTATGTTAAAAACAGTTCTCTCGTAAGTGACATTATGATGGCTACTATAAACGCAACCATTCAATGGATGTAATTAAGAGCAACTCTTACGCTTTGTGAGACTCGTGTTGGTTAACCTTTTTCAACTAATTAGCTATCAAATCAATAAGGTAAATCAAAAAAAAGAAAAATTAAACTAAAGGAAGGTAGCTGATTATGCTAGCAAACATTATCTTTTTAATACTACTAGAAAGTGTAGTAGATCAAACAAAAGAATAGTAAATAGAATTAGGCAGTTTAAAGCGATGCATATATTGCGTTGAAACCGAAAGGGAAAAAAAAAGAATGTTATAGAAAATTGACTTTAGGCGTAACTCAATTGCAAAGTCAAAATTTTAATATAAGGGAATCAAGAAAATATATAATTATCACCGAAGATTTCTAATTATGTCTAGGGAATTTAAAAATCCGTTCATAAACAAAAAATATTTTTTGTCTGCTTTAGTGTAGTTTACCATCGAAGCTGATTTTCCTTCCACAAAGATAGCTACTACGTCCTTGGTGTAACTCAATCACAAGAGTTAGCTTACAAGATGAGAATTGTCCAAAACAACAAGTAATGCGTCTACCAATATGAGAGTAGTGTTGGGCATATGCCCATATTGTCCAGCCAAAGGTTCAATGACCTAATCCTATTCTCTTTTATTTCCATTCCTATTTGAAATTGGATCCGCTTTATTCATATTTTGAGTGTGTTCTGGATTTAAGAAAAAACACCACTCATGATCTATAAATAGGACAACCTTGAGAATTATGCTATGCTCATTGATACAAGTCTTTGAAAGACTTAAGCACATACGAGTGGGTTTTGAGAGAGCTTTCATCATGAGAGAAGAGAGAAGAAAAATATTTATTTTGCTGTAGATTTTTATTCCGACCAGGCAACATTCAAATCACGTTTTCCGATTCGTTAATCATTGGATCGGGCTGAAATTTTGACTGGGTATTCGTAAATCTTGATCTTGAATTTGAACTGTGGAGATCGGATTTGGAGGCTCGTAGCATCTGATTTCGAGCCTCGAACAACAACTTTATTTTTGTGGATGATACTCTTTCTTCAATTGATTAGTTGTTGTTCTTGTTGCTATTGTTGCTCCATATTTGGCACTTGTTGTGTAGCCAATTTGGAGAATTTTTGTAACCCTCTTATTGTTATAGTGGAGCTTTTTGGATCTTTGTGATCCCCTGGATTTTACCTTCGATTTGAAGGGTTTTTCACATTAAAATTTGGTGTTCTTTATCTTCTTTATTTTCGGGTTTGCCTCTTCCTCGACATAACAGTGGTATCAGAGCCTTGGTTATTTATCCGGGTTGTTACGGAATGGAGGCGAATATGAGCAAGATGATGTTTTTAAATGGGAAAATTATAATGTTTGGAGAAGCAAGATGAAAGACTTGTTGTTCGTGAAGAAGGTGCATCTACCCGTTTTTTCAGCTCATAAACCCGCGAGTATATCCGATGAAGACTGGGATTTCGAGCACCAACAAGTATGTGGATTTATACGATAATGGGTTGAAGATAATGTTCGCAACCATATTGTAAACGAGATACATGCGAGATCATTGTGGGAAAAGATAGAAACTTTTTATTCTTCAAAAATCGGGAACAACAAATTGTTTCTACTAAAGCAATTGATGACCTTTAAATACAAGAAAGGCAACCCTATCCTTGATAACATAAATGATTTTCAGGGCGTCCTTGATCAACTGTCTGGAATGGGAGTTAATTTTGATGATGAGATACAAGGACTTTGGGTTTTTAATACTTTACCAGACTTCTGGGAAACTCTACGTGTTTCTTTGATAAATTCAGCTCCTAGAGGTAAGGTGACCATGGAATATGCCAAGAGTGGTGTGTTGAACGAGGAAGTAATGAGAAAATCTCAAGGTTCGTCCTCACAAGCAGATATCTTGGTTACAGAAGACCGGGGAGAGATAGAACAAGAGGCTCGTGGAATAGAGATAAAAGTAGAAGTAAGTCAAGGTCCAAATACTATAATATTACATGCAACCACTGTGGCAAGAAAGGACACATCAAAAGGTTTTGCCGCAAGTTGAATCAAGACACTAGAGAAGGAAAGAAAGCTGAAAATAACGAGAACAATGTTGCTGTTATTGTTCGAGATGACCTTATTTTTTCTTATGATGAAAACATCATCAATTTGGTATCCCATGAGACGAGCCGGATAGTAGATTCTGGAGCTACCTTGCATGTCACACCAAGAAAAGATTTTTTTTCATCTTATACTCATGTTGAATCTGGAGTGTTAAAGATGGGCAATGTCATTGAAGTTAAGGTGTTTGGTGTTGGCACAGTTTGTTTGAAAACTAATAATGGTTCAACGTTAGTTCTTCAAGATGTCAAGCATGCTCCAAACTTTCCTTTCAATTTGATCTCCGCGGGAAGATTAGACGATGAAGGTTATCATAATGCCCTCTTTAATGGCCAATGAAAGCTCACCAAGGGCTCGTTAGTAGTGGCTTGTGTCAAATATATGTGACACAAGGCTCTATTCTTAATGACTCTATAAATCTGGTGGAAAGTGATACTTTATCAGAATTGTGACACCGAAGACTGAGTCATATGAGCGAGAGGGGGATTACGTGTTTGGCTAAGAAAAGTTTGCTTTCTGGAGTGAAACAAGCAAAGTTGAAAAGGTGTATCCATTGTTTAGCTGGCAAACAGAAAAGGGTTTCCTTTCATAGCCATCCTCCCTCAAGAAAGTCCGATTTATTGGAGCTAATACAGTCTGATTTGTGTGGTCCTTTTAAAGTAAAGTCAAAAGGTGGTGCACTTTACTTTGTGACCTTCATTGATGATCATTCTCGTAAGCACTGGGTGTATCCTTTGAAATCTAAAGATCAAGCACTTAGCGTGTTTAAGGAATTTCAGGCCTTAGCTGAGAGACAAACGAGGAAGAAATTAAAATGTATTCGCACTAACAATGGTGGTGAATATTGTGGTCTCTTTGATAACTATTGCAAGGAAAAAGGAATTCGTCATCAGAAAACTCCACCCAAGACGCCTCAATTAAATGGTTTGGTAGAGAGGATGAATAGAACTCTAGTTGAGAGAGTTAGATACTTACTTTCAAAGGCTAAACTTCCAAATACATTTTGGGTGGAAGCACTTAACAGTGTTGCTTATGTTATTAATTTGTCTTCTGCAGTTGCTTTGGATGGTGATGTCCCAGATAGAGTTTGGTTTGCAAAAGATATTTCTTATGATAACCTGAGAGTTTTTGGGTTTAAAGCTTGTGTGCATGTTCCTAAAGATGAGAGATCGAAATTGGATGTCAAAACGAAGCAATGCATCTTTATCGGTTATGGTCAAGATGAGTTTGTGTATCGTTTTTATGATCCAATTGACAATAAAATTATTAGAAGTCGTGATGCAATATTCTTTGAAGACCAAACTATTGAATATATTGACAAAGATGAGAAGATAGATTCTCAGAGTAATGAGAGCTTAGCTGATATTGATCCAGTTTCAATTGCTAAGGCATCCATTGCACAGGAAGGAACCCAAGACAATGATGGAGATAGTGATAAAGATCAAAATGATCATCATGGTGTAGATGTTATGGATGCTCCAGTTGATGAAGTTGTGGTTGATCAACAACCAATTCCTGCATAGGTAACTACTTCGAATGCTCTTGAAATCTCTCTTAGAAGATCTATAAGGGAGAAGCAAAGATCCATGCGCTATCCTCCTGAAGAGTATGTACTTTTGACTGACATGGGAGAACCTGAGAATTATGATGAAGCCATGCAAGATACTCACAAAGATCAGTAGTTCGAAGCGATGGAAGATGAGATGAAGCCACTCTATGAGAATGGCACATATGAGTTAGTGAAATTACCGAAAGGTAAGAGAGATTTATCTAACAAATGGATATTCAAGATAAAGCAAGATAACCATATCTCTGCGCCTAGATACAAGGCGAGGTTAGTTGTTAAAAGTTTTGTCCAGAAGAAGGGAGTTGACTTTGATGAAATTTTCTCCCCTGTTGTGAAGATGTCTTCTATTCGTGTGGTTTTAGACTTAGGTGCAAGTTTAGATTTAGAGGTTGAAAAGATGGATGTCAAGACTGCTTTTCTTCATGGTGATTTAGATGAGGTGATTTATATGAAGCAGCCTGATGACTTTGTAGCTAAGTTTGCATATAAGCATGTGTTTTGCAGAAAATTGGCATGCATGAAGCTTGTTAATAGTTCCTCTACTTGAAGACACATCTGGCCCCTTGGCTGGAAGGGGAGTTTGTTGAGAATATGCCCATGTTGTCCAGCCAAAGGCCCAATAGCCTAATCCTATTCTCTTTTGGTTTTCATTCCTATTTGGAATTGGATTCGGTTTATTCCTATTTTGAGTGGGTTTTGGCTTTAAGAGAAAACACCACTCATAATCTATAAATAGGACAACCTTGGAGAATTATTCTATGCTCATTGATACTAGTCATTGAAAGACTTAAGCACATAAGATTGGATTTTGAGAGAGCTTTCGTCAAGAGAGAAGAAAAATATTTGTTTTGCTGCAGATTTTTATTCCGACCAGCCAACATTCAAATCACGTTTCGAATTCATTAACCGTTGGATCGGGCTAAAATTTGACTTAGTGTTCGTAACATCTTGATCTTGAATTTGAACGGTGAAGATCGGATTTGGAGGCTCGTAACATCTGATTTCGAGCCTCGAACAACAGCTTTGTTTTTGTGGATTATACTCTTTCTTCAATTGATTAGTTGTTGCTCTTGTTGCTATTGTTGCTCCGTGTTTGGCACTTGTTGTGTAGCCAATTTGGAGAACTTTTGTAACCCTCTTATTGTTATAGCGGAGTTTTTTGTATCTTTGTGATCCCGTGATTTTTACCTTCGATTTGAAGGGTTTTTCACGTTAAAATTTGGTAGCATCTTTTTGGATCGAATGGGCTTTTGTGATAAATGGCGGAATTTGATACATGGATGTTATGTAATGAAGACTTTGGAGTGCTTGTGGATGGTGTGCCACATGGGTACTTTCCAGCTTCTCGAGGGCTGCGACAAGGGTGTTCTTTATCTTCTATATTTTCGGGTTTGCCTCTTCCTTGACATAACAAGTAGCACTTTCTGCGCGCTCATATATTTACATTTGGTGCGTTTAGAACGTTAGATGTGGACATGTGATATACATGGATACATAATGATAAACATGTGATATACATATAATACAATGATATTTTTAAACTCGATTTCAACCACGAATTTGACTCTAAACTAGTCCATATCACTTTTAATCTTTTTCAAAATTTGAATATTGCCTTATCAAGGTGTTTCTAACGAATTCCAACCATACATACTGGAAAAATCATATTTGTCGTAGGTCTTCTTTATGTTGTATATCATCGATAATTTTGTGGGCCAAACACTGTAAATAGTATCTATGGCTATAAGTGAGCCGTAAATATTTTATTTCTGTGGATCTCTCAAATAAAAGAGGCTCAAATAGTAATGGACATTTGAGCTCCAAGGCTGCAGCCCAGTATGGGGGAAAGGAAAAACGAAAAGACCAAAAGACCGCATCCACAGTCCAATTTCGAAAGACTATTCGTTCAAATAACACTTTCCATTTCCATGTAGTGGACTTGAAAACGCACCTTTTATAGTCACAAAACAAAAAATAAAATGAGAAAAAAAAAACACCTATTTAATGTACTCTAATGAAGATGGTAAAAGTCTCTGACGTTTATCACGACATTTTATCTTATGAAAGTAATTTGTGTCAAGAAAAACAATTGGCCTGCTGGGTATTTTAAGAGGTAAGTCACCGCCAAAAAGTTTGAGAGTTAATATAACAGGTCACACCTTAATTATCATTACATATGTAGTGTCTAAAAGCAAAGAAAAGTGCAAGCTAATGCTCATTTCTTGTATAAGTTTAAATGTTTTTACACCAGTTTGAGGGAAAGAAATTCAATATTATGTGCAATTAATGTTGAACACATGCCCATGTTGTCCATCCAAAGGCCCAATGACCTAATTCTATTTTCTTTTAGTTTTCATTTCAATTCGGAATTAGATTCGATGTTTATTCCTATTTTAAGTGGGTTTTGGCGCTAAGAGAAAGCACCACTCATGATCTATAAAT
Organism: Nicotiana sylvestris; assembly: GCF_000393655.2. Lineage (NCBI taxonomy): Eukaryota > Viridiplantae > Streptophyta > Magnoliopsida > Solanales > Solanaceae > Nicotiana > Nicotiana sylvestris. The sequence continues at coordinate 140,144,235 of NC_091059.1, read as the reverse complement.
AGGACAACCTTGGAGAACTGTTCTATGCTCATTGATACAAGTCTTTGAAAGACTTAAGAACATAAGAGTGGGTTTTGAGAGAGTTTTTATCAAGAGAGAAAGAGAAGAAACGTATTTGTTTTGCTGCAGATTTTTATTCCGACCAGCCAACTTTAAATCATGTTTTTCGATATATTAACCGTTGGATCGGGCTGAAATTTTGGCTGAGTGTTTGTAACATCTTGGTCTTGTATTTGAACGATGGAGATCGGATTTGGAGGCTCGTAACATCTGATTTTGAGCCTCTAACAACATCTTCATTTTTGTGGATTCTCCTCTTTCTTCAATTAATTTATTGTTGCTATTTTTGCTTCGTGTTTGGCACTTGTTGTGTAGCCAATTTGGAGAACTTTTGTAACCCTCTTATTGTTATAGTGGAGCTTTTTGGATCTTTGTGATCCCGTGGTTTTTACTTTCGATTTGAAGGATTTTTCACGTTAAAATTTGGTGTTCTTTATTTTCTTTATTTTTGGGTTTGCCTCTTTCTCGACATAACAGTGGTATCAAAGCCTTAGTTATTTGTCTGGGTTGTTACGGAATGGAGGCGAATATGAGCAAGATGGTATGTTTAAATGGGAGAAATTATTACGTTTGGAGAAGCAAGATGAAAGAGTTGTTTGTGAAAAAGATGCATCTACCCATTTTTTCAACTCATAAACATGAGAGTATATCTGATGAAGATGAGATTTCGAGCACCAACAAGTATGTGGATATATACGACAATGATTTGAAGATAATGTTCGCAACCATATTGTGAATGAGACACATGCGAGATCATTGTGGGAAAAGCTAGAGACTCTTTATGCTTCAAAAACCGGGAACAACAAGTTATTCCTACTAAAACAATTGATGACCTTTAAGTACAAGGAAGGTGGCCCTATCCTTGATCATATAAATAATTTTCAGGGCGTCCTTGATCAGTTGTCTGGAATGAGAGTTAATTTTGATGATGAGTTACAAGGATTTTAACTTCTTAATACCTTACCAGACTTTTTGGGAAACTCTTCGGGTTTCTTTGACAAATTCAGCTCCTGGAGATAAGGTGACCATGGAATATGCCAAGAGTGGTGTGTTGAATGATGAAGTAAGGAGAAAATCTCAGGGTTCGTCCTCACAAGAAGATATCTTGGTTACGGAAGATCGGGGGAGAGATAGAACAAGAGGCTCAAGGAATAGAGGTAAAAGTAGCAGTAAGTCAAGGTCCAAATACTATAATATTACATGCAACCACTGTGAAAATAAAAAACACATTAAAATGTTTTGTCGGTTGAATCAAGACATTAGAGAAGGAAAGAAAGCTGAAAATAACGAGAACAATGTTGCTGCTATTGTTCGAGATGACCTTCTTTTTGCTTATGATGAAAACGTTATCAATTTGGTATCCCATGAGACGAGTTGGATAGTAGATTCTAGAGCTACCTCACATGTCACACCAAAAAAAGACTTTTTCTCATCTTATACTCCTGTTGATTCTGGAGTGTTAAAGATGGGCAATGCCAGTGAAGTTAAGGTGTTTGGTGTTGGCGCAGTTTGTTTGAAAATTAATAATGGTTCAACATTAGTTCTTCAAGATGTCAAGCATGGTCCAGACTTTCCTTTCAATTTGATCACCGTAGGAAGATTAGACGATGAAGGTTACCGTAATATCCTCATTAATGGCCAATAAAAGCTCACCAAGAGATCGTTAGTAGTGGCTCGAGGAGTCAAGTCTGATCAATTATATATGACACATGGCTCTATTCTTAATGACTCCATAAATCTGATGGAAAGTGATACTTTATTAGAATTGTGGCACCGAAGATTTAGTCATATGAGTGAGAGGAGAATTATATGTTTGGCTAAGAAAAGTTTGCTTTCTGAAATAAAACAAGAAAAGTTGAAAAGATGTATCCATTGTTTAGCTGGCAAACAGAAAAGGGTTTCCTTTTATAGCCATCCTCCTTCAAGAAAGACCGAATTATTAGAGTTAGTACACTCTGATTTGTGTGGTCCTTTTAAAGTAAAGTCAAAAGGTGGTGCACTTTACTTTGTGACCTTCATTGATGATCATTCTCGTAAGCTCTGGGTGTATCCTTTTGAAATCCAAAGATCAAACACTCGGTGTGTTTAAGGAATTTCAATCCTTAATTGAGAGACAGACGGGGAAGAAATTAAAATGCATTCGTACTGACAATGATGGTGAATATTGTGGTCCTTTTGATAACTATTGCAAGGAACAAGGAATTCGTCATAAGAAAACTCCGCCCAAGACGCCTCAATTGAATGGTTTGGCAGAGAGGATGAATAGAGCTCTAGTTGAAAGAGTTAGATGCCTGCTTTCAGAGGCTAAATTTCCAAATACATTTTGGGCGGAAGCACTTAACACTGTTGCTTATGTCATCAATTTGTCTCCTGCTATTGCTTTGGATGGTGATGTCCCAGATAGAGTTTGGTATGCCAAAGATATTTCTTATGGTCACCTTAGAGTTTTTGGGTGTAAAGCTTGTGTGCATGTTCCTAAAGATGAGAGATCGAAACTGGATGTCAAAACTAAGCAGTGCATCTTTATCGTTTATGGTCAAGATGAGTTTGGGTATCGTTTTTATGATCCAGTTGACAACAAACTTATTAGAAGTCGTGATGCAATATTCTTTGAAGATCAGACTATTGAAGATATTGACAAAGCTGAGAAGATAGATTCTGAGAGTAATGAGAGCTTAGTTGATAGTAATCCAGTTTCTATTGCTAAGGCACCTATTGCACATGAATGAACCCAAGACAATGATGGAGATATAGATCAAGATCAAAAGGATCATCATGATATATATGTTATGGATGCTTCAGTTGATGAAGTTATGGTTGATCGAGAGAACAACCTCATGAAGAGGCAAACACAAGTGACACTATCAAAAGAAAAACCCAATTATGGTAAGAAAATCTAGACAAACACCTAACAATTCTCTCCCTTGGCCTGAATTTTCTAGCAAAATAAACTTGATTCATCTTCTTCACATAGCCTTCAACAGGTCGCATCTCCATCACAAAGTTTGTCACAATGTGCGTAACACACAGGTAAATTTCTTAGACAAAAATCACGATTATTATCAAATATGTTGCAGCTAGAACTAAATCCGCCAAGATGAACCTGTCTTGAACCTTGCTCTGATGCCACTTGTTAGGATCGAAAAAACCCAGGTGTCATGCGGAAGTTAGTAAAACAAACCTTGAACGACGATAAGTTAGATAATAGAAGAGAAATATATCAAAAGAGACACAAACATTTAACGTGGTTCGGTCAATTGACCTACGTCCACGACGGAGATGAGCAATCCACTATAATAAAAGAGAGTACAAAGATATCGAGAGACCAACCTCAAAAAGAGGCAAACATAAGTGAACACACTGACACTTGTCCCATAAAGTTCCCTCCTAAACACGACTCTCAAACCCTATATAGTTACATTATGGATGATACTGAATGAGAAATGACAGATCTTCAATTTATAGAACTCTAAACCTTTTCCTACAAGAAAAGGGACTAGCCAAATATAGAAGAATTATATTTTCCTTTTAGGAAAAGGAAAACCCAATTATGATAAATATGTTGTCGTTTCCTTCATGAGAAAGAAAAACCAATTATGACAAGAAAATCTGGACAAACACCTAACAATTAATGGAAGAAAGCAGACCATGTGTTGACAAATGCTACAAATTTCATGGTCTTCACATTGATTTCGAAAACAATAAACAGATAAAGGTCTCCGTTGCCATTTTGTACTTAAGCAGCAGCTTATGCAGAGTCCAATTTCTCATTCTCTTATTCCCTTTTAATTTGCCGACTTAGTTAAATGGGTTTCCACTAGTGACAAAGCCAAATTTTTCATTAAGGGGATTAAAATATAAAGAAGCGAACGCACGAAGATGTGAAGGAAAATTAATATATACATATATATAAATTATCTAGCTGCACAATTTAATTTCTAATGAAGAAATATCAATTGACACCCCTTGAATACCTGTGACTCCGCCTTCACACCATCCAACTTGAAAAGGGTGGCATGTCTCTTCTGCTGTACACAATTTACTAGTACTTAACCATGATTAATTAATGTTTATATACATCTTAATCTATTAGATAACCATAGTAAAATAGTAATGTGATTAGTTGTAATAACGGGTGTAGGGAAGTTCGCACACACACATATACGATCTAAGAGATTTCTGATAACAAACAAGATTCTTCATTTCCCCAAGTCTGGAAATGAAGCCGATGCTCTAAAAACTCTCATTTTTTGATTGTTCAAACGATTATATTTTCTGAACTTGGCGATCTTTTGAAAAATTTCTTTTTCTTTTACATCAAGTGTTACTTATGGAGAAGCTTACTTGTAAATACGAGGCTTAATTATTATTTTTAACCAACTGATTACCACTATTAGATATTAACCCTCTTCTGCAGGCACCACCAGACCAGCTTGTAGTACGACTGTACACTGCGAAACTAGTGGTTTCTAATTCTCTGGTTTATAGATATATCAAATCGAACTCATCCAATTAAAAGACACTACTAAATAAAATAAAAAATTACAAATATTTTAGTAAGGAATTGAATTAACTCCCTAATCGCAGTCTATATTCCGAATCACTTTATCAGCCAATCCTACAGTAATGGTGCAATCCATCTCCGTTGATTTCTTTTTCTTCAAAACAAAAATTAGCGCCACTTTCCCCTCCAATTTTGACTTGCTGGTCAAAATTAAAGTTTCAGAATTCAGATCGTTCCTTATCTGCGAGTCCTTAGTTAATACATCCTTCGATGACAGATTCACAACAACATTAAATTTCTTGGTTGACTTAAAACCAGCTTTGCCATGGGAAACAAAGGCTTTTCCAATACTCACACCCTTATAGAAAAAATAAACAGTGTTGTCTCTGTACTTGTAAGGTCCAAAATTGGCATTCATGACACCAAATTCAGCATTCATTGTGATGTTGAATGAAGAATATTCTGCATTTTTTGACAATACATCAAAGGTAGCTGACCGGATGCGAAACTTGGGAGTTTTGACTTTCATTATGTACAATGAAGAGAAGAGAGTGATTGCAATTTGAAATAGAGTAGAGACTGCAACAAAAATCAAGAATTTCTTGCGTTTCTTTTTGCGCAGCTCTTTGGATTGTATGGAGTTGGCTGATTCTTCAGCTTGCTTTGCATGTCCGTTAGTCTGAAGTTGTTGTTCTCCTTCTACTGCCATTTAATTTCAGGTCAAAACCTGATTTCAATTAAAAAAGAGAAGTATGTGGCAGCTGAGCTCAAAGAATTTGAGTATCTGAAGACTGAGATATAAAATAATGAGGAAAACTCTTGTATTTATATAGTACAAAAAGAACTACTAGTAAGAGTAGTGACAATTGGTAAGACAAGTCTGATGCTTATTGTTACCTAACTACAAGGGGTTCATAAAGTCACAGCGCGTTGAAATAAAGTGGTTCTTCTTGTGAAAAGAGTTTCCGTTAGCTATTAAGTGCTTGGGAAAGTGCAGGAGATTGGATGATATATCATATACTCTTTCCGTCTCATAATGTGTCATAGTTACTAAAAATAGTTATCTAAAATTATTTGTCATTTTAGGAGTTTAAGACAAAATTGATTATATTTTCTCTTTTTACCCTTAATAATAAATTGCATTCGCATTTAGTATTAATATGGATAATGTCATTGATAGAGATGACACATAAATTGAGAAAATATTTAATAAGGATAAATCAGTCAAAAACTATTCTTTTTTAAGGGACGTGCACAAAAGAATCACGACACAATCACATATATGGTATTTAAGAGGATCGACCGCATATATAGAAGCTTCTCATAAGTTAGCAGTTGAAAGTAAACAGCCACTTAATTTGTCAACTTCTTCTGTGGTGCAAAGGTTTTACCTCTACTATATCAGTCTTCTAGTGGAATCTTATCATGTCAATCGCAAAATATGTGTCCTAGCTACGGCCTTCATTTTTAATTTTTTCTTTGTTTTATGAGTGAGCAGTCGTGGAGACATCCTTTAGTAAAATTTGTCATGACACTGCTTCATAAGAAAAAATCATGTTATATGTGTAGACAGTAGTAATATTTTTAAAGATTATGCATATATATACATTATGCCTCCGATGTATTGGTTAAAAGTTATTATAATTATATGTGGGCCAAGTCAACATTAAGAAAAAAATACAAGGAAAAAAATTAAAGAGCTAAATTGATGAGTAGAGATTGAGATGATAGAAGGGTTTGTGATGGGATAATGTGAAGAGTATGTGTGGTCTTATATAGAAGGGTTAGGAACTTTCTCTCTCTAGAATGACTTTTCCTCTCAAGGTAACACTGAAAATGACGAGGAAAACGAAGAATGGAGGGGGAGGGCAGCAACGTCTGGTAGGAAATTCAAGCAATCAATCGAGTAGAAATGGAATTCCACAGTCAGTTGATGCGAAGAAGACGCGAAACATCAATGCAATCCAAGGAATTGTGCCATTAGGGTTAAGCCAAGTATCGGTGATGACTCCAATGACTCCGACAAAGACTCCTCTGGCGACGAATCCACTAGTTCAGACGAAGACTCCACTGGCTCAACCAGGGGAATCATGGGCAGATAGAGTAGAGGCAGAAATTACGGAGACAAGGGAGATGAGTAAGGCACAATTGAGCCCTAAAACATAGAGTAAAATTGTGGGAACAATATCGGATGAGAAGGGGCTAAACCTAAGTTATGAGGAATTGGCAGGAGAAAACGTCAAAATTACAATGGATGATATCAAAGATGAAATTGTATATTGGAAAACAACAGTGATATCCTATGTTTTGGGATCCAATTCCCCATTGGCTGTAATTGATGGTTACTTTTGGAGGATATGGGGAGGATTGGGTATTGATAAAATTGCAAGTCAATAGAGGAGTTTTTCTGGTACGATTTCACACAATTGAAAGCAGAATCAAAGTAATTGAGGAGGGAGTCCAGATGTTCGACAAAAAGCCTGTAGTAGTGAAGCCATGGGAACTAGACATAGATGTGAGCAAGGAAAAAGTTGACAGAATTTCAGTGTGAATAAGACTCAAAGGACTGGATATCAAGTATAGAGGGGAAGAATGCTCTTACCAAAATATCCGGGATGGTAGGAAAACCTTTAAAAGCTGACAGAGTAATAACTAATAAAGAGTGATTAGCATTTGCAAGGGTGCTACTTGGAGTGTTAGTAAGCCATCAATATCCTACACAAATAATATTTGAAAATGAATTGGGGAAAATAGTAAAGCAAGAGGTGTATTATGAATGGAAGCCTACATTATGTCCAAAATGTAAGAATTTTGGACATGATCTGCAAGACTGTAGGAAGCTGCATAAGGAAGAAGTAGAAATAAGAAGGAAACAAATTGAGAAGGAGAAACAAGCATCAGAGGAACCTAGACTGGGTAAGGAGAACAATAGGGGAGAAAATAAATCCAGTGACAAAGAGATAAGGAAACAACAAAGTGAATCAAATGCAATACCAACAAGGAATGCATTTGCTGCACTTGACAAAGGGGGGAATGAAGAAGACCCAAAACAAAGTAAAACCAATACTTCCTGCCCTGAAGAAGAACTAGGTGTGATTGGTCCAGGACATGGAAGGGGTGATGGTAAGCCCTTGCTAATGGATAAGTTAGGCTTTTGGAATGTTAGGGGACTCAACAGGCCAGATAAACAGAGAGATATTCATCTGTTTATGGATAATAGTGGAGTTGGCTTGTTTGGTATCCTGGAAACTAAGATTAAGAGAACAAAAGCTCATAGAGCTTCTCTTAATATTTGTAACGGATAGTCGTTTACAACAAATCTAGCACAACACCCAAAGGGGAGAATTTGGTTATTGTGGAAGCCAATGATATTTGAGGTAGATATATTGAGAATATTGATCAACTAATACATAGTGCAGTTAGACATAAAGGTACTGGGATGAAATTTCAAGTAACTATGGTATATGTTTATAATGATATAGAGGAACCTATGGAAGGAGATAGTGGACATATGCAAATACTATGGGCTGTGATGGGTGATTTCAATATTGTCATGCATAAGGAAGACAAAATAAGAAGCCATGTGACAGTGGCTGGAATAAGAGACTTCAGGCAATGTGTTGATGCATGTAGCTTCCAAGAGCTCAAATCAACTTTGCCTATTATACCTGGAACAACAAACAAAGTGGAGGAGACAGAGCACTTAGTAAAATAAATAGAGTATTGGTAAACTTGGACTGGTCATCATAGCTACCACTTTCTATGGTTCAGTATATGACTGAGGGATTGCTTGACTATTGTCTAGCCATTATTAACTGGGAGAATGGAAATCAGAGGATTAACATACTTTTTAAGTACTTTAACATGTGAAGTATGGATCCTGAATTTAAAGAAAAAGTGGCAAATAGCTGGAACACTAGAATCAGAGGGACCAAAATGTAACAAATAGTGGAGAAACTGAATAGATTGAAACGAGTCCTCAAATAACTGAATAGAACTAAATCAGTGACATAGAATTGAAAGCTGAGCAAGCCAAAGAAAAACTTTGAGGAGTGTCAAAAGCAAATACAGCAAAATCCCACCAACAGCAGTCTTATAGACAAGGAGCAGGAACTGGCAAACAAGTATAGTAGATTAAAGGAAGCAAATGATCAATTTTTAAGACAGAAAAGCAAAGTATAATGATTGAAACAAGGGGACAAAATAACAAATACTTCCACAGTTATATGAAGGCTAGAAGGAAAACTAATAGAATCCTTTCAATAAAGGACTCTATGGGTAACATGGTGACTAATATGGAAGGGATAACAGATGCATTTGTGGAATTTTATACTTCTACTAAGGTCTACTACAAATAGCAGAACACATGTTTGCAGTACTCTGGTTAGAAAAGGCCAATTAGTGACAAAGGCACAGAGGAACATGTTAACTGAAGAATTCACTGAGAAGGAGGTTGTCACGACCCAAACCAATGAGCCGCAACGGGAACCCGGTACTTTACTCAACTGGTGTCAATTACCTTACGACAAATTCAACGTATAATACTATAGGGTACAACATTGTCGTAACTTAATACTACAAAGCATAACATTACCATAATATCATACTGCAGGGTGCAACATTGTCATAACTTAATACTTCGAAGCGTAATATTATTGTAATATAATACTACAAGGCATAACATCATCGTAATATAATACTGCAGGACGTAACATCATCCTAATATTGCGGGGTGTAACATCATTCCCCCCTTTGGAATATTCTTCCTCGAATATTGACTGATGCTTTTATCATTTTTATAACTTATAGCTCTTGTGAATACCTTAATACTCTCCTTGCCATAAGTAGTTGCTCTGTGAATAAATTCAAAGTCTATGGTATTCCCCCTTTAGTCTTTTTGCTCATATCATGACTTGTGATCGAAATCTTTCTAATCTCGCAACTGCTGCTACCTCCTGTCAAGCAGCCTGTATGACCCTGGCTTTGTAAGTGCGCTTATGCGATTCATTTTTTTCCGTTTTCCTTTTAGCTTTTAGTCAATCTAATCTCTAGGCTTTACTTTGTAAACATATACACGGCTTAATAGGATGCCTCTATGGGCATCTGTAGGTGTACTGAAGTTCTTTGCTCGATACTTTGTAGAACTTGCGAATATGGCCATATCTTATTTCATAGATATGGTCATCCATTCGTATGGATTTACTGCATTTACATGGGTCATGATATACCATAATGTTTTTACTTCAATTTATCATTGTTGAGGTATGTTTACCAAGGTCCCAATTACTTTTGTTGCCTATCCTTTAGGTATAAATCTCAGTCCTTTAATGCTCCTTCATTACCGTTCGTCTTAAGAAGGATGTCGTAATCTCATGTCATACTTTGTAACTTGTATCTATCTATTGTTGATTTACCTCAATGTTGATCTACAATCATCCATTTGAAGATTTGAAACTTCTTACTTAATACATTGCCGCTAGGGCTTATGTTGCATTGAGGAATATTTGAAGTGATTTCCATAATCGTATTTCATAGTGTCGCAAAGTAATTCACCTTATGAGGGGTATCCTAATCTCGTGCTGTTAATGAAATCTTTTCTCCTTCTCTTTTTTTTTTCAAAATCATTATTCAAACGAAGGTCCAAATGTCATTCTTTATCTACCACAATTACACCCTCATCTCTTTCAAATGATATTAGTCTTAGTTGAGTTCATTCAGGCTATACTGAGATTTCTATGACTTAGAGAAACCATTAGCTCGCTTCATGGGTTTAATCCTGAGGACTTATCCATTATCGTCACCTTCTCACTCGCCCTTTCGTATCCTTACTCTTGACTTCCTAAAACCTTGCCACTTTGCCATACTTAAGCTCGCGACCTACCCATATTTATTTATATTACTCGCAACCTTCTTTCAACTTGCTTGTATCATAGGTTTCCTTATGTCACTATGGAACATCAAGCGAGACATCACATCGTTTCTAAATCTTCTTTACTGTCTTAATTAGCATCCTCGATACCTAGAAACCATAGGCCATGAGATATGCCACAGACGATGCCGCTATCATTCCTGGATATTGAATCCCCGCGCTTCTAGCCTTCTATCCGAACTATGGACCATTCATAACTTTCTGCATTTAAGATCTCGTACGTTATTCACCTTTACCTTACTTACTTAAATCTTGCATCATATCTTCTATCTCCTTCATAACCTCCCTTCCACATAGGTATGATTCACACCACAACTTGAAGCTCTATTATAATACTACATTCCGGTGAGAGCTCCATACTAACTTCTTATGAGGCTGTTACTTTTCTAACTGGCTTTATCGTAGAGCCGTTATAGGCTGTGATTGTTGTACTATCTCTCTTGTACCTCTGATATTAAGGCTGGTCCTGCAATGTTCTCGATCATGATTTCTATAATTTTCTAGGTCCAATAATCAGGCTCCTGATTTACTTAGTTAATGCAACTCTTTAGTTTCCTCTTCCCTTTGATCAACCTTCATGTATGCGTAAGCTATCTTTTGATATGCGGCTCATGGTATTAGTTATTACTTTAGTACTTCATGTACTAGATAGAATATCCAGGATATAATCTCCTAACAATTAAATGCTTTGTCTACGACATGGACTCAATTCCTTCTTTTAACTTATAACGGAATCGTCTATGGCTGTATGATTATCAATGTATATGCTGCATATATAAAACTACAAACTTGTTAAGTGCGTTCATATCGTAACCAACTCTGGATAATTGATCGGATAATTTCTTTCGTTCCTTCTTAGCTTTCTTTCAACGTATGCTATTACTTTTTCCTGGTCTTTCTGCCCCTTGTTACGTCCATACTTAGCTTATCTTAGTGCCCATATATGCCAGAGTTTTTGTGAAACTCATATGATCTCGAATATTACTTTTAATTTTACTTCTCGTTCATTAGCCACAATAGGTGCCACTTTCCTTTGGAGTGCTTACAATGTTATTGTGAGACTGTTGTTACACGACCATTTCCTTTTTAGGTCGTTGTGCTTAAGTTGAAGCCTTCTTCCTTATTTTCTCAGCTAGTCTTTTGTTGTAGTACTTAGAGAGAACCCTTGACCCTCGTAAAGATGTGAGCTTATTACAGACCTTTTGATATCCTTCCTTTCCTATAATTATTTGTAGTTGCTTACCTCCATGCCCTTGTACTTGAGGGTTGCTTCTGAACTAACATTTTAATTGCCTTCCCAGTGTCACTTTCTTTTATCCCTGTAACACTTATACGGTACCTTTAACTACCCCAACTCCTACTTGAATATATCTCAAGTATTATAATGACATTACTGTGAGGCTGAATTCTCTATGTTGGGGTTTACTATATCCATCTTGCATGATCTGCTTATTTGTCCATAACTTCTTGTCTAGTCATGACTAGGCTGTTCCTGAATCAACTACTAATTACTCGTCGGCCCATTCTTATATCCATATTCTGCATAATCTTTCTTGGGTTATTTCCTTGTCTTAACTTACCTCGCGTGCCGGCTCCTTATCTATCAATAATATCCCGGGTAGGAACCCTTACTTCCCCCCTTTTTCGACTTCGTGCTTACATAACGTCCTGGAATCATAGCATATCTGTAACATTTAGATAAGTGCAATCTTATCCCTTTCTCATTTTTATCGCATTCTTCCTTTATCATTCCATATTCCCCCTTTAGGGGAATACTATGACTTGGAGCTATGACAACCTGCCTATAGATGTTTTTCCTCTTCATCTTTGGCGTCCTTTCACATCATCGATGACCCTTACTCACTTGGGTAATATTTTGTACTAAGTATAACAAAATTTCTCATTCGTGATGGTGACGTTTAGTGTAACTGGCACATACAATCACTTAAGCTTAACTTTGCTCACATTGCTTGCTTTAGGGAAGCGTCTTTCTGAATAGCCATTCTCTGAATTTCTCGTGAATCGTCTTCTGTTGTCCATTCTATTATTGCCGACACGAAATCTGAAATTCTCAGGATGTCGACCATTATCAAATCACTAAATCCCTAATTCATGTTTATTTTATCTTATTCACCAGCCCATACTGATCTCTATTATTCTGGGGTCTAGCTTTTCCTATTGGTAATCACGTTAGAGTCACGAACTTACTTCTTAAAATAAGGATATGACTTCATGGCCTATACTCTTTTGTTATCCTAAGGCCTATCACATCTCGTCTCTTTATTCACTTGACTACGCTCTGTAATACTGTCATTTCTTCTTCTTTTTTTTTCCTACCGTCGTTATCCATGTATCACACCTTATTCATAATGCTTCCTTATCTCTCTTCTCATTACTCTGCTAATATTTATACATATCCCTTTCTTGTGAAAACTTCAACACGACATTCTTTCTCTTTTAACTCTCTTTGCTTCATTCATCGGCTCTTTGGGTTACTCAACGTCCTCGCTCTACTTGGGATAAGAGTTACACTAAGGTAATATTTATCATATACAGGCTTTTAGTGCCTGTCTTTTGAATGTTAGTATTCACATCTAATCGTAATATTCTAGAGTGCACCATCTGGGTGTCTCATAAGAAGATCTATTGGTACATTTGTAATACCCTTCATAAATGTCAACTAACACAAACAATCCATTCACCATTTTTGATTATTCTAACCAGCTAGATCTTGATGTTCCGTCCTTTTCTTAAACTACACCTGTTAGCCCCTATAGGGAATAATTGAGACGGGGTATGACCAATTATACATACCTCTGTTACAGCTGAATATAACTCAAAAAGCTTATGTTCCTCTACCTGAATTATAAACAACGTTAACCTTCATTAATTGGGTGTCTCCTACTCTTTTTCATCTTGCTTGTTGAAACTTGTATTTATCTTTTGAATCTGTCATTGTCTTTCACCATTAAGGTGGATAGGTATTCTTGCCTTAAGGCTTCTTATCAGGAAGCTTACACCTTTCAGTACACCCATAATCTGCCAAAGACCTCACATTTACTTATCGTAGGCATCATACAAATATCCAATTTCTCTAACTCAGCTCTTCCACAACTATCTCTCTTTCCAACCTTCTTTCTGGATGTAGGTATTGTCTTATTACGAATAAAATAGAATTTCGGAATTTGAATTCTTATAAGTGAGCTCTACCACACGATCTAGAGTAAGAAGAAAGAGTGACAATCCTAAATGCCATGTAGCCTCCTGCTTATAAGTGTGGTGCATAACACACCCATAAACAAAACTCTACTAGACATGACTTGTAGACTCTCTAGGACAGAACTGCTCTGATACCACTTTTGTCACGACCCAAATTGATGGGCCGCAATGGACACCTGGTACCTTACTCAACCGAGTACCTACGTAGTGTATCTTTTATATCATACTATCATAGGTAAATGAGCCAAAGCGGTTGTCATGAGATAAGTACAATAAAACATAGAGAAATACTCAATAATGGACGATCCAACATGTAATCCAAACTTATACCTATGATGTACGGGCCTATAAAGACAAAATAACCACTCGTATACTGAACATAGGCAGACAAGGCCATACAATATTTTACGTACATGACATCTATCTATAAGGACACATAATTGTCATAAAGGTCGGGAAAGAGCCCCGCTATACCAAAAAATACACATTTAAATTATATTGACCAAACAAGCAACTCCGAAGCAAATGGAGTGCACCAACATCTTCCGCTGAGCTGATCGCCTGCTTGGAGGACTCTCGACTTGTCTATCGAGAAATACGGGCATAAAACGCTACGTCCCCAGGAAAAAGGGACGTCAATACAAATAATGTACTGAGTATGTAAGGCACATAAATAAGTACATAACAGATATGGAGGAAATATAAAGTAAATGACTCCACCTGTAAGTCTGGATAACTTTATAAATCATGAAATAATTATAGTGTCATGCATATGCGTATGAATGTCATGTCGTGCATAGGTACATATTTCATAACATCATCAGGCTCTAAGGGCGTCCCATCATATTATCTCGGCCACTGTGGGCAAAATCATCAACATATACCAGCTGATCAGGTGGTGGTACGTATATAATGCCATAAACTTTTATATATATATATACATATATATATATATATATACATATATATATACATATATACATATATATATACATATATATATATATATACATATATATATACATATATATATATATACATATATATATATATACATATATATACATATATACATACATATATATACATATATACGCGTATATAACGCCATCTGATCATGGGTCAATGTACATATATAAATGCATGAAATGCATAAGAAATATGTTAATAAGATTTTCTCCAAATGCCATAAAAATCAATATGCCCTTCGGATAAACTTTATCAAATATATAATTTTTTTCTTAGACCCATGAACAAAAGATATAATAATAATTCACATAGGAAATCAAGAATATAGACACCCCTATTATTTATATGAATAGAGTCATTTATGAAAGTTGCGTATTTTGCTCGTTTCATTTGTACCATATGGATCATGCCAAAAGAAAGACGGGATAACCTTAACATACCTGGAGTAAGTAAAAATCCATATGATATTCTTGAAAAAGGTTGCACCGTACTCCCTTAGAATCACAAAGACCCAACGTTGCTATTGTGCTAAGAAATCTTATTGGTTGAAAATATCACGTTGTAACATTAGAAGTGAAGAAATCACATCTAGTTGTAGTGCTTTTTGTAGGAATTTGTAGGAAATTAAGAAGAAATCACGTTATAACATTAGAAGTGAAGAAATCACATCTGGTTATAGTACTTTTGTAGGAATTTGTAGGAAATTAAGAAGAAATCACGTTGGCTAAGGTGCAAAGGTTCACGTCTGAAAGTCTTAAGTGTTGTGTTTGAAAGTCTTAGCTTTGAAGTATCTTGTAAGTAACATATTAGGTGGCTTATAATTGAAGTGTATTGTAACTAACCTATTATGGTGCCACCTAATCTCAAATGACTAAGAGTCATTTGATTAGAAAGTGGCTTGTTGCCACATAGAGGTGGGTGATTTTAAATCTTTATCCACTAATTAATTAGGTAATGTCCTGTTACCCGGTAATTAACCAATTATCCGCATAATTAAGAATCATCTCAAATTATTTAAAATACTACTCATTTTTAACACACCTTATACACCTTACTATCATGGTTGATGTGGTATCTTGTATGGTACTAGTCCATGAATACCGGGTATTTTAGCTTGGCCGTATTTTATCCCAAAATATCAAACTTCGACGAAATTCATTTTTTTTGATTTGCTTATCCTTTCACTTTCACGAATTTATTTATCACTTGTGAAACAACATAATCCTTATAATCTCCAAATAATCTTTTACTTGGACTGATGTCAATTACCTTACGATAAATTCAACGTACAATACTACAGGGTGCAACATCGTCGTAACTTAATATTGTGAAGCGTAACATCATCGTAATGTAGTACTATAGGGTGCAACATTATCGTAACTTAATACTGCGAAGCGTAACATTATTATAATGTAATACTGCAAGGCGTAACATCATCGTAATATAATACTGCAGGACGTAACATCATCCTAATATTGCGGGGTGTACTAGAGGTCAAGCTAGTATTATGGCAAATTAATGGAGAAAAAGCTCCAGGTCCTGATGGATATGAGAGTAAATTCTTCAAAGATAGCTGGGACATAACTAGCAAAGACCTCAAGGAAGCAGTGCTAGAGTTGTTCACATCAGGGAAGTTGCTAAAGAAAATCAACAGCACAGTAATCACAATGATTCCTAAGAGCAGCCATGCAGAGGTAGTTAGGGACTATGGACCCATTGCCTGCTGCAACACAGTCTATAAAGTCATATCCAAAAAGTTGTGTAATAGGCTAAAGATCATCCTGCCAGATATCATTTCTGAATATTATAGTGCCTTTATAGCCAAAAGAACAATCATGTAGAATATACTGATTTGTCAAGATCTGGTAAGGCTATACAATAGAAAAGTAGCAACCAAGAGCTGTTTGATTTAAATAGACCTCATGAAAGCCTATGACTCAATAGAATGAGATTTTGTGAAAGAGATTCTACATGCACTTAACTTCCCTACGAAGTTCATAAGATGGATTATGGAGTGCATATCAACTCCTCAGTATATTGTGGCTATAAAGGGAGGGCTATATGGGAACATAAAAGGGAAGAGAGGCCTGAGACAAGGAGACCCTATATCTCCTCTATTATTTGTAATATGTATGGAGTATTTCTCAAGGATAATGAAACTAGTGGCACAACAGGTGGGATTTCATTTTCTTACCAAGTGTAGAAGCTTGCAGCTCAATCATCTCTGCTTTGCAGATGATGTGCTCCTTTTCTGCAAAGGGGAGTTCCAATCTGTGATACTAATGTTGTGAGAGCTTCAATCATTCTCTAGATGTCAAGGGTTAGTGGAGGCAAAGGAGATAGAAGATTTGTGTGAAATAACAGGTTATAGCAAAGGCAAACTCCCATTTAAATACTTAGGTGTACTAATATCATCTAAGAAACTATCAAAAATGGATGTCAAGTGCTAGTGGACAAACTAATTACTAGAATAAGGAGTTGGGGTTAAAAAAATCTGTCATATGTTGGACGAGTGCAAATGATCAATGCAGTGCTGATGCATATCCATATATACTGGGCATCTATCTTCATACTTCCCAAAGCAGTTCTTAAAAGCATTACAACAATCTGTCGAAATTACTTGTAGGATGGTAAGGTGGAAACAAACAGGGTACCACTAGTGGCCTGAGACCTTGTATGTCGACCAAAACAAGAAGGGGGATTGGAATAAAGGACTATGTGGTATGGAACGAGGAAACCATAGGGAAGTATGTCTGGGACATAACTCAAAAGACTGACTCTATGTGGGTCAAATGGATTAATGATATCTATCTAAAAGATGTAGATTGGTGGCACTACAATGTACCACATGACAGTAGCTAGTATGGGAAGAAAATATGTCACATAATAGACAAATTGGCAGGGGGATATACTCCTGGAGTATGGCAGTCAGATACAGGGAAGTATACAATCCAAAAAGGCTATTCATGGTTGAAGGGAAATCTGGATACTTGCCAATGCGGAAGATGGGTCTGGAGGAAACAAAACATTCCAAAACACAGCTTTATATGCTGGCTGACTGTGCAAAAGAAGTTACTCATAAAGGATAGGCTAGCTCGCAGAGGAATCAATACAAATGGATGTCACGCCCCCTTTTTTTCTCTAAAAATCGGGTTTGTGACATTTGGGAGACAACTCGTTCCCGTTTGGGAATTGGGTTTTGAATTTAAGAGTCGCTACCTAATAATTAAAGTGCATTAGGACACTAGAAGGGGTTTGTTTTGAGTAACCAGAGATTGGGTAAGGGCTTGGAATTATCCCAAGGGGAAAGTGTTAGGCACCCCTCAGGATCCACTAGTGTGGTTCCCGGCCAAACTATTGTTTTGACTTAAGTGCAAATAACACATAGGCAAATAAAGGCTTCAAACAAGAGAGGATTTTCCCGTAATGGTTACAAATAAACAAAAGTAAGAAAAAGAAACTAAAAAGAGTTGATTTTCTTAAAAGAAATGGTTAAATTTTTTTTAAAAGAAACAAAGAAAACAAAGGAAAGGGGGGTCCTAGGTTTATTAATAATATGGATCACCCCACACAACATCTGGTAATCACTCCTCAGTGAGGGGCTACACGTGATGTTATCGCGTGGTCATCCTATTCATATCTACCCTTTCCTACCCCGTTGAGGTATTAAAGCGCGGAATGGTCTCGTTTACTTATTGCATGCTATTACCCGTCCCCATATTATCAGCCCCAGAGGCACTTGGGACTACTAATCCTAAAGGGAGGAGGTATTGGGCTTATTTGTGGTTTCAAAAAGGTAAAATACTAAGGCGACAATCAAAACATATATAACGAGTTTGGGGAAGCATATAAATAAATAAAAGGGCTCAAATAGACCTCATTTAAACCAAAGAAAGCACATAATGTAGCATGACTTGCATGTACTGTTTAGGGTCTGATTAAAACTTAAACGGTATAGGCATATTGATTTATTACATAGTTCAGATAAGAAGCCCGAATCAGGCCTGCCTGCTGATTGTAGCTGATAAAAAGTCTGATTCAGTTTATAAACTTTCACCCTATGGCTTGCCTAAGTGTAGACGAAGACCCATATAGGCATGATATCTACTGATTCCAGAAATAATGAAACTAACATGAATACATACTAATTTAAGAAAATCGTCTGTTATTAAAGAAAGGCAAGTTTTAACAAAAGATCATTCGTCATTGTTACTGGTTTTAGACTTATAAGTAAGCAAAACGATTCATATTTTGATTAAGGCTCCTATAGGCATGCTTTCTATGTGTTGTCGATTTTGGACACTCTTATAAACGTAGCAAAAAATGCTGAAACCTTATAGGTATGACATCTAGATGCTGAATTTTGTTTAAAGCCTATGAACATGATATCTAATTGCAGTTGATTATTTAAGACCTACGAACATGTTTTCCTGATGAGGAATGCGTATGCAAGATTCAGAAAGAACCTATAGGCAGGATATCTACATGATGTGCAGAAATTCAGAAATTCCTATAGGCAGCATATCTATATGCTATGAAGAAGTTCAGAAATAAACTATAGGCATGGTACCTTCAAGAGAATGCAAGATTCCTATGAACATGGTATCTATGCACAAATCCTTATAGACATGGTATCTATACGCAAATGCAAGATTCCTATAGACATGGTATCTACATGAGAATGCAGAAATTCATAAACTCCTATAGGCAGGTTATCTACCCCCTTTTGCATACATAGTTACCCTCCCTCTTTATTGATCATCCCCAAGAGTTTTATTACAAAATTATTACAACCCAGAAAAGTAAAGTAAAGGAAAAGTACATCAGAAATTAAAAAGTGCAACCAAGGAGAGCTTGATTCAGACTTCCTGTCTGAAGTATGAAGTAAATCAACTCCAAGAGATCATATTTCAAAGACTTTCTCCTATTTGGGGTGTGTCAGAGTTCCCTAAGAGTCTCATATGAACTCCGGGCAGTGATTACACCCAAATGTATCACGGATTAAGCCATGGTGCAGTGTGGAAGGGCCAGCCCTCAGGTGTCCAAGTTCAGAGGGAACTCAAGGTCCCAAGGCAAGGCTCACAAGAGAGGGGCAGAACTTAGGAACTAAGAGAGAGTGCAAGTGTAGAATTCTGAAAGGGGAAAAGGGGAAGGGAGACAGTACACATAGGGATATAGGGAATGGGGAGTTGCAAGCGGAAAAAGCGGGTTAGTGGATATAACCCAACAATGGGACATGTTGGCACACCCATAAGACTACTGGATCACATTGTTTAGAGGTTAGGATCCCATAAGGGATCAAGTTCAAACCATAGATAATAACTTGCATATTGCCATGTTTTAAACTGTAACTCAAAGCACATGAAGGGAAATAGGGAATAGGGATTCATAGCAGAAACAAGAAAAAGGAAATCAACATGCTAGTTTAAGTATTTAACTCTGCAGAAGTAGTAAAGTACACATAGATGCAGAAAGCTGTAAGTAAACACATTGTGGTGATGCTAAAGTTAAATTAGGACATACCAGTTTCAAAGAAACAAACAGGGAAAAACAATAGTCTTGTGAAAGTCAGAATGCATACAATAAGGAAGAATTCTATTATGTGAGAGTGAGAATTCAGAAGAGATTGTGAAGTGTGTAGTGTGAAGTGTGAAGTGTCGTGCCTTTTATAGTGTAGAAAGCAGACAGAAATAAGGTAAGAAAATAGTTTGAAAACTGATTGTCGATCAATTACACAGGGCTTCCCTTAATTAAGGGATTCAGATTCAAACAGGTATAAACCAATTAAGGAAAGAAATTAATCAAACACTTTGTGCAGAGTAGGCAATTAGGGGTAAATACATAAAAGTTATTTAAGGGCAAGGTTTTAATATACACGGTTTGTGCAAATAAGGTAAGAATATCAGTTAACAACCAGTAAATCAAAAGGGTCAGAGATTTTGTATGAATGAACCAAGTCAGAAAAGATGAAGAAGGGTTTCACTTAGGTCGTGTCAGAGAGAAAATTAGTAAACAATGGAAAGAAATCAATCAGGCCATATTCAGAAGGAAGCTTGCACTAATTGCAAATTTGAAAACCATTTAGAGGAAAATTCATCATATATAAGGAGCATGTGAGCATGAAAGAAGACTGCCGTGTAAATTAGTAGAAAAAATCCTGTGTGGAATAGTTTAGCAAAAAGTTTAGCATTGTATGAAAACAAAGATGTCCAAACTCAGTCAGAGACTCAAAGTCAGTCTGAAAGAGTTAAGGGTTCTAAAATAAAACCCTAATTCAATCAAACCTTGGCAGAACTCCCAAATTCTAGGGTTTCCTCCTTGAATCAAGTACAGAGATGAGAAGACAAGTAGTCAAAGCGGGCTCAGAGGTTTCAGAGAATAAATGAAGCCTCTTGCATGCTTCTATCAACAGTAAAACTCATGAGAAAGCATGATATCAAGGTAACATGCAGAACACAGTAGAAGCACTCAAAGAAAAAATAGAGGAGAAATACCGATAGGAACAGTGAACATGCTTAAGAATTTTTTTAGAAGAAACTTAAACAGGGCTTAGTAGAAGGAAAGTAAGGAAGCTTAAGAACTTAGCAGGAAAGTACAGTAGGAGAAACATGCTGGAACATAGTAGAAGAAAAATACAAGAACATAATAGAAAAGCATATGAGAACACAGTACGAAAAACATGATAGAAGAACATACAAGCATGAAGTATATAAAACACAATAAAAGAAACATATAAGAACGGAGTATAAAAACTCAGTTGAAGAACATACAAGAACAGAACACAGTAGGAGAACATACGAGAACGTGATAGATAAAAACATTGGAGCATAGTAGAGGAAAATACACAATGAAAAGGGAAAGAAAGTAAGAGAAACACATAAACATTTTTTTAGAAAACCCTAGATCAGAAAGAAAGATTTTTTAAAAAAGTAATTTTCGAAAGAAAAGTTAGGGAAATCGTTTGAAAACTCAAGGAGAGCACAGATACACAACGGATCTAAAGAAATCGGAGAAAAACCTCGAAAGGTTTGGGCTTCAGAAGAACCGTAGAAATTAGAAAGGCTTTGAAAGGCCACCGATCTGAGTCGGAGAGGTCAAAAACAGGCTCAAATAACCTTGGTACGTTGGAGCAAAGCCGGAGATGACCCTGGAACCTCGAATCGACAGAGGTCTGTGTTCAACCCTTCACGGTTAGGCCTCGAATCTTCAGGTATAAGGCACGTGGGAGCAAGAGGAGGTGTGTATAAGACTTCCATAGCCTGAGAAGCCATGGTTCCCGGTGGATTTCAAGGTAGAAGTGATGGGAGGCGGCTAGGGTTAGAGAAGGTTCGAGAGTGTTTTGAGAGAGGGGAGGGTTTCAGAGGCGGCTGGTTAGGTGAAATGATTTAGGGTTAAGGGGTATTGGTGGATTAAAAAAGGAAAGGAGGGATTGTGGCCGTTGATCATTTTGATCAACGACCTGGATTTAATGGGGGGCCGGGCAGGTTGAACTTAATTGGATCAGGGGCGGGTAGTTTAGGAATTGGGCCGGTTCAAACAGGGATTGGGTTAGGGTAATTGGGTTTAAAATTGGGTTCAATTGGAGGTTCAAATAAGGCTAAAATTGAAATAAACGGGGCTAGCATTTAAATAGCCATTTTCCCTTATTTATTTTATAAAAATAGTAAAATAATTTTTGGAAATAAATTAAAGATACTAAAATGATTAATAATATGTAATATCAAACTAAAAATACTGGAGTCAATTTTATAATTATGAAAACAATTAAATCTTAAAATAGGCTAATATCGCAATTATACACAATTTAGCTTTAAAATACTAAATAAATTTGTACAAAATATGCAAAAATTATGCCAGATATATTTTAATATAAATATAAGAATCCAATAATTGAATCACCCAAAAATGATAATTTTGGGGATAATTATTGGGTTTTTCTTGATAAAATAAAGCAGTAAATAGATTTAAAAATCTATAAAAATTAAGAGAAAAATAGTAAAACCTTGGGACATACTCATATATGTATATACCTACTATTTGAAAGTATTTTGCATATAAAAAATTTACAGGGAAAAATTGGGTATCAACAGCTGCCCCTCTTTACCCCGGAAGGATAAAAGAGTTATCAGGTAAAGATATGATGGCCAATTTTGACCGAACGGAATGGTTTGAAGAATTTGACTGAGCTCTGGCTCCTGAGCTGTCTACATATCCCTGGTCTTACAAGAATCAGGCCATATGTAGTCGAGGATCCGTCGGCGGAATATGCCGATGGAGATTTTCCAAGTTGGACGCGATATTTGGGTTAGGATGGATGGTTAAAGTCTAATAGGGCTGCGGGAACTGGAGCGGGATTGCTCCTACTAAGACGGTCGTTTCTCAACGGTTTACCTGCAAGTGAACCATATGTTGTGCGGAAATTTAAACATGATACAAGTTCCAATCGGACCATGAAATGTTGTCTTTGGACGGTTAGGATGACGTCCTCAGACCATGACGTCCTGGGCCATAAAGCATATAATAAGGATTCGCAGGCCATGAAATGGTGCTCTCGGGCTTATGAAAATGATGCCTCCGAACTATGATGCCTTTGAATAATGATATGCAAAATATAAAAGGGTCCTCAGGCCATGACATGGCATTCTCGGGCTATGAAAATGGTGCCTCCGAACAATGATGCCTTCGGATGATTTGGAAATCTTTCAGCCTATGAGATGTAGTAGGTGGCGATCTTTCAGCCATGCAAGATGTAAATAAAGTGGCGATCTTTCAACTGATGCAAGATGTAAATGAAGTGGCGATCTTTCAGCCGATGCAAGATGTAAATGAAGTGGCGATCTTTTAGCCATGCAAGATGTAAATAAAATGGCGATCTTTTAGCCGATGCAAGATGTAAATAAAGTGGCGATCTGTCAGCCGATGCAAAATGTAAATAATGTGACGATCTTTCAGCCATGCAGGATGTAAATGAAGTGGCGATCTTTCAGCCATGGAAGATGTAAATGAAGTGGCAATCTTTTAGCCATGCAAGATGGAGGTAGAGCTTAACCTCAGAAGGAAGAATGGTAGCCTTATGCAATGCAGAGAATGCAGATGGAGACAGAGCTTAGTCTTGGAAGGCAGAATGGTAGCCTTATGCAATGCAGAGAATGCAGATGGAGGTAGAGCTTAACCTCGAAAGGCAGAATGGTAGCCTTATGTAATGCAGAGAATGCAGATGGAGGTAAAGCTTAACCTCGGAAGGCAGAATGGTAGCCTTATGCAATGCAGAGAATGCAAATGGAAGTAGATCATAACCTCGAAAGGCAGAATGGTAGCCTTATGCAATGCAGGGAATGCAGATGGAGACAGAGCTTAGTCTCGAAAGGCAGAATGGTAGCCCTATGCAAGAAGTAAAAATTGCAAATGGCAACAGAGTTTTCTTAGCTGATAGCATATTGCAGTATCATGATTGTTGGGGATATTGTGCATGTTGGGGACACTGTTATGCGGATAGCAGTTGCGAGCAAGTGGAACGATTTGGAGAGTTGTATTCCTGAACTTTGTGAGTGAGCGTATAGTATATTTGATGATTTTGCAACTCAAGTGCCTGCATCCAAAGAAAAATCGTGAGTTTGTAAAGGGGGAAAAGTTAGTTTATATCCCCTGCCGGCCTTGCTTGACCTGCTCGGCTTTGATCTGGTAATACTGTACGTATCATTGAGGTAGCATTGCTAAACAAGGAAATTTTAGTAATAAACATGCATGATCTAGTAAAAGCATAACATAAGTGCATAATTAAGAATAATTTTCTTTAGATAAACCGATGACTGCGATATGGTTCAAGACATTGCAACTTCGCTTGCTTCGAAATTTTGAGGGTCCTCCTCAAAATTCTGCCCCAATTTACTGGGCTGCTGCTCCTGACGGCTGTTAATGATAAATGGCTGGAATCGACTTCGTAATTTTAAGGGTCCTCCTCAACATTCTGCCCCAGTTTCCAATAGCGGGGGAAATGGAAATTTTATTGAATTGTGACCGAACCCACAGGGCTGCCTACGTATCCCCTCTTAAACGGGAATCAGGTCAGGCGTAGTTCATATTACATTATAAAAAAAGCATAAAGGCTACACATAGTATCGCTTGACTGCGTCTGAATTGTTCGGCTTTGGCCAAACTTCTCCGTCCATTTCTACAAGTATGAGAGCTCCTCCTGTTAGAACCCGGTGAACCATGTACAGACCCTACCAGTTGGGAGAGAATTTCCATTTGGCTTCATCTTGATGTGGAAAGATTTTCTTTAACACCAGTTGCCCCAATGTGAACTGTCTCGGCTTGACTCTTTTGTTGAAGGCTCTGGACATCCTGTTCTGATAAAGTTGACCATGGCAAACTGCATTCATTCTCTTTCCATCTATAAGATCTAGCTGCTCGTAATGATTTTTCACCCATTCTGTATCGTCTAGCTTTACTTCCTGTATGATTCTTAATAAGGGAATTTCCACCTCAGCGGGAATGACTACCTCTGTACCGTAAACCAGCATATAGGGGGTTGCTCCTGTCGATGTGCGGACTGTGGTGCGGTATCCCAATAATGCAAATGAGAGCCTCTCGTGCCACTGCTTATGCTTCTCTATCATTTTCCTTAGTATCTTCTTGATATTCTTGTTGGCAGCGTCTACAGCTCCATTCATCTGAGGTTTGTAAGTTGTAGAATTCTTGTGTTTGATCTTGAAGGTTTCACACATGGATTTCATCAAATCACTGTTGAGGTTGGAGCCATTATCAGTAATGATTGACTCTGGAATTCCGAACCGACACATGATACGGTCGCGGATGAAATCCGTCACGACTTTCTTAGTTACTGCCCTATAAGATGTTGCTTCAACCCATTTGGTGAAATAATCAATTGCTACTAGGATATATCTGTTCCCGTTTGATGCGGCAAGTTCAATTGGTCCGATAACATCCATTCCTCAGGCGGCGAACGGCCACGGCGAGCTTGTTGCATTAAGCTCATTTGGAGGCACCTTTATCATGTCTGCATGTATCTGGCAGCGGTGGCACTTTCAGACATACTGGATGCAGTCTGTTTCCATAGTCATCCAAAAGTAACCAGCTCGAAATATTTTCTTTGCTAAAACAAAGCCATTCATATGTGGACCGCAGGTCCCTGCATGAATTTCCTCTAATAGCCTAGATGCTTCCTTTGCATCGACACACCTTAATAATCCCAAATCAGGAGTCCTCCTGTACAGATTCCTCCGTTGTGAAAGAAATTGTTGGATAACCTCTGATGTTTGTGCTTCTGAATAACGTTTGCGAGCTCTGGGTATTCTCCTTTTGCCAAGTATTCCTTGATATCATAAAACCAAGGCTTTCTGTCTGCTTTTTCTTCGACATGAGCACAGTAAGCGGGCTGATAATGGATCTTTACCGAAATGGGATCAATGAAATTCTTGTCTGGATGTTGTATCATGGATGATAGGGTAGCCAATGCATCGACGAATTCATTCTGGACCCTGGGAACATGCTGGAATTCCGTCTTTGTGAACCTCTTTCTCAACCCCTGCACATGATACAGATAAGGGAGTATCTTGGAGTTTTTGGGCGCCCATTCTTCTCGGACCTGATGTATAAGCAAGTTTGAATCCCCAATTACTAGCAACTCTTGGATGTTCATGTCAGTGGCCATCTTGAGTCCTAAGATGCAGGCTTCATACTCGGCCATATTATTGGTACAGGGGAACCTGAGTTTGGCAGATACTGGATAATACTGACCGGTTTCTAATAATAGGACCGCTCCTACGCCAACTCCATTGAAATTTGCTGCTCCATCGAAAAACATTCTTCAACCGTCATAAGATTCTGCAATGTCTTCTCCTATGAATGATACCTCTTCATCAGGAAAATATGTTTTCAGGGGTTTGTATTCTCCGTCCACGGGATTTTCAACAAGGTGATCTGCTAGTGCCTGTCCTTTGATTGCTTTCTGAGACACGTAGACAATGTCAAATTGACTTAACAGGATTTGCCACTTGGCCAGCTTGCCAGTGGGCATGGGCTTCTGAAAGATGTACTTCAAGGGATCTATCCTTGATATGAGATAGGTAGTATAGGCACAGAAGTAGTGCCTCAACTTCTGAGCTACCCAAGTCAAAGCACAATAGGTGCGCTTTAACAGAGAATACCGAGCCTCGTACGGGGTAAACTTCTTACAGAGGTAATAGATGGCCTGCTCCTTCCTCCCTGTTTCATCATGCTACCCCATAACACAACCAAACGCTACATTTAATACTGCAAGGTAGAGTAATAGAGGTCTACCCGGCTCAGGAAGAACTAAGACTGGTGGTGTTGATAGGTACTCCTTGATTCTGTCGAAAGCTTTTTGGCAATCATCAGTCCATGTGGTAGCGGCGTCCTTCTTTAACATCTTAAAGATCGGCTCACAGATGACCGTAGATTGTGCTATGAACCGACTGATGTAGTTAAGTCTTCTTAGGAATCTCATTACATCCTTCTTGTTCTTTGGCGGTGGCAATTCTTGAATAGCATTGGCCTTAGATGGATCCAGTTCTATTCCTCGGCGACTCACAATGAACCCAAGTAGTTTTCCTATAGGAACCCCAAATGCACATTTTGCGGGATTCAGTTTCAGGTTGTATCTTCTCAGTCTGTTGAAGAACTTCCTCAAATCTTCCATGTTGTCAGTGGCTTTTTTGGACTTTATGATGACATCATCTACATACACCTCAATCTCCTTGTGTATCATATCATGAAAAATAGTAGTCATGACCCTCATGTAGGTAGCCCCTACATTCTTTAACATGAATATCATCTTGGAGTAGTACATTCCCCATGGTGTAATGAAAGCCATTTTCTTAGCATCTTTTTCGTCCATCCAGATCTGATGATATCTAGCGAAACAGTCTACAAATGATTGCAACTCATGCTTGGCGCAATTGTCGATCAGGATGTGTATGTTCGACAAGGGGAATTCGTCCTTTAGACTGGCGATTGAGATCCCGGTAGTCGACACAGACTCTGACCTTCCCATCCTTCTTCGGCACCGATACAATATTGGCTAACCATATCGGATATTCTACTACCCTGAGGACCTTAGCTTTTACCTGCTTAGTGACTTCTTCCTTGATTTTCAGACTCATGTTGGGTTTAAACTTTCTGAGCTTCTGTTTTACCGGTGGACATGTCGAATCAGTTGGCAGTTTGTGGGCTACAACGGATGTACTTAGACCAGTCATGTCATCATATGAACAGGCGAATATGTCCTCATATTCCTTCAGAAATTCTGTGTATTCTTCCTTTTCTGACGGTAACAAATGAATGCTGATCCGAGTTTCTTTGATATTTTATGCATCTTCCAAGTTAACAATCTCGGTCTCGTCCAGGTTGGACTTAGGTCTGTTCTCAAAATTTTCAACCTCTTTAACAATCTCTTCCGGTATATCATCTTCCTTTGAATCTATGTCCATTTGTTGCGTTGTCTCATTACATGTCACAGCCATTGGTTCATCAATATAGGTAATAGTAGTGCTGTATAAGTAAAGTAGTGAGAGAAAATAATAAGAGTAAGATTTTTAAGGAAATCGAAATGCTTTGATTAATTTCATAACTGTTTTGAACATTGGGAAGATCTTATTGCGAAAATTCAAAAATGCGAAAGGAAAATCAATTAGTAAAAATAATGATAGTGCATGATGCTTTGTTCAGCCTTGCTACCCTGAGGCTTTCCGAGATCTGGTGGTTCTGATGGTCCAATTGTTAAGGCATGCTCCTCGGCTTAGGCCTGTATGGAAGGGCCTTCCTCCCCCTCCTTCTCGAAAATGACACAACAATCCATGCCATCATCTTTTAAGAACAAATTCCCAACTGGTGCCAGTGCTTCCTCTTCTTCTGACCCATATATAACATCGACCGATTGGAAAGTCTACTCCAAATATGGTATTGGCTGCTCCAGCGGGTAGTATGGACCGCGCCATGGTGGCAACCAGTTGTTGAATTCCTCCCAAGTATACTCATATCCTAGACCGAAAGTGGTGCCATGTTTCTTCAGTTTGATAGGCTTGGCGATTCCTTGGAGGTTCTTGCCATGTCCCTTGCTAGGCTCATATCCGCTACAGTTTAATATGCTTTCAATTTTGTTGTCCTACCATTTGTCTTTGTCAACGACGTTGACTCGCTCGATGTGGTGATAGGTTTCCCCGCCTATCTTTATCCTTCCTCCAATCGCTGGGATGGTTTGGAGACTGTATATAGGATTGCTACCATCACCGTAAATGATCACCTTTTGGTGGTTCCACTCAAATTTCACCACCTGATGTAGTGTCGATGCTACGGCCCCAGCGGCATGAATCCACGGCCGTCCCAATAGCAAGTTGTAAGATGTCGGCACGTCTATGACCTAAAAATCAATGTCGAACCAAGTAGGCCCCATTTGCAAATACATGCTGATTTCCCTAATGGTGGATCTTTGGGAACCGTGGAAAGCTTTGACGTTGATGGCCCCATCCTTGATCCCATGTAGACCCTTTCCCAATGTTCTGAGTGTTACCAACAGATAAATATTGAGGCTGGACCCTCCATCAATCAGGACCCTAGTGATAAAATAATCTTCGCATTGCACGGTGATGTGCAACGCTTTGTTGTGACTCAACCCTTCTGGTGGCAGCTCATCTTCATGAAAAGTGATGTTGTGACTTTCTAATACCTGCCCTACCATGTTTTCCATTTCTCCTCCGGTGATGTTGCTTGGTACATGTGCCTCACTCAGCACCTTCAACAAGGCATTCTTATGTATGTCGGAACTTTGCAGCAAAGCTAGGATAGAAATCTGTGTCGGTGTTTTGTTCAGCTGATCAATGACTGAGTATTCCTTATCTTGTATATTTCTCCAGAGATCATCGGGTCCGGTTTCAATGATGGTCGGCTAACTAGAGGCCTGCTTACTCGGCTCAACTAAATGCTCCGGATTATAAACCCTACCGGTTTTTATCATACCTTGTGCCGCAACCGTTTCCCCGAATTTAGTTTTCCCTTTCCTTCTCGCCTCGGCTATGTAATCCAAAGGTATGCCATTTGTATGGAACGATGTTACGGCCATCATTGCTACTGGGATGAGCACCTTTACTCTGAACGGAGCATGTGTTTTGGAGGGTAAAACTGCAACTTCAAACGGTGTGTGTGCGTTTGCTAGAGACCCAAACTCGAATTTAATTGGTGTTGGCGTCTTTGCAGGGGGTGGTGCTTCAAATTCAAGTGGTACAGACATGTTTACCTCGGCATCCCCAGAAGGTTCAGTCTGGACTACAATCGTATTGAGGGTGACTATTGGCTTCTTTGGTTCGTCACCTTCTGTGATTAAACCGATCGATCCTTTGGGATCCCAATCATCCTCTATTTCAATCATGTGAACACCTCCACCCTTATGGTCCGATAGAGGGTTGTTGCAGATGTTCGGAGTAGGCTCCTTTGCTACAATGATCTTGTTATCGATCAGAGTCTGGATCTTATCTTTCAGAGAGCGGTATTCATCAATGGTATGTCCCTTCATGCCGGAATGGTATGCACCGGATTTATTTGGATTGACCCACTAAGAAGGGTTTTCAGGGTTTATAGCAGGGATAAGGGTGATATAACCAGCAGCTTTGAGCCTTTCGTACAACTGGTCAATCGGTTCAGCAATGGCGGTATACTGTTTGGGGGGTCTGCGGTCGAAATTTGGTTGAGGTCTAGGAAAGTTTTGACATGTGGGAGGTGATTGATAGTGGGATGGCTGAGCATTGTAGGCTTGGTAGACATGTGCGGGTTGGGAATATCTGGGTGTAGTAGGTTGATATGTGAGAGGTGGGGGTGATTGGTAAGTAGGTGGTGGAGTTTGGTAAGAGGGTGATGGTGCTTGGTAATTCGGGGCAGGCTGATATGTGAGTGGAGGTATCGGATAGGCTTGGTATTTGATAGGGTATTTGGCTCTTTGTTCAACCATTACGATGCCTACGTCCCTTTTCTTGGACGTACCACCAGACTGTAAAGCCTTATTGGCAGCTTGCAAAGCTTCAAAGTTTGTAACCATACCACTTTTGATGCCTTCCTCGATCCTTTCCCCTAGCTTGATGATGTCAAAAAATTTCTGGCTCTCAATCAACATCAGCCTTTCATAGTACTGCGGGTCTTGAGCCCGGACGAAAAACTTGTTCATTTGTTCTTCTTTTAAAGTAGGTCTGACCTTAGCAACTTCTGATCTCCAGCGAGTGACATGCTCGCGGAATGTTTCCGTGGGCTTCTTCTTTAAGTTCTGGATGTAGAACACATCTGGAGCATTTTCTGCGTTGAACCTGAACTTGTCCATAAAGTCAGATGCCATACTCACCCAATTCGACCATTTCTTCGGGTCTTGGCTAATGTACCAAGACAGAGCATCTCCCTTCAGACTCCTCATGAAAAGCTTCATGGGAATCCTTTCGTCTTTCCCTACTCCGACCAGCTTGTCGCAGTATGTTCTCAAGTGGACTCTCGGATCCCCTGTACTATCAAACATCTCAAACTTAGGAGGTTTGTACCCCTCGAACATTTGGACATTCGATTGTATGCAAAGATCTTCGTAGTTCAACCCTTCAACCCCCTTACTTCCTTCGACACCCTGAATTCAACTAGTTAATTTCTTGAGTTCCACAGACAGGTTCCTGATGAGTGAGTCTTTATCATCAGACTCAGGTGTGCTTGAGACAGGTTGGGTGGAGGGTGGCATGGTTTCCACATAGATGAGGGTGTTATGGTGGAAATGGTCATTTGTGGAATTCAGAGGTTCTAGGATGAGTAGCGGAGTGTTGCAGTGGTGGTGAGGAGCGGGATGGTTTTGTGGTTTTGTGATGGTTTGTGGAGGTGTGGGGTTCTGAGCGTTTGGAAAATTGATGTCTAGAGTGGTGAGGGAAAATGACAAGTTTTCCAGATTCCGAACGTGATCAAGTTCCTCTTGAAATTTCACCTGTTTTTTCTCGAGTTGGGACGCACTTTCTTTGGAGACCTGAGCACCATGAGTGACCTCTACCTGTTCAGTTGAGTTTTCCTTTCTAATGTTGTTCAAATCTTCCATCTTTCCTTTATTCCTGCTTCTGATAGGACTAAGAGGAGTGGGTGGAGGGCCCTTTGATCATGTGGAATATGATGACGATGCCAGAGTTCACGAACTAACCTTTGGGGAGGGGAGTAAATAAAAAAGTAAAAACAAAAGGTAACAATTCAGTGGGGACTATAAGAAAGTGTTGCGATATTTAAACACATAGTGCAAGAATGTAAATCACGTCCTAATTTGGTAGCCTCGTTATGCCTGAGGTAGGCCTAGCGACAAATTGATTTGGAGAACTTAGAATGCTAAATGCCTCATTTTATTGATAAAGAGTAGACGAATTCCAAAACAATACTAAATAACAAGTAATAAAATGTCACTAGTGGCCATTGGCCTTATTACAAAGTAAAAGAAAACTCCCATCTATTTGGTCCCAGAAGGACTTTCCCCAGACTCGGCATCTTTGGCTCCATCGAGCAGCTTCACCAGCTCGCGAAGTCCCAGCAGCAGGTAGGCTCTGGCCAGGTGTCCACCCTCGTTTCCTTCAGCATTCTGGCAGTCCTCGATCCTCTTAAGAAACTTCCTTTCCAACTCCACTAAACCTCGTTCCAGGTATCCTAATCGTTTGTTGGCACTGACAGCCATGTCTTTCCACTCTTCAATCAGTTTTTGGTGGGCTTCTTAAATCTCACGGTGCTCGCTTTCACATTCCCGAATCCTCTTGCGCAGTTGGTTGTATTTGACATGTGCTTCAGCCCTTTCATCGATGATTCTATGACCTCGAACAAACCCGGGTTGGCCCAGACCATTGTGATTATCCTCCAGCCAGCCTGAATAGTATGGGGTGCAGCTAGCATGGTATTTGTCTGGTTCGATAGTATCTCTTCCCATGATGATCTTTCAATGCCACATATACTAAGCTTGGCACTTATAAGGACTATCATCAGCTTGGAAGTCATCCCGGAAGTGACTCATCTTGTCGACCCTTGGTATAACCTGTTTCCTACTAGCTTGTCTTATAACTCAGAGAGGGACGTAAGGGTAGGTTCCTCTCAAACTGATCAGTATCAGAAATGGTGCGTCCCTGAATAGGGCGATGAACTCTTCAGTAGGGAACCACTCGAACATCCATTGTATTTGATCCTCAGTTAGATTTTCAAACAGTTTCACCCACCCTTGGCATCTTCTGGCTAAGTAAACATGTTGGGCATGTAGTTCGTTCGCCTTGGTTGATGGAAGGCTATATGATCGTCCTAGTCTCTACGCTGTATCTTTTGCCGATATTCACCCCTTTGAAGATGCTCCATGAGCTAGAGCTGGAGTAGCAAGTTGCAGCCTCCGAAGTGTGGGGATCCTTGTTGACACTTTTCCAAGGCTCGGTATATCTCTGCGATGATCAGGGGCACTATGCTAAATGGTTGTCCACCAATTCCCTTCCTCCATCAAAGTTTTGGTGACCATGGATAGCCTGGTGTGGATCCTTGCTTTCTTCATTGGAAACATTATCATCCCCAAGAAGCAGAACATGAAGACAAAGACCCTTCGGTAAATATGCCCCAACGATGTAAGGGCGAACTCATCCGGATATGTACGGTAGGATTTGTTGTGACCGTACCTCTCGTACAAATAATCAAAGGGAATGTAGGACTCCTTCAAACATGTCAAGTCTGGATTCTTCTTTAGGCTCATCATTTTGAGAAAACCTCTACCCTTGCAATTTTCCGGCATTAACAAACTCGGGGTCTCCCATGGTATACCAGCCAATCCTCCTATTTCCTATAGCAGGGGTATCATCTCAATCTCTCCGAAGTGAAACACAGACCTATCACAATCCCAGAACAGAGTAGCAGCTTCTATGATTTTGTTGTTGGGTTGGACCTCCAGAAGGGAAGGTAGATTTCCTAGGTATTTTCGGACAAGAGTCTGATCACTGGAATGAAGATCTTCCCACCATCTTAGCAACCTTGGGTGGATGTTTGTGACCATGCCGAATCTGGAGACTTTGTGCCTCATGTTTCTGCAATACAAAAGGGTTAGGTCCTTACCCCCACTAGACTCGACTATTAAATACCAATAATTGGCATAAAATCATTTAGTTCTCTAAATAAATGCACAAAACGTGATAGTGTCCGTTTGGGTTTTTGGAAAACCCAGTGGACTTTGGACAAGGCTATCTTAAAGAGTTATTATGCGGACAACATAACTGACTCGGCTAGGTTTGACCATGTTGCATGCACAGTTTAAACAGAGTAAGGTTTCTACGGGGTTTTAGACTAGTACCCTTGAGCGGACAACTCAAGAGGGAAAGGCACAGAACCGTCGACTACACCGTTGATCGTTTGGTTTTACCGCAAATACACCTTTGCCAGATTTAAAGGGTGATAATAGCGGAAGAGCGCAACCACTCATTATAAGCGTTGCTATGGTATTTGTTTGGCACAAATGGAATATGATGTTGGAAACATGCATATGCAATAATTAAAACAAGTCATCATGTATTTGCACGTTCATAAAGTAATAATTACAATAATTTAAAATAGTAATAAAGGAGTGCAGTAAAGGAAATCAGTGAAAGAAACAAGAGACAAGTTAGTTTTTTTGCGGTAGAAAAGGGAATTAAATGCTTAAAGGTACTAAACAAATAAGGCACATAAGAAATGTAAAGTCACAGTAATAGCTTGAAATGGTAGAAGCCTAAAGGATATCCCCAGCAGAGTCGCCACGCTATCGCGCCTCCCCTTTTTTCTCTCAAAAATTGGGTTTGTGACATTTGGGAGACAACTCGTTCCCATTCAGGAATTGGGTTTTGAACTGAAGAGTCGCCACCTAATGATTAAAGTGCATTAGGACACTAGGAGGGGTTTGTTTTGAGTAACCAGAGATTGGGTAAAGGCTTGGAATTACCCCAAGGGGAAGGTGTTAGGCACCCCTCAGGATCCACTAGTGTGGTTCCCGACCAAACTATTGTTGTGACTTAAGTGCAAATAACACATAGGCAAATAAAGGATTCAAACAAGAGAGGATTTTCACGTAATGGTTACAAATAAACAAAAGTAAGAAAAAAGAACTAAAACGAGTTGATTTTCTTAAAAGAAATGGTTTGAAAAGATTTAAAAGAAACAAAGAAAACAAAGGAAAGGGGTTCCTAGATTTATTAATAATATGGATCATCCCACACAACATCCGGTAATCACTCCTAAGTGAGGGGCTACACGTGATGTTATCGTGTGGTCATCATATCCATATCTACCCTTTTCCACCCCGTTGAGGTATTAAAGCGCGGAATGGTCTTGCTTACTTATTGCATGCTATTACCCGTCCCCATATTATCAGCCCCAGAGGCACTTGGGACTACTAATCCTAAAGGGAGGAGGTATTGGGCTTATTTGTGGTTTCAAAAAGGTAAAATACTAAGGCGACAATCAAAACATATATAACGAGTTTGGGGAAGCATATAAACAAATAAAAGGGCTCAAATAGACCTCCTTTAAACCAAAGAAAGCACATAATGTAGCATGACTTGCATGTACTGTTTAGGGTCTGATTAAAACTTAAACGGTATAGGCATATTGATTTATTACATAGTTCAGATAAGAAGCCCGAATCAGGCCTGCCTGCTGATTGTAGCTGATAAAAAGTCTGATTCAGTTTATAAACTTTCACCCTATGGCTTGCCTAAGTGTAGACGAAGACCCCTATAGGCATGATATCTACTGATTCCAGAAATAATGAAACTAACATGAATACATACTGATTTAAGAAAATCGTCTGTTATTAAAGAAAGGCAAGTTTTAACAAAAGATCATTCGTCATTGTTACTGGTTTTAGACTTATAAGTAAGCAAAACGATTCATATTTTGATTAAGGCTCCTATAGGCATGCTTTCTAAGTGTTGTCGATTTTGGACACTCTTATAAACATAGTAAAAAATGCAGAAAACTTATAGGTATGACATCTAGATGCTAAATTTCATTTAAAGCCTATGAACATGATATCTAATTGCAGTTTATTATTTACGACCTACGAACATGTTTGCCTGATGAGGAATGCATATGAAAGATTCAGAAAGAACCTATAGGCAGGATATCTACATGATGTGCAGAAATTCAGAAATTCCTACAGGCAGGATATTTATATGCTATGCAGAAGTTCAGAAATAAACTATAGGCATGGTACCTACATGGGAATGCAAGATTACTATAAACATGGTATCTATGCAGAAATCCTTATAGACATGGTATCTAGACGCGAATGCAAGATTCCTATAGATATGGTATCTACATAAGAATGCAGAAATTCATAAACTCCTATAGGAAGGTTATCTACCCCTTTTTGCATACATAGTTACCCTCCCTCTTTACTGATCATCCCCGAGAGTTTTATTACAAAATTATTACAACCCAGAAAAGTAAAGTAAAGGAAAAGTACATCAGAAATTAAAAAGTACAACCAACTAGAGCCTGATTCATACTTCCTATCTGAAGTATAAAGTAAATCAACTCTAAGAGATCACATTTCAAAGCCTTTCTCCTATTTGGGGTGTGTCAGAGTTCCCTAAGAGTCTCATATGAACTCCGGGCAGTGCTTACACCTAAATGTATCAATAATTAAGCCATGGTGCAGTGTGGAAGGGCCAACCCTCCGGTGTCCAAGTTCAGAGGGAACTCAAGGTCCCAAGGCAAGGCTCACAAGAGGGGGGCAAAACTTAGAAACTAAGAGAGAGTGCAAGTGCAGAATTCTGAAAGGGGGAAAGAGGAAAGGAGACAGTACACATATGGATATAGGGAATGGGGAGTTGCAAGAGGTAAAAAGTAGGTTAGTGGGTGAAACCCAACAATGGGAGATGCTGGCATACCCATAAGCCTACTGGAACACATTGTTTAGAGGTTAGGATCCCCTAAGGGATCAAGTTCAAACCATAGACAATAACTTGCATATTGCCATGTTTTAAATGTAACTCAAAGCACATGAAGGGAAATAGGGAATAGGGATTCATAGCAGAAACAAGCAAAAGGAAATCAACATGCTAGTCTAAGTATTTAACTCAGTAGAAGTAGTAAAGTAGACATAGATGCAGAAAGCTGTAAGTAAACACATTGTGATGATGCTGAAGTTAAATTAGGACATACCAGTTTCAAAGAAACAAATAGGTAAAAACAGTAGTCTTGTGAAAGTCAGAATGCAGACAAGAAGGAAGAATTCTATTATGTGAGAGTGAGAATTTAGAAGAGATTATGAATTGTGAAGTGTGTA
Organism: Nicotiana sylvestris; assembly: GCF_000393655.2. Classification (NCBI taxonomy): domain Eukaryota; kingdom Viridiplantae; phylum Streptophyta; class Magnoliopsida; order Solanales; family Solanaceae; genus Nicotiana; species Nicotiana sylvestris. The sequence continues at coordinate 140,107,239 of NC_091059.1, read as the reverse complement.
GTGTGAAGTGTGAAGTATGAAGTGTCGTGCCTTTTATAGTGTAGAAAGCAGGCAAAAATAAGGTAAGAAAGTAGTTTGAAAACTGATTGCCAATCAATTACACAAGGCTTCCCTTAATTAAGGGATTCAGATTCAAACGGGTATAAACTAACTAAGGAAAGAAATTAATCAAACACTTTGTGCAGAGTAGGCTATTAGGGGTGAATACATAAAAGTTATTTAAGGACAGTGTTTTAAAATACACGGTTTGTGCAAATAAGGTAAGAAGATTAGTTAACAACCAGTAAATCAAAAGGGTTAGAGATGTTGTATGAATAAACCAAGTCAGAAAAGATAAATAAGAGTTTCACTTAGGTCGCGTCATAAAGAAAATCAGTAAACAATGGAAAGAAATCAATCAGGCTATATTTAGAAGGAAGCTTGCACTAATTGCAAATTTGAAAACCATTTAGAGGAAAATTCATCATATATAAGGAGCATGTGAGCATGAAAGAAGACTGCCGTGTAAATCAGTAGAAAAAATCCAGTGTGGAAGAGTTTAGCAAAATGTTCAGCATTGTATGAAAACAAAGATGTCCAAACTCAGTCAAAGACTCAAAGTCAATCTAAAAGAGTTAAGGGTTCTAAAATAAAACCCTAGTTCAATCAAACCTCGGCAGAACCCCTAAATTCTAGGGTTTCCACCTTGAATCAAGTATAGAGATGAAAAGACAAGTACTCGAAGCGGGCTCAGAGGTTTCAGAGAAGAACTGAAGCCTCTTGCTTGCTTCTATCAACAGTAAAACTCATGAGAAAGCATGATATCAGGGTAACAGGAAGAACACAGTAGAAGCACTCAAAGAAACAATAGAGGAGAAACCCTGATAGGAACAGTGAACATGCTTAAGAAGTTTTTCAGAAGAAACTTAAACATGTCTTAGTAGAAGGAAAGTAAGGAAGCTTAAGAACTTAGCAGGAAAGTACAGTAGGAGAAACATGTTGGAACATAGTAGAAAAAAAATACAAGAACATAATAGAAAAGCATATGAGAATACAGTACGGAAAATATGGTAGAAGAACATACAAGCATGGAGTATATAAAACACAGTAAAAGAACATACAAGAATGGAGTATAAAAACTCAGTAGAAGAACGTACAAGAACAGAACACAGTAGGAGAACATACGAGAACGTGGTAGATAAAAACATAGGAGCATAGTAGAGGAAAATACACAAAAGAAAAGGGAAAGAAAGTAAGAGAAACACTTAAATTTTTTTTCAGAAAACCCTAGATCGGAAAGAAAGATTTTTAAAAAAGTAATTTTCGAAAGAAAAGTTAGGGAAATCGTTTGAAAACTCAAGGAGAGCACAGATACACAACGGATCTAAAGAAATCGGAGAAAAATCTCGTAGGGTTAGGGCTTTAGAAGAATTCTAGATATGATAAAGACTTTGAAAGGCCACCGATCTGAGTCGGAGAGGTCAGAAACATGCTCAGATAACCTTGGTACGCCGGAGCAAAGCCGGAGATAACCCTGGAACCTCGAATCGACAGAGGTTTGTGTTCAACCCTTCACGGTTAGGCCTCGAATCTTCAGGTATCAAGCGCGTGGGAGCAAAAGGATGTGGGTATAAGACTTTCATAGCCTGAGAAGCCATAGATCCCGGTGGGTTTCAAGGTAGAAGTGATGGGAGGCGGCTAGGGTTAGAGAAGGTTCGAGAGTGTTTTGAGAGAGGGGAGGGTTTCAGAGGCGGCTGGTTAGGTGAAATGATTTAAGGTTGAGGGGTGTTGGTGGATTAATAAAGGAAAGGAGGGATTGTGGTCGTTGATCATTTTGATCAACGACCTGGATTTAATGGGGGGCCGGGCGGGTTGAACTTAACTGGATTAGGGGCGGGTAGTTTAGGAATTGGGCCGGTTCAAATAGGGATTGGGTAAGGGTAATTGGGTTTAAAATTGAGTTTAACTGGAGGTTCAAATAAGGCTAAAATTGAAATAAATAGGGCTAGCATTTAAATAGCCATTTTTTCCTTATTTATTTTATAAAAATAGTAAAATAATTTCTAAAAATAAATTAAAGATACTAAAATGATTAATAATACGTAATTATCAAATTAAAAATATTGGAGTCAATTTTATAATTATGAAAATAATTAAATTTTAAAATAGGCTAATATCGCAATTATAAGCAATTTAGCTTTAAAAATACTAAATAAACTTGTAAAACTATGTAAAAATTATGTCAACTATATTTTAATATAAATATGAGAATCCAATAAGTGAATCACCCAAAAATGATAAATTTGGGGATAATTATTGAGTTTTTCTTGATAAAATAGGGCAGTAAATATATTTAAAAATCTATTAAAATTAAGAGAAAAATATTAATACCTTGGGACATACTTATATATGTATATACCTACTATTTTGAAAGTATTTTGCTTATAAAAAATATACAGAGAAAATTGGGTATCAACAATGACCTGTGTGTATTATGTGGAAATGCACCAGAGTCTGTTGAACACTTGTTCTATGAGTGTCAATTCTAAAAAATATGCATCACTACAATACTACAGTGGCTAAAGGTAAGGATCACAAACCTTGAAGGAAAGTCCCTATATAGAAGAGTAGCTAGGAAAATGGGAGGCAAACAGAGTAGGAAATTGTCATATGCAGTATTGGCAGCAACTAACTATCATGTGTGAAAGGGAGGAATGAAGCCCTATGGCAGAGTTCAGTCCCTGGACCACACAGTGTATGTGAGCAAATCAAAGAAGAATGCAAAGTTAGAGTGGTGGAAATACTCATCAAGTGGAAAAATGGTAATGATAGAAGGTGGATGGAAGAAATATACATATAGATAGGATATAGGCAGAAAAATGCATGTACAAGATAGGCTAAAAGAGTAAATATGAGATTTTTTATATAGCTAGGAATTAGAGTATGATCTTTCATTGTACATTTTGGTGGAGATGAATAAAAATTTTCATTCCACCAAAAAAAAGTCAACATTAAGAAAGCTTTCGAAGGCTGTCATGCGTCATCGATTTGGTTTCAACAGAGGACGAAGGCAAGGTCGAGTAGACTCGACAAAGGATAAGGACGATGATGAGTACTCCCTTCAACAGAGCAGTAATGACTAGTTTTAGAAATAAGACCTTACAGAGTATATTCTAGGGAATATTCCTCTCATCTATACTATTAGGGGTTTATGGCCCATGCGCCCATATAAATAGAAAGAGAGAGAGGATTGTAGAACAGATTGGACACTCATTCTAAAAAAATAACACATTGACATTCTCTGAAGATTCTTGTTTTATCTTTGACATACAAAATATACTTTTTCTTGAGATCTTTATCTATCTTTTCTCCCACGATCCAAAGAGGATCCGAATATTCTAAGGCTTATCATCATCTATCTTTGTCATAGGGGATATCAAAGAATCTCACCACTTTCGGGTGACTCCTATGCATTTATTTACATAAATGTCATTCATTACTATTTATTGCTATTTAATGTTAACATCTTAGTTCTTGGGTCATTGAATATTGCTTTATTGTTACCATTTATTGCTACTCAAATAGTACTCGTAACATCTTGCTACATAATCGGTTAATTAATCTTTCGGATATTAATATTGTCTAAGATTAACTTTATTATATTAGAAAATATAATTGTTTAAATCTAGATCTAAATTTTGGATCAAACAACCGCCTTATGGCTCAATAAATAATTTACTTGACTCCTATCATAGAATACAATATACTATTTTGAAGTGCCGCATGTTGAGGTCAAATTATGATACCAAAAGATAAGTAGGCAGATTACACTGGACACACTTTTGTAACTTGTGAAAGGGAGTACACATAGAATAGAAGAGGATCAATAAAATTAAATTTTAAAGAAAAGTTAGACCACGAAAAAGAAAACAGACAGAGCTTAATTAATTTTGGTATTTTTTTTGAATTCTTAATTTTCGTATTGTTTCACGGGGAATCTGTAATACTACAAGACTAATTAATAGCAGGATTTGAGTCCTCAAAGTTTGAAGTATTTGATAACATAGACAAACTTCCCGTGGATTTTCGAGCTAAAAGAACTCTCCCTTAACATATATTGTTTATAATACTATATCATTCTCCTCCAGCTAAAAGACTAAAGGATGTTAGGTTCATGGAATAGTTATGCAAGAATTATAACCTACAATATTATTTATATAGTGAATAATAATGCCGTGAATATTATGTGATGAAAAATAATACGGGAATCATTATGCAGTGTTTTCTTAATTACTTAAAATTTGTCTTAATTATACTAATTCATATATTACTAATATATATTTTTATTTTTTATTTAATCCTACATAAAATAATACATAAATTTTTGTATAACTTATATGTCACGATTAGCTATGTCTAAAGATTAATAAGACCAACCAAATTAGAGGTAGAGCTAGGATTTGGGTTTGAGAATCCAATATGTTTAAGTTACAGGGTTCTAAATTAATAAAATATATATGTTCGACGAATTTCTTAAGACAAACACATGGTATTAACAAAAGCTACGACCGAACCTGTAACGATCCAACCGGTCATTTTGAGCATTTGTATTCCGTTTAGCTGTTTGAAGTCTTGAGTAGCTTCATATGATGTATTATGACTTGTGTGAATCGTCAGTTTTGTTTTTAGGTGATTCGGAATTGATTTAGAAGAATGATTCTCATCTAGAAAGCTTTAAGTTGGAAGAGTTGATCAAGTTTGACTTTTGTGTATTTGACCCCGGATCGGTGTTTTAATGATTCCGTTAGGTCCGGATGGTGATTTTGGCTCTTGGGCATATGCCCGAATTTGCATTTGGATATTTCTAGAAGGTTTCGACACTATTTGGCGAAAGTTGGAAATTTAAAGGTTTGGAATGTTCATAATTTTGACAGGGAGTTGACTTTGATGATATTGGGTTCCGATTGTATTTTTGGGAATTGGAATAGCTTCGTTATATCATTTGGGACTTGTGTGCAAAATTTGAGTTCAATCAGAGTTGATTTGATATGGTTCGACACGAGATTTGGAAGTTGAGAGTTCATTATGTTCGATTTGAGGTGCGATTCGTCGTTTTGATGTTATTATGTGTAATTTGAGGCCTCAAGTAGGTTGGTGTTATATTTTGGAACTTATTGGCATGTTTGGACGGGACCCCGAGAGGCTCGGGTGAGTTTCAGACGTGGTTCGGATAATTTTTTCTAATGTTGCATTGTTGAAGAAGTGATGGTGCTGGTGTTCCTGCATCTGCGAAAGTTTGGATGTAGATGCGGACGGGTCATCGCAAAAGCGCAAGTGGCATGATGGGCGTGAAGGTCACAGGTGCGGTGAACTAGAACACATCTACGAGGTGCAGAAGCGAGAATAATGGAAGAGCGGGTCTTGTGTGATGACCCAATATGTCATCTTATGAATTAAAATAAAATTCTGTGTTCTGAGGCCTTAAAAACCTCATTTTATCCCTCCTCGATTTACGTGCGCGGTCCAGGCATTTTTCGGAAAACTTTTATGTTGAAAGTTGATAAAAAAGAATTTTTTTATTAAAAACTTTATTTTAGTTGATTTCGGTCAACATTTTTGATAAACAGACCCAAATTTGTATTTTGACAGTCTCGGTGGGTCCGTATAAAAATATGAGACCTGGGCGTATGCCCGAAATCAGAATCGGAGGTCCCTAGCTCGAGTTATGAATTTTTGTTGAAAATTGAGAGTCTGAAAATTCAATGATTTTAAAGAAATTCTTAATGTTTGATCTTGTTAGTATCGGGTCCGTATTTTGGTTCCGGAGCTCGGTACAAGTTCAATATAATACATAAGACTTGTCTATGAAATTTGATGAAAAACAAAATTGGTGTGAGTTGGACGTCCAGTTGAGAAAATAGAAATTTCAAAGTGTTCTTGAGAATTTTATTTGATTTGGTGCTAAATTCGTGGCTCTAGGTGTTATTTTGGTGATCTGATCACGCGAGCAAGTTCGTATGATATTTTAAGACTTGTGTGTATGTTTGGTTTGGAGCCCCGAGGGCTCGGGTGAGTTTCGGATAGGCTACGGAGTGAAAATAGGACTTAGAACACTACTGGTCTTTGTTGCAGGCCTCAGACCTCGCAAATGCGAGGCCAATCATCGCATTTGCGATCTCTTAAGAGTTTGCATTTGCGGTCTTCTCATCGCAAATGCGAAGAGAAGCTGGCCCAACGAACATTTCTTTGCATTTGCAATGGGGACAGGAGGAGGCAACCTTCGCAATTGCGATCCTTTGATCGCATTTGCGACCAACTTAGTTTGCATTTGCGAAAAAGGCAGGACTGTGGGAATCTTCGCAAATGTGATAGATTTCTCGCATTTGGGGGTCTCGCAAATGCAAAACCCAGGTCACATTTGTCACATTTGCGACATCTGCAGCTGGGTAAATGAGACTTGGACGAGATTTTTCATTCATTCTTCAAATTTTCAAAACCTAGAACACAAGAGGCGATTTCCCAAAGACTTCTTCTTCCCCAAATCATAGGTAAATGATTCTTAACTAGTTTATTTCAATTTTTCACTTCATTTTACAAGATTTCAACCTAGAATTTATGATTTTCATGGTGGAATTGAGGATTTTTGGGTAGAAATTAGGGATTTCAAAATTTGAGGATTTAGACCTCAAATTGAGGTCGGATTCCAAAACTAATTGTATATTTGGACCCAGGGGTAAATGCTTATTCGAATTTTGGTCCAAATTTCGGGTTTGGACCAAGCGGGCCCGGGTGTTGACGTTTGTTGACTTTTTCAATAATGACCTAAATTGAGTCCTTTGTTATTGTGAGTGATTCCTAAGGCTTATTTTGAAACGTTTGGTTGGTAATTTGCTAGATATTGTTGGTTTGAAGACGTGTTTGAAAGGCAAAGTTGTGATTGAGCTTTGAGTGGCCTTGAGTTTGAGGTAAGTGGCTTGCCTAACCTTGTGGGGGGAACTCCCCTTAGGATTTAGTACTGGTTGATATGTGAGCACAGTGTACGTGAGGTGACGAGTGCATACATGGGCTATTGTTGATAAACTTCATTTTCATTAAGCATATATTTGTTTTCTTTTAATTGAGTAATACTAGTATATGTAACTATCTTGTTTAGTTTAGGAAAGCATGCTTACGTGCCTTAACTGCCTTAGCTGTCTCTCTAAACACCGTGCAACATGTTTTAGCGAAATTTCCTTTTCTTCTTTGACTCGGACATAATCTAAATTGTGGTTTCATGTTGTAACTGTTATCTTCGTTTGGTTGAGCTGCATATTTACTTTAGGACTAGGGAACAGTATTCTGAGAGATCCCCTTGTACTGCATATTTACTTTGGGGCTACGGAACGGTATCCTGGGAGATCCCGCAGCACAGCATATTTACTTTGGGACTACGGAACGATATTCTAGGAGACCCCCCTGCACATTTTACGTTTGGAACTACGTGAAGGTATCCCGGGAGATCCCCCTGTTGCTATGACTGTGTTTTGAGTTGTTGGTTTCCATTGAGTTCTATCCCTATTAGATTTCCGTATTTATTTTTACTGTAATATTCTTTTTGTCTTATTTTATTATATTTATACCGTTTGCATAAGCTTTGACCATTCCCATCTCAAAAAACCAAATAAAACCATCTTCTCTTGCCAAATGATTCAACCCAAAGATACAACTGATACATATCCTGAACCGGATGGAGAGTTCTTAACTTCTCATAATTTGTGATCCAGGAATCAGGAAGGATTTTGACAAGTTCATCTCTGGAAATTTGTCTGGGTAATTGGGTAGGGTCCTCACCTTATCTCGTCACTACTCGATTGAGTTTAGGCTTGGCACTAACTTGGTACCATTATGGTGTACTCATGCCCTTTTCTGCACATGTTTTCCGTGTGCAGATCCATATACTAGCTATTAGCCTCGAGTCTAGTTGTGTGGTTGCTGCAGACTTCAAGGTACATCTGCCGCGTCCGCAAACCTCGGAGTGCCCTTCTATCTCCTATGTTCATTTTCTTCTTTTCCATAAAAATGATGTATAGAACAGTTAGGACTTCTTAGAAGCTTGTGACATTGCGATATTCCGAGTTTTGGGAAAAAAGTGATTATTATATATGCCAAGCGGCATCATTTCTGCTTATTAACTATATTCGTTAGCTGTTATTTTTGTGTTTTTATTTCATTTCCGCAATATTAGGCTTACCTAGTCATCGAGACTAGGTGCCGTCACGAGAATTTAGAGAGGGAGAAACTTGGGTCGTGACAAGTTGGTATTAGAGCTATAGGTTCATAGGAATCGTGAGTCACAAGCTGGTTTAGTAGAGTCTCAGAGTTCGGTACAGAGACGTATGTACTCATCTTTGGGAGGCTATGGAACTGTTAGGAAAATTCCACTTCATTTGATTCCTTGTTGTACAAGATTATTGACTTCGAAATCCTAAACATTTGTCTTCTATTCTCTCACAAATGGTGAGGACACGTGCTACCGGAGATGACCAGGCACCCGCGCCCCCTGCTGGAGCCGCTCGAGGTCAGGGCCGGGGTAGAGGTCGAGGACGTGCACATGGTACAGCCAGAGCACCCGTACAAGCTATTGTAGAGGAGCCACCAGTAGCTCCAACCGGAGTACAGGCACGTGATATGCCTACTACTACTACTCCAGCTCTCTAGGAGACCCTTGCACAGTTCATGAGCATGTACAACACTCTAGCTCAGGCAGGGTTGATTCCCCTTGTTGCAGCCACATCTCAGGTCGGGGAGGAGTATAGACTCCCGCCGCCCATACTCCAGAGTAGCGGGTTCAAGTTGATCAGATCCCAGAGGTCATACCGAAACCTCCTGTAGCCCCAGTTCAGCCCGAGGGTAGGGCGGCAACCTCAGAGGAGGAAGAACGGAGGCTTGAGAGGTACAAGAAATATAAACCTCCTACATTTAGTGGTCTAGCATCAGAGGATGCATAGGGATTTCTAAAGGAGTGCCACTGTATCCTCCGCACTATGGGCATAGCAAAGTCGAATGGGGTTCTTTTCACTGCCTTTTAGCTTTGAGGGGCAGCATTTCAGTGGTGGCGTACTGATGAGTTGGATAGTCCGGCTGAGGCAGCTTCCCTTTCATGGACTCAGTTCTCCAACGTGTTTTTGAGAGAGTATGTCCCTTAGAGCCTCAGGGACGCATGGCGCGCGGAGTTTGAGCAGTTGCACCAAGGTACTATGATTGTTTCAAAGTACGCGGTCTTTTTAGTGACTTGGCTAGGCATGCACCGACCGTGGTCTCTACAGTTCGAGAGAGTGTTCGTCGGTTTATTGAGGGACTCATCCCCAACAGCAAGACTAGCATGGCCTGGGAGCTTGAGATGGATATCTCGTAATAGCAGGTGGTGAGTATTGCTAGGAGAGTAGAGGGCATGCCTGCTCGGCATAGGGAGGAGAGAGAGACCAAGAGGTCTTGAGAGTCAGGCCATTATTCTAGTGCCCGTGCCCCAGCTGCAGTTCGTCATGGTAGGGTTTATGTGAGTTGCCCCATTCATTCAGCTCTTCCAGCCGCCAGCAGTATTCTAGCTCCTCTTAGACCTTAGGAGCCTGATTATGCACCTCCAATATCTAGTGTGTCTCCTGCACAGGGTGCTATCAGCGGTCAGTCCAGCAGACCTGGCCTGAGCCAGTTACAGCCGCCACGTCCTCCCAGAGTTTGTTTTGAGTGAAACGACATACGCCATATGGTGAGGCATTGCCTTAGACTTAGGAGGGGTACACCTCCACAGTCTTCCTAGCCACAGCGTGCTTCACCAGATCCTCAGGCTATAATTATAGCACCAGCTACCACCCCACCTGCTCAGCCATCACAAGGTGGAGGTTGGGTGGTAGAGGTCCCCCTAGAGGGGGAGGCTAGGCCAGATATTATGCCCCCAGTAGGGTTATTTCTTTTCTTAAAGCTCAACGAATGGTTGAGAAGGGGTGTGAAGCGTATCTAGTCTATGTGAGAGATGTCAGTATTGATACCCCCACAATTGATTCAGTCCCAGTAGTGAGGGATTTCCCCCATGTGTATCCAGCTAATCTTCCTGGCATGCCGCCCGATAGAGATATTAATTTTGGCATTGATTTGTTGCTGGGCACTCAACCCATCTCTATTTCCACTTATCGTATGACTCCTCCTGAGTTGAAGGAGTTTAAGGAACAGTTACAAGAATTGCTTTACAAGGGTTTTATTCGGCCCAGTGTGTCACCTTGTGGTGCTCTTGTCTTTTTTGTGAAGAAAAAGGATGGTTCTACGCGCATGTACATTGATTATCGCCACTTGAACAAAGTTACAGTGAAGAACCTGTATCCTTTGCCTTGTATTGATGACCTATTTGACCAGTTACAGGGTGCCCGATTGTTTTCCAAGATTGATTTGCGTTCAGGTTATCATCAGTTGAAGACTCGGGAGCCATATATCTCGAAGACTACTTTCAGGACTCGGTATGGTCATTACGAGTTCCTTGTCATTTCATTTGGGATGACCAACACCCCAGAAACATTTATGCATTTGATTTATAGTGTATTTCGGCCTTATCTTGATACATTCGTCATTGTATTTATAAACGACATTTTGGTATACTCCCAGAGTTAGAAGGATCATGACCAGCACTTGAGGACAGTGCTTCAGACCTTGAGAGAGAAGAAATTATATGCAAAGTTCTCAAAATATGAGTTCTGGTTAGACTTCGTGGCATTCTTGGGTCATGTGGTATCGAGTTAAGGGATCAAGGTGGATCCGAAGAAGGTGGAAGCAGTGCAGAGTTGGCACAGACCGTCCTTAACTATAAAGAACCGGAGTTTCCTTGGTTTGGTGAGGTATTACCGCCGATTTGTTGAGGGATTTTCATCTATTACAGCACCCATGACCAGGCTGACCCAAAAAGGTGCTCCGTTCAGGTGGACGGAAGAGTGTGAGGAGAGAGCTTTCAAAAGCTCAAGACAGATTTGACTACAACTCCAATATTGGTATTGTCTTCAGGTTCGGGGTCTTATACAGTTTATTGTGATGCGTCACGAGTTGGCCTCGACACGGTGTTAATGCAGGATCGTAAGGTGATTGCCTACGCGTCCAGACAACTGAAGGTGCATGAAAAGAACTATCATGTCCACGATCTTGAGCTAGCAGCTATTGTTCATGCCTTGAAGATTTGGAGCCATTATTTGTACGGTGCTCCTTGTGAGATCTATACTGATCACCAGAGTTTGCAGCATTTGTTCAAGCAGAAGGATCTTAATTTGCGTCAGAGGAGGTGGTTAGAGCTGCTTAAGTATTATGATATCACTATTCTGTACCACTCGGGGAAGTCCAATGTGGTGGCTGATGCTTTGAGTCGTCGGTCAGAGAGTTTGGGGAGTTTAGCTTATCTACCAGCAATAGAGAGGCCCATGGCATTGGATGATCAGGCCTTAGCCATCTAGTTAGTGAGATTAGATATTTTTTAGCCTAGTCGAGTATTGGCTTGTGTGATCTCTCGGTCTTCTCTTTATGATCGTATCAGGGAGCATCAGTATGATGACACCCATTTGCTTGTCCTTAGGGATACGGTCCAGCACGGCGATGCTAAGGAAGTCACTATTGGGGATGATAGTGCATTGAGGATGCATGACAAGCTATGTATTCCTAATGTTGATAGTTTGTGTGAGTTGATTCTTTAGGAGGCTCACAGCTCGTGATACTCTATTCATCTTGGTGCCGCAAAGATGTATCAACACTTGAGGCAACATTATTGGTGGCATAGAATGAAGAAGGATATAGTGGAGTATGTTGCTCGGTGCTTAAATTTCCAGGAGGTGGTGAAGTATAAGCATCAACGACCAGGTGGGTTGCTTCAGAAGTTAGAGATTCCGGAGTGGAAATGGGAGAATATCACTATGGATTTCATTGTTGGACTCCCACAGACTCAGCGAAAGTTTGATGCAGTTTAGGTGATTGTGGATAGACTGACCAAGCTTGCTCATTTCCTTCCTATGATGACTGTTTATTCTTCCGAGTAGCTGGCTCGAGTTTATATCCGAAATTGCCAGTCTTCATGGCGTGCCGGTATCTATCATCTCTGATCAGGGCACACAGTTTACATCACGGTTCTAGATAGACGTACGACATAAGTTGGGTACTCGGGTGGAGTTGAGCACAACATTTCACCCTCAGACGGAAGGACAGTCTGAGTGCACTATTCAGATTCCTGAGGATATGCTCCGCGTGTGTGTGATGGAGTTTGGAGGTTCTTGGGATCATTTCTTGCCACTTGGGGAATTTCCACTTGGGGAATTTTCCTACAATAACAGTCACCAATCCAGCATTCAAATGACAGCATATGAGGCTGTGTATGCTAGATGGTATCGGTCCCCAGTGGGTTGGTTCGAGCCGGGCGAGGCTAGATTATTGGGAATGGACTTGGTTCAGGATGCCTTAGAGAAGGTTAAAGTGATTCAGGATAGACTTCGCACAACCCAGTCCAGACAGAAGAGTTATGCGGACCGGAAGGTCCACGATATTTCATTTATGGTTGGAGAGCGTGTCTTGCTTCGGGTTTTGCCTATGAAGGGCGTTATGAGATTCAGAAAGAGCGGAAAGCTGAGACCAAGGTTTATTGGTCCCTTTGAGGTGTTGCGGCGCATTGGGGAGGTGCTTATGAGCTTGCCTTGCCTCTCAGTCTAGAGGGAGTTCATCCGGTATTCCATGTTTCTATGCTCCAGAAGTATCACAGTGATCCGTCTCATGTGTTGGATTTCAGTTCAGTCCAGTTGGACAAGGATCAACCTTATGTTGAGGAGCCGGTGGCTAATTTGGATAGGCAGGTTCGGAAGCTGAGGTCAAAGAACATTGCATCAGTGAAGGTTCAGTAGTTGGGTTAGCCGGTCGAGGAGGCAACTTGGAAGTCCGAGTCGGACATGCGGAGCAGATATCCCCACCTTTTTACTAGCCCATGTACTTTTCTATGTCCGTTCGAGGACGAATCATTATTTTAGAGGTGGAGAATGTGATATGAATTAAAACCAAATTTTGTGTTCCGAGGCCTTAAAAACCTCATTTTATTCCTCTTCGGTTTGTGTGCGCAGTCCGGGCGTGTTTTCCTATAAGCTTTTATGTTGAAAGTTAATAAAAATAAGAATTTTTGATTAAAAACTTCATTTGAGTTGACTTTGGTCAACATTTTAGGTAAATAGATCCAGATTCGTATTTTGACAGTCTCGGTGGGTCTAAAATATGGGACCTAGGCGTAAGCCCAGAAGGAATCGGAGGTTTCTAACCTGAGTTATGAATTTTTGTTGAAAATTGAGAGTCTAAAAAGTGAAAATTCAATGGTTTTTAAGAAATTCTTAATGTTTGATCGTGTTGGTATCGGGTCCGTATTTTGGTTTCGAAACCCGATACAGGTTTAATATAATACTTAAGACTTGTCTGTGAAATTTGATGAAAAACGGAATTGTTTGACGTGATTCGGACGTCCGGTTGAGAAAATAAAAATTTCAAAGTGTTCTTGAGAACTTCATTTGATTTGGTGCTTAATTCTTGGTTTTAGGTGTTATTTTGGTGATCTGATCGCGCGAACAAGTTTGTATGATCTTTTAAAACTTGTGTGCATGTTTGGTTTCGAGCCCCGAGGGCTCGGGTGAGTTTCTGATAGGCTACGGAGTGAAAATAGCACTTAGAACACTACTGGTTGTTGTTGCAGGCCTCAGACCTCGCAAATGCGAGGTCAATCATCGCATTTGTAATCTCTTAAGAGTTCGCATTTGCGGGCTTCTCATTGCAAATGCGAAGAGAAGCTGGGCCAGCTCATGTTCGCAAATGCGAACATTCCTTCGCATTTGCGATGGGGACAGGGGGAGGCAACTTTCGCAATTGTGATAGTTTGATCGCATTTGTGGTCAGCTTAGTTCGCATTTGCGAAGAAGGCAGGACTGTGGGAATCTTCGCAAATGTGAATGATTTCTCGCATTTGCGGGCTTTGCATTTGCAAAGCGTAGATTGCATTTGCGACATCTGCAGCTGGGTAAATGAGACTTGGACGGGAATTTTCAATCATTCTTAAAATTTTCAAAACCTAGAACACAAGAGGCGATTTTCCTAGAACACAAGAGGCGATTTTCCAAAGACTTCTTCTTCCTCAAATCATAGGTAAGTGATTCTTAACTAGTTTATTTCAATCTTTCACTTTATTTTACAAGATTTCAACCTAGAATCTAAGGTTTTCAAGGTGGAATTGGGGATTTTTGTGTAGAAATTAGGGATTTCGAAATTTGGAGATTTAGACCTTAAGTTGAGGTCGGATTCCAAAACCTATTGTATATTTAAACTCGGGGTAAATAGGTAATCGAATTTTAGTCCAAATTTTGGGTATGGACCAAGCGGGCCCGGGTATTGACTATTTCAATATGACCTAAATTGAGTCCTTTGTTATCGTGAGTGATTCTTAAGGCTTATTTTGAAACATTTGGTTGGTAATTTGCTAGATATTGTTTTTCTGGAGACGTGTTTGAAAGGAAAATCTGTGATTGAGCTTTGAGTGGCCTTTAGTTTGAGGTAAGTGGCTCGCCTAACTTTGTGGGGGGGAGGGGGGAACTCCCCTTAGAATTTGGTACAGGTTGATATGTGACCACCGTGTGCGTGAGGTGACGAGTGCATACACGGGCTATTGTTGAAAACCCCCATTTTCATTGAGCATATATATGTTTTCCCTTTAATTGAGAAATACTAGTATATGTAACTATCCTGTTTAGTTTAGGAAAGCATACTTACGTGCCTTAACTGCCTTTGTTGTCTATCTGAACACCATGCAGCATGTTTTACAGAAATTTCCCGTTCTTCTTTGAATCAGACTTAGTCTAAATTGTGGTTTCTTGTTGTAACTCTTATCTCTGTTTGGTTGAGTTGCATATTTACTTTGGAGCTACGAGAATGGTATTCTGAGAGATCCCCCAGCACTGCATATTTACTTTGGGATTAGGGAACGGTATTCTGGGAGATCCCCTGCACATTTTACGTTTGGGACTACGGGACGGTATCCCGGGAGATCCCCCTGTTGCTTTGACTGTGTTTTGAGATGTTGGTTTCCATTGAGTTCTATCCCTATTAGATTTCTGTATTTAATTTTACTGTAATATTCTTTCTGTCTTATTTCATTATATTCATACAAGTAGGGCCCTGACCTGATCTCGTTACTATTCGACCGAGGTTAGGCTTGGCACTTACTAGGTTCCATTGTAGTGTACTCATGCTCTTTTCTGCACATGTTTTCCGTGTGCAAATCCAGGTACTAGCTATTAGCCTCGAGTCTAGCTGTGTGGTTGCTGCTTCAGGAGATTTCAAGGTACATCTGCCGCATCCGCAGACCTCGGAGTCCCCTTCTATCCCCTATGTTCATTTTCTTCTTTTCCGTAAAAATGATGTATAGAAGAGTTAGGACTTCTTAGAAGCTTGTGACATTGTGACATTCCGGGTTTTGGGGAAAAAGTGATTATTGTATATGCCAAGCGGCATCGTTTCTGCTTATTAACTATATGCGTTAGCTGTTATCTTTGTGTTTTTATTTTATTTTCGCAATATTAGGCTTACCTAGTCATCAAGACTAGGTGCTTTCACGACAGTTCACGGAGGGGAAAACTTGGGTCGTTACAAGTTGGTATCAGAGCTATAGATTCATAGGAGTCATGATTTTATCTTTATTTTTGGCATTTGATTGATGATTTCGAAAGAGAAATTGTGATTTTTTTGTCTAAACCTTCATAAAGTACATTTTTGAGCTTTGAACATAGATTCAGAGTTGGATTTTAGTGAAACTAGTATGGTTGGACTCGCAATTGAATGGGTTGTTGGGCTCCGATGTACGGGCTCAGATTTGACTTTTTGGTTGACTTTTAAAGGTTGGTACGCGTGAGGTGGCATTTCTAGAGAATTGTTTTGGTTTGCTCGGTATTAGATTCGATTTGTTCGAGGTAAGTAACTTATCTAAATTTGGATTTGAGGGTATTTAACCTTGGGAGCTGTCTTATAAAAGATGTATTGAGGTGACGCACATGATAGGTGACGAACGTGTGGGCGTACACTGAGGAAATCATGATTTTAGTCGACTAGTAGACTATGACCGGACTTATTTTGTTGTTATACCTTGTTACGTCCTTGTTCTCCCTACTTGTTTGATCGTATGAGTTGTGAATCATGTTAGAAATTATATTTAGGCTATATGCTTATTCGGTTTGGACCCACTGAGGTCATATCTATTGTTGAGTTATTTACTTAAATTGCAATTACATGCTCAGTCATATTCATTCATTTGTATATCATATCTTAGTCTCTGTTATCATTTGTTGTCATATCATGTTATCGTTGTTTGGGCTAATTGGCATGTGATTTGTGAGCCCGAGAGACTGGAGCGATTAATGACTGAGTTGGGGCCTGATGGCCAGATTATGAGTGATATTGATGGGATCGGGCTGCATGTCGCAGCAGGCCATGTTGGCTTATACTAGCGCTTGGGCAGGATCGACCCCTCCGGAGTCTGACATATTAGCAGTAAGCGTAGGTACCGAGTGCCGAATGATTGAGTGTATCGAGTGCAGAGTGATTGAGTACTCTGAGAGTGTAAGTACAAGAGTTATCACTGTGAGGCGTTACATTTGACATGCATACTTGGCATGTAGGCATAAAGATGCATTTTCTCATGCTAAACGGTATTGTGACATTCATGACTTCACATGCACATTGACATGCAGGCATAGAGATGTACTTTCCTCATGCTATTTGATAATGAAATATCTTATCTGATTGTTGATAGTTTTTGGAAAAAATCACAGTTTTTTTGATATGTCCATATTTCGATGATTTCGGTGAAAGATTTGAGTTTTACTATTATACCTTAAAAGCATGCATATTTTCCGTAAATGTGAACGAGCTGAGCATCATATCTTGAGTTATTTCATGTACTATTTTTATTATATTGTTATGAGTTGTTCTTGGCTATCGGTGTTGGACTCTAACCGTTTTTCCGAGCTCGTCACTGCTTTCAACCTAAGGTTAGTTTTGTTACTCTTTGACTACATGTGGTTGGTTGTACTCATACTACACTTTTTCACCTGACGTGCCGATTTTGGAGCTGATGTTTCTATGTATGGAGGGAGCTGGCATTGAAGATGAACCTGCATTCCGGTTAAAGCCGCCTCTTGTTCATGGTAGCTTTAGATTTATAAAAATCTGTGTATGTACATTTCGAACAGATGATGTATTTTATTCATACTAGCTTTATGAACTCTAAATCTTAGAAGTTCATGATTTGTACTACCAATCCTTGGGATTTTATATAAAAGTTTCAGTTGTTTCATCATTTATTTTCTTAGTAAGTCTCATTTGAATTGGATTATTGTTAATTGGCTCATCTAGCAAGTTGGGTTAGGTGTCATCGCGACTAGTTGAATTTTTGAGTCGTGACAGAACCTTAGGTCCTGTTCTAGCTCCGCCTCTGAACCAAATATTGTATGAAATTATACAATAATTATTATTGCTCGTAGGAGAGACTAGACATTGTATTACTTATGCAATATTCGATGATGAGATTTAGGGGCTGTTTGGTAGGAGGTATTAGAAAAAATAATGCAAGCATTAGCTCTATGCATTAGTAATACTTTGTTTGGTACATTTTTTCAACCTGTGTAGTTATACATCTACTTGGCATTAGGGGTGTACATAGATCGGGTTGGTTCGGATTTTGCAATTACCGAACCAAACCAATTGTGTCGGGTTATTTAATCTAAAGACCAAACCAAATAAATAAAACTCGGGTTTTTCAATCTCGGTTTTTCTCGGGTTATTCGAGTTGTTTCGGGTTTTTTTTTTCAATAAAATCTTCGTAGAACAAAAAATATAACTTGGCTCAAAATATTTCTTTAATCCTAGTAAGATACAACTATATAAAGTATTTTCCAAGAAAATAATACAAAATATGAGATGTGTCATGGCATTATCCTAAAATATTCAACAATAAAGACAACAAAATTGTGTACTATAAATATTGCTAATTAAAAAGCCATAATAAAAATAAAATAATCTAATAGTACTAAGTCATGCTAAAATTAGTAGACTAATAAGGGAGTATTAATTACATGACTGAACGCTAAAGAAAAAATAAAAATTGGTTATGCATTTTTATCAAAAATTATTGCAAAATAAAAAATAGATATTCAATACATTGTCATTCGTAGTATTGAATTGAATGTTTTTTGTTAGCATTAGTATTGATTTGATTTTGGTTTGGGATTTTGTTAGCATTATTTAAATTACTAATACTAATGGCTATAAAACTTATTGGAACATTCAAAAGTTCTAAGTCCAACCTTGAAATAATACCTTAGAAGATAAAATTATGAAACAAAATAAAGAAATATTTATAAATTACATCACAATAAGTATATTTATATATTAAATATATCTAAGATTTCTATCTATGTAACGTTGGGTTGGTTTGATTTTGGTTTAACTTTCTTTACTTAAAACCAAACCAAACCAATTATGGTCGGGGTTTTTTTCCAACACCAAACCAAATCAAACTGTCACGACCCGGATTTCCCACCCTCGAGAGTCGTGATGGCGCCTACTAATGTGAGATAGGCAAGCCAATTATTGAACCATCTACCTTTTTACTAGTTTTATTCTCTTTAATAATTACAAAGAAATAACATTTAAACAACGGAATTTAACATAAGCGGAAGAAAACAATAAGCCATCTGAACATGAATATTTATTACAACTGTTTGATGTCTCGACTACCCAGAACTAGTGTCACAGTTTCACAGACGGTCTAAGAATAGTACAAATAAAGGTTTGAAAGAATTTAATACAGCACTGTCTCTGGGAATACATGTAAGAAACAGGAAGGTAGATAGAAAGGAGACGCCAAGGCCTACGAACGCCTGCAAGGCTACCTCGGGTCGCCTGATGAACAAGAGTCAGCAATCTCACTACGGTCCGAAGTCTACAACACTGGGATCTGCACAAAAGAGTGCAAAGTGTAGTATTAGCACAACCGACCCCATGTGCTAGTAAGTGCCTAGCCTAACCTCGGTGAAGTAGTGACGAGGCTAGGACCAGACTACCAAATAAACCTGTGCAGTTATATAATATGCAGCGGAAAGTAAAGAAGGAATAAGCAAGTAAAGATGGGAGGGGGAAACATGCTGCGGGGGTATACCAGTATTAACAGTAAATCCAGAGTAACAGTCTAAGGGCAGCTTAGAGTCCACAACAAAACAAAAGAAACTAATATCCAAACTAGGCACACTTGTATCAATAATTGTTGCGGCGCGCAACTCGACCCCAATATATAACAACACTGTTGCGGCGTGCAACCCGATCTATATTATTTGTCATTGTTGCAGCGTGCAACCGATCTACATATATTATTGTTGCAGCGTGCAACCCGATCCAATATAATATTGTTGCGGCGTGCAACCCAACCCACATATAATAATGTTGCGGCGTGCAACCCGATCCAATATAACATTATTGCGGCGTGCAACCCGATCCACATATAATATTGTTGCGGCGTACAACTCGATCCACATATAATATTGTTGCGGCATGCAACCCGATCCAATATAACATTGTTGCGGCGTGCAACCCGATCCACATATAATATTGTTGCGGCGTGCAACCCGATCCACATATAAAATCAACAACAATCATAACAAGAGTCCCGACGAGGGATCAATAATGTCTACACTATCCCGGCCAGGGATTCGACAACATAAGTAATTACGTCCCGACAAGGGAGAAACAGCTATAACCAAACTTGTTACAACATCTAACTACCTCAACTATAACCAAACTTCTTCCAACATCTAACTACCTCAGCTATAACCAAACTTGTTCCCCGAGAATAACCATAATCCTTACCTAACACAAAGAGTTATCAACCTAAGCATCCGTAATTACAGAACACAATGCAAGGGAACCACAACTCAACACTAGCCCGGCAAGGGGACAACATAATGATCTCTTCTCTTTCTCACTTTTTCTTCACAATTCACTTCACAACTCGAGACAATGCTATAAAGGTTCAATTATCACTTATACATTCACAATTCGTTATACAACTGGAGCCAACGCTCCTCAATGTTCATAGGTCACAATTCTTTCCACAACTTTACACAACAAATGAAAATCCTCACCAAGACATGAATAATACAACGAAGTCATGAAAATCACAATATAAGACTCACAATCATGCTCGACACCAACGTATAGATACTCGTCACCATGCCTATACGTCGTACTCAACAAGAAACAAATAGCAAATTGGACACAACTCCTAATCCCTCAAGCTAAGGTTAGTCCAAACACTTACCTCGAACTTCACGGCCAACTCAAGCCTCAAACATCGCTTTTCCTTTCGAATTTGGCTCCAAATCAATCGTATCTATACACAATCGACTTAATAACATCAATAAATGCTATACAATCTAATTCCAATACTTAATTATAGCTTCCTAATCATTCTTCCCAAATATCCAAAAATTGACCCTGAGCCCGCTTGGTCAAAACACGAGGTTCGGACCAACACCCGATCACCCATTCACCTATGAGCCTGAATATATAATTTGTTTTGAAATCCGACTCCAAAATGAGGTCAAATTCTCAAATAATCAAAAAGCCCTAACTCTACCCAAATCCCTAATTTTCTACCCTTAATCTTATATTGTAGGCCTAGAAATCTAGTGGGTGTTGATAAAAATGGAAGAAAACAAGTCAAAGATTACTTACCCAAGAGGTTATGGTGAAGAAGTTCTTCAAAAATCGCCCAAGAGGTGTGGAGAAGAAGAAGTTTGTGAAAAATGGGTTAAATCTCGTAATACATTCTGTTTCTGGACTTTTAAAATAACTGGGCGGATTTGGTCATCGCATTCGCGATGAGTTAGGTCTGACAGACCTTCGTGTTCATGGAAGACGGCTCGCATTCGCAGAGAAGTAACTCCTCGAGCTTTCGCGTTCGCGTCCAGGTGGTCGCGTTCGCGTAGGTATAAGTTTTCCTCTCCCCTGACCAGGCCATAAGCCTTTGCGTTCACGATACCAGGCCCGCGAAGGGAAAACCCCCCAAAGCTTCACGTTCGCGACCTGGGTCTCGCGTTCGCGTAGAAGGAATTTCCTTCAACATAATTAACTCACCGCGTTCGCGTGGGTCCTCCCGCGAACGCGAAGAAGAATATACTAGAACACCAACAACTGAAAACCTGGCTTTTTAAGAGTTTAAAAGCTTCCGAAAATCACCCGAGCCCTCGGGACTCCCAACCAAACATATGTACTAACTCAAAAACATCATATAAACTTATCCGTGCGATCAAATCACCAAAATAACATCATTAACATCGAATTAAACCTCAAAATCAATGAATTATTTCAAACTTCTTAAAACATCGAATTTTGCATTTAATGTCCGAATCACATCAAATGACATCCGTTTCTTACCAAACATCACAAAATTATTTTAAATCACATATAAGACCTGTACCAGGCGCTAGAATAAAAATACAGTCCCGATACCAACATGATCTAATCAAAATTCATTTCCAAATCCTCTAAACAATTTCAGAAAATAATTTTCTTTGAAATTTCATTTCTCGGGCTTGGGACCTCGGAATTCGATTTCGGGCATATGCCCAAGTCCCATATTTTCCTACTGATCCTTCGAAACCGTCAAATTATAGGTCCGGGTCCGTTTACCCAAAACATTGACCGAAGTAAAATTAAGTCAATTATAGTCAAAACTTATCATTTTTCATAGATTTTTACATATAAGCTTTTCGGCTACACGCCCATACTGCGCACGCAAATCGAGGTAATGCTAAAAGAGGTTTTTAAAGTCTCGGAACACAGAATTCATTTTAAAAATACGTGAAGATCTCTTGGGTCATCACACAAACCAAACCATAGTTAGATTTTTTTTTCTCGGTTTGACTCGGACTATCGGGTTGGTGCGGTTTGTCGGTTTCATTTGTACACCCCTACTTGACATTAACCTATGCATAAGTAATGCATAAAAAACCATGGCATTAGTAATACCAAGGCTACTAATGCATGCATTAGCATGGTTAAAGACAAAATTGTACTTAAAGTCCCTTAAAACAAGAGAATATGAATGACATTTTTGTAAACAACTATTTTTTGTTAAAAATTATGCAATGCATTATAATTTAATACATCACACTTGTCACACCTCCTTTTTCCGCCCTCGCGGGGGTACAAGAGTTTTTTCCAATTAAAGGACAGTCGAAACGGGATTTATTTCTTTATTTCAGAGTCGCCACTTGGGAGATTTAGGGTGTCCCAAGTCACCTATTTTAATCCCGAATCGAGGAAAAGAATGACTCTGTATTACAGTCTGCGCACCAGAAATCCGGATAAGGAATTCTGTTAACCCGGGAGAAGGTGTTAGGCATTCCCGAGTTCCGTGGTTCTAGCACGGTCGCTTAACTGTTATATTCGGCTTGATTATCTAATATAATACGTATTATAAACTTATGTGCAAATTTTATCCCTTAGCCGCTTTTATTATTCTTTTTATTTATTGTTATTATTTTACGAAAAATTGCAACATTGTGAAAACGTATTTCAAATCACGTCGCAATCAATTGCACCCGTGGTTATCGACACATTTCGACTCCGTTGAGATTTAGATTTGGGTTACATAAATGCACACCCGTATTTAAGGAAATAACATTATTAAATACGCGCCTAGAGCGACTAGCGTGTCATTATTTTTGGGTAGGGCCATGAAATTTGCTAAAACGGCTCCTCCCTAATTCTAAGCAATTAACTGTACATTTATTGAGGGCCCCGAAATCTATACATTTCATTAAGCGAGGCTCATCTCATTTATTTTAAATGGACAAATCTTAAAGCGACTACATTTTTTCTATAAAAATTAGTCTCTAAAATAAAGAAAGAAAAATCCTAATTAATTACTAGCTTTTATAATTTTAAGAAAACATGACATGCTAATTGCTTGGTTAATACAAATATTGATGGAAAAAAAAAATTTACTCTTAATTTCGAAATTTTAAATAAAATAAAAATTCAACAACTAATATTCAAAATAAACAAATATAGCTAGATTAAAACTCAGCATTGTTATTATTATTTTTTTTAAAAAAAAAAATATTATTGAGATTAATTATTCACACTCATTTGAAACTAGATTTAACCATAATTACTAAAGCTTATTAGAAAGTTTATTAGACTTAAACGTTCTTCTAATCTTGCTTAAGCTCAAGTCATGCCTTAATGCCTAATTTACGATGTTTAATTTAAATTCATGTTTTAACTAAATTTAGCTACTTGTTCATGATCAACCTACAATCTTGAAGCCTTCATAGTTAGTGAATTAACCTGTTTTGCCGAACTGATTTATTACAGACTAACTTATGATATTATTTTCTTATTCCAGCTATTATTTAGTAATTCATGAAATAGCTTAAATACAATCAACAAAAGAAACAAAGAAAAAAAACGAAATTAAAACTTCAAATTTTCATTCTTCATATGTATTCATGCTTCATATTTCGGATTACAATAACCAGCTTTTCAGTTGTGTACCTGATATTGGAAGCAAAAGAAAATGAATATGAGAATCAGCAGCAGCAGTAAAATCAGTACAACACAGCAACAATAGCCCAGCAACAGTAACAAACCAGTGGAGTAGTAATCCAAAAAAAAACAAAATCTTCCAGCTTTGATGAAACAACAATTAATTCTGATTTCAAACAACAAAAGAAAGCAGAATATTTTTTTTTAGTTTTTATTTTTATTTTTTGAAAGCTTAAATATTTTTCGGAATTTTCTATCTCTTAAATGTTCAGCCCTTTTCTCTCTCTTATTTTCAGATTTGTTTCTCTCTCTCGTATCTGTGTATTTTTTTCTATCTCTCTGTATTCTTTTTTTGATTTCAAGACTTCACATATATAACTCATCCCATAAACCTTTCAATTAATTAAAATCAATACTTTTTCTCTACCCAACCCATTATCTTTCCACTCATCCCCATTACATTAAATAAACATATCACACCACCCCATTTCATTTTGTCCCCCATGCTTCATTTAAAATAATGCAAGATTCCCCTTTAAATTAAATCTTGTCCCCCCTTTATATTAAATAATCATATCACAACCCACCCCATTTCATTTTGTCCCCCATGCTTCAAATAAACAATTACAAAATGTACAATTCCTAAACTACCCCTTCCGACCTTACTGAAATTACCAAACTACCCCTGAACGTATTACAAATTTACCAAACTACCCATCAGCTATAACACATCAATTAATCAAACTTAACCAAAATATAGACAATATGATCAATTTCTAACAATGTTCAAACAACAATATGAACACGGATGAACATCATAACAACAATATCACATGAACATGATTTTAACAACATTTCAACAACAAATCACATGAACACAAATTGAACAACAAAGAACAACTAAAATTTGATTGAACAATATTTTAGCAACAACCAATCCTATTTTCGGATTCAACAACAACAACAAACAAGTATATTTAGATTTCTAAATTCAATCATATTGAACTTAAAATTAATTCTAACAACATTACAACCAACAATTCCTATATTAAACTTTAAATAAGATTATGAGACAAATTCAAGAAATAATCATAAATGGTAAACAAGAAATCAAGCTATACAAATTTCGGATTCAAGATCAAACAAACAAAGTATGAACATGAATGAAATCTATATTAAACAACAAGCATGACAGATTCAAACGATTAAATCAATATATTTCCCTTAACACAACTAAATTCTTTTAGACAAATAACAAGATCGACGAAGAAATAATTATGAACTTAAGCTTGAACTTAACAATATTAACAATTTCTAAAAATACATAAACACATGAAACAAATTGAAGAAACAATTAATTAAACTTCAATTTGTATCTCACCAACATTAGACTAACATCTTTTACTTAAACGACAAAACAAACATGAAATAAACATGAAAAACCACTAATTAAATTTCCATTTGAAATCTGAAAATTAATTTAACAAAACATATGAACATGAACAAAACAAAAAATCAAATATCTAACCATAGACATGAACAAAACAAACATTCGCCGATTTTAGATTCGAAAAATATCCAAACGAAATACGGACAAAATAAAACTCAAAAACTACTAACCGGATCGAAACGAAATACGTACGGACTATTTCGACGAGCCTCGACCAAAGCTAGAACAAATGACGACGAAGACGAAGAGAAGATGAAGCAGCCCGCAGCTGGCCATGAAACGCGAGCAGCAGCAGAAGAAAATTGAAGCAGTAGCAGCGACAACCACGGCGGAGGAACAGCAGCTCGGAGGAGAAGAAACAGTAGCAGCAGTGGCGTGTTTGGACGATGAGGCAGCAGCTGAGCAACCAGTAGCCTTCTCCTTCATCGAAACGGAGCATCAGCTCGAGCTTGAAGCGAACGACGCAGAGGCAGCAACCGTGACGGGCAGTCGTGGGGAGCTCGATGTTGAAGATGATGATCGTGCAGACGCAGCAACGAGTTCTATTGGGACGTAGCAGAAGCAGAAGAAATGAAACTAGAGCAGTAGCTGCTCGTCGAGGAAGGAGATGAAGCAAGCAACCATTGGGTTTTCCTTCCATTTTGGCCGAGGTTTTTCCGGCGAAGCAGCGGTGAAGCAGACGTTTAGAAGCTTTATTAAGCAAGTATGTATCGCGCTCAGCAGGACTCAAAGTCCACAGAAGCACTGCACGCTGGAAATTACTTGACAGTTCGGCATCCAAGTCCTTTAGAAGATCCTCTCCATAAGCTGCAGCATAAGTTTCCTAGATTAACTTGCGTTGTGCTGCATTCCTATGTGCCAAAATCTGAATAATAAGTTCCTCATTTGTACCCCATCCAGCAAAAAGCTTTTTTTGAGTTGCTCAACATCTTCATAAGGTTCTGGAACTGAAGTTGGAACTTTAAGACTCGCCATTTTCGTTGTCTTGTACTGTAGAGAATTGTGGATGTGTGGTTGAGTTGGTTGTTCTGAGTGGATGAAGAAGAAGGTAAGGGCAGCCATGGGAGGTTGAGGGGGAAGCCATGGATGAGCTTTGGAGAAACTTGGAGAAGAAGAAACAAAGGGAAGGGGGGGGGGCGGACCATTTTTAGGTTTTTTAGGGTTTTTTCTTCTTTTTTTTTTTTTTTGTTTTGTGTTGTTTGTAAGATAATAGGGGTGTTGGGTTATGGACTGGGTCGACCCAGTTCGAAATGGACTGGGTCGCAGGGAAGATTGGGCCATTTTTGGGCCTGTGGCTTGAAATCGAAGAAGAGGCCCAATTCCGACTTTCTTTATATTTTCGCTCTCTTTTCTTCTTTTATTTCTCTAAAACTAAATTATAAAAATATTTAAACTATTATTAAGAACTAAATTAAGTTATAAAAGCGCAAATTAACTCTCAATAACAATTAACGCACAATTAAGTATTAATTAAGCATAAAATTGTATATTTGGACATTAAATGCTAAAAATGCAAACGATGCCTATTTTTGTAATTTTTAATTTTTGTAAAACAAATTTAATCACTAACAATTGTAGAATTAAATCCTACATGCAAAATGCGACATATTTTTGTATTTTTTATTAATTTAGCAAATAAACATGCACAGACAAATACAAATAATTATTCAAAATATCACAAAATATCACAAAATTGCACATCATTTTATTTTTGAATTTTTGGGGAGTAATTCTCATATTGGGCAAAAATCACGTGCTTACAGCTGCCCCTCTTTGCCCGAAGACACGTAGGGTTTTCGTGCAAAGATAAAGCGAGCGATTTTTGCCCATCCGAGTACTCCGTGTGAAGCATTTTTGAAAAAGATTTGACCGAACCTTTGCTTCAAAGGTTTCCTACATATCCTGGGCTAAACAGGAATCAGGTCAATGTAGTTCGGGAAGTCTTGGTAGCTGGGACTACCATGGGACTGCAATGTTACTGCTGTTGCATGCTACTTTTACTGTTTGCTGACCTCCTTATTACACCATGCTTAAAAAATAAGAAGCTAGACTAAGCTAGAAATTACAGAATCTTATCTGTTTTCCCCCTTGCTCCGGTTGCCTTGCTTTTTGTCGGTTTGTGTTTCCTCTAGTGCCTTTTTACAAAGACTTCTGGCCCTTGGCTTTTTTTTGAATACCAGTTTTCATCATTTTGTTCGGTCCGCTGGGGACATGGCTTTCTTCATTAAGCTTTTTGGCGGTTCCTCTGGTGGGTACGGCTCTCTTCATCAGACTTGTTATGCTGGGCATGATTTAATGTTCACCAGCTGCTTCTTTTAAAACGCGTCTTTTCTTCCTTTTGAGTTATGCACCTGAATTTGTGCTGAGCCTCTTGTGACCTTCTTTTTCTCGGTGCTGGGATTTTATTGTTTCCTGCTGGGGATTCTTGTTGTAACCTTCTATTTTATTGTCCTCTGACTTGATCTTGAAATGTATGTGTTACAACCCATATCCACATGTGTTAGTTCATGCCATATATTAGTTAACATAAATCCAAGAAGGAATTATCTTTGAGATGATAAGAAGTCAATCCTATTGGTCGTAAGTGATACAAGAGTGTATAAGGGTGATTAACCAGTATTAGAAGTTAAACGAATCAAGGATGTTGTAACTTAAATTTTCAGGTAATCTAGCGGTGCTTAATACACTCAAGAGGTCATTTATGAAGGTATTTTAATCATATAATATCCGTATCATAAGTCTTGAAGTCAAACGAGTTATGAAACAAAAGTCGACAAAAGTTGTCGCAACTTAGGTTCATAATTTTACTTAAACATTAGGTCAAATGTTTCTAATCTTTTCTCATAATTTACAAGGAATTACGGGGTGATCTACCCACCAAATTAAAGATCTATGAGTCTAGTTTCCAACGCATTAAACCGTTCATCGATACGATCTCGGAGTAGAGAGATATTCGCGTTTTCGCGAGACTGCGCCAAGCACCTCTCTATGGGGCCCACTAAGTCGGTTTAAGATATTTGGACCTATATAGGATGACTCCAACCCGTTTTAAGTCATTTCTTTTCACTATTTTCAGACCTTAGAACCCTAGGAACATCCTCTCAAGGTTCTCTCAAGATTCAAGACCCAAAAAAGGGGCAAACAACACAAATCAAGTGTCGGGAATTCCGTGGCGCTAGTAAGTCTCTTGTTCTTCTTGTTGTTGCTCATTTTTGTGTTGTTCCAGCTCGTGTGGGAGGTTGTTTTAAAGGGTTTATGTTCTGTAAATACTCCCTCATGTTCTTAATATCAATCCTAGGTGATTTCAAGCCTTCTAAAGTGATTCTAGTGCCGAAAAACACTAATTGATCGCTAGTTTTGCTTTTTTGTTGTTGTGGCAGCATTGGAGGGATATTTCATGGAAATTTAAGGTCAAATTGGAGTTGTTCTTTCTGTATAAAGGTAAGGAACCTCTTACTCTATATGTATTTAAGATTATCCAAGTTGCAGCTAAGCCATTGAAGCTAGAACTTGTGAGATATATATCGAAAGGCTTGGTAGTAATGTTATTGTTTTGTGGACTATTTTGCGTTGTTGTTGGGCTGCGTATTTTACTACTATCTTGTGGAGTTTTGGAGGAGGAAGGGTGTGGAGAAACACCATATATATGTAGGGTTATGGGCTGATAGTTATTCGTAACATTTCCAGGTTGTTTGACACGACTACGGTGGTCGTCGTATGTATGGAGTGATTAGGCTATGTGTGGACTATTTTGGGAGGCTCAATATGTTTATTATTGATGTTGTTTGGGCTGTTTGGTGACTGTTTTGAATGGTGTGAGGTCATATATATAGGGGAGGTGCTGTCCGTTTCATCGTAAAATAGGTTGTGGTCGATACATAATAGTTATGACGCTTAAATGATAACGATAGTATCGTTTCTCTTATTGTAGACTAAGGAGTTTTGACAATTGCATAGCTTGAGATTGGGGCAGTATATACAAGGTATGTGAGGCTATCCCTTTCCTTCTTTTGCACGACTCCGATTGCACATAATGTAATGAACGATCTTCCAAGATACTCTACTCTTAGAAGCTAGCAGTACTTACATTGTTTTCCCTCTTATGGAACGATTGATGTTAATGTTGCTTCTCTTATTCTTATGTTATCAATGTTGTTGGTACTTCCTGATTCTTATAAGGTTCATAGTGAAGAGTTAGTCCTAATAATGTGTACAGAGGATACCGACCTTACGTCACTCCGAAAGGTTTAGAATGTGATTCCATGAGTCGAGCATGCATTATATATATGTATCTATTTTACTCTACCGAGCCACGCTATAGTTGGCTGGGTACGGCACCTATTGTGCAACCACTGATCAGTTGGGTTTTACCGAGCTCCACGTGGCCGGGTACGATTCTACCGAGCCTATTATGGCCGGGTACGATATGATGATGATGATGCCCACAGAGGCGAATGCTTTAAAGGTTTATGTATTTATACATATGTATCATGCATTTCATGTAAGTAGCCCTCAGAGGTACTAAGATGTTACAGGTGGTATATTCTTTATCCTTGCTTACATTACTGATCGTATTTATGGTTCCTTGCCTTACATACTCAGTACTTTATTCGTACTGACGTCCTTTTATTTGTGGACGCTGCATGTCGTGCTGCAGGTCCTGATAGACAGACAGGTGCAGCTCCCCCACCACAGTAGACTGTCCAGTTCAGCGGTGATTGGCGAGATCCCTTCTCCGGACTTGCCTTGGTCTTGGTATGCAATTTTTGTTATAGACATTATGGGTATGTCGGGGCCCTGTTCCGGCTATGTTGCAACACTTATGTTCTTTTAGAGGCTCATAGACAGGTGTCGGCTCATGTATAGTTTGGTATGCCTTGTCGGCTAGTTTTTGTTGTATAGTCTTTCATAGTAGCGTGGTAGCTCATACCTTATATGTAGTTTCTTGATTGTCTGGTCATCCCCTGCTATGTATATTCATGCCGTCCTATTTTATTGCTGGTTGACCATGATCTATGTCTACCATTTATATTGATCTCGTCAGCCCTAAAAGATAATAATGAAGGTTAGATGAAATGTGCGTTGGTGCTCGGCAAGTGTGGTCGGGTGCTAGTCATGGCCCTTCAGTTTGGGTCGTGACAAACTTGGTATCAGAGCAAGTCTGTCCTAGGGGTTGTCTATGAGCCGTGTCTAGTAGAGTCTTGATTATGGATGTGTAGCGCGCCACATTTATAATCAGGAGGCTACATGACATCTAGGGTTGTTACCTTCTTCCTGAATCTAGATCGTGCGTAGAGTTGAGTCGTAAGTGTTCGTCTCTAATATTCACCTTGTTTTTTTCAGTGATGCCTTCGACTAGGAAGCAAACGATTAGTAGACGGCTTGATACAGCAGCGGGAGAGGGTACCAGTCAGGTGCCCCAAGTCAGAGCAGGACAAAGTGAGGCTCAAAGTGAGATGCCCTCTCATACCTTATCTACTCCATCTCCTCCAGAGGGTATTAGAAGGCACCCAGCACCTCCAGTTCCTCCGTCTGGCACTCCAGACCAGGATATGCAGAGTGCTTTGCAGTTATTGACTAGCTTGGTAGCTGCTCAGGCTCAGAGGCAGAATACAGGTGCTGCTGAGAAACCAGTTAG
The DNA here is from genome assembly GCF_000393655.2 of Nicotiana sylvestris. Taxonomy (NCBI): domain Eukaryota; kingdom Viridiplantae; phylum Streptophyta; class Magnoliopsida; order Solanales; family Solanaceae; genus Nicotiana; species Nicotiana sylvestris. Next base: position 140,076,550 of record NC_091059.1, on the reverse strand, counting down.
TACAAGAGTTCGTGATTTTATTAATTTAGACCCTCCAGTGTTTACCGGATCAGACCCCAAGGAGGACCCACAAACTTTTATTGACCAGGTTCATCGTACACTTCGGGTTATGCATGTTAGTGATACAGAGGCAGTAGAGTTGGCTTCTTATCGGCTACGGGATTTAGCGGTTCTCTGGTATGATAGTTGGGAGAGATCCAGGGGTCCGAACCCTCCTCCAGCTGTGTGGAAGGAATTTTCTGAGGCCTTTCTTCGTCACTACTTGCCAGTTGAGATACGACGAGCTAGAGCTGATAAGTTCTTGAACCTTAGACAAGGTAATATGAGTGTGCGAGAGTACAATATGCAGTTTGATTCTTTGGCAAGGTATGCTCCCCATATGGTGGCCGAGATGAGTGATAGGGTGCATATGTTCGTGAATGGGTTGGGACCACATCTGATAAATGAGTGTACGACAGCCTCCTTGGTGGAGGGCATGGATATTTCCCGTATTCAAGCTTATGCCCAGACCCTAGAGGATCGTAAGCGCCAGCAGAGGGCAGTTAGGGAGCAGGATAGAGGCCAGCATAAGAGGGCGAGATTTGCAGGGTATTCTGATGACTTCAGAGGCCGCATCAGGCCACAGTTTTCGAGGAGTTCGGCGCCACCTGTAGCTAGTGCTCCTCCACAGTTTCAGAGGCCTCGATATGATCGATCCTATTCTGGTCCAGGTCAGAGTTCGCGGGCATCTGGCTCGCAACATCACAGGGATACTAGTCAGATGAGACCCCCAACACCACATTGTGATCAGTGCGGCAAGGCCCACTTTGGACTGTGTCGTCGAGGTTCTGATGCATGCTATTCGTGCGGGCAGCCTGGCCATATGATGCGGGATTGTCCTAATAGAGGAGGTGATGGTATGGCTCAGCCGACTGGATCTGTGTCTGGTTCTTCCTCATCAGTTCGACCTCCAGCACGGGGTTTTCAGCAGTCGACAGGTCGTGGTAGGGGTAGAGGTGCAGTGCCGAGTTCGAGTGGTGCTCAAAATCGAACCTATGCTCTAGTAGGTCGACAGGATCTCGAGTCGTCTCCAGATGTTGTTACAGGTATTATATCTGTGTTTTCTTATGATGTATATGCGCTGATTGATCCGGGATCTACATTATCATATGTTACACCCTTTGTGGCTAATAAGTTTGGCATTGAACCTGAATTGATAAGTAAACCCCTCGCGGTATCTACTCCGATAGGAGATTCTGTGATTGCTAGAAGGGTATATAGAGGTTGCACTGTGATGATTTGTAGTCGTCAAACCTCGGCAAATTTATTTGAGTTAGAAATGGTTGATTTTGATGTGATAATGGGAATGGACTGGTTGGCCTCATGCTATGCAAATGTTGACTATCGTACGAAGATGGTTAGGTTCCAATTTCCGGGTGAACCCGTCATTGAATGGAAAGGGAACATTGCTACACCGAAAGGTAGGTTTATTTCCTATCTTAAGGCAAGGAAAATGATCTCAAAAGGTTACATTTATCATCTCGTTCGCGTTAGGGATGCGGAGGCGAAACCGCCTACTTTACAATCAATCCCTGTGGTTAACGAATTCCCAGATGTTTTCCCAGATGAACTCCCAGGCCTTCCTCCTGAAAGGGAGATTGAGTTTAGCATTGATGTGTTACCTGACACTCAACCGATCTCTATTCCTCCATACAGAATGGCCCCGGCAGAGTTGCGAGAGTTGAAGGTGCAGTTGAAGGACTTGCTGGATAAGGGCTTTATTAGGCCTAGCACTTCACCTTGGGGTGCACCAGTCCTATTCGTGCGGAAGAAAGACGGGTCGTTACGGATGTGTATCGACTATCGACAGTTGAATAAGTCTACTATAAAGAACAAGTATCCACTTCCAAGAATTGATGACCTGTTTGACCAACTCCAGGGTGCCAAGTATTTCTCTAAGATTGATTTACGTTCAGGGTATCATCAGGTGAGGGTTAGGGAGAAGGATATTCCAAAGACGGCCTTCCGGACAAGATATGGGCACTTTGAGTTCTTGGTGATGTCGTTCGGGCTAACAAATGCCCCAGCAGCTTTTATGGATCTCATGAATACTATATTCAGGCCCTATCTTGATGTGTTCGTGATTGTATTCATTGATGACATTCTAGTGTATTCTCGTTCGGAGGCGGAACATGCGGGCCACTTGCGGATAGTATTACAGACGCTTCAGGATCGTAAGTTATATGCTAAGCTCTCCAAATGTGAATTCTGGCTGAACTCAGTAGCATTCCTTGGCCATGTGATATCTGATGAGGGTATTAGTGTCGACACTCAGAAGATCGATGCAGTAAAGAATTGGCCGAGACCTACAACACCATCAGAAGTCCGCAGCTTCCTAGGACTAGCAGGATATTATAGGCGGTTTGTAGAAGGATTTTCCTCTATATCATCACCATTGACTAAGTTAACACAAAAAGCTACCAAATTCCAGTGGTCTGACACTTGTGAACGTAGTTTTCAGGAGCTGAAGAATCGATTGACATCTGCACCAGTGCTCACTCTTCCTGAAGGAACAGAAGATTATGTGGTATATTGTGATGCCTCAGGTATAGGTTTGGGGTGCGTATTGATGCAGCGTGGGAATGTGATTGCTTATGCATCAAGACAATTGAAGAAGCATGAAAAGAATTATCCAACCCATGATTTGGAATTGGCTGCAGTAATATATGCTTTGAAGATATGGCGGCACTACTTATACGGCGTCCATGTTGACATCTACACAGATCACAAGAGTTTACAATACATCTTCAAGCAGAAAGAGTTGAATTTGAGGCAGCGTAGGTGGCTTGAATTATTGAAAGACTACGACGTCGAGATATTGTATCATCCCGGTAAAGCCAATGTTGTGGCAGACGCTCTCAGCCGTAAATCAATGGGAAGCTTAGTACATATTGAGGCAGGTAGATGGGGGTTGATTAAAGAGCTTCATCAGCTAGCCAATATGAGAATCAGATTGTTAGACTCTAATGACGGAGGTGTTACTGTACAGAATACATCAGAATCATCTTTGGTAGCCGAGGTAAAGCACGACAATATGAAGATCCTATCTTAGTACGATTAAGAGAAAGCATTCAACAGTGTAAAAGTATGGCTTTTGGGATCGGAAAAGATGGGGCACTGAGATACCAGAGCCGATTGTGTGTGCCTAATGTGGCAGGGTTGCGAGAGAAGATTATGAATGAGATTCATCAATCCCGATATTCCATCCATCCCGGCTCGACAAAGATGTATCATGATGTCAAGGAGCAGTATTGGTGGGATAATATGAAGAAGTCTATTGCAGAATTTGTAGCCCAGTGTCCCAATTGTCAACAAGTAAAGATAGAACATCAGAAACCCGGTGGATTGCTTCAAAATATAGAGATTCCGACCTGGAAGTGGGAGGTGATTAATATGGACTTCATTATTGGATTACCTCGCTCTTATCATAAGTTTGACTCCATCTGGGTGATAATTGATCGACTTACAAAATGTGCCCATTTTCTGCCAGTGAAGACAACTTACACGGCTGAAGATTATGCAAAGTTGTATATCAAGGAGATTGTTAGGCTTCATGGTGTGCCCATATCTATTATATCAGACCGAGGAGCTCAATTTACGGCTAACTTTTGGAGGTCTTTCCAGAAGGGTTTAGGCACACAGGTAAATCTCAGCACTGCATTTCATCCGCAGACTGACGGACAGGCTGAACGTACCATTCAGACACTGGAAGATATGCTACGAGCATGTGTTCTAGATTTTAAGGGGAATTGGGATGATCATCTTCCACTCATAGAATTCGCCTATAACAATAGCTACCATTCCAGTATTAAAATGGCCCCATATGAGGCACTATACGGGAGGAGATGTAGATCACCAGTTGGATGGTTCGAAGTCGGTGAAACAGAATTATATGGGCCAGATTTGATTCACCAAGCTATTGAGAAGGTGAAAGTGATACAGGAGCGATTGAGGACGGCACAAAGCAGGCAAAAATCTTATTCTGATGTCCGACGTCGTGATCTAGAGTTTGAGGTTGGTGATTGGGTTTTCCTGAGGATCTCACCAATGAAGGGTATTATGCGTTTTGGGAAGAAAGGTAAGCTGAGTCCAAGGTATATCGGGCCGTATAAAATTCTTCGACGGATTGGACAGGTTGCTTATGAGTTAGAATTGCCATCCGAATTGGAATTTGTCCACCCGGTATTCCATGTATCTATGTTGAGAAAATGTATTGGAGACCCTTCTCGAGTCATCCCTATCAAAGATGTACAAGTTACAGAGGACCTATCATATGAAGAAGTGCCAGTGGCGATATTAGATCGGCAAGTCCGCAAGCTGAGAACAAAAGATGTAGCTTCCGTCAAAGTATTGTGGAGGAACAAAAATATGGAAGAAATGACATGGGAAGCAGAAGAGGAGATGAAGTCTAAATACCCTTACTTATTCCAGAATGAAGATAACAAGGATGCTGGTGGAAGACAGGATACATTGGAAGAAGAAACGGCTCTATGAGGTAAGCAATAATTTGAGAATACTCCTCCTTAATACAAAATGGTGATATGTAGATAATGTAAATACGCATAATGCTTTGTGTAGCCTTGTGAAGCCATATGTTGGGCTTAATTACTTGCAAGTTTTGCTAGTGACCATTTTATAGGGGAAAATTGATCGGAAATTTCCATTGGAATCCACGATGATTTAAACTCCCCATAAACCCTTACATTCGAGGACGAATGTTCCTAAGGGGGGAGGGTGTTACAACCCATATCCACATGTGTTAGTTCATGCCATATATTAGTTAACATAAATCCAAGAAGGAATTATCTTTGAGATGATAAGAAGTCAATCCTATTGGTCTTAAGTGATACAAGAGTGTATAAGGGTGATTAACCAGTATTAGAAGTTAAACGAATCAAGGATGTTGTAACTTAAATTTTCAGGTAATCTAGCGGTGCTTAATACACTCAAGAGGTCATTTATGAAGGTATTTTAATCATATAATATCCGTATCATAAGTCTTGAAGTCAAACGAGTTATGAAACAAAAGTCGACAAAAGTTGTCGCAACTTAGGTTCATAATTTTACTTAAACATTAGGTCAAATGTTTCTAATCTTTTCTCATAATTTACAAGGAATTACGGGGTGATCTACCCACCAAATTAAAGATCTATGAGTCTAGTTTCCAACGCATTAAACCGTTCATCGATACGATCTCGGAGTAGAGAGATATTCGCGTTTTCGCGAGACTGCGCCAAGCACCTCTCTATGGGGCCCACTAAGTCGGTTTAAGATATTTGGACCTATATAGGATGACTCCAACCCGTTTTAAGTCATTTATTTTCACTATTTTCAGACCTTAGAACCCTAGGAACATCCTCTCAAGGTTCTAGACCCAAAAAAGGGGCAAACAACACAAATCAAGTGTCGGGAATTCCGTGGCGCTAGTAAGTCTCTTGTTCTTCTTGTTGTTGCTCATTTTTGTGTTGTTCCAGCTCGTGTGGGAGGTTGTTTTAAAGGGTTTATGTTCTGTAAATACTCCCTCATGTTCTTAATATCAATCCTAGGTGATTTCAAGCCTTCTAAAGTGATTCTAGTGCCGAAAAACACTAATTGATCGCTAGTTTTGCTTTTTTGTTGTTGTGGCAGCATTGGAGGGATATTTCATGGAAATTTAAGGTCAAATTGGAGTTTTTCTTTCTGTATAAAGGTAAGGAACCTCTTACTCTATATGTATTTAAGATTATCCAAGTTGCGGCTAAGCCATTGAAGCTAGAACTTGTGAGATATATATCGAAAGGCTTGGTAGTAATGTTATTGTTTTGTGGACTGTTTTGCGTTGTTGTTGGGCTGCGTATTTTACTACTATCTTGTGGAGTTTTGGAGGAGGAAGGGTGTGGAGAAACACCATATATATGTAGGGTTATGGGCTGATAGTTATTCGTAACATTTCCAGGTTGTTTGACACGACTACGGTGGTCGTCGTATGTATGGAGTGATTAGGCTATGTGTGGACTATTTTGGGAGGCTCAATATGTTTATTATTGATGTTGTTTGGGCTGTTTGGTGACTGTTTTGAATGGTGTGAGGTCATATATATAGGGGAGGTGCTGTCCGTTTCATCGTAAAATAGGTTGTGGTCGATACATAATAGTTATGACGCTTAAATGATAACGATAGTATCGTTTCTCTTATTGTAGACTAAGGAGTTTTGACAATTGCATAGCTTGAGATTGGGGCAGTATATACAAGGTATGTGAGGCTATCCCTTTCCTTCTTTTGCACGACTCCGATTGTACATAATGTAATGAACGATCTTCCAAGATACTCTACTCTTAGAAGCTAGCAGTACTTACATTGTTTTCCCTCTTATGGAACGATTGATGTTAATGTTGCTTCTCTTAGTCTTATGTTATCAATGTTGTTGGTACTTCCTGATTCTTATAAGGTTCATAGTGAAGAGTTAGTCCTAATAACGTGTACAGAGGATACCGACCTTACGTCACTCCGAAAGGTTTAGAATGTGATTCCATGAGTCGAGCATGCATTATATATATGTATCTATTTTACTCTACCGAGCCACGCTATAGTTGGCCGGGTACGGCACCTATTGTGCAACCACTGATCAGTTGGGTTTTACCGAGCTCCACGTGGCCGGGTACGATTCTACCGAGCCTATTATGGCCGGGTACGATATGATGATGATGATGCCCACAGAGGCGAATGCTTTAAAGGTTTATGTATTTATACATATGTATCATGCATTTCATGTAAGTAGCCCTCAGAGGTACTAAGATGTTACAGGTGGTATATTCTTTATCCTTGCTTACATTACTGATCGTATTTATGGTTCCTTGCCTTACATACTCAGTACTTTATTCGTACTGACGTCCTTTTATTTGTGGACGCTGCATGTCGTGCTGCAGGTCCTGATAGACAGACAGGTGCAGCTCCCCCACCACAGTAGACTGTCCAGTTCAGCGGTGATTGGCGAGATCCCTTCTCCGGACTTGCCTTGGTCTTGGTATGCAATTTTTGTTATAGACATTATGGGTATGTCGGGGCCCTGTTCCGGCTATGTTGCAACACTTATGTTCTTTTAGAGGCTCATAGACAGGTGTCGGCTCATGTATAGTTTGGTATGCCTTGTCGGCTAGTTTTTGTTGTATAGTCTTTCATAGTAGCGTGGTAGCTCATACCTTATATGTAGTTTCTTGATTGTCTGGTCATCCCCTGCTATGTATATTCATGCCGTCCTATTTTATTGCTGGTTGACCATGATCTAGGTCTACCATTTATATTGATCTCGTCAGCCCTAAAAGATAATAATGAAGGTTAGATGAAATGTGCGTTGGTGCTCGGCAAGTGTGGTCGGGTGCTAGTCATGGCCCTTCAGTTTGGGTCGTGACAAACTTGGTATCAGAGCAAGTCTGTCCTAGGGGTTGTCTATGAGCCGTGTCTAGTAGAGTCTTGATTATGGATGTGTAGCGCGCCACATTTATAATCAGGAGGCTACATGACATCTAGGGTTGTTACCTTCTTCCTGAATCTAGATCGTGCGTAGAGTTGAGTCGTAAGTGTTCGTCTCTAATATTCACCTTGTTTTTTTCAGTGATGCCTTCGACTAGGAAGCAAACGATTAGTAGACGGCTTGATACAGCAGCGGGAGAGGGTACCAGTCAGGTGCCCCAAGTCAGAGCAGGACAAAGTGAGGCTCAAAGTGAGATGCCCTCTCATACCTTATCTACTCCATCTCCTCCAGAGGGTATTAGAAGGCACCCAGCACCTCCAGTTCCTCCGTCTGGCACTCCAGACCAGGATATGCAGAGTGCTTTGCAGTTATTGACTAGCTTGGTAGCTGCTCAGGCTCAGAGGCAGAATACAGGTGCTGCTGAGAAACCAGTTAGTACAAGAGTTCGTGATTTTATTAATTTAGACCCTCCAGTGTTTACCGGATCAGACCCCAAGGAGGACCCACAAACTTTTATTGACCAGGTTCATCGTACACTTCGGGTTATGCATGTTAGTGATACAGAGGCAGTAGAGTTGGCTTCTTATCGGCTACGGGATTTAGCGGTTCTCTGGTATGATAGTTGGGAGAGATCCAGGGGTCCGAACCCTCCTCCAACTGTGTGGAAGGAATTTTCTGAGGCATTTCTTCGTCACTACTTGCCAGTTGAGATACGACGAGCTAGAGCTGATAAGTTCTTGAACCTTAGACAAGGTAATATGAGTGTGCGAGAGTACAATATGCAGTTTGATTCTTTGGCAAGGTATGCTCCCCATATGGTGGCCGAGATGAGTGATAGGGTGCATATGTTCGTGAATGGGTTGGGACCACATCTGATAAATGAGTGTACGACAACCTCCTTGGTGGAGGGCATGGATATTTCCCGTATTCAAGCTTATGCCCAGACCCTAGAGGATCGTAAGCGCCAGCAGAGGGCAGTTAGGGAGCAGGATAGAGGCCAGCATAAGAGGGCGAGATTTGCAGGGTATTCTGATGACTTCAGAGGCCGCATCAGGCCACAGTTTTCGAGGAGTTCGGCGCCACCTGTAGCTAGTGCTCCTCCACAGTTTCAGAGGCCTCGATATGATCGATCCTATTCTGGTCCAGGTCAGAGTTCGCGGGCATCTGGCTCGCAACATCACAGGGATACTAGTCAGATGAGACCCCCAACACCACATTGTGATCAGTGCGGCAAGGCCCACTTTGGACTGTGTCGTCGAGGTTCTGATGCATGCTATTCGTGCGGGCAGCCTGGCCATATGATGCGGGATTGTCCTAATAGAGGAGGTGATGGTATGGCTCAGCCGACTGGATCTGTGTCTGGTTCTTCCTCATCAGTTCGACCTCCAGCACGGGGTTTTCAGCAGTCGACAGGTCGTGGTAGGGGTAGAGGTGCAGTGCCGAGTTCGAGTGGTGCTCAAAATCGAACCTATGCTCTAGTAGGTCGACAGGATCTCGAGTCGTCTCCAGATGTTGTTACAGGTATTATATCTGTGTTTTCTTATGATGTATATGCGCTGATTGATCCGGGATCTACATTATCATATGTTACACCCTTTGTGGCTAATAAGTTTGGCATTGAACCTGAATTGATAAGTAAACCCCTCGCGGTATCTACTCCGATAGGAGATTCTGTGATTGCTAGAAGGGTATATAGAGGTTGCACTGTGATGATTTGTAGTCGTCAAACCTCGGCAAATTTATTTGAGTTAGAAATGGTTGATTTTGATGTGATAATGGGAATGGACTGGTTGGCCTCATGCTATGCAAATGTTGACTGTCGTACGAAGATGGTTAGGTTCCAATTTCCGGGTGAACCCGTCATTGAATGGAAAGGGAACATTGCTACACCGAAAGGTAGGTTTATTTCCTATCTTAAGGCAAGGAAAATGATCTCAAAAGGTTACATTTATCATCTCGTTCGCGTTAGGGATGCGGAGGCGAAACCGCCTACTTTACAATCAATCCCTGTGGTTAACGAATTCCCAGATGTTTTCCCAGATGAACTCCCAGGCCTTCCTCCTGAAAGGGAGATTGAGTTTAGCATTGATGTGTTACCTGACACTCAACCGATCTCTATTCCTCCATACAGAATGGCCCCGGCAGAGTTGCGAGAGTTGAAGGTGCAGTTGAAGGACTTGCTGGATAAGGGCTTTATTAGGCCTAGCACTTCACCTTGGGGTGCACCAGTCCTATTCGTGCGGAAGAAAGACGGGTCGTTACGGATGTGTATCGACTATCGACAGTTGAATAAGTCTACTATAAAGAACAAGTATCCACTTCCAAGAATTGATGACCTGTTTGACCAACTCCAGGGTGCCAAGTATTTCTCTAAGATTGATTTACGTTCAGGGTATCATCAGGTGAGGGTTAGGGAGAAGGATATTCCAAAGACGGCCTTCCGGACAAGATATGGGCACTTTGAGTTCTTGGTGATGTCGTTCGGGCTAACAAATGCCCCAGCAGCTTTTATGGATCTCATGAATACTATATTCAGGCCCTATCTTGATGTGTTCGTGATTGTATTCATTGATGACATTCTAGTGTATTCTCGTTCGGAGGCGGAACATGCGGGCCACTTGCGGATAGTATTACAGACGCTTCAGGATCGTAAGTTATATGCTAAGCTCTCCAAATGTGAATTCTGGCTGAACTCAGTAGCATTCCTTGGCCATGTGATATCTGATGAGGGTATTAGTGTCGACACTCAGAAGATCGATGCAGTAAAGAATTGGCCGAGACCTACAACACCATCAGAAGTCCGCAGCTTCCTAGGACTAGCAGGATATTATAGGCGGTTTGTAGAAGGATTTTCCTCTATATCATCACCATTGACTAAGTTAACACAAAAAGCTACCAAATTCCAGTGGTCTGACACTTGTGAACGTAGTTTTCAGGAGCTGAAGAATCGATTGACATCTGCACCAGTGCTCACTCTTCCTGAAGGAACAGAAGATTATGTGGTATATTGTGATGCCTCAGGTATAGGTTTGGGGTGCGTATTGATGCAGCGTGGGAATGTGATTGCTTATGCATCAAGACAATTGAAGAAGCATGAAAAGAATTATCCAACCCATGATTTGGAATTGGCTGCAGTAATATATGCTTTGAAGATATGGCGGCACTACTTATACGGCGTCCATGTTGACATCTACACAGATCACAAGAGTTTACAATACATCTTCAAGCAGAAAGAGTTGAATTTGAGGCAGCGTAGGTGGCTTGAATTATTGAAAGACTACGACGTCGAGATATTGTATCATCCCGGTAAAGCCAATGTTGTGGCAGACGCTCTCAGCCGTAAATCAATGGGAAGCTTAGTACATATTGAGGCAGGTAGATGGGGGTTGATTAAAGAGCTTCATCAGCTAGCCAATATGAGAATCAGATTGTTAGACTCTGATGACGGAGGTGTTACTGTACAGAATACATCAGAATCATCTTTGGTAGCCGAGGTAAAAGCACGACAATATGAAGATCCTATCTTAGTACGATTAAGAGAAAGCATTCAACAGTGTAAAAGTATGGCTTTTGGGATCGGAAAAGATGGGGCACTGAGATACCAGAGCCGATTGTGTGTGCCTAATGTGGCAGGGTTGCGAGAGAAGATTATGAATGAGATTCATCAATCCCGATATTCCATCCATCCCGGCTCGACAAAGATGTATCATGATGTCAAGGAGCAGTATTGGTGGGATAATATGAAGAAGTCTATTGCAGAATTTGTAGCCCAGTGTCCCAATTGTCAACAAGTAAAGATAGAACATCAGAAACCCGGTGGATTGCTTCAAAATATAGAGATTCCGACCTGGAAGTGGGAGGTGATTAATATGGACTTCATTATTGGATTACCTCGCTCTTATCATAAGTTTGACTCCATCTGGGTGATAATTGATCGACTTACAAAATGTGCCCATTTTCTGCCAGTGAAGACAACTTACACGGCTGAAGATTATGCAAAGTTGTATATCAAGGAGATTGTTAGGCTTCATGGTGTGCCCATATCTATTATATCAGACCGAGGAGCTCAATTTACGGCTAACTTTTGGAGGTCTTTCCAGAAGGGTTTAGGCACACAGGTAAATCTCAGCACTGCATTTCATCCGCAGACTGACGGACAGGCTGAACGTACCATTCAGACACTGGAAGATATGCTACGAGCATGTGTTCTAGATTTTAAGGGGAATTGGGATGATCATCTTCCACTCATAGAATTCGCCTATAACAATAGCTACCATTCCAGTATTAAAATGGCCCCATATGAGGCACTATACGGGAGGAGATGTAGATCACCAGTTGGATGGTTCGAAGTCGGTGAAACAGAATTATATGGGCCAGATTTGATTCACCAAGCTATTGAGAAGGTGAAAGTGATACAGGAGCGATTGAGGACGGCACAAAGCAGGCAAAAATCTTATTCTGATGTCCGACGTCGTGATCTAGAGTTTGAGGTTGGTGATTGGGTTTTCCTGAGGATCTCACCAATGAAGGGTATTATGCGTTTTGGGAAGAAAGGTAAGCTGAGTCCAAGGTATATCGGGCCGTATAAAATTCTTCGACGGATTGGACAGGTTGCTTATGAGTTAGAATTGCCATCCGAATTGGAATTTGTCCACCCGGTATTCCATGTATCTATGTTGAGAAAATGTATTGGAGACCCTTCTCGAGTCATCCCTATCAAAGATGTACAAGTTACAGAGGACCTATCATATGAAGAAGTGCCAGTGGCGATATTAGATCGGCAAGTCCGCAAGCTGAGAACAAAAGATGTAGCTTCCGTCAAAGTATTGTGGAGGAACAAAAATATGGAAGAAATGACATGGGAAGAAGAAGAGGAGATGAAGTCTAAATACCCTTACTTATTCCAGAATAAAGATAACAAGGATGCTGGTGGAAGACAGGATACATTGGAAGAAGAAACGGCTCTATGAGGTAAGCAATAATTTGAGAATACTCCTCCTTAATACAAAATGGTGATATGTAGATAATGTAAATACGCATAATGCTTTGTGTAGCCTTGTGAAGCCATATGTTGGGCTTAATTACTTGCAAGTTTTGCTAGTGACCATTTTATAGGGGAAAATTGATCGGAAATTTCCATTGGAATCCACGATGATTTAAACTCCCCATAAACCCTTACATTCGAGGACGAATGTTCCTAAGGGGGGAGGGTGTTACAACCCATATCCACATGTGTTAGTTCATGCCATATATTAGTTAACATAAATCCAAGAAGGAATTATCTTTGAGATGATAAGAAGTCAATCCTATTGGTCTTAAGTGATACAAGAGTGTATAAGGGTGATTAACCAGTATTAGAAGTTAAACGAATCAAGGATGTTGTAACTTAAATTTTCAGGTAATCTAGCGGTGCTTAATACACTCAAGAGGTCATTTATGAAGGTATTTTAATCATATAATATCCGTATCATAAGTCTTGAAGTCAAACGAGTTATGAAACAAAAGTCGACAAAAGTTGTCGCAACTTAGGTTCATAATTTTACTTAAACATTAGGTCAAATGTTTCTAATCTTTTATCATAATCAAGGAATTACGGGGTGATCTACCAACCAAATTAAAGATCTATGAGTCTAGTTTCCAACGCATTAAACCGTTCATCGATACGATCTTGGAGTAGAGAGATATTCACGTTTTCGCGAGACTGCGCCAAGCACCTCTCTATGGGGCCCACTAAGTCGGTTTAAGATATTTGGACCTATATAGGATGACTCCAACCCGTTTTAAGTCATTTCTTTTCACTATTTTCAGACCTTAGAACCCTAGGAACATCCTCTCAAGGTTCTCTCAAGATTCAAGACCCAAAAAAGGGGCAAACAACACAAATCAAGTGTCGGGAATTCCGTGGCGCTAGTAAGTCTCTTGTTCTTCTTGTTGTTGCTCATTTTTGTGTTGTTCCAGCTCGTGTGGGAGGTTGTTTTAAAGGGTTTATGTTCTGTAAATACTCCCTCATGTTCTTAATATCAATCCTAGGTGATTTCAAGCCTTCTAAAGTGATTCTAGTGCCGAAAAACACTAATTGATCGCTAGTTTTGCTTTTTTGTTGTTGTGGCAGCATTGGAGGGATATTTCATGGAAATTTAAGGTCAAATTGGAGTTGTTCTTTCTGTATAAAGGTAAGGAACCTCTTACTCTATATGTATTTAAGATTATCCAAGTTGCGGCTAAGCCATTGAAGCTAGAACTTGTGAGATATATATCGAAAGGCTTGGTAGTAATGTTATTGTTTTGTGGACTGTTTTGCGTTGTTGTTGGGCTGCGTATTTTACTACTATCTTGTGGAGTTTTGGAGGAGGAAGGGTGTGGAGAAACACCATATATATGTAGGGTTATGGGCTGATAGTTATTCGTAACATTTCCAGGTTGTTTGACACGACTACGGTGGTCGTCGTATGTATGGAGTGATTAGGCTATGTGTGGACTATTTTGGGAGGCTCAATATGTTTATTATTGATGTTGTTTGGGCTGTTTGGTGACTGTTTTGAATGGTGTGAGGTCATATATATAGGGGAGGTGCTGTCCGTTTCATCGTAAAATAGGTTGTGGTCGATACATAATAGTTATGACGCTTAAATGATAACGATAGTATCGTTTCTCTTATTGTAGACTAAGGAGTTTTGACAATTGCATAGCTTGAGATTGGGGCAGTATATACAAGGTATGTGAGGCTATCCCTTTCCTTCTTTTGCACGACTCCGATTGCACATAATGTAATGAACGATCTTCCAAGATACTCTACTCTTAGAAGCTAGCAGTACTTACATTGTTTTCCCTCTTATGGAACGATTGATGTTAATGTTGCTTCTCTTAGTCTTATGTTATCAATGTTGTTGGTACTTCCTGATTCTTATAAGGTTCATAGTGAAGAGTTAGTCCTAATAACGTGTACAGAGGATACCGACCTTACGTCACTCCGAAAGGTTTAGAATGTGATTCCATGAGTCGAGCATGCATTATATATATGTATCTATTTTACTCTACCGAGCCACGCTATAGTTGGCCGGGTACGGCACCTATTGTGCAACCACTGATCAGTTGGGTTTTACCGAGCTCCACGTGGCCGGGTACGATTCTACCGAGCCTATTATGGCCGGGTACGATATGATGATGATGATGCCCACAGAGGCGAATGCTTTAAAGGTTTATGTATTTATACATATGTATCATGCATTTCATGTAAGTAGCCCTCAGAGGTACTAAGATGTTACAGGTGGTATATTCTTTATCCTTGCTTACATTACTGATCGTATTTATGGTTCCTTGCCTTACATACTCAGTACTTTATTCGTACTGACGTCCTTTTATTTGTGGACGCTGCATGTCGTGCTGCAGGTCCTGATAGACAGACAGGTGCAGCTCCCCCACCACAGTAGACTGTCCAGTTCAGCGGTGATTGGCGAGATCCCTTCTCCGGACTTGCCTTGGTCTTGGTATGCAATTTTTGTTATAGACATTATGGGTATGTCGGGGCCCTGTTCCGGCTATGTTGCAACACTTATGTTCTTTTAGAGGCTCATAGACAGGTGTCGGCTCATGTATAGTTTGGTATGCCTTGTCGGCTAGTTTTTGTTGTATAGTCTTTCATAGTAGCGTGGTAGCTCATACCTTATATGTAGTTTCTTGATTGTCTGGTCATCCCCTGCTATGTATATTCATGCCGTCCTATTTTATTGCTGGTTGACCATGATCTAGGTCTACCATTTATATTGATCTCGTCAGCCCTAAAAGATAATAATGAAGGTTAGATGAAATGTGCGTTGGTGCTTGGCAAGTGTGGTCGGGTGCTAGTCATGGCCCTTCAGTTTGGGTCGTGACAGTATGCCTCTGTTCTATGGGCGGGCTCCAAACTTCAACACTTGAAAATTAAAAACTGAAATGTATTCCTCTGTTATATGGGCGGGCTCCCAACTTCAACACTTGAAAATTAAAAACTGAAATGTATGCCTCTGTTATCTGGGCGGGCTCCCAACTTCAATGCTTGAAATATAAAGACTGAAATGTATACCTCTGTTATCTGTCTTCAATGCTTGAAATGAAAAGACTGAAATGTATTCCACTGTTATCTGGGCGGGCTCCCAACTTCAATGCTTGAAATGAAAAGACTGAAATGTATGCCTCTGTTATCTGGGCGGGCTCCCAACTTCAACACTTGAAATGAAAAGACTGAATGTATGCCTCTGTTCTATGGGCGGGCTCCCAACTTCAACACTTGAAATGAAAAGACTGAATGTATGCCTCTGTTATCTGGGCGGGCTCCCAACTTCAACTCTTGAAATGAAAAGACTGAATGTATGCCTCTGTTCTATGGGCGGGCTCCCAACTTCAACACTTGAAATGAAAAGACTGAATGTATGCCTCTGTTATCTGGGCGGGCTCCCAACTTCAACTCTTGAAATGTAAAGACTAAAATGTATGCCTCTGTTCTATGGGCGGGCTCCCAACTTCAACACTTGAAATGAAAACACTGAATGTATGCCTCTGTTCTATGGGCGGGCTCCCAACTTCAACACTTGAAATGAAAAGACTGAATGTATGCCTCTATTATCTGGGCGGGCTCCCAACTTCAACTCTTGAAATGTAAAGACTAAAATGTATGCCTCTGTTCTATGGGCGGACTCCCAACTTCGACAACAACCTTAAAAATAAACGTCATTCCTCTCTTCAGGCAGGATCCTGACTTCAACCAATAAATCACCATTCTGTTATCCAGGGGGGCTCCTGACTTCAACCAATACTTGAACTGTGTGTCTCCGTTCTTCGGGCGGACTTCTGACATCAGACTTGAAAAGTATGTCTCTGTTCTCCAGGCGGACTCCTGATTGCTAAATTCGAAATTGAATGTCTCTATTCTCCAGGCAGACTCCTGATTTTTGAAATTTAAACCGTATGTCTCTGTTCTTCAGGCGGACTCCTGATTTTTAAAATTTAAACTGTGTGTCTCCGTTCTTCAGGCGGACTCCTGACGTTAAACTTGAAAAGTATGTCTCTGTTCTCCAGGCGGACTCCTGATTGCTAAATTTGAAATTGAATGTCTCTATTCTCCAGGCGGACTCCTAACTTTTAAAATTTAAACTGTATGTCTCCGTTCTTCAGGAAGACTCCTGACGTTAAACTTGAAAAGTATGTCTCTGTTCTCCAGGCGGACTCCTGATTGCTAAATTTGAAATTGAATATCTCTATTCTCCAGGCGGACTCCTGACTTTTAAAATTTAAACTGTATGTCTCCGTTCTTCAGGCGGACTCCTGACGTTAAACTTGAAAAGTATGTCTCTGTTCTCCAGGCGGACTCCTGATTGCTAAATTTGAAATTGAATGTCTCTATTCTCCAGGCGGACTCCAGACTTTTAAAATTTAAACTGTATGTCTCTGTTCTTCAGGCGGACTCCTGACATCAAACTTGAAAAGTATGTCTCTGTTCTCCAGGCGGACTCCTGACTTTTAAAATTTAAGCTGTATGTCTCCGTTCTTCAGGCGGACTCCTGACGTCAAACTTGAAAAGTACGTCTCTGTTCTCCAGGCGGACTCCTGATTGCTAAATTTGAAATGAATGTCTCTATTCTCCAGGCGGACTCCTGACTTTTAAAATTTAAACTGTATGTCTCCGTTCTTCAGGCGGACTCCTGACGTCAAACTAGAAAAATACGTCTCTGTTCTATAGGCGGACTCCTGACAACTTGCATTTATCCTAATTAGTGCTTGTTTTTCCCTCCTGGAGAATTCCTCTTCAACAACTAACTTTTCTCCCCCTGCTTAATCAAAGAAAATTTCGTCAGTTTAAAACTATGGTTAGTTGATGGCATTCTTGCTGAAAAATCCTTCCACTGCCTTGCTTTGTGTTGACTAATTTCCACGCACTGACCCTGAACCGCTTGACTTTCTGACCAACTTTTAAATTTCCCAACCTCTGGCGACCTAAATGCTTTACACCCCTGCTGTTATTTCACTTTTCTGACCTTTTATTTGAGCTTTCGCCTTTCCCACGACATTTCCCAATCATTTCACCGATGAAACTTCCGTTAATTCCCTGTATTCCACTTGACATTAAGTTGTTTTTGACATGCTCTGACCACGTTGTGCTTTACAATTCTAGAAGCTGGTAGTGAACTTTGAAGTCCTTTCTGCTTGCATCGAACAAAACTGGCACTGAAACATCTCAGCTAGATAAAAACCCTCAAAAGAAAAATGAAATGATTTTTGAGTTAAGGATAAGAAGAATCCAAAACCAGATGACTGTTTGAAAAGAGAAAGAAAAGAAACTTATCTGAACGAGACAACTAGTACCAATGGTCAAGACATGCATTTTGGATTAATCAGCCCAATCTGTCCAAACAAACAACTCTCAATTGCCGTACCTCATTGCCCAGAACTTCCATCACTTGTTTGATTTATCTAGACCTTAACCTTGTTTCCCTGCGGTACCGCGAAACGGTTTCTATCAACATACCTTTCTCAGTTTTCCATTTCTTATCTCACCTTCGCCTTGAGGTGCCCGTAAAGGTTTTCACCAACAAGACTCTCTCATTTATTTTTCTCTCAGCTCCCGTCGCCTTACGGTGCCCGTGAGGGTTTTCACCCATAAGACTCTCTCATTTATTTTTGTTCTTCTTGCTCGAACCAGAGTGTTGCCCCTGTCGTGGGTTATTCCTACCTGTTCATCTTGGCATTTCTCAAAACTGATCATAAGGTCTTTCTTTGGACCGTAATGTAGGCTTTTGGATTGAGTTAGAAAGAAAGGTATAAAAGGCTCAAAACAATTCCAATGGGTTCAAATTACAACTTTCGGAATCCAACTTTCATAACAATCACCACTTCTGCCCCAGTTTCTTGCTTGGGGATTTTTGGATTTCTATTTGGTATGACTGAACCTTGGAGTAAGGCTGCCTACGTACCCTTTCGGGATCAAGTCAAACGCAGTTCACTTCATAGAGACTACGTTGTTATGTTTCTCTTCTTTCCCTTTTTTTTTTCCTTCTTTTCTTTTTCTTCTTTTCTTTTTCTTTTTTTTTTCCTTTTTCTTTTTATGTTTGGCACTTGTGTTCTCTGATAATGACGCTGATTCCGAAAGAGGTGCATGAAAAATAAGTAAGGCTCGAAGGGGATAACAAGGGATATGAGTGTTTGGATAGCAGAACAAAATGCCTTCATCATTTCAATCTTTAAGATATGCCAAATACGAACAGATACATTTAGAAAAATAAAGAAATCATACATAATATCTCTTGACCGCATCGGAATTGATGGTCATTTCTACACATTTTCCTTCCGCATCTGTCAAATACAATGCTCCATTAGACAACACTCTGGTTACTACAAATGGTCCTTGCCAGTTTGGGGCAAATTTTCCTTTTGCCTCAGACCAATGAGGCAAGATCCGCCTCAGTACTAATTGCCCTACTTCAAATTTCCTTGGACGTACTTTTTTGTTGTATGCTCTTGCCATTCTTCGTTGGTACAGTTGGCCATGACACACTGATGCCAATCTTTTCTCATCGATCAAACTCAACTGCTCAAGACGGCTTTTCACCCATTCATCATCATTGATTTCAGCCTCTGCAATGATTCGCAGAGATGGGATTTCCACTTCTGCGGGTATTACCGCCTCGGTACCATATACCAATGAGTAAGGAGTCGCCCCTACCGAGGTACGCATGGTGGTGCGATATCCTAACAATGCAAAAGGCAATTTCTCGTGCCATTGTCTAGATCCTTCAACCATCTTCCGGAGTATTTTCTTTATGTTCTTATTGGCCGCTTCAACCGCACCATTTGCCTTGGGACGGTACGGAGTAGAGTGCCTGTGAGCAATCTTAAACTGCTCACATGTCTCCTTCATCAAATGACTATTAAGATTAGCCCCATTATCTGTGATGATTACCTTTGGGATCCCAAACCGACATATGATATTTGCATGCACGAAGTCAACTACAGCCTTCTTGGTCACAGACTTGAATGTCTTCGCTTCCACCCATTTGGTAAAATAATCTATAGCTACCAAGATAAATCTGTGCCCATTTGATGCTGCTGGATCAATTGGCCCAATAACATCCATGCCCCATGCAACAAAAGGCCATGGCGCGGACATCGTATGTAATTCTGATGGTGGAGCATGAATCAAATCTCCATGTATTTGGCATTGATGACACTTACGCACAAAACTGATACAATCTCGCTCCATCGTGAGCCAATAATAACCTGCTCGAAGAATCTTCTTTGCTAGAACATACCCACTCATATGCGGTCCGCAAACTCCGGAATGCACCTCAGTCATGATAGTTGTGGCCTGCCGTGCATCTATACATCTCAACAAACCGAGCTCTGGCGTTCTTTTGTACAGTACTCCTCCACTAAGGAAAAACCCACTTGCCAACCGTCGAATTGTTCTTTTCTGATCACCGGTGGCCTGCGTTGGATACACTCCCGCTTTGATGTACTCTTTGATATCATGGAACCATGGCTCTCCATCGATTTCCTCTTCTATCACATTGCAGTAAGCATGCTGATCACGGACTTGAATCTGCAATGGATCAACATAGGCCTTATCTGGATGGTGCAACATTGACGCCAAAGTAGCCAAAGCGTCAGCAACCTCATTATGAATCCTTGGAATGTGTCTGAATTCTATGGCCTGAAAACGCTGGCAAAGCTCATGCAGACATTGTCGATACGGTATAAGCTTCAAGTCCCGTGTTTCCCATTCCCCTTGAATCTGGTGTACCAGTAAGTCCGAGTCACCCATGACCAAGACTTCCTGTACACCCATATCCACAGCTAATCTCAATCCCAATATACACGCCTCATATTCTGCCATGTTGTTTGTACAGTAGAAACGAAGCCGAGCTGTAACAGGGTAATGCTGACCTGTTTCCGAAATAAGTACTGCTCCTATTCCCACACCCTTCATATTTGCAGCCCCATCAAAGAAAAGTTTCCATCCCGACTTCTCAGCTTGTTCTAATTCTTCAATGTGCATTATCTCTTCATCAGGGAAATAAGTTTTCAAAGGCTCATAATCTTCATCAACGGGGTTCTCAGCCAAGTGATCGGCTAATGCCTGTGCTTTCATGGCAGTCCGTGTCACATAGACAATGTCGAACTCTGTAAGTAAGATCTGCCACTTTGCAAGCCTTCCTGTGGGCATGGGTTTCTGGAAAATATACTTCAACGGGTCCAAGCGAGATATAAGGTAAGTGGTGTAAGATGACAAGTAATGTTTCAATTTCTGTGCCACCCAAGTTAGGGCACAACATGTCCTTTCCAGATGAGTATACTTGACCTCGTAAGATGTGAACTTCTTACTGAGATAGTAGATAGCCTGCTCCTTTCTGCCCGTAACATCATGCTGCCCCAGTACACAGCCGAATGAACTGTCCACAACTGTCAGATATAGAATCAAAGGTCTCCCTGGTTCTGGTGGGACCAGCACGGGTGGGTTTGACAAATACCTCTTTATCTTATCAAAAGCCTCCTGGCATTCATCAGTCCATTTGACCGCGACATCTTTCTTTAACAATTTGAAAATTGGTTCACACGTTGCCGTGAGCTGAGCAATGAACCTGCTGATATAGTTCAGTCTTCCCAACAAACTCATCACCTCGGTTTTGTTTCTTGGAGGTGTCAACTCCTGAATAGCTTTGATCTTTGACGGGTCTAATTCAATACCCCTCCGGCTAACTATAAATCCCAACAACTTCCCAGATGGCACCCCGAAAGCACATTTCGCAGGATTGAGCTTAAGATTGTATCTGCGAAGCCTTTGAAAGAATTTTCTCAAATCTCTGGCATGGTCAGATTGCTGTCTAGACTTAACGATCACATCATCCACGTATACCTCAATTTCTTTATGTATCATATCATGGAAGATAGTTGTCATGGCCCTCATATAAGTTGCCCCAGCATTTTTCAAACCAAACGGCATGACCCGATAACAATACGTTCCCCACGGCGTGATGAATGCCGTCTTTTCTGCATCTTCCTTATCCATTAGAATCTGATGATAACCCGCATAACAATCCACAAAAGAGCCAATATCATGTTTGGCACAATTGTCGATCAGTATATGGATGTTGGGCAGTGGGAAATTATCTTTTGGGCTTGCTTTGTTAAGGTCTCGATAATCGACGCACACCCTGGTCTTGCCATCTTTCTTTGGCACAGGCACGACATTGGCTAACCAAGTGGGGTACCGTGTAACCTGAATGACCCTTGCCTCAAACTGCTTGGAGATCTCTTCTTTGATCTTCACACTTATGTCTGTTTTGAACTTTCTCAACTTCTGCTTGACAGGGAGGAGTGCTGGATCAGTGGGCAATTTATGAACCACCAAATCGGTGCTTAGACCCGGCATATCATCATATGACCATGCAAAAACGTCTTTGTACTCATGCAATACTTTAATTATCTCCTCCTTGAGTTGTGGATCCAAATGAACACTTATTTTAGTTTCCCGTACGTTATCTTGGTCCCCTAGATTAACTGCTTCTGTGTCATTTAGGTTAGGTTTGGGTTTTTCTTCAAAGTGGCTTAATTCTTTACTAATTTCCTCATAAGCTTCATCATTATTACAATCCATCCCATCATCACACTCGACCTCTTGTATTATTACTTCTGAATTAGATTGGCTTTTAAAGCTGGGCCGAAGATTCCTCATGCATGTCATGTCATTGATATCAGCATAAAGAGAACTGTACAAAGAAAAGAAACGAAAATGGAAAGAGAATTAGGGACGAAGAAAATTGCATTTCATTAAACGTAAAGACAACAAGGTTTTAACTCATCCAAACGGACGGAACATAACAACTGGATTACAAACCCTGGAATAATCCAGGTGACAAAAAGGAAAACAAAACCCACTACCACGACTCCCTCCGAACTGGAAGAGGAGTAGCTTCCCAATTGCTGATGTTAGCACGTGGTCCGATGTACTGTATGTCTGCTCTGCTTGACCCTTCCCCGGCCTCAACCATGTTTACTTCAACAAATACTTTCTCAAACACCTTATCCAAATTCCCATCCGCCTCAACTAACGAACCCGATATCTTTGCCAATGACTGTTTCTTGATATTCGGCCTGACGAAGGACCTGGACAATCGAGGAATTGGTTTAGGGAGCACCCAAGCTTTCTTCTTCAATTTACGGGCCTTTCTGACATCTGCCGCTGTTGGTTTGAACCCTAACCCGAAGGTGTCCAAATTTTTGGGCAAAGACACAGGTTGAGTAATGCCCTGCAGTTCAACCCCCAAACCCTTCCCGGGCACGAACCCGTTATTCAACATTTCTGACACTACCATGACGGTCGTAGCTGACACCCTAGGACATGGCATGCTTTTACCCTCAAGCAACCTGCTCACCGGAACCGTGTCGAGGATCTGATACACCCATGGCCCCTTATCATCTTCGGTCTCTATAAAGGGTACAATGGCATCATTCACGGCGCATGTGGGATCTTCCCCATGTAACACAATTTCTTGTCTGTCCCACTCGAATTTGATCATTTGGTGCAGTGTGGAGGGCACGGCTTTTGCCGCATGAATCCACGGTCGACCCAACAAAAGATTATAGGATACTGCAGCATCCAACACCTGAAATTCCATCGTGAACTCGACTGGGCCAATAGTCAATTCGAGTACAATATCCCCTACTGTGTTTGTTCCCCCTCCATCGAACCCTCGAACACAAATGCTATTTTTGCGGATTCTATCCTCATCAATCTTTAACTTGTTCAATGTGGATAACGTGCAAATATTAGCGCTCGACCCGTTATCGATTAGTGCCCGAGTAACCATTGAACCTTCACATTTGACCGTCAAATAGAGAGCCTTGTTGTGTTCTGTGCCTTCCATAGGCAATTCATCATCAGAAAATGCTATCCTGTTCACTTCAAAGATCTTGTTGGCAATTGTCTCTAAATGGTTTACTGAGATTTTGTCAGGCACATGAGCCTCATTCAATATCTTCATTAAAGCTCGGCAATGCTCATCAGAGTGAATTAATAATGACAACAACGAGATTTGGGCCGGTGTTTTTCTCAGTTGATCAACAATGGAATAATCTTGTCCTTTCATCTTTTTCAGAAACTCTTCTGCTTCCTCTTCCGTTACAGCTTTTTTAACTGGCACTGGATTGTCTTTTGCGCCCTTAGCTTTTCTCAACTCTTCAGGGGCGAAACAACGTCCTGACCGGGTCAGTCCCTGTGCTTCACAACTTTCTTCCTCAATTTCCTTTCCTTTGTATGTCACCACTACTTTGTCATATTTCCAGGGTACGGCTTTGCTATCAACCATGGGTAACTGGACTACCGGTTTTATGACAACCGGCTCTATATAGACTCCCTTCACGACCACCACGGGCATGGATACTGACCTTGGTACCACTATCTTGACTGGCTCCTGCTTTTTCTCGGCCACAAACGGTCCCTTTCCCATTACTAGCACTGGCTTGTCTTCTACTGCTTTTAACTGAACCACTGGCCTTGCACTCACTGTCTTTTCTTTGGTTTCCGTAGAACGAATCACCATAACCACCTGCGAAGGTTTCTTAGGCTCTTCCCCCTTATGTATCAGTTCGATCATGTTGGCCTCATAATGCGCTGGTAACGGATTTTGATTGATGTTCGGGGCCTCTGGAGCCTGTACCTCAATACGACGATTATCAATGAGCTCTTGGATTGCGTTTTTCAACTTCCAACATTTTTCAGTATCGTGCCCCGGCATCCCTGAGCAATACTCGCAGCTAACAGAGTGGTCCAGGTTTCTGGGAAGAGGATTTGGTGCTTTGGATTCAACTGGGGTCAACATCCCCAACTGTTTCAATCTGTGGAAAAGAGAAGTGTAAGATTCTCCCAGCGGGGTAAATGTTTTTTTGTTTGGGGCCTTCTCATTTCTAAAAGCTTGGTTTGGGCGGAAGCTGGTTCCTGGTCTGTTAGCCCTGGGAGGTGGATAGGTGTTTTGTGGGTGTGGCTGTGTATTTTGGGGACTTGGTGTACGCCATTGCGAGTGCACTGGGGGTTGAGTGTAGGTCTGGGCATGGTGAATAGAAAATTGTGGTTCTGGTGGTGGATAATAGTGTTGCGGTGGACCATATGAGGTATATTGATAGTTTGGGTGATGGGGTCTGGGTTGGTTGTAGTAGAGTGGACGGTTATTGTGCCTGGACCAAACATTAGCTTCAACTGCAGCAACTTCTTCTTTCTTCTTCTTTCCCAGCACACCACCAGTACCGCTTTGGATGGCCTGGGTGGTTGCTTTCAAAGCCGAGTAGCTCAAGATCTTGTTAGATTTCAATCCTTCTTCAATCATGGCTCCCATCTTTACCACTTCATTAAACGACTTCCCGACAGATGTCACTAGATGACCAAAATAGGTAGGTTCCAATGTTTGCAAGAAGTAATCTACCATCTCACTTTCCCGCATGGGAGGATCAACCCTTGCAGCTTGTTCCCTCCAGCGGAAACCAAACTCTCTAAAACTTTCCCCAGGCTTCTTTTCTAGTTTCAACAATGACAGACGATCAGGGACTATTTCGAGGTTATATTGAAAATGGCCGATGAATGCCTGGGCCAAATCATCCCATGTATACCATCGGCCGGGGTCTTGCCTCGTGTACCATTCTAGCGCTGACCCGCTCAGGCTTTGCCCGAAATATGCTATCAACAACTCATCTTTTCCCCCAGCCCCTCTCATTTTGCTACAAAAACCACGCAGATGGGCTACTGGGTCACCGTGCCCCTCATATAAGTCAAACTTCGGCATTTTAAACCCCGCAGGCAACTGTACATCAGGAAAAGGGCACAAATCTTTGTATGCGACACTAACTTGGTTTCCTAAACCATGCATGTTCCTGAAGGATTGCTCCAGGCTTTTGACTTTACGAATCACCTCCTCTTGTTCTGCATTCTTAACCGGTTTCTCAACTTCTCCCGGGATTTCAAAATGGGGAGAGGAGGTATATGGCTCAGGCGCTTTGAAAGTGGGTTCGGGAGGGTAATATTGGGTGTCGTGAGCTTGGAATAGCGGCTCACTGGATGATCTATGTAGTGGAGCTGGGGGAGGTGCCACAAAGACGGGAACATTTGGTGGAGGAGGGTTTTGAGTGGGAGGTGGAGCTTGGGAATCATAAGCCTCTCTTCCCTGATAATAGTGATGGCTTGGGAAACTTGTTGAAGGACCGGGAGAGGGGTATTCCGGCGTGTGTACTGGTTGGAGGGTAGGAGTAACGGGTAGTTCTTGCCCCTTCTGGGCTCTAGCTAAGGCTATCTGCATTTCATTCATTTCTAGCCTCATTTTTTCCATTTTCTCCAGGGCTTCCTTCAGCATCTGATTGGCCGTTTTTTCTGACTCAACGCTGTTGTCTGACCCAGTCATGCTTTCTGGTATAGGACCTTTTGATCTTGTTTGATAATGGTACGGTGCCAGTACGCTCTAACAACTAACTGATATTGGAAAAACAACAAACTTGTCAGTGTTAGAGTCTTAACAGATATTGTAATTGCACGTTAGGGGGATGCAATGCTCCTAGGCATTTAATCATTTCTAACATGCTTTTGCTCTGACCTCATGCATCATCCCAGCTTATTTTTGCTCTGACAAATATATATTCTTCTTTTTTTTTTTAAATTACGGTCGAATCCTATAGAGATTGCCTACGTATCGTGACCCCGCACGAATCAGACCAAGCGTAGTTCGTGCAGATAAATGTAAAAATATGGGTGGAAATAAAATGCTCAACTTTCATTAATAAACAGACTCTTACAAACTCGACATCTTTTGTTTTGGAAAGAAACTAACAAACGTAATCTGAAAGCAAACAAAAACTCTAAGCTGCAAACATACTCAATCCGGACGTACAAAAGACTGACTCGACATGGTAGACACTCAAAGACACGGACTATGCATATTCTAGTGCTTCAAACTTAGGTATCCGCGGGGCGTCGTTCGGCCTCGCCGCGGGTCTAGGATCCAAATCCCTTTCAAGCTGCTCTAACTCATTCATGGTTCGCTTCACATAGATCATCACTGCTGAGATAAAAGTAGTACGGGTCATGTCTTCACAAACCCGGCATCTCCTGACAATAGCATGAGCAATGGCTCTAATCCTGTCTTTTGTTTGCTTCTTTTCTATGAGCAAGCGTCTTATCTGATCGCTGCACGTCTTTAAAGCTCGGGAGTCTTGCAAGTGCTGGTCTTGCAGCTGTTGCACTTCTGCCTCCATTTGGGCTAACAAGTTGTAACAATGTCCGCTCTCAGTTTCGAAGTCTCTAGCCTGCCTAACCGCTCTACCTTCAAGGGCAACTACTTTTCTCTTTAAATTGGCAACAATTTTCTCATGGTCCCTCTTCAACTGATTCAAGTATTGGCGACGCTCTTCGGTTCTTGTCGCCCATTGTGCTTTGAGTTCTGCCATGACATTTTCAGCTTTTCCTAGCTCATCCCGCCATTCTCTGACTTCGCTTTCCAATCTTTTTACCAATTGTTCATCGGATCGGCTCCTCGGTTGCTTATCGATGGTTATCTTCAACTGTCGGACTTGGGCTTTAAGAGCGTCATTTTATCTGGCTAGTCTATTCTTTTCACCTTGATCCTCGGTAACCTGTACACGACTCTCGAATTTCAGACTCTCGACTTGTTGCTTTAATTTACCAATCTCAACCCGATAGCTTTCTTCCTTTGCTAACCAATCCCACTGCTCTTGGGACGACTTGGCGAAATCTTCGAGATGAGGTCTTTTAGCCGGTCTTCCATATGCCACGTCACCTCTGAACCATTCGTGATACCCTGGAGCAATTTCCCCTCTGACCCTATCAGACACACAAGTGTTTGCCATCAGATATTGACACTCACTCCAAATTTGACGAACCTCTTCCTCGGGGAATCGACCGTCAGGACTAATTTCGATCACTTGGGTACTTAAATCTTCATCTCTCGGTATTACTTGATATCTACCGAGTTGCCTCAGAACCCGATATGGTGCATAAGGTTGTATGCTTTTGAGTCCCATTAATTAAACCTTTCTTCACCTTTTTTGGTTGGGTTCATTCATACCAAAACTCAAATTCTGATTCTACTGACTGTTGATTGATTGCCTTTCCTTATTTGCACAAACCATGTTGCTATCAAACTCTTTCCTTAAATAGTTCCTATGTATTTTCCCTTCTTGTACTACTTTGGAAAAGATTCTGATCAAATTCTTTCCTTAACTATCTTCTACCCGTTTGAAATCAAATCTCTTAGCTGAAGGGAAATTCTATGTGATTGATTGTAAACTATTTTCTTACCTTTCTTACTTTCTTCTCTGCACTATAAAAGGGACAATTCAACACTTTTTACAACACACTTCGAATTGAATACTCTTACACACTACTACTACTTTCAAAACCTGCATTCCCTCTTGCTCTCTTCTCTACTGCTGTTCTCTGCTCCTGCTTATTATTAGCTGGGTGAAAGTCAAGGCTAATATACTACTACTACTTTGTCTTTGCATCCTGCTCTCGCTCTTTTATTGGTATGTCTTGATTCAGTCCCTAGAAATCATCCTAATGTGTTTACTTAGAACCTTTACATCTATGCCTATTACCTGCAAAGCTTGACATGTTCATATGCTGCTGTTTGCTTTACTTTCTTGCGAATGCTTGATCCCTATACCTTTACCCTCTATGTGTTTGTAAATGGGGATTCAGGGCATGGCAACATGAGTTGTTGTCCATGAACGGAATTTTAACCCCAAGTAAATGGTGTCAGTATGTTTTATTGCTGATCATGTCCTTTACCCACTTTTCCTTTGTCTAATGTTTCTGTTATGAATCCCCTACCCTTACCCCTATGTATGCTGAGTTAAGGCTCATGATCTGGTAGCCTCTTAAATGGTTGCCCAGGCCTGAGCCTGGCTTTCAGTAAGCCCTAACTCCTCAACTTGAAATGACAAGTTGGTCAGGGGTGTGCCAGTACTTCAAGTTGCTTGGCATGACCACTAGCTTATCACTCCCCCTCCCCTGCACTTGCACCTACTCTTAGATTTTAAGTTCTGCCCCCTCTCCTATGAGCCTTGCTTTGGGACCTTGAGTTCCCTCTGAACTTGGACATTTGAGGGCTGGCCCTTCCACACTACACTATGTCCTTGATTTTGAAATATATTTGGGGTGTAAGCATTTCCCCGAGCCCCTTTGAGACTCTTTGGAACTTTGACACATCCCAAATAAGAGAAAGGCTTTGGAACTTGATCTTTGGAGTTGGTTTACTTCATGCTTCAGACAGAAGTACGAATCAGGCTCTCCTTGGTTGGGACTTTTAGTTTTCTGATGTAATTTTATTTTATTTTTCTTTTATCAATTCTGGTTTGTAATAATCTTGTAATAAACATTTGGGGTCGGCTAGTGGAAAAGTGTGGTATAGGGGTTATCATTTATAAAATTCTGCATCTCATCTAGAGATCATGCCTATAGGAATTACTATGTTTTAAAGTTCTGCATTTTATAAATCATTGAAACTCTGCATTCTCACATAGATACCATGTCCATAAGATTTTCTGCATTCTCATATAGACACCATGCCTATTGGACTTTCTGTATTCTGCATATGCATCTATCATTAGGCAAACGTGTATATAGGTTTAAATAACAATCAGTATTTTAGACACCAGGCCTATAGGGCTTTTGCACTTCTATAAACGTTTAAAATCAGTAACGCTTAGATATCATGTCTATAGGATTCTTGCAACTGTTTAAGATCAATGACACTTAGAAACCTTGCCTATAGGATCAGTTAATTGAATCAGCCTCGTTTCGAATCTAAAACCCGTCTTAAAATTTGTAGATCCCTTTTTCTAAAATCAGTAAAGATTTTCATTAAAATCAGTATACTTTGCATTATTAGATATCATGCAAGCTTTAGGGTAAAAGCCATAAGTGCATAAGTCTTTGACAATTCCAACCAGCAGGCAGGTCTGATTCGGATTTCTTATCTGAAGTATGTAATAAATCAGTCTGCCTCACGCATTTTTTTAAGTTTAATTCAGACCTAATTAGTACATGTAAGACATGCTAAACTCTATGCTTTTCTGACTTGAGGAGGTTTATTTGAGCCTTTCAACTGTTATGTGTTTTCCCATATCTGCTTTATGTGTTTTGTTTGTCGCCCTAGAATTTTATCCTTTTAAAACCATAAAAGCCCCAACTCCCTCCCCTTCAGGATTAGTAGTCTCAATGCCTCCGAGATTGATAGGATTGGGAGCATGCAATAAGTAACGATACCATTCTGTGCTTTAATACCTTAACGGGGTGGGAAGGGTAGAATATGGATATGATGACCGGTGCGCTAATATCACGTGCGACCTCTCTTCTGAGGAGTGATTGCTGGATATTGCATTGAAATGATCCATATTAATCACAAACCTAGGACCCTCTTTTCTTTATTCGCTTCCTTTAGAGTTGTTTAAACTTTTCAAATCCTTTCTCTCTTTCTACTTACTTTCATAAGTTTCAACCTAATTGCAATGTTGTATGCAAGTCCTTATTTGAGCCTTGATTGTTTACTTGTAAAGTCACAGTTGTAGCATGGCCGGGAACCACACTTGTAGATCCTGAGGGGTGCCTAACACCTTCCCCTCGGGATAATTTCTAGCCTTACCCTAATCCTTGGTCTCTTCATCTCAAACTCTTCTAAAAAGTTTCCTAATGCACTATAATCATTAGGTGGCGACTCATCAACTTCTAAACCCAATTCTCGAAAGGGAATAGAGTTGTCCTCCCAATGTCGTATACCCGATTTCTGACCCCACGGTTAGAGAAAAAGGGGGCGTCGACATGTACTTATTTCAGTTCAGTCTTGTAAAAATCTAAATCTTAGAGGTTCATGATTTGTACTACCAGTCCTTGGGAAATTCTTTGTATAAAAGCAGTTGTATTATCATTTCTTCTCTTAATAAATCTTATTAAATTGGATAGTTAATAATTGGCTTACCTAGTGGGTTGAATTAGGTGCCATCACGGTTAGTTAGATTTGGGTCGTGACATGCAAGCTCTACAAAAGTATAATGAACATCCCTACACAAAAATATCTATAAAAAGGAAAATAAAATAGAACTAGATAGAGGGTGACTTCGAGGCCTAAGGACACCGGCATGTATACCTTGAAGTCTCCGATCCAAGCTCGACTCATCGGTGCCTAGGCTGGTATGAAGTACCCGGATCCGCACAAAAGATGTGCAGAAGTATAGCATGAGTACACCACAACGGTACCTAGTAAGTATCAAGCCTAACCTCGGTAGAGTAGTGACGAGGCAAGGTCAAGACACCTATTGTAATAAATAAGAAAACTGAACAGGTATTTGACAGTATCATAATGAAAAATAATGAAAACGATACAATAAAGAAATATAACAAGAATCGCTACACCGAACTAAGGCAATTAAGACATCGTGGAAGAATACACTTAATAAGAATGCCAAAGAAGCAATGCAACAAAACACAAGTGATGTAACGAAAGGTATCAAAAAGAATCACTACCGAGGTACCGCCTTGTAGTCTCATTCCACAAATCAAATCACAATCTTTCCTTGTATCACCATAGGATCCTTGCATTGATTTTTGAAAATCATTTCCCCAAAATAGCTACCCGTGTTTTATCCCATCTTATCACATCGCGTGACTTCAAGTAGTTCTCCTACTATCAACACACGTATCAAGCCCACCTTATCTTACTGCATGCGTTTCAACCCCAATCCTTATATCACCGTATGTGTATCAATATCACAACATATCAAAAATTACACCTCAAGTGCCCAATACCACAACTTGCCAAAGAAGTTAACAATAATAGTGTTTCCGCAATAAATAGCCTAGGGCTCAACCATATTACATACAAGGATCTCAACAATAGAAGCCAGAAGTGAATAGTTCAACAGTAATGGTATTTCAACAACTTTATAACTTTACCCCAATGTGAATCATTGCCTTTATAATTTCAACAGTAAAATTCAATAATAAGATATTTCAAGAAATAATAACTCCAAGTAAAAGAGCTCAACGTTTAAATAATGAATAAGGAATTAAGAGAACAATAACTTCAACTAAACATGTAAAGACAATTACCAAGTAAGAGATAAGATAAGTATTAATGATCAAGTAAAGCATGTGAAGATAGACTAATACTAATAAATATAACATGTTATGGAAACTCAACTAAAGGCATGGAAAGAATCTTCATACCCATTCGATAACGAGTTCAACCATACAAAGAATACTCAAATCTGACTTCAAATCGCCTTTCAAATCCCCACAATTTGGTCTAAGATGTTTCACAATTTTCCCTCAAATTGTCCAACTCAAATTACTAATTAAATGACGAAAATAACAATGGATTCATGTATAATATCCAAATCCAAGTTACAATCACTTACCCCAATGATTTCCTTGAAAATCCCTCAAAACATCGCCACAAACTAAGCTCTCTAGGTCAACTGATGAAGAATAGAATTAAACCCTCGAACATACCTTTTTCTGCCCAACGATTTTTGCATCTCTGGGCATACTGTCACACCTGCGGAAAAATCCATCGCAATTGCGATTCCCACTAAGGCTAGGTAGATTCACTTTTGCAAAGGATAACGCACATTTGTGCTCCCGCTCATGCAGAACATGGGCACACCTGCGCACCCGCATCTACATAGGGTTTCCGCTTCTGCGACCCCAGGCCTGGGATAGACCTTTCCGCTTATACAATGCTTAAGTCACACAAGTGAGTTCGCACCTGTGGCCACTCCCACCGCAGGTACGATGACACCAAAACAACTGAAGCTTCAGGAAACAACTAAGTCACAAAATTTGTCCGATTTCAATCCGATTCACACCCGGGGCCCTCGGGACCCCGTCCGAATGTACCAACAAGTTCCAAAACACGTAAAGTATCTACTCGAGGCCAAAAATCACATAAAACATTGATTCTATGAATCGCAACCCAGTTCAAGCCTATTGAAACTATGAACATCCAACTTCCAATACTAATGTCGATTCATACCAAAACAACTCCGATTGACCTTAAATTTTGTACACAAGTCATAAATGACATAGCGGACCTATTCCAACTTCCGAAATTAGAATCGCACCCCGATATCAATAAAGTTAACTCCCGGTCAAACTTCTCAACCTTCCAAACCTTCAACTTTCTAACTTTCGCCAATTCAAGCCGAAACAACCTACGGACCTCCAAATCAACATCCAGACACGCTCCTAAGTCCAAAATTACCATACAGAGCTATTGGGACAGTCAAAACTCCATTCCGGAGTCGTCTACACAAAAAGCCAAACTACGGTCAACTCTTTCAACTTAAACTTCTAATTTTGGGACTAAATATCCCATTTCACTCTGAAGCTCGCCCAAACCAAACACTCTGACAAGCCACATAACTAAAATATAACATAGAGGAGGCAATAAATAAGGTAACGAGGCTAAAATACTCAAAACGACTGGCCAGGTCATTACATCCTCCTCCTCTTAAAACAAATGTTCATACTCAAACGAGTGTAGATACATACCTGAAGTGGTGAAAAGATAAGGATAACAACAACACATATCGTGCTCGGTCTTCCAAGTCGCATCCTTGATTAGTTGACCCCTCCACTGAACCTTCGGTAAAGCAATGTCACGGCCCGATTCGCCCTCATTGAACCATCATGATGGCACCTAGTCCTCTACGACTAGGCAAGCCTAAATTGTGGAAGATAACCAAAGTGCAAAATAAAAATAACTTAAAACAGAATGAAGAGTGATAAAAAAGTGTTTAAAAGTATCGCTCGGCATACACAATATTTAAATCTCAGAAACCAATACATATCTCCAAGACCCAGAAACCCATGAATCACAAGCTAAGGATCACTAGACGGTACTCTAACTCCAGAATATCTAACACGAAAAAGAAATATAGACGGGCAAATGTTTAAAAGCTAGAATAGAAAAGGACTCCTTAGTCTGCGGACGCAGCAGATATACCTCGAAGTCACTGGAGCAGTCACCTCACCTCAAGGGTGATAAGGCTGAGTCGCAGTACCTGGATCTGCACATGAAAAATATGCGCAAAAAGGGAATGAGTACACCACAGCGATACTCAGTAAGTGCCAAGCCTAACCTCGGTCGGGTAGTGACAAAGAAAGACAGGGACCTACTGAGATAAAATAAAGAATATAAGACATGACAGTATAAAATAAGCAGTACAGTTGAAAACTAACGATAAGAATCTAATACAGGAAAACAAGGAATTCAATAACTAAAACAGAGGCAAAAACAATCACAAGGAAATAATCGGGGGATCTCTCAGTATCCCAGGGATCTCTTAGTACCCTCAATATATGCCAGGGACCTCTTGGAATCTTGAGGATCTCTCGGTATCCTCAATATGTGCTAGTGATCTCTTGGTATCCCGAGGATCTCTTGGTATCCTCAATATATGTGCTGAGGATCTCTCGGTATCCCACATCAGTTCAAACCATAAATATGCACAGAGGATCTCCCAGGATGCCGTTCCGCAGTCCCAAAGTAAAACACACAGCAGCAACACAAGAATACTCAAGTAAGTTCGATTTCGTATCAAGTAAACAAGTAATTCTAACCTAACATACTTCACATAATTCAGTTAAGTCAATTTAAGCAAATAAACAATTAAGTCAATTAGGCATGCTTTTTCTAAGCTAACAGCAGGCTTAAATTGCAAGTAAAATAAAACAGGAAAAGGGACACAATTGAAATTTACCTAACGAAAACCGGATTTTTCAATAATTAGCACAAGTACGCGCTCTTCACCTCATGTACAAGGCATTTCAAATATCAAATATACCGAATCCTAGGGGGAAGGTCCCCCACACAAGGTTAGACAAGCCACTTACCTCGAACCGGCTCAATTATCAATGCGAAACCATGCTCTTGCCACGAGTACTCGACTCCAAATGGCCCAAATCTATTCAATTCAATTTCATAACATAAATAACACTTCATGTATCTGATTCTACATAGCAATTCTAAGCTAATACGCGAAATTAGGTAAAATGACCAAAACGCCCCTCGGGCCCACATCTCGGAATCGGGTAAAATATACATTTTCAGAAACCCCGTACTCTCACGAGTCTATACATAACAAGAACACTGAAATCGTAATTCAATTAGCCCCTCAAATACCCATGTTAAGGTCTCTCAATCTCAAGCCATAATTACCCATTTCCCCCCAAATTTCTCACCACCAATTAGGTCCTTAATCACATATAAACGAATTATGAAGTTGAAAATTGTACCTTCAAGTGATTCCCTTTGAATCCCTCTTAAATCCTTTTCAAAGAGCTCCAAAATCGCTCAATAATGGTGAATGATAACCCAAAAATCGAGGACCAAATGATTATTTAAACATTCTGCCCAGGCATCAAATCCTTCTTCGCGAATGCGGTCAACGCCTCGCGTTCGCGAAGCACAAATTTAGTTTGACTAAAATTCCTTCATCGTGATCGCGACACACAGCTCGCGAATGTGAAGTCTTAGCTCTCATACTCAACGCGAACGCGACGTCCCCTCCACGAATGCGAAGGACAAATCAACCTAGCCGCCCAACTTTCCTCTACGCGAATGCGACATCACCTTGCGAACGCGATGCACAAGACCCCAGCCCCTTTGTGAATGAGGAGACTCCCTCGCAAACGCGAAGGCTAAATCCTCAGCCTCACCTGCTAACCCTTCACGAACGCGAGGGCCTACTCGCGAACGCGAAGGTCATTTTTCTGCAACACCCAACAACAGATTTTACAACTTGAAATGGTCCGATTGACCACCTGAAACATACCCGAGGCCCCCGAGACCTCAACCAAACCTGCCAACCAATCCTAAAACATCATTCAAACTTGTTCCAACCTTCGAAACGCTCAAAACAACATCAAAACACCTATTTTTCATCGGATTCAAGCCTAAGAATTTCAAAAACTCTAAAAGTACGTTTTTGATCAAAAAGTCTATCAAACCTTGTCCGAATAACCTGAAATTTTGCACACGCGTCACATTAAACATTACGGAGCTACTCCAACTTTCGGAATTCTATTCCGACCCTCGGATTAAAATCTCACTATCGAACTAGGAACTTCAAAAATTCAACTTTCGGCATTTCAAGCCTAAATTAGCTACGGACCTTCAAAACACAATCTGAACACTCCCCTAAGCACGAAATAGCACAACGGAGCTAAAAGGACCATCAGATTTCTATTCTGAGGCCGTATTCACACTGTTTCGACTACGGTCAACTTTCCAACACTTAAGCTCTAATTTTGGGACTAAGTGTCCCAAAACTCTCCGAAACTCGAAACCGAACATCCCGACAAATAAAAATAGCAGAAACAAACTTGGGGAAAGCAGTTAATAGGGGATCAGGGCATTAATTCTTAAGACGACTGACCAGGTCATCACAAAAAATGCTCTTCAACCTCAACTTTTGGACCTACCTATCCAAAATGGCCACCGTCTCCACAACATAAGACAAATCCTTGTCCAATTGGATTGAGCTAAAATATAACACATGGGATGGATCACTGTGATACTTTCAGAGCATAGAAACATGGAATACGGGATGAACTGTAGCTAGACTAGGTGGCAATGGAAGCTTGTAGGCCACCTCATCAATCCTCTAGAGAATCTCAAAATGTCTGATATACCTAGGCTCAACTTGCCCTTCTTCTTGAACCTGATAACACCATTCATAGGCGAAACCCGGAGAAAAACCCACTCTCCAACCATGAATAAAACATCACAAAAACCAACTTCGCCGCCCATACAAGGCCTCATATGGAGCCATCTGAACACTCGATTGGTAGTTGTTGTTATAGGCAAACTCTGCAAGCGGCAAGAATTGATCCCAAGAACCCCCGAGTATCTATAAAAAGGAAAATGAAATAGAACTAGATAGAGGGTGACTCAGAGGCTTGCAGACGCCGACAGGTATACCTTGAAGTCTCTAATCCAAGCTCGACTCACTAGTGCCTAGGCTGGTATGAAGTACATGGATCTGCACAAAAGATGTGCAGAAGCATAGCATGAGGACACCACAATGGTACCCAGTAAGTATCAAGCCTAACCTCTGTAGAGTAGTGATGAGGCCAGGTCAAGAGACCTACTAGAATAAATAAGAAAATTGAACAAGTATATGATAGTATCATAATGAAAAATAATGAAAATCATACAATAAAGAAATATAACAAGAATAGCTACACCGAACTTAGGCAATTAAGATATCAATACACTTAATAAGAATGCCAAAAAAGCGATACAACAAAACACAAGTGATGTAATGAAAGGTATCACCAAGAATCACTACCGAGGTACCGCCTCGTAGTCTCATTCCACAAATCAAATCACAATCTTTCCTTATATCACCGTAGGAGCCTTGCATTGAGTTATGAAAATCATTTTCCCAAAATAGATACCCGCGTTTTATCCTATCTTATCACATCGAGTGGCTTCAAGTAGTTTCCTTACTAGCAACATACGTATCAAGCCCACCTTATCTCACCGCATGCGTTTTAACCCCAATCTTTATATCATCGCATCCGTATCAATATCACAACATATCACAAATCACACCTCAAGTGCCCAATACCACAACTTGCCACTGAAGTAAACAATAATAGTGTTTCCAAAATCCGATGTCAAAATCCAAATAAAAACCCAAAATCTTAGTTGAAGAACTTCTCCTATTTTTCCCAAAATGTTCAACCCAAATCCAAAATTAAAGGATGGAATTAACGATAGATTAGTGGGATATAACCAAAATCAATTGTAGAATTATTACCTAATCGATATCTCCGAAATACCTCAAAATCTCGTCCAAATCCGAGCTCTCTATCTGAAGTTTTAATAAAAATGGCCAAACCCTCGATTTTGAAATGTTATATTCTACCCAGGCAATCCTTGTTCGCGAACGCGGAAGAACCCTCGTGTTCGCGAAGCACAAACTTACTTCGGACCAAAATCCTTCATCGTGAATGCCATCCCCTTGTCGCGAACGTGAAGACCACTCAGCTCGATCCTACGGGAATGTGGGACCAACATCGTGAACGCGTAGGCAAAAGGCCTGGGGACCCAACTACTCCATTTTCTCTACGCGATGCCCTTCACATGTTCGTAATGCACTGCTTGAACTAAACCTTCACGAACGCGGCCCCCACTTTGCGAACTCAAAGAGAATTCTCCTCCTGCCTCCAGCTCCTATTCCCTAGTGAATGCGAAGAAGGAAACCAGAACTGGAGACTTCACAAAATCTGCGATTTTTCCTAAGTCCAAAATGATTCATTAACCACCCGAAATCGACCCGAGGCCCCCAGGACCTCAACCAAACATACCTACCAATCCTAAACACCACACAAACTTAGTCGAGCCCTCAAAACACATAAAACAACAACAAAATCATGGATCATCCTCCAATCCAAACTTAATGAACTTGAAACTTCAAATTTCTACAACCGATGCTGAAACCTATCAAACCACGTCCGATTGACCTTAAATTTTGCACACAAGTCATATTCAACATTACAGACCTACTCAAACTTTTGGAATTGGAATCCAACCTCGATATCAGAAAGTCCACTTCCGGTCAAAATCTCCATTATTCAACTTAGCTATTTCAAGCCTAAATTAGCTATAGACCTCCAATTCACAATCCAAACACGCTCTAAGTCCAAAATCACCCAACGGAGCTAACGGAATTGGAAAAACTCCATTTCGAAGTCGTCTTTACATAGTTCTAACTACAGCCAAAATCGTTTGATTTAAGCTTTCGTTTTAGGGACTAAGTGTCCCAACTCACTCAGAAACCGCAACAACAACCTCCCCGAAAGTTGCATAAGCAGAAAAAGATACGGGGGGAAGCAGTAGATAGGGTCTTCACTCTAAAAGAAAAATCCTTAATGTAAAAGGAATGAAATAAATCTTATTTTAAAAAGAAAAAAAATCTTGGCTTCTTGAAATCAATCTTGAGCTTGTTCGACTTCTTGTGCTTCTTGAAAATAAGTCCATATATTTGGACTTGAGATAAAAATGGTAACGACTTGGCCGGTCGTTTTGAGAGTATTAGACCTGATCCCCTATTTACTACTTCCCCCGTATCTTTTTCTGCTTATGTGACTTGATAGGAGGTTCTGTTTTTGGTTTCGGAATGTTTTGGGACACTTAGTACCTAAAACGAAAGCTTAAGTAATAGGATTTTGACCGTAGTCAGAACTGTGTGAAGACAAATCCAGAATGGAGTTTTTTTCAATTCCTTTAGCTTCGTTAGGTGATTTTGGACTTAGGAGCATGTGCGGATTGTGAATTGGAGGTCTATAGCTAATTTAGGCTTGAAATGGCAAAAGTTAAATTTTTAGAGATTTTGACTGGAAGTGGAATTTTTAATATCAGGGTTGGATTCTGATTTCGGAAGTTGGAGTAGGTCCATAATATCGAATATGACTTGTGTGCAAAATTTGAGGTCAATCAGACATGGTTTGATAGGTTTAGGCATCGGTTGTAGAAGTTTGAAGTTTCAAAGTTCATTAGGTTTGAATTGGAGGGTGATTCATGATTTTAGCATTGTTTGATATTATTTGAGGGCTCAACTAAGTTCATATGGCGTTTTATGACTTGTTGGTATATTTGGTTGAGGTCCTGGGGGCCTCGGATGTGTTAGGAGAATGGCTAAAGGCACCAGTTCTAGTGTTATCGCACATGCGCAAGATTGACCGCATGTGTGAGCCTGTAGAAGCGAGCCAAGGGGCATAGGTGCAGTCTGGAGGAGTTTGTCCTATGGTCGCAGGTGCGACATGAAGGCCACAGAAAAGGGGTCGCTTCTGTGGAAGTTTAGCGCACAAGAGGAGAGGCCTGGAGGCTTGGGATCGCAGAAACGGAAGGGTCTCCGCAAAAGCGAAAAAGTCTCCACAAAAGTGGGATAGCAGGTGAGGTCCCTGGTCCGCAGAAGCAGAAACCCTAGCCATAAGTGTAAATGGTTTTTCTGCAGGTGCAGCGTCACAGATGTGACTAAGAGCCAGCAGGTGTGAAATTGCTGGGCAGAAAAGGCAAAGTTCGAGGGTTTTATCTCATTTTCAATTTTTGAACTTTAAGAGCTCAAATTTAGGAGATAATTCAAGGGTTTTTCAGATAATGCTATTGGGTAACCATTCTTAACTCATTTATGGTTATATTTCACTAATCTATAGTTGATTTCATCATTTAATTAAGTAATTGGGTTGAGAAAATTGGGGAAAAGGTTGGAAAGTTCATCAACTAAGTTTTTGAATTTTGACTCGAATTTTGATATCGGATTTGGATAATTTGGTACTAGTGAACTTGTGAGTGAATGGGTGTTCATATTTAGTGACCTTTACCCAATTCCGAGATGTGGGCATGGGTCGACTTTTTGGGGCGAATTTCTAATTTCTTGATTAAGCCTTAATTTCATTAATTAGATTTGTTTCTTATAGAAATATTTATGGTATTTAATTATTTTTGGCTAGATTTGGGCCATTCACAGTCGAAAAATTATGGAAAAGGCATTCTTACTGATTGATTGAGCTTGGTTCGAGGTAACTGGCTTGCCTAACCTTGTGTGGGGGAAATCCCCTTAGGATTTGGTACTGTTGTATTATGTGAGCACCGTGTGCGCGAGGTGACGAGTGCATACATTGGTTAATTGTTGTAAAAACCTGATTATTACTGAGTAGTAACATGTTTTCATATTAATTGAGTTATACCAGCACGTGTAGTTGTCCTGTTTAGTCTAATATCGCATGTCTGCGTGCTTTAACTGCTTATTTAAACTCTGTGCAGCATGCCTAGTTGATTTCATTTTTTCCTTGATCTTTATCAGTCTTAACTGTTGAATTCTTGCCGTTAATTGTTGTATTTATTGGTTTGAGTTGTTTGTTTACTTTTGGGATTATGAGGTGGTACCTCGCGAGATCCCCCTTCACCTTTACTTTTGAGACTACGAGGTGGTACCTCGGGAGATCTCTCTGCACATATTTACTTTTGAGACTACGAAGCAGTACCTCAGGTGATCTCCTTGCAATATTTACTTTTGGGACTACGAGACGGTTTCTCGGGAGATCCCCTGTTGTGTTACCCCTGCGTGTTGTACTATTATTTTGATGTGTTTTCCTTTTTATTAAATTCCAGTCTCTTATTTATTTCTACATTCTCTTGCTTTATTTATTATATACCAGTGGGCCCTCTCCTTACCTCGTCACTACTCAATCAAGGTTAGGCTTGGCACTTACTGGGTACCATTGTGGTATACTCATGTTACTCTTCTGTACATGTTTTGTGTGTAGATCTAGGTGTGAGCAC
The DNA here is from genome assembly GCF_000393655.2 of Nicotiana sylvestris. Lineage (NCBI taxonomy): Eukaryota > Viridiplantae > Streptophyta > Magnoliopsida > Solanales > Solanaceae > Nicotiana > Nicotiana sylvestris. The sequence continues at coordinate 140,035,678 of NC_091059.1, read as the reverse complement.
GTGATTTTTGCTTCACGGAAACTACTCCAAAAGAAATCGAAAAAGAAATAAAACAAGTTACTTTCGGGTACAATTTTGAGGATTTGTGTGACATTTTGATAATTGTTTTGTCCGTAAATGCTCACCTTGCTATAGTTAAAAGAAATATACAAAAATATATGTTGCATGCATTTAGGAAAAATGGTACATTTAGGAATTAATTAACCATTATTTGGTTTTAAAAGCAAAAATCCCAAAAATATGCATTTTTATTCTATTTTTGTTGTCATGGTGATTTTATTAAATGTTTTAATTCGTGTGATAACTGTTGTTAGGTGTTAATTAATATCTGTGTAGTTTGATTTTGGTTTTTAGGAATTTTTGTTTAATTATAAGAAGGAAAATATCGGATTTGGGCCGAAAATTCAACTGAAATCAGGCCCAAACCAATACAATGACCCAGTCCAAAACCAGGCCTTCCAGGGACGCCCCCAAACGACGCCGCATAGGGCGTTTGCTCTGAGTCGTTCATCCATACTCATCCAACGGTCCACGATCGCGCCCGTAACCCGACCTGCTTACACGGGTCGACCCAGCCCCTCATTAAAACCAAACGACACCGTTTCTACACCAAACGACCCCGTCCTTTCCCTCACCAATTAATCCAAGCCGTTGAGATCATTTGATCTAACGGCTCAAGTTAATTGCCACGTCCCATATATAAACCCCTCATCACACCCCACGCCCCCTAAACCAAACCCCCCCCCCTTCGCCTACTGTGCACCATCGTCCCAAACACAAACCCAAACCCCCCGTTCCAAACCCTAGCCGCCACCATACGCTCTCACCGTAAACCCGGCAACCACGACGCCGGTGACCACCAAAATAACACCCCTGATGCACCCAACCACCCTGAACACGAATCCGTTACCCCCTTGCCTCGAATCATTCCCCATCGCCTCGAATCTTCGTTTGAAGGTTCGAGCAAAACCCTGATCTACACCAACCCACCCCAGATTCACACCAGTCATTACCCTGCCCTCACTCGTGACCAAACCAAGTTTGGTTTGGTCTGAATCTACCCACAAATCCTCAAGCCCCAAATCGGGCTCTTCGAACCCTAGAACACAAGAACTTTGGGAATCCTGCCAGTTTAAACGGAGGGTTGGGGTCTAATAGACCTTAATCGAAGTGTTCTCGGTTGAGAACACCTCGATTAAAGTCTGTTCGACCTCGAATGGTCAAATCCAGTTCAGGCCTGGGTCGTTCGTTGTTGAGCTTCCACAGTGAGTTTTCCTTTTTCTTTTCTATTTTCTTTTAATGATGTTTATATTTGTTAACCTGATTAGTTAGTTTGATGATGTTTCTGATATTTTCTTTTAATTTTTCTCCATCTTCATAAGACCTTTTTATTTGGTCGATTAGTCTTCTGTCTATTGTTAAATACGTATGGTGAGATACATATTCGATTTGATTAATATCGTCGAATGGATAATTCATATAGATTCCCTGTTTCGTGCAAAGTTGTTGAAGGAAGTTGATGCCCTGTTCGTATTATTTGTTTAATCGACAGATTGTTCTATGTTATAATTAGTATAGCCGATTAGATAAACGTCGTTGATTAGTTTCATAGGACTGAATGTTCAAATATTCTGATTCGTATAACTTCATGTGATTGATCGAACCATTGTCGTTTAGCTGATTGTTTGAAACTATCTGTGAATGGTTTGTAGCTGCAGTACAATAGATGGAACTCAGTTTAAGATAGTTTGAGTTTGAACTTTCAGAAGTTCAAACTTTAGGTTGCTGAAGCTTAGGTTAAAACAGTAATAACCAGGGGTTAAAGGGGTAGTTTGGGGTTTGAAAAGATCAGAAGATGGTTAGTTTAAATTGGGCTGACAGTAGGGTATTAAAATACTATCAAAACTAACATATTATTTGAGGATAGTGGGGAACAAGATTAAATGGCATGGGGGAGGTTGATTAAAATAAGTTAAACACCCATAACTTTGATTAAAAAAGAGAAAAACATGCGGTATGGAGAGTCTGTCAGGAATATCATGGGCATTTTGATTAGTTTAAGGGGGTATGGGCAGAGTGGGAAGGCAGCCTGGGGGCTTGCCATTTCTGGCCTATAAACAGGCTCATTGAGGACAGTTTGAAAGGGGGGGGGGGAATTTTCGAGAGGATTGATTCTGGAGGAAAAAGAAAAAAACTGGTTTTAAGGTTGGACATCAGAAATTGAGAGAGGTAGAGTGTTAAAGATAAACTTCTAAATTAAAGAGTTTGAGGCTGCTTTTCTTGAGTGTTTTGACAAAAATTAGAAATTACTACTTTCGTGCACCAGTCTGTTGTGTTGGGACACTGCTGGGTTTCAGTTTAGTTCTTCCTGGTTTCTCTACTTGTTGAATATTGTTTCAGTTGAGCGTTCTTGGTTTTCTGTTGGTCTGAAAGTTCACTGGTCTTCTGCTTGGTTTAAATCTGTTGTTGGTTTCTCCTACTGGGTATTATTGGATTTTGTTTTGCTGGGTTTGCTGTTGGTAACAAAAATCTGACTGCTGGGGTTGTGTTGCTGCTTTCCTGCTTGCTGTGTTGCTGTGTGTGTGCTACTGCTTCCACTGATCATTCCTCTTCTTCTTTTGCTTTCCTATACCAGGTACACAACTGATACATTGGTCAATGTAGGCTGAAATTTGAAGCATGAATACAAAAATGAAAAGTTGAAGTTATTTTGAATTCACTTTAGAAATATACTGAACATTAGTTGTATGTATGATAATTTACTTTTTCTACTAGAACCATGTAGCTAGCTGTGATGTAACTGAACCTTTATACATATCATTTAGTTGGAGAACTCTATGCTTTGCTTATAATTAAAAGGGACTAATGTTGCAGTAGCCATGTTCTGTTAGTTCATCATTGTTGTCGAGAAGCATGTTAGGTATCCAATAGTTACTTCTTTAAACAAATGGCCTGTTTTCGAATTGGTAGGAATATTGCTTGATCAGACAAGCAGTACTTTACATTTTCAGCCCCCTTATAAATGTCAAACATATATAAAATAGGTTAACTAGGCCCAATTGGAATAAGGATGGCCCAGTCGAATTTCACGTTATGCACATTGGGCCTGGGCCCGTAGTATCAAAACAAATGCCCATATACGCGTTCATGTTTCGGATTTTGCAAATCATATTTGGAACCCGACTATAACTAACTTGTAAGCATGTAAATAAAGTTGGACCGTTCTTCTTTTTTCATTATTAGAGACAAACTCAATAGAAAACATAGCCACTAGAGGACGACCTTTTAAATAAAACGAGACGAGCCTCGCCAAATAAAACACATAGATTGCGGGGCCCTCACAAAATGTATGTGTTGATTCCTTAGAACTCAGGATAGGCCGTTCAGCGAACTCCACGACTTTACCCAAAATAATAATACGCTAATCGCTTTAGGCGCGCATTTTAATAAATCTTACCTTTTTAAACTCGGGTGCACATTCATGTGACCCAAATCCAAATCTCAACGGAGTCAAAATGTGTCTCTAATCACGGGTACATTGATTATGACGTGGTTCGAGATGCGTGTCCATGACGTTGCAAATTCCTTAAAAAAAATAATAAGAATGAGATGAGCTTCGCCGAATAAAAATACAAAAATTGCGGGGCCCTCAGTAAATATTTCCTTTAAAATTGCTTAGACTTCGGGATGGACCGTTTAGCAAAATTTCACGGCACTACCCCAAAGTAAATGATACGCTAGTCGCTTTAGGCGCGCCTTTAATAATTTAATTTTCTTGAACTCGGATGCACATTTATGTGACCCAAATCCAAATCTCAATGGAGTTAAAGTGTGTCGACGACCACGGGTAAATTGATTGTGACGCGGTTCGAGATACATTTTCAAAACGTTGCAACTCCCTGTAAAATAATAATAACAATAATGAAAGCGGTAAAGAGTTAAAATCTGCACATAATTTCGTATTTGTATAAAATCAGATAATCAAGCCGAATATGACAGTTGAGTGACCGTGCTAGAACCACGGAACTCGGGAATGCCTAACACCTTCTCCCGGGTTAACAGAATTCCTTATCCGGATTTCTGGCGTGCAGACTGTTAAACAGAGTCATTCTTTTCCTCGATTCGTGATTTACCCGGTGACTTGGGACACCATAAATCTCCCAAGTGGCGACTCTAAAATAAATAAATAAATCCCGTGTCGATTGTCCTTTAATTGGAAAAAACTCCTTCACCCCTATTGGGGCGGAAAAAGGAGGTGTGACATTAGGTATTTCTTATCAGCCACGTCATTAGTGAGCAGTGACAGTTTGGAGACTTGAAGGTATATCTGCTTCATCTGCAAACCTCGGAGTCTTCCTCTATTCCCTCCTATGTCATTTATCTTTCGTACTACTTTTTCTTAGACTTTGGTATATAGAGATACTAGTTTTCTTTTGTAGCTTGTGAATTATGATGTTCCGGGTTTTGGAATACTGTGCATTACTAGAGTGTTGGTTATTGTACATGTTGGGCGGCATTGTTATCAGTAATTTAGTTATCTGTTGCAGTTAGTTATTTAGTTTTTACTTTTATTTTTTTTATTTCAGAAATTTGTTAGGCTTACCTAGTCGTAGAGACTAGGTGCCATCACGATGTTTTACGGAGGGAGTTTTGGGTCGTGACAAGTTTGTATTAGATCTCTAGGTTCATAGGTATCGTGAGTCACAAGCAACTTTAGTAGAGTCTCACAGATCGGTACGAAGACATTTGTACTTATCTTCAAGAGGCTATGGAACTGTTAGGAAAATTTCATTTCTTTTGATTCCTTGTCATGCGAAATTGTTGACTTCGAAATTCTAAACTTTTGTCTTCTATTCTCTCATAGATGGTGAGGATGCGTATAGGCGGATCTGATGACCAGTACCCGCACACCATACTAGAGCCGGAGAGGCTGGGGCCAAGGTAGAGGCCGAGGACATCCATGTGGTGCAGCTAGAGCACCTGCACGAGCTGCTACAGAGGAGCCACTAGTATTTCCAGTCGGAGCGCAGGCACCTGAGACGCTTGTTACTACACTAGCTCTTCAGGAGGCCCTTGCATAATTCCTGAGCATGTTCAACACCTTGGCTCAAGCTGGATTGATTCCACTTGCTCCTGCCACATCTCAGGCCGGGGGAGGAGCACAGACTCCCGCTGCCCGTACTCTAGAGCAGCGGGTTCAGGTCGACCAGGTTCTAGAGATCATACTTATGTAGCCGGTAGTCCTAGTTCGGCCCGAGGGTAGGGCAGCAGCTTCTAAGGAGAAGCAACTCAGGCTTGAGAGGTACAAGAAGTACTACCCTCCTACTTTCAGTGGATTGTCGTCATAGGATGCCCAGAGTTTTCTTGAAGAGTGCCACTGTATCCTCCGTTCTATGTGTGTAGTGGAGTCAAGTGGGCTTTCTTTCACTTTGTTCCAGCTTAGAGGAGCGGCCTATCAGTGGTGGCGGCTTATGAGTTGGGTAGTCCGATTGAGGCAGCTTCACTTACTTAGACTCAGTTCTTGGATATGTTCTTGAGGGATTATGTTCCCTAGAGTCTTAGAGATACATGGCGCACCGAGTTTGAACAATTAAGGCAGGGTGCTATGTCTATGTAAGAGTATGTGGTTCGCTTTAGTGATTTGTCTAGGCATGCTCCAGCCTTGGTTGCTATAGTTCGAGAGAGGGTATATTAATTTATCGAGGGGCTCCATCCCAGCATCTGGATTAGCATGGCCCGAGAGTTGGAGATAGATATTTCCTACCAGCAGGTTGTGAATATTACTAGGAGATTGGAGGGCATGCTTGCTCGGGAGAGAGAAAGGAGAGAGAGGCCAAAAGGTCTCGAAAGTCTGGCACTTATAGTGGTACTCATGCCCTAACTACAATTCGTCATGGTAGGGGCTATGTGAGTCTCCCTGTTCACTCAGCACTTCCAACCGCCAGTGGTATTCCTGCTACTCCTAGGCCCCAAAAGCCTTATTATGCACCATCATTGTCTAGTTTACCTCCCGCACAGGGTGTTTTCAGTGGTCAGTCCAGCCGACCTGGCCTGAGCCAGTCACAATAGCCATGCCTTCTGAGAGTTTGTTTTGAGTGTGATGACACTCTCCATATGGTGAGGGATTGCCCCAGACTTAGGAGGGGTGTACCTCTACAGACTACTCAAGCACTGCATGCTCCATCGGGTCCTCAAGCTATGATTACAGCACCAGCTACCACTCCACCTGTTCAGCCAGCTCGAGGTTGAGGTCAGGGAGGTAAAGGTCGCCCTATAGGGGGAGGCCAGGCCAGATATTATGCTCTTCCTGCTCGTATAGAGGCCGTTGCTTCTGACCCTGTATTTACATGTATTGTTTCGGTCTGTCATAGAGATGCATTAGTCTTATATGATCCAAGCTCCACTTATTCCTATGTGTCCTCTTATATGATCTTACGTAATTCTTTGAGTTGTCCTGTTTATGTGTCTACACCTGTGGGAGATTCTATTGTTGTTGACCGTGTGTATCGGTTATGTTTGGTTATTCTTAGTGGTTTTCAGACCAGAGCCGATTTATTACTACTTAGCATAGTAGACTTTGATATTATTTTGGGCATGGACTAGTTATCACCCCATTATGCTATCCTTGATTTTCACGTTAAGACCGTGACATTGGCTATGCCAGGATTACCACGGTTGGAGTTGAGAGGTACCTTAGATTATACTCCCAGCAAAGTTATTTCATTTTTGAGAAGGGGTGTGACTCGTATCTAGCTTATGTGAGAGATGTCAGTATGATACCATACAGTTTAGTCAGTTCTAGTAGTGAGAGATTTTCCAGATATATTTCCACCTGATTCACTGTGCATGCCACTCCACATGGATATTGATTTCGGTATTGATTTGTTGCCAGGAACTCAGCCCATCTCTATTCCTTCATATCATATGGCTCCTCCCGAGTTGAAGGAGTTGAAGGAGCAGTTACTGGAATTGCTTGATAAGGGCTTCATTCGGCCAAGTGTGTCACTTTGCGGTGCTTCAGTCATATTTATGAAGAAAAAGAATAGTTATATGCGTATGTGCATTATATTATCACCAGTTGAACAAAGTCATAGTGAAGAACATGTATCCATTGCCTCGTAGTGATGACCTATTTGATCAGTTACAGGGTGCCAGGGTGTTTTCCAAGATTGTATTGCATTCAGACTATCATCAGTTGAAGATTAGAGAGCCAGATATCTCAAAGACTGCTTTCAGGACTCAGTATGGTCACTACGAGTTCCTGGTGATGTCGTTTAGGCTGACCAATGACCCGGCAACATTCATTCACTTGATACACAGTGTGTTTCGGCCTTATATTGATTCTTTCGTCATCATATTCATTTGACAACATTCTGGTGTACTCCCGGATTCGAGAGGATCATGAGCAGCACCTGAGGACTGTGCTTTGACCTTAAGAGAAAAGAAGATATGCAAAAGTTTTGAAGTGTGAGTTTTGGCTGTACTCAGTGGCATTCTTGTGTCATGAAGTATCGAGTAATAGGATCAAGGTGGATCCGAAGAAGGTGGAAGTAGTGTAGAGTTGGCCAAGACCGTCCTTAGCAAAAGAGATCCAGAATTGTTTTGGTTGACGGGGTATTACCGTCGATTTGTGAAAGGTTTCTCATCTATTGCAGCTCCTATGACCAGGCTAACCCAGAAGGATGCTCCGTTCAGGTGGACAAAGGAGTGTGTGGAGATCTTTCAAAAGCTCAAGACAGCTTTGACTACAACCCCAATATTGGTATTACCTTCAGGTTCGGGGTCTAATATTATATATTATGATGTGTCGCAGGTTGGTCTCAGCGCGGTGTTGATGTAGGACCGTAAGGTGATTGCCTACGCATCCAGACAGCTGAAGGTGCATGAAAAGAACTATCCTGCCCGTGACCTTCAGTTAGAAACTATTGTTCATGCCTTGAAGATTTGGCGGCACTATTTGTACGGTGTCCCTTGTGAGATCTACACCAATCACTGGAGTTTGCAGCATCTATTCAAGTAGAAGGATCTTAACTTGTGTCAGCGGAGGTGGTTAGAGCTGCTTAAAGATTATGATATCACTATTCTATACTATCCCAGGAAGGCCAATGTAGTGGTCAATGCCTTGAGTCGCCGGGTGGAGAGTTTGGGGAGCTTAGCATATCTACCAGTAGCAGAGAGGCCATTGGCATTGGATGTTTAGGCCTTGACCAACCAGTTTGTTGGATTGGATATTTCCGAGCTGAGTCAAGTGTTGACTTGTATGATCTCTCAGTCTTCTCTATATGATTGAATTAGGGAGCATCAGTATGTTGACCCCATATGTTTGTCCTTAAGGACACAGTTTAGCACAGTGATGCTAAGAAGATCACTATTGGAGATAATGTTGCATTGAGGATGCCGGGCAGGCTATGTATGCCTAATATAGATGGTTTGTGTGAGTTGATTCTCCTGGAGGCTGACAATTTGCAGTACTTTATTCATTCAGGTGTCACGAAGATGTATCAGGACTTTTGGTAGCATTATTAGTGGAGGAGAATGAAGATGGACATAGTGGAATATGTAGCTTGGTGCCTAAATTGCCAATAGGTGAAGTATGAGCATCAATGGCCGGGTGAGTTGCTTTAGAAATTAGAGATTCCGGAGTGGAAATGGAAGCGGATCACTATGGATTTCGTTGTTGGGCTTCCACGGACTCAGCGGAAGTTTGATGCAATTTGGGTGATTGTGGATAGGCTGACCAAGTCGGCTGATTTCATTCCTGTGATGACTACTTATTCTTCTGAGCAGCTGGCTTGATTTTATATTCGAAAGATTGTCAAATTTCATGGTGTGCCGATATCTATCATCTCTGACCGGGATTTTACATCACAGTTCTGGAGGGCCGTACAGCATGAGCTAGGTACCTGGGTTGAGTTGAGCACATCATTTCACCCTTAGACGGACGGACAGTCCGAGTACACTATTTAGATACTAGAGGATATGCTTCGTCCGTGTGTGATGGAGTTTGGAGGTTCTTGGGATCAGTTCTTGCCACTTGCAGAGTTTTCCTGCAATAATAGTTATCAGTCAAGCATTCAGATGGCACCGTATGAGGCTTTGTATGGTAGGAGATGTCGGTCTACAGTGGGTTGGTTTGAGTAGGGCGAGGCTATGCTATTGGGTACAGACTTGGTTCAGGATGCTTTGGAGAAGGTTAAAGTGATTTAGGGTCGACTTCGTACAGCCCAGTCCAAACAGAAGAGTTATGTAGATTAGAAGGTTCACGATGTTGCATTCATGGTTGGAGAGCGGGTCCTACTCTGAGTGTCACCCATGAAGGGTGTTATGAGGTTCGAGAAGAAGGGAAAGTTGAGCCTAAGGTTTATTTGCCTGTTCGAGGTGTTTTGGCGTGTCAGGGAGGTTACTTATAAGCTTGCCTTGCCTCCCAGCCTGGTAGGATTCCATATGGTATTTCATGTTTCTATGCTCCGAAAGTATAACGATGATCCGTCTCATGTGTTGGATTTCAGCTTAGTCCAGTTGGACAAGGATCTATCTTATGTTGAGGAGCCAGTGGCTATTTTAGACAAGCAGGTTTGAAAGTTGAGGTCAAAGAACATTGCTTCAGTGAAGGTTCAGTGGAGGGGTCAGCCGGTCGAGGAGGCGACTTGAGAGATCGAGCATGATATGTGCAGCCGTTATCCTCATCTTTTCACCACTTTAGGTATATCTCTATACTCGTTCGAGGATGAATGATTTTTTAAAAGGGGAAGGATGTAACGATCCAGCCGGTCGTTTTGAGAGTATTAGCTCTGATCCCCTATTTACTGCTTCCCCCATATCTTTTTCTGCTTATGTAACTTGCCAGGAGGTTCTGTTTTTGGTTTCGAAGTGTTTTGGGACACAGTCCCTAAAATGGAAGCTTAAGTTTTAGGATTTTGACCATAGTCGGAACTGTGTGAAGACGATTCCGGAATAGAGTTTCGTCGGTTCTGTTAGCTCTGTTGGGTGATTTTGGATTAGGAGCATGCCCGGATTGTATTTTGGAGGTTTATAGCTGAATTACACTTGAAATGGCGAACGTTGAATTTTTGGGAAGTCTGACAATTAGTGAACTTTTTGATATAGGGGTCAGATTCCGATTTCAGAAGTTTGAGTAGGTTCGTAATGTTGAATATGACTTGTGTGCAAAATTTAAGGTCAATCAGAGTTTGATAGGTTTTGGCATCAGTTGTTAAAGTTTGAAGTTTCAAAATTCATTAGGTTTTAATTGGAGGGTGATTCGTGATTTATCGTTGTTTGATGTGATTTGAGGGCTTGACTAAGTTTGTATGGTGTTTTAGGAGTTGTTTGTATATTTGGTTGAGGTCGCCGGGGCCTCGGGTGGATTCCGGATGGTTAACAGATCAAATTTGGTTTTGATAGAATGGCTGAAGGCACCAGTTTTGGTGTAATCGCACCTGCGCAAGAATGACCACAAGTGCGAGCTTCCAGAAGTGAGCCAAGGGTGCAGGTGCGTTCCGGAGGAGTTTGTCCTGTGGTTGTAGGTGTGACTTGAAGTCCATAAAAGCATAGTCGCTTCTACGGAAGCTTGAGCGCAGAAACAAAGAGGCCTGGGAGGCTTGGGATCACAGAAAAGGAAGGGTCTAAGCAGAAATGGGATTGCGGATGCTGTCCCTGGTCTGAAGAAGTAGAAACCCTGGCCATAAGTGGTATCCGCACCTACGATGGTTTTTCCATAGGTGTGGCATCGCAGATGCGACTAAGAGCCAGTGGGTGCGAAATCGCTGGGCAGAAAAGGCTATGTTCGAGGGTTTTATCTCATTTTCAATTTTGGGACTTTGAGAGCTTGGATTGAGGCGATAATTCAAGAGTTTTTCATAGAAAGCTATGGGGTAACGATTCTTAAGAAATTGTTGGAAAATTGTGGAAAAGGTTGGAAAGTTCATCAACTAAGTTTTTGAGTTTTAATTCGGATTTGGATAATTTTAGTACGAGTGAACTCGTGAGTGAATGGGCATTCATATTTTTTGACTTTTACCTGATTCTGAGGCATGGACCTGGGTCGACCTTTTGGGGAGAATTTCTAATTTTTTGCTAAAGCCATGATTTCATTGATTAGATTAGTTTCTTATATCTATATTTATGATATGCAATTGCTTTTGG